>NC_134458.1:37941922-38591922 GCF_047948215.1 Lycorma delicatula
TTCCTTCTACTATTAATCTGAGGCCTAAAATTGCTTCCCTTGTCCCTATACTTTTCCTGAAACCAAATTTGTCTTCTCCTAACACTTCTTCCACTCTCCTCTCAATTCTTCTGTATAGAATTCTAGTTAAGATTTTTGATGCATGACTAGTTAAACTAATTGTTCTGTATTCTTCACATTTATCTGCCCCTGCTTTCTTTGGTATCATGACTATAACACTTTTTTTGAAATTCCCCTTTTTCATAAATATTACACACCAGTTTGTATAATCTATCAATCGCTTCCTCACCTGCACTGCGCAGTAATTCTACAGGCATTCCGTCTATTCCAGCAGCCTTTCTGCCATTTAAATCTTTTAATGCTCTCTTAAATTCAGATCTCAGTATTGTTTCTCCCATTTCATCCTCCTCAACTTCCTCTTCTTCCTCTATAACACCATTTTCTAATTCATTTTCTCCGTATAACTCTTCAATATATTCCACCCATCTATCAACTTTACCTTTCGTATTATATATTGGTGTACCATCTTTGTTTAACACTTTATTTGATTTTAATTTATGTACCCCAAAATTTTCCTTAACTTTCCCGTATGCTCCGTCTATTTTACCAATGTTCATTTCTCTTCCACTTCTGAACACTTTTCTTTAATCCACTCTTCTTTCGCCAGTTTGCACTTCCACTTCCTGTTTATATCATTTCATAATTGCCGATAGTTCCTTTTACTTTCTTCATCACTAGCATTCTTATATTTTCTACGTTCATCCATCAGCTGCAATATATCGTCTGAAACCCAAGGTTTTCTACCAGTTCTCTTTACTCTGCCTAAGTTTGTTTCTGCTGATTTAAGAATTTCCTTTTTAACATTCTCCCATTCTTCTTCTACATTTTCTACCTTATCTTTTTTACTCAGACCTCTTGCGATGTCCTCCTCAAAAATCTTCTTTACCTCCTCTTCCTCAAGCTTCTCTAAATTCCACCGATTCATCTGACACCTTTTCTTCAGGTTTTTAAACCCCAATCTACATTTCATTATCACCAAATTATGGTCGCTATCAATGTCTGCACCAGGGTAAGTTTTGCAGTCAACGAGTTAATTTCTAAATCTTTGCTTAACCATGATATAATCTATCTGATACCTTGCAGTATCGCCTGGCTTTTTCCAAGTGTATATTCTTCTATTATGATTTTTAAATTGGGTGTTGGCAATTACTAAATTATACTTCGTGCAAAACTCTATAAGTCGGTCCCCTCTTTCATTCCTTTTGCCCAGCCCGTATTCACCCACTATAGTTCCTTCCTTTCCTTTTCCAATGCTTGCATTCCAATCTCCAACTATTATTAAATTTTCATCTCCTTTTATGTGTTTAATTTCTTCATCAATATCATCATATACACACTCTACCTCATCATCATCATGGGCGCTTGTAGGCATATAGACGTTAACAATCGTTGTCGGTTTAGGTTTTGATTTTATCCTTATTACAATGATTCTAAGTGTGAATCACACATTCTAAGTGTCAATCATATGCTCTTTAAATTGTTAAATCATTGAATAATGTTGATTTTAAAGCAAGCCGTGGACGGATAACACGATTTTTTGCACGAAATGATTTGTCAGTAAGACGAGACAACCATTTCTCAACGACTTCCAGACACTTATGAACAAAAATATTACATTTTCACAAATACATAATAAATCTTAGAAAAGATAAAGGTGTGTATGGCAAAAACGATCAGGAGATTTACTTAATAAAAAAAATACCGGTATGCTAGTAATGGATAATTATCGGGGGCATACGAGTGATAAAATGAAAGACATTTTAATAAAGGGTATGACAGACCAAATAATAATTCCAGGCGGATTGACATCTCTATTGCGACCACTAGAAGTCTGCATTAATAAACCAATCAAATTTGCATTAAAACAACTGTACAGTAAATGAATGGCTGATGAAAATTTCTTTCTCACGCCTTACAGGAAGAATTAAACACCCAGATTTTAACTAGATTTGTGTTTGGATAAAAGATGCTTGGAAAGGTATTTCCACAGAATTAGTAAGGAAATGTTTTAAAAATGCGGAATATGTAATGAACTTGATTGTAGTGTAGAAGACGATCACCTTTGGCAGAGCGACATGGAGACTACTCTTCTACAGACATTGACAGTGACAGTGATTAATTAAAAATAAAATCCCATATTAAAAAGTGTATTGAAATGATCCTTTTCAACATGATACTTTCCTTTCGTTTTACTGGCCTACTGATTCTGAACTAAACTAGTATTTACGGTAATTAATTATTAATGTAATATTAATATTGTAATTTAAAAGAACAAATAACATGCTTTACTTTCTGAATATTTTTGTATTTACCTATTTTTTTATCATATCTGTTGTACTTTAAAATACCGGTATATACTCGATTTTTTTTTTTAAATTTCTGGTCCGGAAAATCGTGGTGCGGGGCTTATTTGGGGGCAGGGGCTAGTCGAATAAATACGGTATTTTTTTGAAAAAAATCAGTTTTAATGCAAACTCAGTTTACATTATATTACTATTAAGCTACTTGTTAGTGTGATCAGTTTCCATAAACTTACAAAAGTAGTTTTTGGCAAGCAGCCAAATAAGAGAGGTTTTTTTATATTAATATAGAAAATGTCAAAAATTGTAAAATTTACATGTATTATTTAAAAAAAGGATACTTGTGCATTAACAGTGAGGCATTCATTTTTTTCTAAAAGTAGGGTGTATGATGAATGCTCCCACAACAATAGCATTTGCTGACAGAAATGGGTAATGATCCATTTTAAAGATTTGGATCAGTTTGGATAATAGTGTTTTTACACCATTTCAATTTTTTTTTATTAGTAATTTTACTGGGAGCAACTGGTTCCTTTATTATTATTTATCTCCTTTCGTTAAAGGGTTATTTCCTAGATAATCCTTTCATCCCTGTGCTATTAATGACTTCCAGATGCCATTAGTCAAGGAATATCATAAGTAAATCTCAGAATTATTTATCTACTAAGGTAACTAACAAGAGTTGTCGTACAAGATATTTAAGGAAAAGATTGGCCTCCTATTAATGTTGATGTATAAGAAAAATTACTTTGATACTTATAAAATCATAAATTCATATAAAATTATAAACCATAATACCTTATATTAATTAGCTCAGTTATTGTAACAAAGTCAGAAAAATTGTTTTTTTTTTAAATAAAAAAAATTAACAGATTTGTATGTGATGATAAAAATAATTGATTTAATGATTAAAAATAAATGAAACATATTAAAAAAAGCAAAAATTAACATTTCACATCTTTTAAATGCCAAAAAGTATTTAAATTTCAAATAATTACAAAATTTCAAAGATTTAATTACATAAGAAATATATTTTTAAAAATTTGTAAAATATACCAAACACTTTTTTTGATATTCAATCAAAAATGACAAATACTGATTTATTCATTAAAGCAATCCAAATTACTGTAATGTGTTTTGTCCTGAGATGTAATTTGTTAAAATTAGAAAATCATTTTCTGATTCTATAAAATTATCAATATCCTGGCATTTTTGAGTGCAGTATAATAGGTTTTCAATGACATCCATTGCATTGCATTAAATGGATTAATTAATTTAATAAATTATTTATAAAATTGATATATGAAGGAATTATTATTATTTATTAAACTTTTTTTATTAATTTAAATATACAGACTTTGCATTACTAAAATGTTTGTTAATGTATTTTACAAACACATCAATAATTTTAGAAATAGTTTTATTCTAATAATTGTCAAGATTTTCTGTAGTCTTAAATGTATGTCTACAATAGTTGAAAGCGAAGTGAGATATACAAAAAAATTCACCCTTGGACAATTCTAAAAATTTTCACTACCTATCACTGGCCTACAGAGTCACAGGTAGTTAACATTAGTTTTTTTTTTTAAACTAATGAGAATTCTGAATCATAGTTGATTTTTGTCTTATACTAGTGAGACAAAAATTATTATGAAAAATGTAAGAGCCTTGCTAGGAATTATACTCCACATCATCTGGTTATGAAGCTAGCATATTAGCACTTAAAATAAGCTTTGTCTGAAATAATAGAAGAGTTCATCAACTTCATAGAAATTTTATTACCATAAGGGTGATTTCTTTATTAGTGTAAATATGCAAAAAAAACACTATCTGATAAGTTTACTTTTGTTAGGTCTGCTTATCTTTTATCTGTTTATAGGATTTAAACATAATTGTGCCTCGTGAGGCAGTACTAAAAGCTGCAAGAGGAAATAATGACATCAGAATCCAGTTTATTTCATTTAACAATATGAAGTTATTTAGATCAAATATGGTAAATAAAAGTTCATATATTGAAACTGGAGGCCAAGTTTTGTCTGCATCTATAAAAAATACAACCATAGTTAATCTATCAGAACCTCTACTTTATAGTGTGCCGAATGTGTATGGACATCAAAGACAAATTTGTGTCTTCTGGGATGTAGAAAGTAAGTTTAAAGTAAAAAAAAAATACCTAAAAAATGACAGTATCTCATCATTAATGCTATTTCAAAAATTTTTTTCCAAGTCTTGAATATTGGACAATATCAGGATACTTAGTTAACAAAATAATGACAATTAGCCTGTAATTAAATTTTCTGACAGTAAAGATTAGAATTTTACTCTCTGTATTTATTTTTGTTTACTTGTATGCATAAACTATATACAAATTCCTTATTTATAATTATAAACCTACCAGTTGGGTAAATGGTTAGAAACGTTTTTGATCCCCTGTTATGAAATAGCTTCATGTTATGCTGCAGAACAAAAATCAAATTCTATTTAATTTATTTACTACATTTAATTGGATTTGAATGCTCTTTCTAGCAGTGTAATTAGGTCAGTGGGATTTAATTAACCATACAACCATAACATGTAGTCCCATCAGATTACACATCTGTTAAAATATAGTTGTTCCCTGTAAAAGGAAGGAATGCAGGACAACTTCCTCCCCCTTTACATTCCTGTCTACACTACTCATTAATATTTATCTTGACAAACAAGAACAAATTACTGCAGCTTTTTATGCATTTTTCTTTTTGTTATGTTATAAACAAAAAATGTTGATCTCTATTCATTTATATAGTTGATATTTTCGCGATTTTTTTTCTGTAAACATTTGTTTCTAATGTTTTTGTACAACTGAGCGATAAACTGAATAAGTTTTTTTAAGCAGACAGTTTAATTAAAACCCGAGAGAAAATTTATATGGTAACATTCAAAGTCACAGTAAAAGTAGTGCAACAGAAAACTGTGAAAACGTGTATATACATCAGTCTTATTCAAGAGCAGATCTCTTAGTAATTCTGACCCCAATTTAAGCAAACAAAACTGGCGAAACACAGTATTGATGAAATTGTTGGTAGAAATAATGTAAATGAAGAGCATGTTCCAGAAACATAAAACATCCGGAAAAACAGTGATTTTTTGTGACCAAAAAAAAAAATTATTCACTTTGGTTATACAAAATTAAAAAATACAAGCAAAAAAATAAAAATAAAAATTTAATTTAGTGGCAAGACAACTTTGAAAATAAAATTCAAATGAAAAACATGTAATTTTTTATTTTATTTTTGAAATTATTATTTATATTTTACAGAATTGAATTGTACTTATTCCTTACTTGAATGAATTATGTATCTTTGTAACAATTACATACACCACACGGAATTTTACTGACTCATTTATCTGAAATTTTGTGCTTAAAAAATGGAGTCTATCCCAAATTATTTCAGATAACATGGAATTTATTATAAATGAAAGTACACTTCCAAAAAAATGTTGATATAACAGTATTGTCATTTAAAGAATCGAATAAAATCACCAAAAAGATAAGAAAGGACATTTTATATATTTAAAAAGCGAATATTTTTTAAAATCATTAAGAAAATAGACTAGAATTCCATTTACTTTGTGTACACTAGAGTCACAAGTGGCAGAGGAACTCCACCAGTATTATTACTAGAAACTTGCAGATTGAGGAAAGAGATGAAAGACATTAGTCATGGTTAACTGGTTTATAATTAAAAAAAAGAAAGTACTAAGTCCTATAATAAAATAAAACCAAAACATTAAATACTGTTCATTATTTGAACAGGGAATTCTTAATGGTACATTTATGATATATTAATTTAATATTTTTATCATTTGTTTCTTCTAAAAATAATTAAATGAAATCTTTATTTTACAACAGTGATTTTTTTTCTTATTCAAGGTTCAGAGTGGTTAGTGAATGGTATAATAACAAATCAAACTGATGGTTGGATACACTGTCAGTCAACACATTTAACTGCATTTTCAGTATTATTAGATCCATCACCTGATGGTAACCAATTTAAATCACCTTATGCACAACATGAAGCAGCATTAAGTACTATTAGTTTGATTGGATCTTCACTTAGTATTATAGGATTATTGTTTACAGTACTTACTTATGCAATATTCAGGTAAATTATTTTACTATCACTAGTTAAATAACTTAGCTTACTTGAATTATGTTAGCCATTGTTAAATAAATATATTTTTGTAAAAAAGAATTATTTATTAATAAACTAATTCTAAATAAAAAATTTTCAACTTCTTTTTTATATGTTAATTTTTTTTAGAAGTTAAGTATCTGTTTAAAGTTAAAACAAAAAATTTAACCAAATGATGTGACAGGCTTGTTAATGAGATTAGTTTCTGAACAGTGAGAAATTGATATATTTGCTCACACAAGTTGATTGAATATTGGCACATTTCAGTATAACTGCATTAAAATCACTCTGTAAATGATTACTTGGCATTCCTATCCTCCACTTTCTTCTAATTAAAACATTTGAAGCACAAAATGCTATTAAGAAATGAGATCAGAAAGAACAATCAGCCCCAATAATCTACTATTACACATTCTCTTAAGGGGGTAGCAAAATATTTGCTGAACCATTTACTGTAATTTTTAATTTGGGCTTACAAGCTAATAAATTCCCAAGTCTGCGAAAGCTGATTAATCGAATTCAGATAACTATTCATAGTTTATAGCTAATATACACAAATAAAAACCACTTACCAACAATTGAATTCAAGGTGTTCAAACACTTTCGGAATTAAATTCCATCTTCAGGAACTCTCATATTCATGTTATTTATAATATTAATTAAAACTTCACTTGTATAAAATCGTGGTATTTGCTTTAAACATAACAGTTGGTCATCATGTATTTTAAAATTGTCAACATAATGTCCTGTCAATTTGGTGGTCTCAACTTTTCAGTTGGGACAGTTGAACAGTAACAGCACCGTATAATATATTTGAGTATATTATTTACAGATGATTATATTTTTATGTCAAATTGTATATCAGCATTCAATACTTAAATTTCAATAATGCTTTAAATTAAAGCATTTCAATAATGCTTCAAATTTAATTGACTTTGTACATTATACAATTATCAGACCATATACTGCCCAAGTTGATATCATTTACACCAAACTTCACAAAAAGTTTCAATAAACAGGATCAAACTACTCTGATAATGAAAATTCAAGCATTGGGAACAGGTTGTGATTATTGATTCTGTTAAAATCATATCTTTCCAGTAGAAACAGGTAACATTTTATTACTTTTCATACCAATAAAAGTTATTGAAACTATCAAGTATTATTAACCCACAATCAATTGCACAACTACGTCACACTGTTACTAGTGCGTTAGGTAAAATCTAACATGCGGTAAAAATGAATAAAAACACATAATACAGTTAAAATTCATTATTTATTTTACATATAAAGTTAAAAAAATCATAAACTATAATATGCTTTAACATTTTAGCATATATAAACAAAAATTTATGCTAAAAAAATATTAGTGTAAAAAAAGAAAAGCATGTCATTTTTAAAAAAATTATAATAAAAGGAATTGCCTTGCAAATTTATACAGTTCTGCATGTATTATTAGCATGGGAATATTATGAAAACTATTTACACTCACATTTAATATCTCACAAGCATCTAGGCACAATATCTAGTTGGAATCTTTTGGAAGAACTGCAGCAGCTGCCCCCCTGCACCCTAGAAGCAAGTCAGTACTGTAGATGCAGTATGCTCCTTACAAACTGCGTGATTACAACCACCACATCTGGCTTGCATGAACTTGTTCTTTGTACCGGGCAGTAAACACATCGGATCTTTGGGCCTGCTTCTCGAGGAGGTTCCGGTAATGGAAGGATTCCCACAATTTTGATTTTGATCTTTTGTTGTAGTGAAACCGACAAATTCAGCAATGATGATTGTCTTGTCATGTGAGGGAGCACAAGAGCCCTAGCCAGTTCAGTCAAGTATTTTTGTTGTGGTATTTGTGTTAGTCTTTAGGATTACCTTACTGTTTATGGCCCCAATGTTCAACAAAGAACGAGATACTGTAAATAGCCATCTGTTGCTTATCCTAATAACACAGTATTCATTTTTCATTCTATTGACCACATATGCAGCCCCTTTGGTAAGGCTATAGAATGTGATGAGTTGTGGGTTTTGTTGATCACCAGTTTTCTCATCAATCAAGCGATTGTTGAAGCAACCAAGACATTTTTTCCTTTTCTGGTATGTAGGAGGTCAGCATACAATTACTGGGGGTTTCTGGAGTAAGTAAACATTGAACTATGTACTGGATGCTGACTTAAGTTACCATCGAGTTCTAATGGCAACTGACACTTATTTTTAGCCAAAGAACCTACTACAGTTAGCTTCTGATTTAATTAAAGACCATTTTACCAGTAGAATGTCCATAAAATAATTATCCATTGTAACATTTCTTTCAGAGTGGTCGATAGGCTTCATCAAACATTTTACAACACTAACTACGTCATTGCCAATGTTATACTCTCCCTGCAGCTGCTTACCAGAATAAATTTCAAAATTGTTTGTAAAAAAATTTCTTGCATCAACTAGTGTGTAAATCTTGATCCCATGTTTAAAAAGTTTTATTAGCAATGTATTGTCTAAGTTTGCATCTACCTCGAAATGCCTCTATCATTTTGTCAAGTGTTGTCAGTTTACCAACATTGTAAGTGTCCTGATACCTTTTTATAAACTCCTCAAAAAAAAGTTGCTATGTTATCTTTAGCTGCATGGATTTACCTTGCACTCTTTTTGTCAAATCTGATGGCTTGGACAAGTGTTTGGAAACGCCTTTTTGACACTGTTGCCACAAAGAAATTTGGAGCCGTGCCATTGTCTGCCCATATTTCATCTAAGTTCAATTGGTTAACTTTCTTGATACCAGCCAAATATATAACACAGAAAAAGGTGTGTATTTCATAAAAATCAGTTTGAGAGCAATCCCTATCACCCGTCGTATATTCCTGATTCATAACTAATAATTATTCATTTGTATAACGTACTATTTCATCCACTATATTGTCAGGAAAAAATAATTTCCATGAATCATAAACTGTCCTAGAATCATGTGCCATGGGATTGACTCTAGGCACTTTATTTATTATATTTTCTCTGCGAGTTCTTGATGATGGAGGCTAATGCACATTCCACTTGATAAATTCATCCCTTCCCATATAATAAATTCCTCAATTTAATGTATCAGGTGGAGGATTTACAGTTTGTGCCCAGTCATTTTGTTGTCAGGAAGAACTAGCTCTTGGTGAAATTGTGTTAGGTACATCTTTTAAATCAGACTGCTCAGAGTTGCTGTCATGATCATCAATTTCTGTTCGTCCATCCATTTCTGAAAGGTTGTTATAATTTTAAAGGGAAACGTTTTTCCTCTTGTTCCTTCTCTTCTAACCAACTCAAAATCTTCAGTTAGTTATTTCTGTTCATTGTTCACAATTATTCATAAAACTTGAAACATAAATGTCACACTACAGATAAAAAAAACAGTAAAAACAAATAAATAGAATATATAAACAAATAATTCATCCACCAGAAATCACTCATGTGGATACTCGTGTCATTAGATTCAGCCTAACAATGCCTAACAGCGCGAGTGATCAAGGGTTAAGAATGACGAGGTGAAGGAAACTATTTACATGCAAATTTTGATTTGCATGTAATAAAAATTGTTATTAAAGTATTTAAACACCTTTGATTCAATTTAAATCATATAGTTAGATTCATTACTAATACTTCTAGAAATTTTTCCTATAGCACTTCTTCAGTTAATTTTTGATATATACTTGTTCAGCCACCTTTGGAATATGAATCATATAGAATCTTTTTTCTAAAAATTAAAGATTGATTGAAAACATTCATTCTAGAATTTTAAAGACTTCCTTAGACAATAAATAACATATCCATTTAGAGTTTCTCACTGTATGCTATTAAAATAACAGTTTTATATTACAATTTATATCAGTAACTGATATTTTTACATCACATAAGAGACTCTCAGTTTGTTTAAAAAATAAAGTAATAAAACAAATTTGATAGTTCATTTATGTTTAAAAAAAAAAGTTGCTGAAAAAGTTAAATCTAAATATTTTCATTCTGACAAGTTTTTCACAGTGGTTCACTTCATGTTATCAGACCCAAATTGTTCAAAAGTAAAGATGCAAAATAATTGATGGTAAAAAAATAAAGATGGTAAAATAATTACATGGTTTATTTATGATTAACAATAGTTAACTCTTGCACTATTAGATTTCAATATTTGTGTCCTAACTGCATTAATTTCAAGCAGTTCTGTAAACTTGATAGCAGATCTTAAATTTATTTTTTGAATTAACTACAGTAAATCTTTTATTTCACATTTATTGTTATTACTTGTTTTTAATTTAAGCTGACTATCTAACAGTTTAATTTAGAGCTTTTCAAAGTGCTCCAACCAACTTGGTCGACCTATTTATTAAGATAGTCATTTATTAGTATTCAAAATGATAATTTATTGTGTGATTATTTTCACAATGCATTCGTATTTTAGTAATCTTAGTAATTTAGTAATCTTTCCACAGGGGTAGGAAACTGAGACTTCATACAGTATTGATAATGCTGAAACTAGGGAATTTACTGATTGTGAATCACTTATTTTAAATAAAGATAAGACCATACGAAACTGAATAACTGTTAACCAATAGTTTTACTTCCCTCCTCCTTTAAAAATATTTGAAAAATTAGTTTATAGTAAAATTACTGTTATTTTGGAACATTTACTGAGTAAAAATCAGATTGGCTTCCAGACTCAAAAAAGATTAACTAGACAGGCTTTATTTACCTTAGTCTCTAATAATAATAAATGCACAGGTCATCAACTGCTTCCATGTTCTGCAGTAGAGTTAAGGAATTTGAATGCATTGGTCATGACTTGCTCATATCTAAGATTAAGTTCTACAGACTCAGTTTAACTGAGAAGTGTTTTATAAAAACATACTTACAAAACAGATTTCAGCAAGTGAAACTGATGGACTCCAGAAGTAAATAACCTTATAAAACTAAGCAAATGCCTATAGTCAACTATTTTATATTAGCATTGTAACAATACTATGAAATATTTGATTTATCAGATTTTATGAACATCAGTTTTTTTGTATTATACTAAAACCTCTATTTGCAATGCTTTGATTCCTGTATATACTGCAAATACAGGAAACCACCATAATATAGGGGAAATGTGAAAAGCTGGACAGTAGTATATAAGCGTCTGATAAGGAATTCATCCCTTTAAAATTCAGAACAAACTTTTAAAATAATAATTTTGTAAAAGCTTGTAAGTATAGTAATCAAGATTATGTAATTTCTTAATAATGTAATATTCTTTCTGTTCTAGGTGCTTGAATCGTGATAAATCTGGTAAAATTCTTTTAAATTTATGTTTTTCATTATTATTAATGAATATTTCTTATTTGACATTATCATTAAAAGAACATATTCAGAATTACTTTGATCAAACAGATGTATGCATGTACGTTGCATTATCAACACATTACCTTGTTCTTACATCATTAGCATGGATGTTAGTTGAAGCAATTAATATGTATCAGTTATTAATTACTGTGTTTCCAACATCTAAGTCTAGATTCATGATGAAAAGGATGCTTTTTGCCTGGGGTAAGCTTATATTCATTTTCATTTTTACTTTTGATTTCAATAAAATTAAGATATTTGTTAAAATTTAAATCTTTAACCTTTTAACCTACTATGACAATTCATGTAATCACAGTTGATAAACTATAAGTGATTTTAGGGTGTCTCTCATACACCACTAAATAATAAAAAATATAATCACACACACATACTGATATTCAGTCTGTTTATAACCAGTATGCATTTGCATGAGACAAAACATAGAATAATTATTTTAAACTGTATTTTTGAACTGCTCACCCTTCTTAGCTTTATTCTTTTATCTCTTGTTGACGCATTTTAGACCCACTCCATTGTTAAAACTTATTGTACTCACTCAGTACATTAAGTTTTGATAATGGAGTGGTTCCGAAACACGTCAACAAGAGATAAAAGAATGAAGCTAAGAAAGGTGAGCAGTACTAAATACAGAAACTATAGTCATCTTTACAGAAAAGATAATAGTAGTTATTTTCTTAACAACAACAATTTTTTTTACATTTTTAACTATAAGATTTTATGATAAAAAAGGAATTATCATAGTTGTACAGTATTAGTTACTGAATTGTAACATATCACACTACTAGCAGTATTTTAGAGCCATTAGTTTGCTTCCAGAAGCTTAATTTTTATGGTTAATTACATTTATTTAATATTGTTAATTACTTATTTATATTTATTCAACATTGGAATAAATATACCTTATTTGTTGTACTTTGGATATTAGGTGAAAGATACATTAGCTCTGTTTGTTAAAACAAGTAAAATTCTGTTTCCTCAATATTGTAAGAGACAAAAATAAACATTCATTAGGTGAAAATTAAAACTAAACTGATTTAATACCACAATGATCACCTTACATTAAACAAGTGGAATGAATTAAAAGACTCTTAAATTGATGAAAGTGATTACTCTTAAATGTTTAGAAGGTATTATAACCTTACTTCCTCAGTTAGTAGTTATTTGCCAATATAAATGCCTTTACGTTATATTTTTCTTTAATCATGGAGTTAAGCAATTACCAACTAATATTTTGTAACTATATCTATAGAATGCAATGATTATTGTATGCAAATAAATTAAAATTCATATCCTAAGTAACTCTGTTCATTACATTTAATATCATCTGAAATAATCAAAACAAATCTAGTATTGGTAAATAATGTTTCGGTTTTTTTTTTTAATTGTAAACTTAAAAGATTAAAATTATTAGATATTTTATTATTTTGAACAGTAATAGCACAGGTCTGCATTGGTAAAAATGTTTGGAATTTATGTAGTGATTTCAATTAATCTTTTGACGCTGAAAAAGGGGAAAATATTTTAAAAATTCGTTATGTAAGGTTCTTTCACAATTTGTCATTTTTTGTTCTATCTATAGATGCTAGCCTATATAAAGGATCATTTTGTAAAACTGTCATAAATAATCAACAATCATAATTTTTTTATGTATGAAAATGCAAGAAGTTGATATTCTGAATAAAAATATAGTGGATTTATGATAAAGAGGTTAAAAGCAGTACTAAATCTATAAATAACTGTATATACAGCCACTTTTGTTAAGAAAGCATCAAGAGGGTGTGTCAATGCACCTGACTTTTGCTATATTTGTGGAAATTTTACTGTCATAAAACAACAAAGAAACATTACAGAATTTTGTATTATTATTATTATTTTGTTTATTTTGGTGTGAAATGAGGAGATGAAGACAAATCTTGGGTTCATAAGATTTCTTCAATATATGTTGAAGAGCTAGTGGTCACAAAAAAAAACAGTTTTTCTGCTTTGATGTGCCTATGGGTTGGAGAAAACCAACCAAACATAGCGTGATTGTTATTTTGTTCATACATAATATAGGGATTCAATTTAAAAAACAAAAAACAAATTTTTTTCTGAAATTTTCAATCAGCAATGAATTCTGTTCCTCATGGATCAGAAATACCTGTTTCACCACCAGAAAAATTAGATGATATATATGATGAAGAAATGGTATCACAGGCCTGTGCTAATGAAGTGGATGATGAAAATTATGATTATGATCATAGAAGTGATGAACAAAAACTGTTCAAGCAATCCAGATTAAATGATTTGGTGAGGGACCTAAACCTTCCTAAGGACATCACTGAACTTTTAGGCTTAAGGTTAAAGGAAAAAATTTGCTACATACTGGCACTAATTTTTACTGGTTTAGGAACACAGAAAAAAATTTTGTTCAATATTTTTTTCAAGAAGGTGCATTAGTTTACTGTAATGATGGTTAGTTTACCTGGACTCATGGAACAATTCCACATTGACAACAAGGTTTCTGAATGGAGACTCTTCACTGATTTGTTGAAAAGGAGTCTTAAGGCAGTTCTTCTGCACAGTGGAAGTAAGCACACTTCTTTACCAGTGAGGCATTCTGTTCATTTGAAAGAGTGTTATGAAAATCTTGAGTTAATTTAATTAAACTTCAGTATGAAGATAAAGAAAGGTTGGACAATTTGTGGCGATTTAAAGGTACTTTCTTTGTTAGTTGGACCACAAAGAGGTTATACCAAAAATACATGTTTTTTGTGCAAGTAGGATAGTCATGACAGAAAGCAGCACTATAATAAAAAAGAATGGCCACCAAGACAAAGCTTAAAAGTTGATGTAAAAAACACTGAAAAAAAAAGCTTGTCCACCAAGACATGAAAGAGCTGGATAGAAGATACCAAGGAGATGGAATGTGAGCATGATAGCTGACTACTGTTGGAAGTTAAAAAGAGATGACCTGCTACAAGACCACAGAAGAAAGGCACTGAAAGGAGCTTATCGAAACAAAAAAAAAGAAGATTTTGTAAGAATATAAATAGAATTTTACTGTATGTTTTCATTAGTTTAAAAGATATTTTAATGTAATTCAGTTTTTCATATCAGTGGTAAATAAATTCTAAATTTAATTAAAAATTGGTTTATATATGTTTAATAACATTTTGAAACCTTTTTGTGGAAAATCCTTTCATGATGGAGAAAGATTGATGTCATATTTAGATTCAGTGCCCATAAATACATAACAATCAGCTATCAGATTGAAAGAAAAGTTTTGTAGTTAAAAAACACAGGCCTGTGTATTGTACAAAAATTGTAGTTAAGACACATAAATTTGTTGAAAAAATCTGTTACTGGAACATGTAAGGAATAAAATATAAAGAAATCATTTAATATACGTTGTATTTTTATTTTCTTATAGGTGTACCTTTCTGTATTGTCAGTGGCACTGTGGCGTATACTGGATTCAATTATTATAAATCTTCGGATCCAGATGTTTGCCTTTTTTCTCCACAAAATCGCAATTTATATTATATTTCCTTCATAGCTCCTGCATGCGTAATCCTTTTTATTAATTTTATTGTATTTCTCAAAGTAAGTAGAGTACTCTGTCAGAGACGATCAATAGGGAGACATAACACGAAAAGTGAAGGAGGAATCACTGTTGCTCAGGTAAGATATAGTTTTCTTTAAATATTATTTTTCCATTTTTTGGACTCTGTTTATTTAATTTAAGTACACCTCAGATATCTTAAGTTTCAAAATGTATTAACATACAAATTCTATGCACATAATTAGCACAGTATTTAATAAAAATAAGTGGTTTACAGTTGTTTATCTTGTATGAGAGGCTGTGTTCTAGTCCATTCTGTAGTGAAATGTTTTAAAAATGTCATTATTGTCATTTACATTCCAATTTACTAATGCAATAATCTGTTTTCAGTTAGTTCATGTTTATTTTTTTAAATATATAAATTTTAAGAGGTGTCATCTACTATTATCTTTAGCCATTAGTAACTATCAACTGCATGTAGCGAAACTGCACCTAATGTTGTTTAATTTAGGTAATTTAGAGGAACAGGTTCATTAAAAGAGTCTCAAGCTGTTGCCATTTTATCCTTTATTACACTTTAGTTTTCAGAATGGTGTTCTCTGAGAAATTTCAGAAGTTTTGAAACTATTAATTTATAAAGAACACTCCCTCTTGTTCAGAACCCCATGAGCATGAACAAAAAAGTATTTCTGAAACAGACCACACGTGTTATAAAATACCTATATAATTCACCATTCAAAAGTAGAATTTAAAGTAAACCACTGACCACTCATAACACACAATTGATGGAAAATAATTTTGCATAATTATAGGCTGTATAATCAAGATAATAACAATAAGAATTCAAGGAGTTAAAAGTTTTTACCTATTTTCAATATTTTAATGCATACATTTATGAGAACATAAATAAATAAAAATTAATAATTTTTATTTAACTGATAGAAAAAACATTTACTATAACTATAGAGCAGACTTTACAAGAGCACCATCTCCATGTGAACTGACAGTCAGATTCTATCTCTACAGTAACTGGGCACTCATCAAGTGATGCTCAACTTATTACAAACATTTAGCCCTGAATTTTTCTTTTATTGGGAGTGTTTTTTTATCAAAATGATATTTTGTGACATAATGCCTAAAGGTTTTTTCAGTTTATTCCTGATTAGTCAATTTTACAGTGGTTGAAATGGACTGAGATAACAACCCAGAAGTTTTTTTTTAGATCACCAGCATTATGATAATTTTTTCACAGTTGATTTGTAATATAGTAAACATTTATCTTTTACCTGTAAGTAAATATTTTATGTAAATCATGTGTGTTGCATATTTTAAAATATGCTCAGTAAGAATTATTCAATATATGTTTGTTATAGCTATACACAAAAGGTCGTCATAAAAGAATATTGGAGTTTAAGACTTGAATTAAATAAAAACAAAAATAATTACAACTATATTTTTTTATTTGTCAAATTTTCTAACTCAAATAGTTTTGCTATATAATCAGTAAATTCATTATATATCCCCTTTGTTGCTCAGCAAATGTCTAATCGATATTCAGTTTCTGTCTATGCACAATGTAAGATATCTTCTGATATGGCTTTAATTGTTTTCTTAATTCTTCCTTTAAGCATTTTAGATCACACAAATTTTGCGAGTAAACAATGTTTTTAATGTATTCCCATAAGAAAACAAAAAGCTAACAAAGGGTTAGCTTTAGACTTCTTGGAGGCTAGGATATACAACCTTCTCAGCCTACCCACCATCTGCAAATTTTTCATTCAAAGCCTGGCATAAAAGTGAGTAGGTGCACAATCGTGTTCGAAATAAATTTGATATACATTTTCAAGATCATCTGGAAAGCAATGTAACATCATTAACGTATCATGATAAATTTTTCCATTACAGCCTTTTCATCAAAAAAGGTCCAATTACATGATTTTTCATTAAACCATACCAAACATTAACTTTAGGCATATTGCATGTTTCTCAGAAATTACATGTCAGTTTTCAGATTCCCATACTTATGAAACATGTCTATTGATACATCCATAACAGGTGAACAGTTCCATCTGCAAAAATTACATTTAAAAATGATTAGTTTTCACTAATCTTTTGAAAAAACTTTCAGCAGCAAACCAGGAATTTTTTTCTATATCATATGATTTTATTTCTTGCAGTAGCTGAATTTTTTATACATGCAAGTTCAACTTCTTATGTAGAACTTTTTGAATAATTGTTTTTAGAATTTATAACTCCAGGCTTCAATGAGTAATGGATCTATCAGAACTTCTGATCGCAGATTGTCTAATTTGTTCTACACCTTCTTCTGATATTAGTGGCTTCCAAGCAATTTCTGTTTGAGAACATTGAGAACAAATATTATTTATTTGAACTAATTGAACTAGCATTGTATATTGTTTTCATGCGATGTTACTTTTCAAATGCATGTTGGAATGCACATTTAACTAAAATTATTGACTGTAGTTTGACATGATGCAAAATACAATGTGCTTTTTCTTGGAACAGAGAACATAATAAACAAAGAAACACATCTCAGCAATAACGCAGAGACTGATGCAATAGTTAAAATGGCTGTTACACAATCTTTTTGGATGCAAGTTTTCAATGCTACAAATATAATTTCTCAAAATGTCCCTAATGCCTTGATTTGAGCTACTGAAATCCCACCTTTCTTTAATGATGACCTTGTATTATAGTAGCATAATTATAATTATAGATTTATCATTACAATGAATGAGAGCTATTTTGCATATATTTTCTATCAAAAAATTTTTTTTTAAATTGTTAACAGAATTAAAAAAGATCCTAATATTTTATTTGTATATTTTCCTTTATCAGGAGTATTACATTCTCATTATTTTTTACTGTCACTTTCATAGGTATAAACAGTTACAAAATTTTGACATCTAATAAGTTAATTTTTTCAATCTCAACTATTAATACATATTTCCTTTTCGCATCTAGTAAAAGATTTAATTTAATTAATTTTTCAGGTACGTGGAGCATTTGCAGTAATGACACTTTTAGGTATAACATGGATTGCTGGAGTCTTTGCTGTTGGGAAATTTCGTCTTGTATTCCAATATTTCTTCTGCATCACTAATCCTCTTCAAGGATTTATTATATGTTGTTTTCGCTGTATCCTGTATTCAGAGGCTCGAATTGCCTGGAGAACTCTACTTCAAACAGGAAGCTGCAAAAAATATAGAGGTCCTACTAGAGTCGGAGGTGAACCACTCTCTCACACCACCACAAGCTCTCAGCCATCAAGACATACAGACATGATGGTATGATACAAGGCAAGATGCTATGTGTTTTTTCTGATCCCAGATGTTGTTTCTAGCATCAACGACTGAGCTTGTGTGATAAAAACAGCTATTATTTTTTATTTATGTAGTTTTGTTATTATTTATGTTATATTGTTTATTTTATTTGTTTTAGTTTTTTGTTTTAATTTTATGTTATTATATCTGTGTAATTGTAAAATAGTCTAAAATATAGATTTATATTGATAAATTAAACACTAACCGTAAATATATAGTGTATTTTAGATAACATATATTATGAGTTGACTAATAATGTACTCTATAATTAATTATTAAATGTTTACCATAGATCTGTGTGTAGTAAAACATGATAGCTTATTGTACCAAATATTTATTCATTGCTTACATTATTTCTATTATAAAAATTTCATCAAGAGTAAAAAAAATTACAGTTACTTATCCAAATCGCAAAGAAATTAGTAATAAAAATAATTTTCTATTTTTTTTTTTTTTTTTTAATTGCAATTTCTGTTATTACAGAGTAGTGAATATTATAGATTAAAAAAAAATAACTGAACATATATTCACTGCTTATATTGATTATTTTTTAATTTTCCTATTAATGTAGATGGTGATATTGGTGATAAATTAACACATGTTATCAATAGCTTCTCTGCATGATAAGTAAGTATTAAAGTGTGTAATTTATTATTGTTTTAACTAACTGCTGGGAACTTAACTGAATTGAGGTAATAATCCCTTGATTTACATTATCAATTCATTCTGAAAACCACTTTGTAAATTAAGGTGATACAAATGAAGGTTTGTCATTCAAAATCTGTTAGTAAATATAAATTGATAATAACTGGTTATTAAATCATTAGGGTAAAATTCTAATTTAATTTAATAATGCTGGCTAATTTCAAGACTTGTTTTTTTACAGTATTGACAGTGATTATATGAAATACTTTTCTATAGCACTTATAAATAGTAAATTTTACCATTAAAAGATTATAGTAACTTGTACTCAAAGTGATTAATTACAAACTGAATTAGATCCACATCTTAGTGGAAGTTTTCAATTAAACCTGAAGTTTTGATGAATTTTAAATTTCTACTAAAGTTTGGTTTAGTTTCTCATTAAATTGAATAATTTTGTATAAATTTCACTGCCAACAATCATGGGACAATTAAATTATTGCTGAAAAAAATGTATGGATCAAATAAAAGCCAATGTCACAAAAATGTATGTTTAACACATCCAATTTTGTGCCTGTTCAATTACTCAAGTCATCAGTGGTTGAAGTTCTCTATCAGTACGCTGCAGTACACCAAGAGGTTTTGTTTCAAACTGCATTATATCCATTCCTGTTAATTTATCCAAATATATTTAATACAAACTCAAGTCTTATACGTTCAAGGGAAAGTGTTCATTACTTCAAAACTACATTTAAAATGCATAATTCAAAGGAATGTATGTGTACATATTCCTTTTGAAAATCTAAGCTTTGTTTTCAGAATTTTGAAAGTTGACAGTCATTATTCAGTCTAAGAAAAGAATAAAATATATGAACTTAACATTTTTTAGTAAAAAAAAGTACAAATGTAATTTAACATTTTTAATAATTATTCAGTTGTCTGAAGCTGATTCATTTATAATTTTAAAAAATGATTAAATTTCATCATATTGTCCACTGATTAATTATTATTTAGTATTTAGGTTTGCAAGATTAAAACTGCATATTTCAGTTTAGAACTTCAAAAAACTTGTTCAAAATCATGAAGATTTTTTTTGCCTGCATATTGGAATTATCACAGCCAAACTGCAATTAAACTGAAAAGAATGTGTTAATTTGTGGAAAATGTTGACAATTGTGTCCCCATTCCCACTGAAGTATTATTTTATATTCATCACATTTATCTCCATTTTATGTGTGTTTATATTGATATTATTGTGCATCCACTATTTATTATTATCTTAGAAATAAAAAAAATACATATATATATTAAATATATATAATAATATTAAATATTATAATATATATATATTAAATATATAATATATTTCTTTATAATAGTTACTGACAATGCATGTATTTGTAATTTTTACTGACTACAATTTTAGATTTTTTAGTGTTGGTGTATATTATTTTTTTTATGTTTACATGTTTTTTTATTCTTAAAAGTTTATTCTGAATGTGTGATAGATATTTTAAAAGCACGAACCTTATCAGTTATTTGTTATTTTTTATTGTAGTAATTTTCTTTTAATGTTTTTTTTTTTTTTGTTAAAAGATTTTTAAATTAAATCTAAGTTTAAATTTTGTACCAATAAAAAAGTATTAACATTTCTGTTTTTATTTTTACTTACGGAAATATTCATAAATGGTATATTAATTAAATTTTAATTACTTCATTTTTGTTTATTCTAAAATCAACTTTTATCAAAAGTACTGGTACAAAGGTACAACTCAAAAAGTATTGTAAAAATTAGTGTGAATGTTCAAAATATAACAATTTCTGTCTATTAATGATATAAGTTTATTAAAAGTTTTGATGCTTTAAGGCAAACATGTGTGTGGCTCTTATTACATGAGTTTATTAACAGAAAGCTTTTGGTGATACTTCTTTTTTAACAATAATGTATTGTATTTATCTTTTTTGATGTTATACATAAATTACTGGTTAACAAGAGTTAGTCAATATAACAAATTTCTGTTTATAAAATTAAATATAGTATTTTTTTATAATTGCAATCATAAAGTATTATTTACAAATGTGCAAAATCATGACTGGAAAATAATAATATTTTTTTAAATCTAAATTTAGCACTTAATGAAATATATTTTAACCTGATATTTCCCTTGGCCCATGATTTTTCTCAGTCTTAGAAGTAGTGATTATAAAACCATTTTTAAGATGTTATATGATACTATCTTTGATAATCACATTTGAATATCAGTAATAAATATTTATCCTTTAACAAATTTGGAAAAAAGGAAAACTATAAGTTAGATGTGAATAGAGTAGTTATTAGATTCTGGATATTAGCTATCCAAGGATAGCATCCTTGGATGTCTAATCTGGAGGAGCTTCTCCCAGGGCTACCCTTTTTATTAAAATGTTGCAGGTACAAATGAAATAAGGTAACCCAGACACTAAAAAGACTAAGAAATATTAAGAAAATATAAGAAAAATTTATAAAGTCAGTGAAAAGGTAGGTTAGTTGTTGTCAGTTTTTGTTGGAATTTTCGTTGAGGAATTGTGCTGCAGCTCTTCCATTGTACAACTGCTGGTTTTTTTTTTTTTTAGGGATGTAACTTTCAAACACAACTTTCATAAAATAACATAGCATTTAGAATAGAAGTTTTATAAGTTTTTTTTTTTTTTTTTTTTTTGTAATTTTTGCATCAATTATAAATCTATCATTTAGCATAACAGGCATGACTTTTCTCTGATAAATCTCATGTTATATTCCTTTCAAAAAATGTTTGATATGAGTTACTTTTTTGGGTAGCCAAAATATAGTCTTTATCTCCCCTCAGGAATCAGGGATCAGTCTGTTTATGTGTTCTGTGACAATAATTAAAAAAGAGAGAAATAAGAGGCTTTGTTTCTAATAGTTTCAGCACTTATTCTTCTCATAGTATTTCGTTGTATGGGAAAATTTTCATTACTGACTTTTTTTATAATCTTTATCCACAGTGAATATGTTATAACATATTCCTCAAGTCTTAACTTCCAACATTTTATAAAATTTAACTTCAGTATCATTTTTATGGATGATGTTTTTGTTTTTAATGTCACCTTAAATATGTAAAGTTTATGACGTGCACATTTAAAATATTACATAGTTTTACTAAATTATTGCTTTTAATTTATACACTTAAGGTGTCATGCAAGATTTGTTTTAGAAAAAAATTAAGTTTTTTATATTCATGAAAATTTCTATGAAATCAAGTTATAAATGATTATTATGTAGATCATTATTTATTTTGTGTAATCCAAAAGTTAGCATGTTAAAGTATATGTGTCCTTGTATCCATCCAGAAAAACATTTAGATAAAAATTTCTAAAATAAAAACATAAAATCATCATACAATTTTGCATACAGTATTATCACATTAATATCTTGGTCAGGTTCAAAAAATGAGATAAAACTGCTCTGAACTTATTAATTTGAAGTAATATGTTTGTGCATGTAAAATGTTTCTCTATGTGATTAATGTAAAAACATTTTGAATCCTTTATATTGATTTCTGTGAAGCTAGTGGTTGTGTGGTGTTAATGTGTAAGAACTTTTGTTAAAAAAACGTGCTTTCTATCTGATTATTTTTATGTTGAAATTTATTTTTAATATTAATAATCAGTTATTTTACCTTTTATTGAAATACCTATCTTTTGCTTCCAAAAATGGCTATCCATTTTCACTCTTTGAAGAACATTTGAACACTCAAATGTAATTTCCATGGTCTCTATGCATATTTATTTGTTATTGTTAATAATAGAGCTTTGAATATATGCTATCCCTAGAATTATTATTATTTTTATTTTTTTTTTTTACTTTTTATGAAATGTATATACCAGTATTTAAAGATTTCCGCTTGCATCACCATCTACATTTAGTCAGCGGCTAGGTTTAGTAACTATTAATTAATTCACTCCATTACTTCACATCAGCCTAAACCTATTAATATATTTTTTTTAAATAGTTCTTTATGACTTCGGCTATCATATTTTTTATTGTTAAATTAATAATCTTGTAAAAATTTACTTTTTTAAAACCAAATTGTTTTCCATCTAAAAAACCCTTAGAATTTAAATCTGCAAACCCACTGTGTTGGTCTAGTGGTGCATTCATCATCGCAAATCAGCTGATTTCAAAGTTGAGAGGTCTAAGGTTCAAATCCTAGTGCAGGCAGTAACTTTTATACGTATTTGAATACTAGATCATGAATACCAGTGTGTTCTTTAGTGGTTGGTACAAGACTACACTTCATTTACATTCATACATATCATCCTCATTTATCCTCTGAAGCAATATGTTACAGTGGTTCCGGAGGCTAAACAGAAAAAAAAATTTAAATTGCATCAGTCAAACATATATCATACCATTCGAGAGGTTTTAATAAAAAGTATGATCAGTTATTATTTTATTTCTTCTAGCATATTAATCAGTTAAGGTTATTAATTGTGCATGCTATTTCAGTTGTAGTTAAGAAATAAACTACTTTTTGGTACATGATTTTTGTTACCATAGTTATTTCTGTAATTTTTAAATAAGGATTTGAAGTTAAGAATACAATTAAATTGTGTAGATTAGTTTTATTTTAAAATGTTAGTTTTGTTGTTAATTCATTAAGGTTTAACTTATATATAGTTTTTTAAATACAGTTTTGTTTCTATTTAAATTGTTTCTTCTTTTTTTTTGTTGACCTTTTATTTCTTTATGGTTAATTATGGTTTAGTAGATTGTGTGTTAGTTGTTACTGGATGCTATGAACTTCTTTTATTCTAGTTAATTTTGTTATAGTTGACAATAGATTTATTCAGTTTTGGTAGTGTATTTATTTCAGCCCTGTTTTAATCATTCAGTTAAATTTTAATGTTTTTTATGATATAACAAACCAAAATTTCTGTATATTTTTTCTCATGGAAATTTATTTTTCTTTGAGAATTCACTCTCAAAGAAAATAATGTGCATTATTTAAGTTATTAAATAATGCGCAGCTATCGTTTTCTTTTCCCCTTTGATCAGTGATGTTGAAAATGTGTGTTTCACAAAATAGTCATCTTGTTTACTTATGAGTAAACAAGATTTATTCATAACTAGTACTTACTCAGAAATCTTATTTTTATGGGGTAAAATAACTCAATAGATTTTAATTATTAAATTTAGCTAAAAATCTAATAATTAAAATCTATTGAGTTATTTTCCTGATCCCCAAATTACATTTTTTTAATTTTTTTTTACAGTAAAATCTTTATAAAACAAATATTATTGGAATATCAAAAAGTTAACTGCTTTGGCAAGTTTCCATAGTTTTGTGATGGGATTATGGAAAAAATTATTATTTGTGTAATTAGGTTAGTTTGTTGGTAGAATATGTCTATTAAGAAGATTACACATTCAAAAAATTGTGATGATTTTTAAAAAAATAATAAAAAGCTTCATTAAGTAGGATATTATTTCAGAAACTAGTAAAAATATAATATTAAATTATCTACTACACTTATCACATTCAACTGAAGTTTTTGATGATGTTAATATGAAAGTCATTGCTTTTATTTCCATTGTATATTTTCAATGTATCATATCTTTGACCATTGGCAGTAGTTTACTCTTCCATTTGATATCGCTGGCAAAAACTTAAATTTCATATGGTATTACTGTATGCCATTTATTGAATCATTCAAGCAAGGCACCTGATATTTTGATTTTATTTTCCCTAACATTCTCACCAAATGAAAACAGCTTGAGAGTGAATATCAGAAATTTTGCATTTAATATTTTGCCAGTTTTAATTTTCAACAATTTACAGATGTTTGTATCTTTACTTTTTTTTTTATTATGTCATATAATTAAGTATTACTGATATTTTAAAACTGTTTAAGCGGAAATGTATTAAAAATGTCTACTACTACTTGTTCAATTAAAAGTTGATTATGTAGATTTGCAGGAATTTTATAAAAGTTGAAAAATAATAAAATTAAACAAGATTCAAATGAAAATATTGCCAAAAAAAGAATGAAATATGAAAACAGATTAATATTAATGATGAATCACTAAAAAAAAATTTTAATTTATGTGAGTCATGAGCATATGTTTTAGTCATTATGAGTTATGTGATTATATATAATTAATTAGTAGTGTAGTACGATAATTTTAGCATCATAAAAAATTTCTTGGTTCTAAGGATGATGATAAAAAGAATTATTATTCAGTCTAAACCTTTTTTTGGGTCTAGATTTTAGTTTGTTATCTTAAACATACCACCATGAGTAGAACATAATGTACATTTCTACTTCAAAAATTTACAGAACAATGTTGGGCTGGTATTAAAGCTGCTCGAATACTTTATAATTAATTATTTTCTATCACATAACTAATTATGTGATCAATTGAATCTACTCTTCATCTATAGAATCTGTAGTTCAAAGAACCCCTTCTGCATTTTCTAAATTGTTACAAAAACACATTAACTTATAGATGTACGATTATTTGTTGGTTTTTTGACATCTAGATCACCACATAAATTGCCAATACAATACGTACATATAATGCCAAGATACGTTATTGATATATCCACCTTTACTATCTTAACTTATAATAATGTAAAGCTAGACTTCCTCATCCCCTAAAGCAGATTAAATGCTCTATGAATAATTCCTAGTAATAAACTACAGTAAAACCTTTCTAATATGACCTTTCAATAAAATAGAAACTGTGAATGTAGATATACATAAGCCCTAAATAAAACAGAAATTTTCCCTTTCCTAATGCAGAAGTAGAAAAGCTTTTAATTTTTAAACTTTTAAATGAAACAAAATATTTTATTGTAGAATTACATCGGTTTGAATGAAGGAAATGTACAATATGTCAGTGGGAGATGATTCATTTTTAGCCTTACTAGAGACAATTTGACTACAGCATATCACATATTTTTTTCTAATAATACAGAATTATAAGCTGAATCATAACTCGACACAAAGTATGCCATTTTAGGACTTTAATTTGATGTTGAAATATTATCTTGAAAGGAAACTGTTGTGTAATTCTTTGCAAACCCATCTATAATATTGCACCTAATATTTGTTAATGATTTTTATCTTGTATTTTATCTTTACTACTTATTTACTGTTTGTGATTGACATAAATTGATGAATTTCTCAGTGATCCAAGAAAAACCTGTTTAAAATACTTTACTTTTTTCCAAAAGTGATATTTTTGTTTTTCGTTTTTATTAAAAATAGGTAAACAACATAATAAATAATAGATAAGCAACAATCTTAAGATATTGAATTGGACAATGGGATAAAATAAGCAAATAATTTTCAATATATCAAGTATGATGAAGTTTGGAAGTAATTCAGAAGTATGCTAGCAAAAGGGATCTTTACTTCAGGAACAATTATTTAAGTTCAAGCTTTGCAAGTGACAAGATTGTTAGGAAAAAATAATTTAACAAATTGAATAGCTGACTTTAAGTACTTAAAAAGCACAAAAAAAGCACTTAAAAATTGAAATGAAATCAAGTTTATTCTACTGATATTGATAGGATATTACTTAAGCAGAATCAACAAGTATGATTTTGCCACTGGTTGAAGGTATGATAAAAATATACAATGGCAATGAAACTGGGTTATTTTTCTGATCACTTGTCAAAATCTAAACATATCTCTGGTGATCAATTTTGAAAAAGGATAATTTTGTGAAAATTATAGCAAATATTAAAAATGTATGAAAAATCTTGTAATCTATAAAACAGCATAGAAATTTAAATTCTATTAAAATTATTGAAACTTTTATAGAGAAATTCTGCTCCAAAATATTCCATAGTAATAGTTGTGTGAACCATATGTTAGTATGTTATAGTTGTTCCTAACACATAATAATTTTAAATTAACACTAACTTAGCATAATTGGTTTTTTTATTCTTTTAAACAACACAATATATGTATAATATATTTTAATTAAATAAAACAAAAAAACATGTGGTATTAATGTAGTAGGCAATCTACCACTGTAGTTAGTTCTTAGATGGCGCCACTGAAATGCTATATTGAAGTAAGAAAATAAATAAATAAAATTATAAATATAATCTAACCAAACTTAACCTATGTTTGCTAGTCAAGGTTAGTGAGTGAAGCAAGCATAGGTTAAGTTTGGTTAGATTATATTCATTATTTATTTATTTTCTTATTACAATATAGTGTTTCAGTGGCACCACCTAACAACTAACTAACCAACCACAGCGGTAGATTACCTACTCCATTAATACTAAACAAGTGTTAGTTAATGATAAGTTTATTCTGCTATAATATGTAGTAGAATCTCTTTTCATAAATGAAATGATTCATTTTTGAAAAGAGAAAAAATAAAACTGTGATTAGTGTAAGTAATTTATTAGTCAACTCTAGTGTCAGGATGAATTTTGATAAAATATTCATCAATCATGCGATAATATTTCTTTCACATTTAGCTTAATTTGGTTCTGTAAAATTTTACAGTTCTACTTAAATGATTTTAATATACTAAATTTCAATAAGTAACATTTTTCTTTAATAAATTTAATTTTGAAGCTGCTACTCCTTGTTTGGTGTATGCACCTACTAGTGTGAAAATATTTAGCTGGCACACTGTAGAATTAAATAAATGTGCTTTATAGTTGCATGAATTTTATAGTTTTATAGCATCATTTGTATAGAAAAAAAAAATTTTTATCAGTTAAAATCTTATAAAAATATATGTGGAGAGATCATATTCCATCAATCAATTACTGTTCTAAATTCTACAGATGATAACATTTACAGAAATTATTCTGAATGCTAAACAATACAGAAAAAATATTATATATTTTCATTTATTAAAAAGCAAAAAATTATAAACATAGAAAAGAAAGTGTCAGTGTAATCAGCTTATATAAAACAACAGATATAACATTGATAAGCTACAGCAATTGAAACTTATTTAATAAAAATCAAAAACCTGACTAGAAAAATGTTATTTGTCTGAATAAACTTGCATTATACTATCCACTAAAATAAACTTTCTTAATATTTGAACAAACTGAGGCAACACAAATCACTAAAGTATCTTAATCACTTCCTAAATAATTCGTAATATATCCTGTGTAATTTAATGGCATTAATCAGCCATCACAGTGTGAACTTTAAAAAAAAATAAATACTAATTTACTTTCTAAATACAGTGTATGGAAATGAGCGTCCAGATGATTTTTAGAGCTATTTGCAGCTCCTTCATCAGTAGTGTTGCTTTAATTACTGATGTTCAGCTAGTAGTGATTAGAAAACATCAATATTAGCATAATTGTGTTTTTTTAATTCTACATTTAAAATTTTGATGTTAATATGTTTTTGTCCAGTTTCTGTCAGATTGATTATGCATTTTACAGTGCTTTTATTATGTCCTTTGTATCTAGGTAAAACTAGGGTAAAACTATCAAATATGCCCTCTGTAATAAATAATTAGTACAGCTACAGCAATTTAATTTGTTTAATAATGGGCAGTTGTGTTAATGCGTGTTTCATTACTTTTTCACTTTTTTTTTGTGTTTTTGAGAGAATATAATAGACTTCTTTCCTGATAATGTAAGTTATGTAGTTTAAATGTCTTTCCTAACAGACAGCCTGCAATCATTATGCTTTTTTTTTTTTGTAACTAGTTGTGTTTTTGATTTTATTTTGTATGTAATGTAACATAATGTTTGTAAATGTGGATCTGCATCTTAAATAATTTACTTTGTTGAGTTTTTTATTAAAGATGTCAGCTGACATGGGTGTGAATTATTAGGTAAAATAAGCATGTGCCAAAAATTTGCTTTTTTACAGCCTTAAATTATTTTATATACAGTGGGTAAATTTTATAATATGTTTTCTGTGAATTTAGAAGGTTTAGTTAACTACTTTGAATATTATGAGTTCTATGAAACTAAGGGATATTTTTGTTATTCTGCCTTAATTATAAGTTGGGTATTATTTGTTAATAAAGTGCAAGAAATTTGTGATATCGATTGTGTTTCCTTATATACACACATATATATATATACACGTAGGAATATGATATCGCAAGTTATGCTATCTGTATATTATTCTGTTTTCAATTTACAAAACAATTCACATATACTAAACAATACTAACATGTAAATAAAAGCTGTAACAAATAATTATAAATTAAGCTTTTTCCAGTGCTGTTATCAACATCAGTGTAATTAGAATATTTTTTAATTTATGTTTCATAATATTTTATCAGGTAAATTTTCACTTACTGTTTATTTCTTTTTTAATATTTTTATTTGTTTAATTTTTTTTGTTGATTCTAATTATAGGAAGATTAGATTATAGAATTTAAAAGTAAACAGAAGAACCACCTTGGGTAAAAAATTTACACATATGATCTCAATAAAACAGTTCCTGTTCTTTAAAGCACTTCCTGAATAAAGTATGCCCAGTTAGTTGTCAAGCCATAAATCACCCATCTAACCTGTCACCTGGTATAGAAAGCAAGAGATGGAACTTAGATCAGATCTTGTTTCGCAGAGAATCTTAGGAAGATTCTGGAGCTTCTTGTATATAAATTAGTACCATAGTTCTAACTAAACAATTACCGATCTTTTTATCAGACTTAATGCAGTTCAAGTCCAATAAATAAAGTTGTAGCTCCAACTGGGCATGTATAAATATGCAAGTAAGATATTGTTTTCTATGCTTTTCTGTATATTTTTACAAACTTTTCCACAGAAGCACTAATTAGTGATAAAGTACTCACAATGATTACATAGAGAAAAATAGTACAAATAAGTTTTAATTTAATAAAATAATCACATTAGGATGAAGATTAATAAGTTAAGAGTTTTTCCATTAAATGTTCTGTAGTCATAAATGATAATTTTCAGGTATCACAATTTCTTATAATCTTTTTCTTAAAATACAGTTAAAAGTTATTAAAAATTTTTTGCTTTAACCAAAAAATTTATCCATTCTGACAGCTTATTGTGTACTCACCTCAAAAATTCACTATTTCAAACAGTTTGTTTGCATTGTATAATTAACAGATACATTAATATTTGCTATGTACACTGAACAATTTCCTCTCTTTGAACCAGTCAGCTAGCCTTTAAGAAATGACAATTGATTGGACTGTCATTTTTCCCAGTATTACTTCAGTTCTAACTCAAGTAATCTGCGTGTCAATATAGAGTAAATCCTTGACTAGTAGCAATTTTTAGATAGATTCAAGTTTTTATCTATTTATTTTTGTAAATTTTGTAAAAATGATTAAAAATGTATTAATCAAGTATGTGTGTGTGTAATATATATTACAATTGTTCATAATAAAATGAAAAATTCAGTTCTGTTTAACAAGTTTTTTTCTTGATTGGGTCCTAAAGAATAAATTACTCTGTTTTCAAAAAAAAAGTTGACCACAATTTTGAAATTTTGTTCATTAAAATTAATCTTTGGTTGTATACATATCACTTATAAATGTGGAACTATTACTATAATAGTTGTAAAATTATTCTCTTTCACAATGTTAATCTACTACTACTATATATTTAAATATATTTACTATATATTTTTAAAAAAACTAATTGTATATATAATTTTTAAAACTGAAGATTCTGCTTTGGTCAATACAATGACTGTGTGTATATTTGCTTGTACAAAGTAAAACAAAAAATCATTAGTATATTGTATACTGGTTGTTGTTATAAATTAATTAGTTGTTCATTTTATGTCCCTTATATCAAAGCAATATACAGAAATAGAATCATATACACCTAAAAAACTGAAACAGTTTATTGCTGACTTAAGAAATCACAAATGAAGAACCAAAGTCAACAAAGCATATTAAAAAGTAAACATGACCTCTCAGCTTATGATGTAACAAATTTGGTTAAAGCATTGTTACATGACTAACATGTTTCTATCATTTGAAGTGTTTTCTTTATTATATTATCCTGAATTCTGCATCCTGCATTATGGATACACTAAACTATAAAAAATAAAACTGGTGACATAATGTTGCAAAATTTGATGAATTTTATGAAAGAATTGAAGAATTTCATAGAAAAACTTTTATTAGTTTTTAGGATTAACATATTTATTCAACTGAGGTAAAATAAAATGAATACTTGTTTCTGATCATGATGTTATGGTAAAAATAAATTTGTTATAATTTTTATACCTTTTTTAAAAAAATCTCAACATAATTTTTTTTAGAATTGCTTTTATTAAATGAAATGGAGGCTGCAAGCAGGCAGTTGGAAACAGTCGATTAACTAAATTCAAATGTACTGCAAAGTTGTCAAAACGTATTTGGCTAGTACTTGTGTTAATGAGAATATGTATATTGACATAAAAACTCTTACAATGAACAAATTAATTTCACTCGCAAGATAAAATCCTATTTCAATTTGAAACACCTCATAAAACACTGAATCTGCCATAATTTTTAAATACACCATACACCTATGAATACTCTGGTTTAAATATAATCTTATATCCTGATACTTTTTCAAAACATTTGAGTTTTTGCTATGTAAATCTAGACTGTCAGATCACCATTTATTGCCAGTAAATATGAATTTTATAAACCGGTTCAAATCCTTTTGGTATCTGTGAAAGAGGCATATTATTCATCACTGATATGATATACATATATATATATATATATATATATATATATATAATTGTGTAATTGTTTAGTAATATGAATAAAATATTTATTAGCCAATTTACAGTTTGGGTATTTATCTTGTTCAGAATTGGATACTACTGATTTACTTCAATTAACAAAACTACACCAATCAGTATAAACCAGTAACATTAATATTAAATTAAAAAGAACATTTTTTTTTTTTGTGTTATGGGCACCTACTATGGTTATTTGCCCTTTTCCTAAACAGAAAAAAAGGGAAAAGGATTTTTTTCCTACCTGATAAACTCACTAGTGACTTAGAAGACTAGACTTGTCAGATGATCTTGACATATCATCCAGAAATAGACTTGTCACAGAATATTAAAACCCTAAAAAGAAACACAAGATAACAAGGGTGTCCTTGCCACTAAAAATGTACTTCCATTTCAAAGAAATGTTGTCATATCTGACAAAAAATGGGTGTAAAAATCACGTAGTTCTTAAAATCTAATCCTTAATGTAAATTCGTCACAGAACTTATAAAAACTTCAATCATACTACCTATCGCCTAGGTTTACCTTTTAGGCTATTCTTTTTTCGATCTTTTCTCCATCTTCCTGATGGACACCCCCTCTGCTTCCACGGTGTCTGTTGCTTCGAAGATGGGAGTCTTCTTATCCTCTGCAGTAAAAGATGGAAGATGTCTTTCTGTCGGAATCAGATGATACTGACATAGAGGGTGCGTTGAGCAATGCATAAGAATTTAAGCCTGATGTATTTGCCACTAAAATGTTTGGGGTGGCTAAAGATTCGTCTTCTTTGCTGGTTCCCTAATTGGGGATATTCTCTATTCAACTTTTATCATCAGTGAAATATGCTCAGATTTCTTCTGCGGTTTAGCTTCACTTTCCTTCATATTTTGATTGGTCAAAGGCTCATTCCGTGGTTGTGTAGGCATCTGCTTGTTTGGAGACATCTGTGTTTATCTGTGTCGGATTTTGACAAGTTTCTCCAATTGGTTGACTTTTCAGTTTATCATTGTTGATAAATTTGACCATGTTTGCTAAAGCTGGTAGCAGTTTATAGATTACGTCCTTTGGTTTAAAGGAAGCTGCAGGAGCTGCACCAACCTGAGCATAAGTTGCAACTTTCAGTGATCTGCTGAGCATGATTTTTCTGACTTCAAAGTAGCTGACCTTTTGAATGGTTTTTACCTCCTATATTGTAACTTACTTCTTATAAATTGGATATTTTTGTGATTCACAGAATGATGACCATGACAGTTGACACAAACCGGCGAATTCCTGCATGGGTCATCCGGATGTAGTGGGTCACCACAAGGACAAATCTGTTTCCTAGAGCATGATGTTGCTGTATGTCTGAATTTCTGACATCCAAAACACCACAAAGGAGTTGGGATGAATGGATGAACTTCCAGTATATGAAAGTCAGCTTTTTTTTTTCTGGACACTTGGATTTGTTTAACGTCAAATCATGCAACGCAGAGGATATAACTTCTTCATTTTGTCATGAGTTCAGTTGTCGACATGTAACAGCTCCTTGTCAATAGAGTTCTACAATTTTATCTTCAATGCAGTTCACCAAATCCCTGCACACAAGTACTCCCTTGGATATATTTAGCGTACCACGTGGTACAATTTCAAAGTCCAATCTTCTTGACTTTGAGTAGCTATGACGATTGTAGTTCATTGATGGTTTCAACAGTCCTATAGCAGTCTTCCTTGTCTTCTTAACAGGTCCTCCTACAGCTTTTGTAATCCCTCAAGCAATCACAAAAGGACTGATCTTAGTAAAATTTCCTTCGTCCCTCTTTGTCACCAAATATTTTAGTAATGCTTCACAACACTCTGGTCGAAATGTAGTTCTATCCTTCTTTTCACCAACACTAACGTTCTTCCTTCTTTCTGTTCGCTTGTAAAGACAAAGACCCTCCTGGATGAGAGCCCTCCGCCGTAAAATTCATGAAAGTTGAAGTTTTCATGAATGAAGTGACAACAGTTCCAAGATGTTGAGGTGCAGCAGGAGAGGTGTTGGGCATGTCCCGGATCACTGATCCTGCCTAGGTTTCCCTGCCAACAACCTCCCACTGATTTAAGTCGAATTGGCAAGTCAGGTATTCCCTGACCTACGATACTGATATCCCACGGCTCACATGTAGCAGTAAGGGCTCCGATACCCTTACCCGTGGGATAATCCCTGCCAAGGGCCAAAGTGACTGACTAACACTGAGCGGAGCAAGACTTCGATAGAGCAAGCTCACATCAGCTCACCTTCAACCTGGTTTCCAAGAGTTGGGATGAGCACTCTGCCCAGCATTGGCAAAAAACATATCACGGATATGCCTCCCGATCCTACTGCAAGTAGCAAAACTGAGAAGCACAACTGCGACCAACTTGAACAGTTCAGGACCACCAATCCCGTACTTCACAGGGGAGCTCCTGAGCAATACCATTGCCCTGTTGGGCAACATAAATGAAAGTACCGAAGTATCATGTTGTTGCCAGTCCTGGACAAAAGCATAGATGTAATTGCACGGACATGCGGTTGGGTTTTGTCTTGTGCATTATAACTATTTTTTTTTTTCAACTTTAAAAGTAAGTTCAGGTTTTATATTTTTAAATTATAAAACGATTAGAATTTATGAAAACAAAAACATATTGAACAACATATACTTACAGAAAAGTTATTAAACTTTCTTTTTAGTGAAAAATAATATTTAATGTGTTTAGTAAATTAGTAGTATGTATTAAAATGAGAAATTGTTTACACACTCAATTATAAAATAAAGTATTATTTTTATATCCCTAAAAATAAAATGGAAAATGCTTCAAAAACAAAGCACATTCATTTGTTTATAAAAATGTTTTCATTCATATTCAGTTAATGATTTTACAGACTATATGAATAGTGAAGGTTAAAATCAGTCAAACATAAATAAAATTACTAAATTAGATTTGTTCATCAACCTATCTGTTCTTGTGTGGATCTTTAAATTGCTACCATAACTCATTTTATATAGCCTAGGAGCCTTAAAGAGTTATCATCACAAGGAATTATTTGGGTAAAGTGGCTCCTTTCCCCCTTAGAAGCATACGCTGAAACCAATTAGTGGTATATCTTCCACCATGTACTGACCAACATATACTACTGTGTTTTTATTAAAATATTAAATATCGTTTAAGATACAATCCAGCCTTTTGAGGTATTGTTTTTAACCAATAAATTGCTTGTACTGCTTTTTTTATTTTTATTTAAAAAAATCTGAGTCTGTATTAAAGTATTTTTTCAAAAATATCTTTGTATTCCTTGAATTATTATTTTCTTTTGGCTAATATTTTTTTAAAGAATGATCATTATTTATCTATAAAAAGAATGCTTTATAATTTTTGGGATAATTTTAATTAAAATTTTAAAGATATTATTAAAATATAGAAAAAATATAAATGATGTATCTGACCATCTTGTACTTCCTTTAAGTACGTCATACATTTGACTGATTTTCATATTTTTCTTTTAAGATAACAATTGATATAATAAATTGATATTGTGAAGTCACTCTGATTAATATTTTCTAAAATTACTGCCAGACATATGAATCACTGTGAATTTAAGTAATTTCTTTTATTTCATTAATATTTTATGAAATTTCCTTGTTAAAATAATTTTAAAAAAAAATTAGTACTCTACACAATATACATATTAAAATCTTTTCAGGATTATATGAATCTTTCTCATCTCTGGAATTTTGTACATTATGGAAGTGTTCAGCCAAATGTAAACCACTCAACTATTGGAGGGAAGTGATTTCACTTTTGAAAAAAAAATTTGTGGACTAACTTTGTGCAGCTGGGGCTAAGGGGGATAGTGGCAACTCTACTTGTGCAACCATCTAGAAACTGTTATTTCATAAATGTGGATTACACAAATTGTGGCTAAGTGCCTACTTATTGGGCAAAGTCGAATCAGCCACTCCTAAACTTTTAAATCTAAATTGTAACATGATTGCTTGTTAATTTTAATTTCCTCTCATCATGGTCCTGTATTTCTTTTAAGTTTCTGATTTTCTGTATAAAAAAAGATCATCTAGATGAATGCAACAGTAAGCTATGTTTCAAGCGAGTTTTAAAAATAAGCAGTTCAGAAAGTGGAAAACATGTATGAAAATAACCTACCGATGTTAAGAATATTTTAAATTTGTAGATTGTTTTATTTATTTTTGTAGAACATTTATTCATCAAGATATCTACAAAATTTTATGCATTTTTAATAAACAAAATTATTGATTTTAAAACTTGAATAAATTTGATTAATTTCCTCATTAATATGCATATATCCATATTTTAGTTTTATTTTTTGTTTGCTTTTCAACAGGAACATTCATGGGGGGCTGTAAGATTAAGTTCACACCAAGCTGAAATTGTACGTTGCCCAGCAAATTCATTGACGTTGCCTCGCACTGCTGCTCCTTCTGGTCCTACCCCGCTTATTTGTCGCAGTCGAAGTTTGCATCTCTCTGATGATGGCTGTACTTCATCAAAGGTATATTATTTTGAATTAATTCCTTGATTATTTTTCATTAAAAAAATTATATTTACACACACACACACATACACATGCATATATATATATATATATATACGGAACTAATATTAATTACAGTATTTATATTGATTGCATAAAATTGATGTAGGATTAATCATTCATGTACTTTTTTTGCTTCAGTTGTTTTTTTATAGAAGAAAGTTCTAAACAGCATGCCAAACTGTGATAATGCTTAATATCATTAAAAATTGTGAACTTTTTCAAATTACATGGAGATAGGTTACCCAAAGGACCTTCAGAGCTAATTACCAGCAACCATGCCTTCAATGAAGTTACTTGAAGTTCTGTTGTTTATGGTGTTTATCTTTAAAAAGGTAGGCCCTTTATATATGATGATATAATATATTGAATCTATGATGTATACATTGAAAATGATTTTTAATCAAATTTAGTGTGTTTATTCAGTATACTGTATTCAGTTGTTTTGAGATGTTGATTTATATATATATGATTTTGACACACTGAAACAATATACAGTATTTAGAAACAGACTAAATTTGATAAAAACAACATATTTAATTAATAAATATAACATGATTAAATGTATTATTCAGTTACATGCTAAAGGGGTTTCCTAACTATTTTTAGATTGTGCCATTAATAACAATGTTGTTAATTAGTCCTAAAAGATCCTTTTGTAAAATTATTTCCATAAAATTTGAAAGTTTACTGTTTTTTAATTGTTTCATAGTTTTAAAATGTATTGCCTACGAAATTATAATCAATACAATTTAAACAGTATGTTCAGTAACGTGTTTTCAGATTTTTATTTTGAGAATTTTCCTTGAATTACTGATTGCAATTAAATACTGGTATTTTTGTTCTATATAGTTTAATAAAAATTTTATAGAATTGCATCCTGCAGCTAAAAACTCAATTCTTTTATTAAAAAAACCAAATATTTACTTGACTTAATTTTATCTGCTAATTACTGTTTGGTACCTTTCCATCTTGAGAAGTAGTAAAATTAATATACACAAAAATTAGTCAGACCTATTTTAATTTCCCTACATCTGATACTGAAGAGTACCCTTAAAAACCATTAAGATAATGCCCAAAGCTAAGCATTAAACAGCAGCAAAAATATAAAATGAATGTGAGAAAATATTAATTTTTGATGTACTCTCGTAATTACAATATATTACTGCAAGTAATAAAGTAGTTTATCATCTATTAAATATTTGTAGTACATTATTAGCCTTCTAAAAGAAATTAAACAAGTTTTTATGTCTCTTTCATTATGTATAAGCAGAAAATTTTACAAATCAGTTAATATGCATATGCATATAATCTAAGATAATAAATCCAGATTTAAACTTTCACTGCTTCTCATTGAAGTAATATATTATCTTTAAACCCTGGTTACAACCAGAATTAACTAGAAGGAACAATTATAAATTATAATGTATAGATTAAATTATGTAAGCATAGTTTTGTTAACATTATTATTACTTTCGAAGCAACTATATGTTAATTGTGAATATCACCCACCATCAAAAATATAATTTCTGAGAGTTCTGTTTTAGCTGAAAAAGAAAAAAACTTAATTACAAAAATTTGTAATTGTCATGATGAAATGCTGAATTTAACTCCTGGTTCCTTTTGTTTCATTCAATACACGGTAGAAAATTACAGCAATACACTGGTAATTTTAACAGTAATATAATATTACTTTATAAAACTACCAAGTTTTATTTTATTTTCTTTGAAAATATTATATAGAGATCTACCTGTCTAGTTTGGTTGGTAGAACTGGTCTAAGTAAAAGCACTGACACAAATTAGTTCAATTGACAATAATACCATTTTTATACTAATACTTTATTAGCATATTTAATTTTAGGTTGCATTTGTTTTTTTCTTTAATTCTGTCTGAGATTTAGTAATTTTTCTCCTAGAATTAAATTTTTTACTTTTTATTTTTCATACATGTGCAAATTGTATACTAAATCATATAAGGTGGGAATGGATTATTTATGTAGGATGTTTCTACCAACAAATTGTTTTGATTGATTGGGAATAGGAGTTAGGAGACCGGGCTTTACTCTGTAGGACCTCATCCCCTAGTTTGGCTTGTTTGTATGCTTTTTTTGTTACCTACTTCTTTTATTGTACAAAGCAAAATGTAATAATATTAATAACGTATTTTTCACACAATTACTTTCTTTTGAAATATAATTTACGAGAATTTAAATGCATAACATATCCCAAATTATTATATAAAGAGTTAAACATCATTAAGTACTTAGCAATGGGAAACAACTGTAGAATAAAATATTTAATAATTAAATATATAAAATTAAACCCAGTGGAAAAAAATTAAATATTTTCATAATATTTTACAAAATTTCTCAAATGCCTCGTTAAAAATAAAAATCATAAAAAATGTTTTAATATATAATTGTCTTATAAATTGGGAAAGAATCTGGAACAGCATTTTAATGTATCATATACTAGAATAGATTTCTTAAAATTTTACTGTCTAGTAACAAATATTGACTTAACTTATAATAAAAGGCTGGTTAGGCAGTTGAAAAACTTTCTCAGTTGTATTTAACCTCCTCATGGATTAAAGGAAAATTACCATAATTCCTTCATGTAATTTTCATAAGAATTCTGATAGCACTAATACTACATTTACACAAAGGTCACCATACAAAAAATTCATGATTATACATTCACCCATTTCAAAGTTATTAAGCAAAGCAGATGCATATATATATATATATATATATATATATATATATGCATCTGCTGTATGCATATATATATACATGCACAATACAATATACATACATACAACCACAAGTCTATAAATACAGAATTACATCCTAGTTTTTCTTTACATTTTTTGGTCTCAAGGTGCCTAAAACATCAAAAAGTTGAAAAAGAAACTGGTTTCCCAAAATTCTTGCTTATTATAATACTTTTTGTTATTGCTGTATTCTGTACTGTAATAGCCAAGAATGTAAAAATGGAAATAAAAGAAAGTCAAGTTATGTTAATTATTACATACAAAGTTATTTTTAAAAGTATAAGTAAGTTATTGTTTTTAAAACATAATGTGGTACCTAAAATTGTAATTGTATTGGTAAGACTACTTAAAAAATATTTTTAAGAGTATGAGCTTCCCTAAAAATTTGGAAACTTACATTCAAAGTTTAGAATGTTACAGAAACATTTTTTTAATTTTGTTTAAATGATACAAAAAAGAAATTGCACAGCTGCAGTTTCTTTTAAACATGGATGAATTTCATGTTTATTAGCATTTTATAATAATATAGAAAAAAGAAAATGCTAAATGAATAGGTTGAGTTTTTAAAAGATGAATTTTTAAACACTACTGTTGATATTTGAAATTAATTAATGCTTAAATTATTAGATTCCAGTACAGTTGTAAATAAAGCATTATCTTCTTTACTCTATTGTTTTTAATCATTTTAAATTGTGTGAAAGTTTATGAACTTTTGTGGTTTGAAAAATGTTCTAGTGGCAGCAATAAAAAAATAATAAATAGTTTTATTAAATTCTTCTGTTACAAAAGTGCTATGGGATGCATTTCTAAAAATAAATATTTATTAAATTTAATTTCATACTAATAATTAATTAACAGAACATTAATTTTATAAAAATTGACAAAGTAACAAAATTCTTGGTAAAAAAATCCCAGGAAGGAATTAATTATGTAGAATTCATCTGTTTATATTTTAAATAAGTTCCACTTTATTAATGTTATTGTGAGTATTATCTGTACAAATGTAGACAACTTATTTAGTCAACCAGCCTGATCTAAGACAGCCCCTCTGTAGTTAATCATTCTCTCTCGCCCTCCCCATTTCCTTATCTTAGATCCTTTCTTGGATAGCTGTTATGAGAGTTGCCATATCATGGCAACACCTTATAACCTTTTGCAGTATCATGGGGGACATTCATTTCATTAGTGGGTTGTCAGTATTATCTTTAGCTTGTCTGGGATCTTTATTCCTATCCATTCCTATCCAACAGCAAAGAAGCACTACAGTATTTTTAAAAATAGAATGGTACTGACATTTCAAATGAAACAGGAATAATTTCCATACAGTTCTGATTATAGTATGTATTTTAAAATCATATTTAATTTTAAAACCTGAAATAATTACAGCAATTAATTGATATAGAGTATAATAAACTGTTCTAAACAACAGTAAAAAAACTTTATCCATTGAGACAATTATCATTTGTGATTATCTTGAGGATAATCAAAAAGGATAATTGAAAACAGAGAAATATTAATAAATAAATAGGGTAATTGTTACAGGGAATTAACTGTTTGGTTTACAATTACCTTTTTATAATAGATAATCATCTTGGCTACAGTTTGCATTACTATGGACACCATTTACATATTTAAAGGTTATTAATTAGTTTTAGCAAGAAAAAGCAACTACAGGATTACTAACTACCAGCACTATTCTAATTTTAAAGTATTGTAGTATCAGTTTCTATCACATATAGACAGCTGGTTGCTGACTGGATTGGTTTATTTTGTAAAACTTTTACTTATCAGTGTTCTGCCTTTTTGAAGTTGACATGATGAATGTCAACCCAGTGCTTGCCTATTGCCACCAAAAACCTGCTGTATGCAGAAGGTTCAAAAGATCAAATTTTGGGAATCCAGCACTCATGTTTTTCAAGATTGATTTCAAAACACCTTGCAGTTGGTTTTTTTTGGTATTTTATTTACATTAAACCTTGATGGATCAGTTTATAAACTGATGGGACTTTTCCAAATATCATTTAGTTGTAATAATGAAACATACATACTTATGACTGCATATTACAAGAAAATACATTTTTTTCTTCTTAATATAATAGAGTACAAATTTTTATTTTTGTATTTATTTTACATAAAATATAATTTAGATTCTTATAAAAGTAATGAATTTCCCTCTTCCAGTAAAAGTTTTAAATTATATGGTTTAATTTAATTTAAAATTATAACATTTCTTCAAGAGTAGAAAAGGAAAATTACATATTTCTTAAATTTTATTTTATAATGGTCGTTTAATTTAATGTTAAAATTAAACATATATATTTTGTATTACTAGTTTATATTATGCCATAATAAATCTGCCGGTTTTTATTTTTTAAAACAATTAGGATAAAAAAATTTAATTTAAGAAATTTTTTCAAGCTTTTCATTTTTAAATTTTAATGTTAATTTATTTATAAAAGTAAACTTTTCTGTTTTAAATATTAAAATATATTGTTATTAGGGGTTCATCCAGCCCTATGCATGAGGTCTTCATTGAGAGAATATACAACACTATACCGGTAGAGTTATTGCGGCTTGTTAAATAATAGGTAAATTGATTATTAAATAATATAATATAATCATATATGTTATGAAATGTAATGTTTTTTTCTCCATTAAGCTTTCTGTCTATCTTTCTATTTATTTCATTCTTAATAACTGAAAGATATTTATATTATTTGTTAATACTGTATATTTGTTAACATTTTCGTAGCTAATAGTGATTTTTTTGTTTATTTATTTTATGAACATTTTATTACATTTAACATAACAAATACATATTAAAAATTTTAATTGAATCATTCCTATTAATGATTATTAAACTAATTTAGCTTTAAAGACTAATTTATTAAATTTGTATTATTGATTATTATTAATCTTTTTATACTGCATGTTGATCATGAAATGGTACTTTGTATAAATTGCAGTGGTGGTGGTCTGTGAAATTCTAGCTTGGTAGGTCTCTTAACCAATTATTTTTTATTTTATTTTTTTTTTGTCCAGGCAGTATTGTGGTCCATGAGCTGTATTGTTAGGTTTAGAGCTGAAAAAGAATTTCAGGGTTGGTTCTGTGTTAGATCTGTTGTATGATTGGTAAAATGTTACGGAATAGGTTGTTGAAGCTTTCCTTACGTTTGTGGCTACTCATAGGGTTAACAAAGGTATAAAGTATAGTTTTAGAACCTGACTACATTGGGTTTCACTCGACTGTTTAATTGTGGTTATAGGTGTTCTGCTTCTCCTTTTCTGGGTAGTTTAAAATTGTATGATGGAAATAAATGCACTGATGTAAATCAAATCTATTAGGCAGTACTACCTAGGCATTGTTGGTAATATATGGTAAGTAGTTCTTTTGCTTAGATTAGCTGTTGTGTGAATGTTAAAGTACTTTCCTGGTAAGGAATGTAGCCTAAACTTGTATGTCTCATGTAGATAAACTATTGGTCTTGGGATAAAAATTTTAGAGATTTTTTGGGTTTGTACAAATAATGAAAATGATGTTACCAATTCAAAATAGGGATTAGCTAACTTGAGGTTAATCTTGATTACATCAGGAAGAGTTTTAGTGCAAGACAAAGGAATTTCTACTTCTATGATAAGGTTAGGGGTATGCTTTCATTTTATTGTTATTACATCAACTGTTATTGTCAGCCACCAATAATGGCAGTAGCATATCACAAATTTACCCAACGTTATTTATCTCGGTTGTGTACAGGAATTGGTTCATTAAATATGACTTCATATGTTGGCATTTTACCCTTACTTCACATCCTTTAATTTTCAGGCTGACAGTCCCTGAAATGAAATGTTTCACTTATTGCTAAATTGTTTCAATTATGAAGTTTCAGTTATATGAGAGGTATCAAAATTTAAAGTAGAATCACAAATTCATTTATCTTGCATTATTTAAGTGTTTCAAATTATCAAAATCAGTTTTAACATAATTTACATATTCTTGATTTTTTCACCAGTTTCTCTTAGAACTAACAGAATACTTAGAATTAAAAGCAAACATAAACATATACATTTTTTTGTTTACCTTGTTTTGCTTTTTATTTATTTTTAATATTTCTTTCATTTTAGTTTTTCTTTGTTGTTCCAGTAATATGTTTAGGAATAAATTTTTTGACAGTGTTGTTATGTAAGGCATTATCTTACCACCAACTGGCTAATTACAACCATATAGTTTGTATTAACTACTGCTGATTTCCAACATATTGTACATGTGTATAATACACATTTAGTTTTCAAATGTATGTTGTTCTATATTTGAAGCTGATTGACAAAGGTATAACTCATGTGAAATATATCCTAAGCATTTGATTTCATTACTTTTCTTTATATTTCTGTAAATTTTTGATGGATTAAAAACAAACAAAAATTACAAAAAAATAAATTTAATATTTTGATATTAACAGAAAAAGTATAACTTAGATAAAATGAATGTATGTTGGAATTTAGCAAAATGAAATTTACTAATTCATGATACCAGGTGAAATACATTTAGGACATGCTGTACAACTGAGTCTGTTCTGAACTGGTAGTTGCCCAGCTGGCAACCTCTTGCTGAACATTATCTCATTGACACATAGTAGGTAAAATAACTCCCACATTTGAGATACAGACCAATGAGGGAATGACCTTGCTTTCTGATCTCTCTTATTTACTGCATTTTGAATAATTTAAGTACAAGTAGCTTTGCTTTTTAGTACTTAAGCTTAGTTTTAGTATTAAATACAACTAATCTGAAACAGAAAAATAAATTATTTAAATATGACTGGTAAATTAGCAAAGAACTTAGGCTGGCAGTTTAATCAAGTGAATTATTTCTAAATATTTGAAGTAATTTTCCTGTTGATTTTTATGATCTTATCATACTGATCATCCTAAAACAGACTTGTCAAGCGATATTAAAACCCCAAAAGAAACACAATATGACAAGTGTGAAAAGAACCCTTGCCAGTTAAACACTTAAAATGAACACACTAAAAACACTTCATAAACTTATTAAAAACACTTAAAAAAATACACTTTAAAACATACAAACCACTTCCAACAAAATGTTATCAAAAGTTTCAACTGTTGCAATGTCATTCAAATATTAAAAATTCATATTTTCATTAAAAAATTTATAAAAACTCAAATAGAAAAAAAAGCTCTAAAGCTCATTCATTAATTCTATCGCCAAGGTTTACTCTTAGGCCATCCTTTCTTGCTTCTTTTTTCCATCTTCTTGAAGGCCTTTATGTTGAATTTGAAAGATTCTGATGCCTCATAAATGGATCCTTCCATTACAGGATATCTTGCTGCTGGCATGAGATGACACCAGCTCAGGTGGTGCAGTTCAGCAGTGCATCAGAGTCGAGGCTCAATGCACTTCCTGCTACAGCTTTTGGAGTGGCTGAAATGCTTGCCCTCTCACTTTTGCCCCCTGTAAGCTTTTGGAGATTCCATTGTGTGTCATCCTACATCTTCATTTTCTAGTATTTTAATTTCTTTTTTTTCATTTCTGAACAGGCAATTTAAACTTTGGTTTCAGATTTCTTTTGCATTTTCATTTCATTTTCCTTCGCATTTGAAGTGGTCAAAGTCTCATTCCTTGGTGAAGAAATACTCTTTTGTTTAGTTATGTCTGCTTTTTACCTTTGATGGCTTTGGGCTGCTATCCCTATTGGTTTGATTCTTCTTATTTTGATAAATGATCCATTCTACTAAGTTTGCTAAGGCTAGTGCCAATTCTGATACCACATCCCTTGGTTTAAATGAGGATGCAGGAGTAGCAGCAACCTGTGCATAAGACATGGCCTTTGGCATTCTGCTAAGCACTATTTTCCTTGCAGGAGTAGCTGACCTTCTGAATGGTCTTTACTTCCTGTATCACTACTTCTTTCTTATATTTCGGATAGTTTTGTGATCTTGCACTATGACGTCTATTATAATTAACACAAATCGGAAGATTACTGCATGGATCACCCGGGTGCAACGGGTCACCCCCAAGTACAAATTTGTTTTTTCATGCATCTCGCTGCCCTGTGTCTGAATGTCTGACATCCAAAACACTGTAATGGTGTTGGGATGAACAGACAAACATCGGCCTATGAAATCCAGGTTTTATTTTTTAAGGACACTTAGGTTTGTTAAATGTCAGATATATGAGCGAGAGGGTACGACTTCTCCGTTTTGTCGTGTATTCAGTTGTCGACATGCAACAACTGCCTGTCCATAGAGTTTTTCTGCAATTTCATTTTCTATACAGTTCAACAAATCCCTGCACACAAATACTCCTTTAGAAGTAAGGGCTCTGATACCCTTACCCACGGGACAATCCCTACCAAGGGCCGAAGTAACTGACTCACACTTAAACTTGGCTGAGTAGGCTCAAAGCAACCCAGTTCGACAACCGGGAAGTGGGATGAGCACTCTCAGTCCGCACTTCACCCAGCATATGCAAAAACAGATCACGGTCATATCTCCAGCCCCCGCTATAAAAGGCGAATCCAGGAAACACAACCGCAGCCAGCACAGACAGAACAAGATCTCCAATCCCGTACTCCACAGGGAGCTCCTGAGCAAAACCATTGCCTCGTTGGCCGACATAATTGAAGGTATTTAAGTACCATGTTGTTGCTCACCTCAGACGTGTATATACATGTTATTGCACAGACGATGGGTTGGGTTTTATCCGGCGCATTATTTATTATTATTCCTTTTTTTTAGTTTCAGGTACATCAACTAGTTTGGTCATTAGCCCCTTTTCACATCAAAAAAGAAAAAATTTCTTTCCCTTTTCCAATAAACCTCTAGGAACATAGTCAGCAGACCAGTTTTATCAAAAACAAATCATTTAATAATAGAATTTTCAAAAGGTTATTAAAAACCTCAAATGAAAACACAACATGAAAAGTGTGTAAAGAGTCCTTGCCACTTAAAAATACAAAACATTTATATCAAAACTTTGTCAATTCTATCAAAACTAATACATAGTCGTACAACTATTAAAAATTCATCCTTTCATTACATTCGCCATAATCTTGTAAAACTCTTCATATTCTTATTTCTTATCGCCTAGGTTTGCCTTAGGCCATCCTTTCTTTCTTCTCTTATCTATATTTCTGAAGGCCGCAATATCGAATTTGAAGATATCTGAGGTCTCCGAGATGGAATCTTCTGATCCTCCGCAGTAAATTACGAATGATGTATTGCTGCCGGTATCTGATGCGGTCAGCTGTGCATCTGAGTCAAGACTCGATGCACTCCCCGCTAATGCATGAGGGGCGGCTGAAGTGCTCGCCCTCTCATTTAAAGGCCTCCGCGCTTTCAAAGGCTCCATCGTTGGTCTTTCAAAATCCTTTTCTACTGGCACCTCTAAGTCAAGCTTTACAGCTCCCTGAGAGGGGATCTTCTGTATTTCAACTTTTACTGTCTGTATATCCCGTTCAGACTTCTTTGGCGGTTTCGCTTCACATTCCTTGCCGTTTGAGTGGTCGTAGATTCTTTCCTAACTTCTTTAACAATCTTTGATTTAGTAATTTCTCATGATAGTCAACTCTTCAATTTTTTGTTGATTATGCGTTCGATCATACAAACCAAAGCTGATGCCAGTTGAGAAACTACGCCTTCTAGTTTAAATGAAGCTGCAGGAGGTGCTGCAACTTGTGCATTTGTGCATAAGACGCAATCCTTGGCATTCTGCCTCGCACAATTTTCCTTGCTTCATAGTAGCTGACTTTTTAACCTCTTGAACAGCTACTTCTTGCATATAGGTAGGGCAATTACATGTTCTCACTGAATGATGTCTATGACAATTGATACATACAGGTGAATCCCTGCACGGGTCATCATCATGTAACGGTTCTCCACACTCACACATTCGTTTCTTTGTACATCATGCCGCAGTGTGTCCGAATTTCTGGTATCCAAAGCACCGTAATGGAGAGGGAAAAACGGATGTAAGTCTAATCTATGGAATTATTTTCTCGGACACTTTAGTTTGTCGAAAGTTAATACATGCGAGCAGAGGGTGTAACTTCTCCATTAAATTGAGTGTTCAGTCACCGACGCGCTACAACTCCTTGATTAGTTCCTCGACAATTTCCTCCTTCCTACAGTTCAGTAAGTCTCTGCAAACTATCACTCTCTTTAAGGTGTTTAGCATTCCATGTTGTGAAATCTCAATGTCCAAGGCTCTCAACTGCATTCTTGGCTTTCAGTAGCCGCAGTGATTGTGAGTCGTTAACTATTTTTATAAACAGTCCAGTACTTGTTTTTTCTGATCTTCTTTACAGGTCCTCCTGCAACTTTTGTGATGCCTCGAGCAATCATGAAAGGAATAATCTTTGAGAAATCATCTTTCTTCCTCTTGATTACTAAATATTTAGGAATCGATATGATGCTCTTTGGTCGAAACTTAATTTGATCTTTTCCTGGAATCTACTCTCTTCTTTGTCATTAAATTCTTCGCTTCCAAAGACAAAGGTTCTCCAAGATAAGGGCTTTTACGTGGACTCTCTGCCACGGAGGTTGTATCCATAACAATTGTTTCGCCAGTCAGTATGTCGCTAGGTGTGGGAGAAGAGACGGTTAGGCGTGCCTCCGTTCATTGATCCTGCTTGGGTTTCACTCAGTCTGCTGCCTTCCCAGGCCACTCCCCTGTCCACTATTTTCATTTCTTGTACTTTTTTATTATATCGTCCATTTGTCTAGATCAGCGATCCAAACGTTTTTGATCGCGTACTCCTAAGATGAAAGTAATTATAAGTTGTACCCCATATAATATAATATTTATGTATTGTGTATGCGTGTATATATACACACTCACGCGCGGACGGGTTAAATTACAAATTTACAATTTGAATTGGAATTAAATGTGAGCAATGTGATTGTATTTGTTTAGTAATATCAAAAAAATCTGGTTTGATGCACTCTGTTATGCAATTTGAAGATCTAATTTATTTCTGTATCTGGTTTTAATTGTTGACACTGCAGAAAACTATACTTTACAGGTATGTAGAACCAAATTGTATGTTTACATTTGTTGCTGTGCATACTTAATATAGACATTCGATTTTCAATCCCATCCATCAATTATGAATAGATTTTTCTTTAAATTCAGACTGTAACGTTCTTTCTCTCATATAAATTTACTGTTCTTGAGCTGCAATTGAAAGATGATCTATTTTTACATTTTCAACAAATAGATCCATGACCCATTGAAACTCTGTTTTAATACTAGGAAGAAAAATGTTTTAAATAGGTTACAAAATTCTGTTTCCAAATTGTTTAAATGTGTAGATACAAGCCTTTTAATATGATCTTTGTTCAAAAGAAAAATGTATAATTCAACTTTCAGTTCAACAACTCATTTACCACTTTCCCATGAGATAACCAATGAACTTCTGTGTGGTACACAAGATTTTCGTGGTTACTGCCCATGTTGTTGCATATTATCGAAAATATTCTATTATTTAAGGGTCTTGTTTTTACAAAATTAACTATGCTGATAATATCCTGCAGCACATGATGTATTTCTGGCTCAAATTTCTTTGCTGCAATAGCTTGCCGATGGATAATATAGAGTATGAATTTCATGTGTGGTGCTATTTCAATTTACCTTTGCCTTGAATCCTTTTTTTTCTTCTGTTAAAGCAGCTGCTCCATCAATGGTTTTACTTACACAGTTTTCCCATAAAATGTTGCTTTTAACAAAGAAATTATTTACTGTTGAAAAGATGTCTTCCCCTTATATCTTTTTTTAAAAAGGTTCACAAAAAAGTAGTTCTTTGTGTTCATTTTTTTTAATTCATTATTAAAAAAAAAATTAATAAATACCATTTACTGAGCTAAGTTGGAAATATCTGTGTTTTCATCTAGTTGTATGGCAAATTTTCCACATTGACTAATTTGTTTTAATAATTGTTTCTTTAAATTATCATCGATAATTTCCATACACCTAATAACAGTATTTGTAGATAAGGGGGGGAGGGATACGTTTCAGTTTCTCAGCATATTCTTCCCCTGAATTATTTACACCAATTTTATTTTGCCAATGGTGTGAGGCTTTTTAGCTTTTACTATTAAGAAAGGCTTCTAAATCTCTATCATTAAGTAGCTTAAATAATGCATGCTTTTAAACATTCATAACATTTCAGTGGTTTGTGAACATGTTAGGAATGTTTAGTTTTTAAATGCCTTATTAACATTGATGGCTTCGTACAACGGCTTCATAAAAATGTACATGACATGTAGGATATGACAAACTTTGATGTAAACCCAAATTTTAAGTAGTCTGCTTGGTAATATCGAACTTTCTGGTACATTTTTTTTTTACAGCCATATTGTTAATATTTTTATCTCCTGGCATGATTGCTAATGAACTTGAACAATTATCAATATCAAGACTATTATTTACTTGTTGCACACCAGAAGTAGAAGCACTGTTAGAATAATCTTCAATCAGTGGTTTCTTTACGGGCAATTTTTTTAACCATTTATCCATTTTATGAAAATAATTTTTTTTAAAAATCAATCGAATTTAGGACACAACTAATTACAGTTATTATAATACACACCGCTATCTATATTAGTTCTGTACAATTCATAAAATTCTCTTGATGATGAAACAGATATATGACCTACCAGCCACTTGCGCAATGGCGCACTGAATGGTCGGGATGTAAAACCAGACATTAGTGTCGGAGAGCTCATTACCAATGCACTGGCTTTAAAGCGCATGCGCACGTAGATAGTTTCTTGTTGAACATTCAGAGGTATCTTCCCTCCAAAATCAGAGGGCTTTGCTTCCTGTAAAAGTCTTCATGCGCATGCACTTTAAAGCCAGTGCATTTATGATGTTGAGCTCCCCAGATGTTAGTGAAACCAGACACAGTGACCAATGAGTGAACTTCACACTCACGTGATAACATGATCATACACTTGCAAGTGATTGTGACCTATTTCTTTGGCGTACTCCCAAGTATCACTTTGTGTATCCTATGGGGTATGCGTACCCCACTTTGGAGACCATTGGTTTAGATAAATTAGCTTCATGAATCTATTAAAATCATGTATGGCTTTTTAAACATATCCAAAAACAAATCATACATATGAAATTAATTAACTACAACACTTGACTGATCCAGTTGCTCTTGCTTGGTTGTTTTTATAAATTTATATGAGCCATTTAAAAGAAAAGCAGTTGTAGGTTGCAATTAATCTGCAGACCTGTGAGTTGTCTATACCTGAATTATACTCTTTAGAGGCCTTTATCTTTTCAATTAATGAAAACAAAAATCTCATATTTTATTTTTTATAATTCACCCATCTTCATTATTAACTGATCATTTATTTTGTCAGTTCACTTTATGTTTTCCCATTTTCACCTGAAATCATTTTCTTAAAAGGTTTAATAACAATTGAAACCTGATTTATTTTTTTCACATTCCACAATCTTAATCTGTTTATCAAGGATAATACACATCACTTCATTTTCTTGAAGTTATAATAATTTTAAACATGAAATTATTGCTATTTAATGCAGTTTTATGCTTCGGATTTTATATATTTAAATTTTATTTACTACCTTTTCTTCAAATTTTTATGAGATCTTTTATTTTTATCTACTGTGCATCTGTTTGTTCAAATTGTGGTTTAAAATACATTCCATTCATCATTAATAAGCTTATTTAGCTAATAAACTATGCCCTTTTTTAGTGAACTACCAAAGACCTACTACTATTTGGTGAAACATGATGTTCCTTGAAAGTTTAGAATGAGACAACATATTAAATAACATTATCACAAACTATTTTTTTTTTTTAATCAGTTTATTTGTTGATTATGTAATATGTTTTTTGTGATTTAAGTAAACAAACACATAATCTTTTGAAACTATTATTGTGTTACTATATGTTTAAAATTGTATTATCCTTGCTGTGGGCTGTCAATAACATGCTGATGGATCTGTGGTACCCAGCACATGCACTGTGCAGCTCTACAGTGTGGCTGAACTGCATATATACACCAGGAGACATGTATCTGTTTAATACTTCCTACCGCCTCTATTTTTCATTGTACAGTAACAAATAAAAAACCTGAATACGAATGACATACAGATAATAACCTACAAAATAATAATAACAAATAGGTAGGTTTATTAACCTACCTAGGTTATTATTATAACCTATAAGGTTTTATATGTAGTTCAATAACAAATAAAATGAGCTTATAATTAATAATATAATTTGGGAAAAAACTTAATTAACCTATTAAATTGTGGAGAAACAGATGGACTAATTAATTATTAATAATATATTATACTTTTTTGTTTGTTCATCCAGACCACTAAGGATCACGTTTGCATAATAGTTTGAAACTTCTTTAGTTTTCCCAATATTTTTTCACTTTTTTCAGTCTGTTGTTTTTCTTCCTCAGTTCACTTTCTTCCTATATTCCTCTTACCCTTCTCTGGAAACTTAGATTCTTTTCTAAATCGGTTTCTATTCAAACAGGTTTCTTTGAAGATTTTTAAAGTTTTAAGATCATTTTCTACTTTTTTAAACCAGCTAGTTTTAATAGTTTACTGTTATAAAAGTTCATATTTGTTTTCTTAATCTGTTTTCACTCATTTTGTATAAATTCTCATAAAATTGTAATCTTCTTCTCCAGATGTTGTCTTTTATTTTTCTGTATTTTTTAAATTTATGTTTCACTTTTTAGTTTATAAATTCCGTCCTAGTAATCGGGTCCATATATGTTCTTTAAAATTCTTTTTTCTATTTTAAAAAGGTCTTTACCTGAAAAATTTTGCAAACACTCAGCCCCATATAACGTCTCTGGAAGAATAACTATTTAGTAATGTCTGAGTAGCATTATGTAAAAGCGATTTTTTATTATATTAATTTCATGTTAAGTTAAACGCTAACGCCATTTTCTGCATTCACTCATTTAGCGCTTCCTTTTCTAGAGCGGTTGGCTGTATTACTTCTCAGAGATATTTAAATTTTGATACTCTTTTAATTTCCTGAATTTTGAGAATTTTAGCATTTGTATTTGCTTTATTTATCGTTGGAGAACCATTTTGTTTTTCAAAAGAAATTTGTAAGCCTATTTTATTAGCACATTCGTTTAATTTCTGGACTTTAATTCAAGCCTCGTCCACGTCTTTTCAATCATCTGCAAAGGCTAATAAGATTGTATTAATAAATTTGTTTTTATGACCCATTTTAATATTTCTGCAATATTTAGTTTTTTCTAATTCTTTCTTCCATTCTCTAATAACTATTTCTAGAGTGCAATTAAAGAGGGTCAGAGAAAGTCCATCTTCTTGTCTGACACCTGTTTTTATTTCAAATGATTCAGAACGAACTCCAAGAAATATAACTTTGGTTTTGTATTTGTGTTTCTTTAATAATGTTAATTGTTTTTGTGTGTATGTTAAATAAAGACTCGCGATGTATGGAATTGTAGGCTTTTTGAAAATCTATAAATATCGTAATTAATTTTGGGCTTCTAATATTCTGGTACTGTAAAATTTGTTTCAAAATTTAAGTATTTGTTCCACCCAACTTCTTCTGGGTCTAAATCCTCCTTGGTGTTCGCCTATCTCTTTTTCTAATATCGGCTGTACTCTATTTAGTGCTTTGGACAGAATTTTATACAGAACTGGTAGAAGTGAGATCCCTCTGTAATTATTAATATCTGTTTTATTTCCTTTTTATGTAGTGGATGTATTAACACGTTTTTCCATTCTGTCGGAATTTTTTCTTTTTCTCAGATTTCTTTTATAATAATAATAATATACTTATTTAAAAATATTTTATTTTTAAGTATGATGAGGTAGAAAAAACTATTGTTTTTGACAATATTGCGTAATGCAAACATAGTCATTTTATTTCATACAGAGCTTATCATCCTAAAAATTTAAGATTTCATATATTCCCTGCTATATTACTTTATGTTTGGTAGTAAATCTTTTATTACGATATTTATCAAAACAGACAACATTTGTCAAATATTTAATTCCTTACATTTAGGAAATGTATTTTCATTATTTTTCCACAATAATTGTATGTGTTTCACTATTTTATCACAAAACAAAACATGAAGTAAGTTGTTTCTGATGTTTGTTGTTGTTTTTCTTGTTTTATATTTTATAAACAAGACAAAAAATAAATTGCTTATACTCATTTTATAATAATAGTAATAATAAAGTAGTATTGCTTATGAAGCAATAAATTCATTGTATGAAATGTACAGAAAGCTATCTAGATGCACTTCCTGTTATATATTCATTCTCAAATGGACCCTAATTATGTACTATTTTTCTTTTTTATAATTGTATTTGTATTCTTAATTATAATTTTTATAAGTTCAATAATTTTTTATTCATTTTTCACTTACAATTAAAATGGCTCTATGTGACAAACATGCTATAATTTACTCCAATTCTGACACATCCACTACCAGTTCATCAATTTGAATAACAGTGAGAGTGATGGACTAAGGAAGGCTGATTGACAATAAAATAATGCAGTTATTTTTTATCTTATTTCATAATTAATTTCATTTCTTAATTCATTTTTGTGAAAATTGTAACATTCATTTTGTGTAAATGTGTAACTCTTTTGTAATTGTTATTCTTTTAATTTCCAGCTTATTTCCTGCCAAAAATATTACGACTTATCTTTGAAACTTTGCAGACATCTTTCAGAAAGCTTTATAAATATCAATATTTGTATGTGATGCATTAACACTGAACCCTTAAATAACTCTCTGAACATTTGGATTTCTATTGTAAAAGAACAATATTTAGGGTAAAAAATTGAAATGCTCATGAATTTTTTGAACTAATTAAAAAATGTCTAAATGTGGTTTGTTAAAAATTTATCATAGTTTGAAACAGTATAAAATTACTAAAATGTAATCTATTTTCATGTTTTAACAGATAATATGAGTTGTCAAAATTTTGTGAAGTTACATTTTTGAACCCAGCTTGGTTAGCTGTAAAAGATAAAGTATAGTTTTCAAATTTTGGAGACATTTCCAGTAGAATTGTGCATAACTTGATTATTAAAAAAAATTTCTCATAGATGACACTGAATATGGGTTGAAAAAAATAATTTTCAAATAAGGGATAGCTTGGGGAAGGAGCACCACGTGGGGTACGGCACTGTTTAGACTCTCCATACTTATTTATGGTTTGTACCACAGATAATCTTCATAAATTTTTTTCTGAAACTTAATATAAAAGATATAAAAGTTACATTGTTGAGCTCATAAAACTATGTATTAGTGTAATGTATTTAAAAATTGTAATAATTCTAATACTATTACTTAAATTTCAAAACTACTCACAACTAGAACTAGAAGCATCAATAAATTATTGTTCTTTTAATTTTATTTTTACTGAATTAGTTAGTGACATATCACTACTGCAGTTTTTTCTATAATTTGCGAAATGAAACAGAAAGAAAATGTTGAAATATAAATATTGTATCACACAACTCTTATTATACACATAAAAATGGCTATAATTAATACTGTACAAAGTAGTCTAATAGGCATAAAGTCTATTTGTCCTAATTGCGTAACTAACAAAAAGAGAAACTAAAGATGATAAAGATGCAAATATCAAAACACTGCTTTATATTTTCAATTTATTCCATAGCAATATGGTTACCAAATCACCATACATAAGCATAAAATTACATGTACACAGTTTTATCAAGGACAAATGTGTCCTCCTTCCAAGGATGCATATGTTAATAAAAGAATGAACTTTGATTTCAGAATCTTAGATAATTATGTTTTTTCATTTTCTCATCTTAATTATTTTCTGGCCTGTATAACCTGTTGATCCAATAGTCAGTTTTTGTGATGTACTTTCATCACAAAACATCCCAACCCTGTAGGGGAAGACACCCGCCTTGTGATGCTTCCAGTCGCCACCACCTCCCCCCTCGTTCCTAGCCCTGATGGGCTTTAACGAGAGTACTTTCAAACAGCATTAGTTTTTGCATTTATTTCCTTCCCATTCTTTTTTTTTCTAATAGAATTAATTTCGTGGCCATTAACCACATGCCAACAGCATGCAATCAACCACCAAAAGGAAAATGCTCTCATTTCATAAATATATATTTATTATATTTAAGGGATTTGATGAGATAAATATGGCTGTTGATAATTATATTTTTCCTTACTTCAAATACATTTATAATCCATGATGATTCACTGGTGTTTTCTAGATTTAGGAAACTATCAAAAGGTAAAAGAAAAACAACTTTTTCTTTTTTCATTTCTTCATAATATTGATTTCAAATAGAAAAGTGGTAGTATTCGATTTTCAAACATAATTTCATCTGTGATAAGAATGTTCATATAATGAACATAGTTTTATAACTAGTAAGTTTTATAGATTGTATGGATTGTTTTTATGCCACTTTAGCTTGTTATGTGTATTGGCTTCCTTTTTGATACCTCACCATGCTATTCTGTTTTCATTCATTCCTCAATAATTTCTTTTTTCCTTCGTTTTCCAAATCTGTAGTCATTTCAATCTAGCATCTGTTCTTAGGGCAGTACTTTCTTTAAATAGAAATTTTTGCATTTTTTCAAATAGCAAATATTTGTTGTACACCATTTAATGAATACTTAAAATTGTATTAGTGAAAAAGTGTCTTCTCCATTAAAGAAATCATTGAGCTTATTTCTTACCTATATGCAGTCATCATTATATTTAACTCTATCAATTATCCTATCTTTAGTTGAAAATTCTGAAGTGTCTTTATACTCTGGGTGTTATTGCCTGTGTTTATAGTTTGTACATAACTGTATTGATCGTCAGAAATTTGTTGATATAAAGTTTGCCAAAGATATTTTAATTTTTGAGTAATTTTAAGCTGTAAAAATAGACATGCTTTCTAGTTGTATTTTTTCATCCTCACTGCCTGATCTATCTTATTTTCACAGTTTACACTTATTTGCAAGTTAATTAACATTTAGGTATCCCTGAACCAATTTGTGTCTTACGTAAACCTCTAGTGATCTGTTTTACCATTGATATATTTGTTTACTTGATCTTATGCTGATTGGCTGATTATCCTATCATCATTTCTGTATCATACCTGTTGTTTCAAACATCTTATATAACTCGCACCTTTGATTTTAGGTGGTGTAGGAGAGGAGGCTTGACTTAACCCAACAGGCTCTAGGCACCTCAACCATTATGCTATTTTTATGTGCATCTCCCCTCCAGGACTGTCCAACAGAAAGAATCAGCACCCCTGGATTTTTTTCTGATATAAAAGTAAATAAGTTCTTTGCATGTTGTAATGGCTACATGAAAAGAACCATAGCACCACTGAGCTCAATTCTTCACTTTGCAACTACATAAGAATAACTTTAAAAAATTTTAATGACAAAAAGTCTGGTTCTGGTAACTTCAGTAATTTTTTTTTAATTAGTAAAAATGAGTTTGTAATGAAAGCAACATATTGTGTTTAATAGCTCTGTGAGTTGTAGTTGTGACGATATCACATCATAAAAAACAAAAAGACTGGAAAAGTATAACATTTGACTTTTAGCAGAGCCATTTAAAACACTACAAGTAATAATTCTGCTTTCAAAAATTTGAGACAATACAGTTTTGGCTTTTACACATTATAATCAGATAAAATGAGGTCACTGAAATCAAAGCTCTAAAATCTGAAATTTGCCTAAAAACCCTCTAAAATATATGTCTGAAAATCAATCAACTAACACAAAACTTATGAAAATCTTATATTCCATTCTCAAGATATTTAACCTCAGAATCATCTACTGCTCATAATATTTAATTAAATAGTATTTCCACAGCAAAAAAGTTTTGAAGAAAACTTGCATCACATTTAAACCAGGCTTGAAAAATGTTAGAAAATAAAAGTAAATGGATTACTGCTTTTGTAAGTATGAGTAAATATCCTTTCAAAAGATCTTAAGAGCTTTTATTCCGATCCTTTATTGATGGTAATGTTTATAGTACAAACACACAAATATAAAAAATATGCAACTTTATTAAATATTTGAATATCTTATCACTTCCATAAATTTCAGTTACAATCGCAATGAACAGCTCAAAAAAATTTAAATATCTAACATTCTAACAGCTAACACTTAAAATAACCAAGATTAAAGAATCACGACATTATATTAAAGGGTAAAAGGGAATTATGCCTTATCCTATTTCTCCTGGAATTTTTTTTCACTGAGCTCTGCATCACAGTCAATTCATACGTGTGCCTCCTTCTCTCATACCCTGTCTATCAGGATTGTCACCAACTATAAACTTGTCAAATCTTACACACTTACATGGGATAGAGTAACTGCTAATTTCATAAAGTAGTTAGGAATATATGGAAGAACGATTAGGCAAGAATTCACACTATTATCTTCAAAATGGTGAACTAGTCGGATAAATGGATGGAATAGTTCAGTCAGGTTTGATGTTGATTTTCTAATATGGAAAACTCTGGTTATAAATATTCCAAAATACTGTGACATTATTTCGGAACAGTTAACGTTCAAAAAATATTATTTACATTTTAAAAATAAAGTATGTAAAAAATATCTAAAAAAGGGAGACAAAATAAAAAATATAGAAATAATAAACAATGTAGATTGACAAATGAATAGCACTTATGAAATGAATAAAAAATAAAAGTAAAAAAAAAATTTGTATCCAGACTGTTCATCGATTTAGTTCATTGTTTAGACTAAAAAATTTGATTCAGAAATTCAATTTTGATAAGTCGTTTATATTTTATTATAAAAATTAATAAAAATCTGCTTTGATTGACTGTTGCAACTGGGAACGTAATCTCTGTAATTCCTTTTTGCAATCCTGTGTTAGTATCGAGTAACATTTTTATAATAAGTTTGACATATAATTACTTAATTTCAATTAACAGCAAGCTGGTTGTAAAGAAAATAAGAATTTTGATTATTACTTTCTGGGAATGTTGTCTGTAAATTAGGAAAAAAATCAGTCTTGTTTAAAAAAATGAGATAGTTGGACAAGTAAATTTGTACAATATTATAGGCGTAAGTGAAGTGACTGTACTAGTTCTAATAGACAGCAAAGATGCCAGCAAATTTACTGGCCATTCTTCTTTCTTTCACAAGCTTTTTCATAATGGTTATAATTAAATTTGTGAAACTAAGGTAACTGAATTGTTAAAATTACATGCATGTTTTTAGCCAGTGCAAAACCAATTATACGTTTATTGAGAGGAGAAATATTTTTTATTGTTACTTTTTTTTTAAGGCCACCATATTGAAACCGATCATTGGGAACATTTTTAAAAAATACTTAGTTAATTAATGCATTCATAAAAATGCTTTAATTCTTAATTTTTATTTAACTTTGTGAACAAGTTATGAAAAATTGGATTTGAATTACCAAAAAAACCAGGTGAAAAGCAGGGATTTTTTGTTGAATTTTTCGTTATTTCTTCAGATGTTTTTTCAAATTAATTGTCAATCACGACTATAAAGCAGAAAGTAATAAAGTTTAATACAGTATAAAACTCTTTTCCATATTATAGTTCATGAGATGTGTAAAAAGCTTGTCTTCAATTATCTCCTCTCGCTCTCTCCCTATCGATCTCTCTCTCTCTGTGTGTTCGCTGACGTGCTTATTTGCTTGTACGTTACATCATCAGTGTAGTCTTTTAACACATCGATATCCTGCATTAGAACTCGGCATCAATATCTTGCTCTGTCGTTATACGGATCCAAAATAACAGACTCGTTTAAACGTAATTATATAACTGCTGTTATAAAAACTGGATATCATGTGAATGAAATCCAGTAAGACCTTGACTTCCACGAGTTCAGCACACGCACTCGTTAGTGCGGTTTTATATCATATCTTGTATTACATTCGAGTGTTTTAACGCTTCATTGAAAGTAATACTAAATTTTGCTGTACTTCGTTATTCAAAACAAATAATATGTTGAAAATCAAGAACTTTTTTTTAGCAAAATGTAACTAACCACACCCGACGATGTAGATCGTCTTCCGCACTCGGTGTTTGCGGAAACAAGCATGTAATAAGTTCACAAGGCAGTTAGCATAGTGTTATAAGTAACATTCAATTTTAATTTACAAACTGAATTGTAAGGTGTTCCTTTTGGTAACACATATTACCCAGAAGGGTAATCTGTCTTTGTAAGAAAATTATTTTAAATTATATTTAAAAGATTTTTCCCCTGTGAAATTTTTTATTAAAAAAAAAAACGGAGATAAATTACAAGAATCGTTCCAACAAAATCCAAGAAAGGATCTTGGTTTAAAATTACAAAAACATATGTGTTGAAATAGTTTAAAATCGTATTTGGTTTAATTATCCCCTGAAATTTTCCAAAATGAGGGTGAATCCCATTCGAAATGAAAAAGGGAAAATAGTTTCAAATATTATTTTTGTTTATTTCATTTCTTTTAACTAAAATAAAAATAATTGCAGTGCAAGTAATAAGAAAAAAATGGAAAAAAGTCTAGTTAAAATGAATTCATTTTTCCATGGTTAAATTTTATTTAACCAGATTTTGCCGTTCATGATTAACCCCGTACAAATAGAAAAACAGACAAATCGAAATAATCACCTTTCGTTTCAGTTTTATATGAAACGCAAGCAAATATAACGTGGACATATATGTAATGTTGCAATTTACAGACATAATATTAACAATATTTATTGCGCTTTCTAGGAAAAATTACATCACTCGTCTGTTAACTAAAATTATGAAATCGTTCAATAAATAGTGAAATCTTCAGTCTTTCATTGTTAAAATACTAAAAATATTTTACAAGAATGATGAACCTCTAATTACTTAATTTTTGTTCTTCTAAAAATGCTTCCTTTGGTTCACGTAAAACTTCGGTTTCAGCGCTGGCAAGCTTGAAATGCCACTTTTTAGTTAAATTGTGCCTGTTCATAGAAAAAGCTGGTTCAGTCGCGATATTTTTGTATCATTACAAAAATATCGTAATTACATTTATAATTTAAACAAGCATTCTTTCGTTGAAAATCCCGTTAGGCTGCTTTATCGAACGTAAATTACTCTAAGCTCTGAAGTAAAAACAATCGTTTATGTCAAGTTCTCTACTTGACTATCCTTAACCGACTCCAAGTGCTGGGTACCGGCACCGGTCGGCGTATCTATTCAACTCTGGAAACAAACTTTGAAGGTACTGTTAGCTAGTTTATCGCATCAGCCTTTGTGTTTAACATTAAAAGGCATTTTAAAATGTTACATCGTAATTTTTATTTATTTAAAGATGCAACGCCTAATTTTTTAATATGCCCATCAAAAATTACATTTCATTTTTATAATACAATTGGAAACATACATATCCCGGTATATTGCATAACAATCAGGGCCGGTTCTAGGCGGTAGGCAAGGTAGGCAACTGCCTACGGCGGCAAAATTTAGGAGCGGCAAAACCGCCTGAACTAGAGCGCAAAAAAATAAACAACGCACAAAAATATATTTCGATTACTTGAATTTAGAAAATATTATATACTATTTATTAGTACAATAACATTATTATTGTACTAGTTTTGTTTATTGTTTTAAAAGTGTATTTAAATTATCTCTGAAAATAGTAGGTAGCAGTTTTTGTTTTTAAGTCCGTTGTTAGTTCATTAAAAATTAAAATTTTGTTTTCAGTAAAACAATTTTCCGTATATCTGTATTAGTATTACTGTCTTAATTCAATTATAAGTCATTTTTTTGGTTAAAATGATTCTTTTATAATCCTGTTTTTTTTTTTTAAGCTTGGGGCGGCATTTTTTGGGTTTGCCTGCGGCGACAAAAACGCTAGGACTGGCCCTGATAACAATAATAATAGAAGGCATTTTGTAAAGAATTTATTATTTTGCAATTTTGCGTAGACATCTTGCAAAGAATAAATAGATTTATTTTGCAAATCAAAATCAAAATTCAATCTAAATTTGTACATCTCATGTAAGTATTAAATATTATAAAGTATCAGTTCATACAACAGAAAAAAGCGTTCATAGCAATGCACGGTCTCTTGACCCTCTGCTATGCCAAACAAAATAATTATAGCAAATTACAAAATATAAATGATATTAAAAACAAACAGTACATCACTAACAATTTATTCAAAAATAAAAACAGTACACTGTGCTCACTTAAATTATAATTTAATTCCAAAATTAAAAACTTTATGTATGCCATTACAGCTCTTATAAAGAAGTACATTCTATACTTTTTTACTTATATTTTTTTTAACCACACAAGCCCAACCAGTAGCCGCCTAGAAGACGTTGACCTCAGTTGACCTTATGTGACGCGGCGATGTCTAGCTACCACCCTTCAGTATTGTCCACCCATTGGACCTTCCCGACGGGGTTCCTCCTTTTCTTTCTTTTTCCTGTTTAGCCTCCGGTAACTACCGTTTAGATAATTCTTCAGAGGATGAATGAGGATGATATGTATGAGTGTAAATGAAGTGTAGTCTTGTACAATCTCAGTTCGACCATACCTGAGATGTGTGGTTAATTGAAACCCAACCACCAAAGAACACCGGTATCCACGATCTAGTATTCAAGTCCGTGTAAAAATAGCTGGCTTTACTAGGACTTGAACGCTGGAACTCTCGACTTCCAAATCAGCTGATTTGGGAATACGCGTTCACCACTAGACCAACCCGGTGGGTTAACGGGGTTCCTCCTGGTTCACTGAAGCAACACGACCTCTGCTTCTGGTTCCCGTGATGGTCCCCGTCCGTACTCGTAGTCGGGGTCCGAGTATGCCCCCATGCGTACCCCCCCCCCGACCTTCGCGCGCCCGCCCCTCAAAACTCGAGGGTCTTTAATGCTTCATCAGAGCGTCCCAACCCAGTCACTCTTGCGTGTGACCGGACCAAGACGTCCTCAGCAAAAAGGCTACCTCCCTGGCCCTGCATGGTTCCGTGCTTCGATCCCGCTGGCTTCAGGGGTGTCCACCTGTCCTCAATAGATACAATCCAGGGTTTGTCGGATCTTGAAGCGGTGTAAGTAAGCTCCTAATGTCCCGTATCCCGAGAGGAACTGCGCTAGGTGATGTGTGACTTCACTATGCTTCCTCCGGATTGGGCGAAATAAGCCTTTTTGTCCATGCATCCTTCTATACGTTTTTTACTTGCTTTTCTTTAACTCAAAATGTTTTTTTTTCATGTTTGTCTTCAAATCTTGTGTCCTTAATTTAACATACTTCCTGACATTGCCTATTGATGAAATTTCGCACAGTTACTAAGGTCGGGTGACCGTACAATATTCAATCATTACTTTCGCAAACATCCCCCCGTACTGGAGTAAATTAAGGTTTCAGGTGTAATAATTTAACATACTTCCTGGCATTGGATATTGATAAAATTTTACACATTACTAAGGTCGGGTGGCAATACAATATTCCACCATTACTTAAGCAAACATCCCCGCGTACGGGGATAGATTAAGGGTGTGGGTGTAAATGGCAAAATCTGCAAAATTGCTATGCGGGGTTTTTGGGGTCGCAGATGACACATCCGATAGCCATTTGACATAAAAAATGACAAAAACTTAGTACGGAAGTTTTTGTGGTTTCGAATTTGACAAAATTTCATCACTCGTGTGTGTGTGTGTGTGTGTGTGTGTGTGTGTGTGTGTGTGTTTGTGTTTGTATATATATATATATATATATATACAGATAATTTTTGGCGGGCGATCTGTTGAGACATATCTCCTGACGATTCACTCGGCTCCATAAAACTTCACTATTTCGTTACTTTGTTTAGTAAATGTTTGAAAATTTGTATGATATTTTATAAACATATTAGAAATTTCAATATATGATGTTATCTTTTGAAATCCAAATTAACCTACTAATTAAACTCGTGCAATCTATGATAATAATTTGATTGAAGTATGACTAAAAAGTATAAAGCAAGTTTTTAAAAATTTTGAAAAATATTTGTAATATTATTCTGTTTACCTGAAGTCCATGCAAAACCTGATGTTCTTTCACCGGCTCAATTCTTTTCAGAACTAGCGGAAGTAAGGTTGTAAGAAGATGAAAAGAGGGAGGTTCTATAAACAAACACAACGAGCAGTTAGCTTTCTTTCTTTTTCCTGTTTAGCCTCCGGTAACTACCGTTTAGATAATTCTTCAGAGGATGAATGAGGATGATATGTATGAGTGTAAATGAAGTGTAGTCTTGTACATTCTCAGTTCGACCGTTCCTGAGATGTGTGGTTAATTGAAACTCCAACCACCAAAGAACACCGGTATCCACGATCTAGTATTCAAATCCATGTAAAAATACCTGGCTTTACTAGGACTTGAACGCTGGAACTCTCGACTTCCAAATCAGTCCAAATCAGCTGATTTGGGAAGACGCGTTAACCACTAGACCAACCCGGTGGGTCAACGAGCAGTTAGCTAAATCTATACTTCAATACTCTTTTAAAATGAGAAAAACTAATGTAATCTAGACGACAGTACAACCCGACGAACTTTTTGTGGACAAATACCGATTATAAATAGACCCTAAAATCGCATCTTATCCTATAAGGAAGGACTGCCCTTAAAAGATTTCTTTTTGACGCACTTTCAGACAGAAAGGGAATGCATCACAGTTAGATGAACGACATAACATACATCTTTTTGTCGGGATCCAGCCCAACGAAACCCGTTGATACTTTTACAAAATGCGAAACGCAGTCCTATCATTCATAATTTCATGAGTGAAAGTCACTTAATTAGAATTACCCTGCAGAAAAGGATGAGATTCCGTATACTACAATTCGTAGGAGGGTACTACGCCTTCGAAGTCCTTCCGATTCGTTCCTGAACAAATAACCGTACGGATACATTCCAGCAATACAAATACAACTAAAGTATTAAGGATTCAGGAAATAATTCGGGCAGAATGTTCGCTGTCAGGATTATTACCGCACAATGAAGTGCACGCTTTTGTTATTTTTAGTCTAATTTTGCGCGTTTTGTTACGGTAAAATAAAACACGTGATTTCACTGAAAAATGTGTCTTTCGCATAATTTAACTAACGAGACTTATATCGTGTAATATTTAATTTAACTTAAATAATTAATAATTCTTAGTTATTACAAATAAATAATATAATTCTAGAGTAGTATACAGCCACCTCGTCTACATAACAGATTACAAGCCATTTCCTTGTTTATCCTGTTTTGCCTGTTTGTACTTTAATAATAGAGCAACTCTTTACCTTCAATGTGTAATAGCATGCGGACCTAGTAATTGAAGCTATTTACATTTAGAATAATTATGTTACCTTTTTTTTTTATATGTAGTTACGATTATATTGATGCTATACGATTACTTTGTTTCTTTTTTTCTATTAATTTACGTCATACTTTTCCTTTAGCACTTGTCTTTTAAAAAGAGATTTTTTTCTTTTTAACAAAAAAGATTTCTTACAATTTCTTGTTTTGCAATTAACTTAAGATAATTACTTGCGTAAAAGAAACTCGCACTTCTTCTTTATTAAGTGACATCTCAAATCATCCTTAACGATGTATTTCTCCTACTTGATCGAAATATTCCTGTAGATTTTTGTATTTTAAAATTAATTATTTTATTTTTATAAGCAAATTCATTGCAATTTAAAAAAAATTTATTTCATAAAATAAAAAATACATTACTTATAAAATATAAATGTTTATACATTTAGTTGCAAATATCAAATATAATCCTTTAATGATGAAATTTAACCTAGTTTGTGCAGAAAGGAATTGAACAGTTGAATAAAATGCATTAACAAACAATAAAAAATTATTTAATAATCTTTTGAATGATTTTTTCATTTCTGTAGTATTTTAATTGGAGGTTTTTTTAATTAATTTAGCCCACTTCCCTCCCATGTAATAAAGACTGGTTTGAAGTAACTTTAAATTATGTTTTTCATTATGAATGTAGCCCTTGAAATATGTTTACGGACATCATCATTTTTATTGTGTAACTGTTTAAATATGTGTTATTAAAAATCTATCTGAGTGACAAGTTTTTATATTTAACAAAGATCTAATGGCACTATTTTTTAATTAAACTTTTTCTCGTAATTAGAACACAATAAACATCCATAAAAAAAATCCAAATCTAATGTACATCTGTGAAAAAATGCTATATTTAATTTTTTATTGTTCTGTCTGTCATAATTTTTTTTTATTAAATTGTGCACCTAATTATATTTTACCACATACTTGATCACCATATTTTTCATGTAATAAAAATTTTTTTGATGATAAAACCTAGAAATTTAGCTGTTGATGGTACACTTTCAATAAGACTGTACAGCTTGTTAAATTGAATGGCCTCTTTATTCTATTTTAGACTAGCCCAGCTGGATCTGTTGAATCAGCTTCTACTAGTTCATTGAAATAATAGTTAACATTGCAGATAACAGTCGGTTTTAGATACAGTTCCTGATAATGATTTCTCTTTTTTTTAATAAAATTATTTGTTTTTAGTAGGTCTGACTCATTGTGGTTATAGATTCTGCCAGGTTTGTGTACTCTTCACACCAGAGGAAAAGTGACATACATGAAGTTGGCGGAACCAGTTTGAAAATTCTTTAATTGTACTGTTGATGGATTTAGCCAGATTAAACATGAAATTAAAATATTTTCATACTTCAATTTTTAAAATAAATTTAGTATACACTTACTTAATATCAACTTGATGGGCCTACTAAAAATGGCTAGAATTAGAAATATAATTATCAAAATTTAACTTGAGAGAGAATGGTTTTTTTGCTTCTTTAATAAATATATCATATAATTTATTTAATTAGCACAACTTTATTTTTTTAATTAATCTACTGCGTGAATTCATGGTTGCAGCACCAGTTAGAAAAACAGTACTTAAAATGCAATTTATTTTGCTCTGGAATTTGTCATTATTTAAAAATGTAAATAAATCACCTGTCTCCTGACACAATGAAAAAATGGAAAATTCCTCTGTAAGTTGTATCTCAATAGCTGCATTCTAACTTGAGTTATTCTGTGTAAATTACAAAAAGAGTTATTCTAACTTAATATGAGACTAGTAATGGCTAATTCTCCAACAGTTTGATTAATACATTTTTAAGATGCTCATACCAACTTAAATTATATGTAAAATAGCCTGAAGAACTAATCTGAATGAGATCTCCAAATGCCAGAAAGATCCAAAAGGACCTTTTTAGAATTGTAAAGAAAACGTTTGTTGTAAAATGTATAACTACTTTTAATATTGGTTGCTTTTAGGAAGGTGAAGATACATCTTGGAGATTTGTTGTGCCTCTTGCACCTCAAGATCAAGGTTATGAAACTGCAGAGAATTCTCCAGAAAGTCCTAGGCAAAAACCACATCAAGCTGCGCGTCTGACTGTTTCTACACCTGAACGACTACACGGTTCCCCTCCACAAATATCAATAATTGCTAGAAGCGATGGTGAAATATTACCTCCTGAACAGGGTCATAATGTTTATCCTCCTCACTGGGATAATAATACGTCTACATCCTCTTCCACAACTGTATCATCTCCTACCCCTTCACCACCATTAACAACTCCTTCAGTATCACCGACACCATCTTATGATAATCAAGGTTGGAGCCAAATGCCATTAGTTGGCATCAGTTCACATAAAATACCCAGAAGAGTTCACTGTGAAGAATTATTGTAATTAAATTAATATAAATATATTACAGTGAACAGATTATATTAATGTTGAAAATTTATATAAAGTGGTATTTTGATTAATGTTTTATATTTCTGTCTATGAACCTGATTACTATTCATATATGTATATAATACGTATAATTCAGTTATCCCATCAATTCATATCGTACTAAACAGAAATGTACATAGACATATATTTTTTATTGACCAATGGATATTTAACTATTAGTCATATAATTATTAGTATTTACTGACTGTGAATGAGATAACATTTATGAACCGAATATTTTTAAATATCATTTTAAAATTATAAGTAGTAACATGTACTTATAATATGCTCATAATAATGTTTTTCCATCTTTAGTTTTTATTTATGTTTAACTGAACTCAGTTAAGGTTTGTTATGGTTAACCTTACCAAACCTTAACCTACCCCGATATTAGATAAATTTTTAATAATGGTTATTTGCATTTATAAATAAACATATTTCTGAAAAATATGTTTTTGAGAATGACAAATTATCAGTTTAATTTTTTTTTAATTATATTTTTATTTTCTATTAAAATTTATGAAAACATATATGTTAATAGAATTTTTTAATAAGAAAATGTTTTTTTAAGTGTTGAAGTTGATGTAATAACTGTTCATTGCTCATTTGGTAACTGGTAGTAGATGAATAATAAACTAATCATTTGTTGCATGTGTAAAATTTAATAATTACGGAGTAAATATTTTGTTTGTGTTTACAGTACAGTTGTATTTGTTGAACTGTTACATACATGTATTAGTTGTTTTGTGTACTTGTTTTCCTAATTCTTAACATTATCACTTATTGTTATCAAATAATGATAGTATAACAATTATCAGTAATGAATCAAGATGTCTAACTTTGTGTTCACATCTGTTTATGCTATTGCTTCTATATGTAACTAACTGTTTATTTATGTTTGTTATTTATCTGAACTGTTTAATACTGTACTTTATAATATTAGTTATCTTCTTATTAATTACATCACTTTGAAACTGAAAAGAGTTATATAAATATTTTCTTTTGTTAAACATGTTTTTTTTTTATCAAAGAGAAAGCTATGTTAAATGGTTATTGAAAAATGGTTTAGCATTTTTAATTTTGTGAGTTTATTCAAATTCATAAAGGAATTTTAAGGCAATGAAGACCTTTATTATAAAAGGCATTGAGCTGAGTTGAGTTATCTATGAAGCTTTGTTTTTTAATAAGTTTCATAAATTGAAGGAAAATTTTTTTTCACTTCTGTGGATATTAATTTTATGAAAATTGAATCTCTCTTTAAGCTTGTCTGGAATGTAAAATGCTACAGCTATTCTGTGAATCAGTATTACATCTTATACCTTTTCATACATTTTTACATTAACATCTAATAATTTTACATCTGTTCATGTAAGTTTAGTTAATGAAGAAGGTGTTGGATGTTGAAATCCAAGCAGAACACTGAAAATGACTAGGTCATTTTTATAATACTATCTTCCTGTGCTTCTATCCGAAATGTTTTCATGTATAATTCATTGTTGTAAAATTATAGAAAAATTTGATATATTTTCTTTACTTTAATTTTTGATATTTTTGTATCATTAGGTTTATTACACACACCTTGCAATAAACAAGTAGCTGATAAAATAATATCTTATTTTAGAGTTAAATTTTATGAATGGTTGAATGATATTACAAATCAATAATAAAATCAAATTGTGAAGTTGCATATCTTTATAATTTTTATTTATTACTTATTATTTTTTATTTACTATTTTAATTTTAAATGATATTGACTGCTGTAGGAATAACCCGTAATAAAATCAATAGAATAATACTAATTGCTGATACTAGATGATCTATTGGAAACAGTTCACTAAATGTGGCTTTGACCACTGGCATTTGACATTTATTTTGTATCCTTCAATTTCCAGGAATTTATCCTCAGTGACATTCAAGTTGATGCGAAACCAGTTGGCAAAATGATGTGGTTTGATGGTAAACCATTAGGTTGTATGGAATACCATCGTACTGAGAACCTGTGATTGTAATTTTTAATTCTCTGTATAAAAGATTTACATTTTTTAAGAGAGTATTTTGTTTTATTAATAATAAATTTGAAATAACAAGACATTTTATTACTTACAATAAATAGTATATCATTTAATAGCATTTTTTAAATGAAACCATTATTATAGATAGATAAATGAATGAATGTATGTTTGAAACATTAAAAATATATAGATTTATAGAACCGGTAGTTGTGGAAATGATTGCAATATCCCTTCCTGCTCAAAAAAAAAACAAAAAACATAGGTAATGTTAAGGTAGAGTTTTCCAAAACTGATTTTTAGCATCACCCTTCACCATTTTTAGCTTGCCACCTGATTTATTTTACAGCATATTTTTTTGCCTCTTTAACATGAATATGAAATAAATCAGACATTTTTTTGTCATCTTACAAAGCATTATTTCTAGAATTTTATGGATCTACAAATTTTTGCAATCTCTGGAATGCAAAAAAGTATTAAAGATAATTTTTTTTCTACATTTTTATTTTGATCTGCTGGTTATTGATTCCCTGTAGTTATTAAAATACCAGTTAAAGAATTTATTTTTTTTTATGTTATTTTATTTTAATTAATTTTGTATAGACTCTCAGGGTTATCATTTCTCTATCAAATTTAATTGATTTTGAGGTCCTAAATAAAAATATCTGATCCTAATCTGCAGTAAAAATACTTTTCAGTTAAGTCAACAATAAATTAATAAGCCTAGTGCAGTTTTTATTTTTAATTTACAGAAATCGATTAGTGTTAATTTTAACAGATTATTTTAAAGCAAATAATTTAAACATCTGGATGATTGTTCTAATTATTTTCAGTTTTTGTAAATATTACTAAATCACTTTTTTGTGATGTAACCTGTTTTAGCCTAATATTGGATAATTATTTTCTAATAGCCTTCATATTTAGGAGATGTTATATATATATATATATATATATATATATATATATATATATATATATATTAGAAGATAATAGTTAATTCTTAAAAAAAAATGAATTGCATTTATTTTTAAGTGATTTTTATTTTAGTAAGCTTAAACATATAATATTTCTCCCAAAGGATGCAAAACAACTTTTTCATTTCTAGACAGTTGCTTCTACCTGCATTTCTATTTTTTATTCTTTTTATTAGATTTTAAAGAGTATTTTACATTTATTTATAGGACAACATTATATTAATGTGTATTTTAACAGAACAAAAAAAAAAAAAAACAAATAATTGACTGTAAACATTTCACTGAGAATTCTAATGGAGTATAAAATAATTACTAATTTTTGAGCAGGTTTTTTTTAAATATCTATATTGTTTTTTTTAGATGAATAATTATTTAGAGATAATCTTTTTTTTATTAAAATATTATTTTGTGAGTAAAGGAAACTTTTATGATGGAGTTAGTATTTTTTTTTAAGATCATATTTCCTAGAATTGATCAAATATTTTTCTTATTTGTTTATTGTAGGACCTTAATTCTAACTATGGCACACATGAATCTAATTCACATAATTCATGTGAATCAACTATGAATCACATGTTCATCCATCTACTTACCTTTAATGTACAACACACAATTAAATGTTAAGTATTTTAAACTGATGTGGATATTTAGTGAGACTATCACAGGCTAATCTAAACAACATAAACTAATTTTTCCTTGGAAGACCTAGATTAACTTTTGATGTCTTGCAGATCTTTTCATTTGTTATCATTTGCTGCTTCTCTCAATCTTTCATTATTAATATCTCTTCATCTTATGTGATGTTAATTTTTTTTATTAAAAAAAAAAACAACACCATTGAACATTGTCTCAGGGGAATTATTACACAGAAATCAGTTGTTTCAATGCCTTCCATCCTACAATAAGAAAGAATCAATCACAAAAATATTCCTTGCCACGCAGTAACAAACCAATGATGACAATCTCTTCATTGATGACTATTCTATTCAACATATTTGTCTCTGTACGGTTGATTGTGTTTCTACCATTAAGTCATAAAGGATTTCAGCTTTATGAAATACTATAGATTTCTAAAATTTTCTAGTTCAATTTTTATTGCAAATATCTCTTCATTAAATATTTTTTCATAGTTGCAAATGTAACTGAGGTTACATTGGCAACTATGAAAAAAGTATAACATTACATGCAACTAATACAGGAGACAATAACTATTTGTGAATATTGGAAAATAGTTTAGAAAATTTTATTTTTTTTTAAAAAGAGAAAATTTGAATAAATGATGGGTACTGGCCATTTCTATTTTTTTTTTTTATGTAGCACTTTCCGTGTAATATCTAGGAGAGGAATTAATTTTAAAAATAAATAAGACAAAAATAAAGGTATTTGAAATGTGACAGGATGAACAATAAGTAGGAATGTGTGAACATAATATACCAGAAGTTACAAAGCTTTACTATTTCAGGAGTAAAATTATGAAGGATGAGCAAAGTAAGATAGAGATCAAAAGAACACTGATATAAGCAATGAGAAATTTCATGCAGAAAAAGTCTGGTAATGTCTATTGCAATCTAAAGATTTGGAAGATTTTCTCTAAAATATATCTATGGAGTGTAGCAATTTATAGTTTCAAAATATGGCCACTAGGAAAAACAGAAAGGAAAAGAATAGAGGCCTTTGAAATGTGGTGTTACAGAAAGATCACATTTTTGATAGTAGATAGAATTAGAAATGAATAGGAGTAGTTGCAATAAAATCTTGTAGAGATGAACTAGGCAGGTCATATATTGAGACGTCTTGGTTATTGATTTGATGTAGAGGGTATAAACTGTCCAGGAAGACAAAGATTGGCAATTATAAAATCAATAATTGAGGACATAGAATGTATTTGTTATGTTATTTTGTTTAGGTTTAAAGATTATCACAGAACAGAAATAAATGGAGAATAGCACCAAACCAGTAAAATAATGGATAACTAAAGAAAAAATAAAGAAGAATTTTAAAATTTTTTCCAGTAAAACATCAACAGATGGTATTAATCATCTAAGAAAGGCAATTTCCATTTTTATCATCCTGTTATTAGTACATTCCTGAGGTAATTAGTAAAATATATAACAGCTGACAGTTTTTTGTATTTCTAATTTTTTTTAAGTCATGTGAGTTTAAGAATATTTTTATAAATAGAAATAATAATTCTGTATGTGTGTTTGTGCATGTACGCAGGTGCTTATGTGCATTAAAATGCTTGTTTCTATTTTTCTTTATATTTTGATTATAGTTTTATTTACTGTCACCAGTTTTGTTTGGTTGCTTGTCTGTCTGGCAATTGATTCCATAAAATTAAAAAAGAAAATGAAATAAGGAAATATTAAAGATGTTATATCTCAAAGGGGATTAAATTTTACGTGTCTTTTTGCACTTTTTTTGAGGGTTACATAAATATAATATCATTGAAAAATACTTCCTTCCCACAACTAAAAATATAAATTTTTCTAACCTTCAGCCAATTTATTTTTCTTTAAATGGGGTATTACCAAATTGAAACAGTTTTCAGCCCTCATTACAGGGGCAAGGGAAATAATATTGCTATCTTTTAAAAAGAAGTTTCATCACTTTTTCTACAATTTTACTTCTTTAAACTGTAAATTAAAATTTTTGTTAGTTTTTCTAAAAAAATAGTCATAGTAGAAAATGTTTTATTCCTTAACACAATAATCAAAAGTAAATTTTAAACGTTTTTAAATGTAATTTTTTATCAAAATATCATAGAATATTTATTTTTAATGTCTTTTAGCAGTATTTTGTAGTAAACATTTGAATTTTATCTCAGAAAGGTGGGGAGAGCTTAAAATATTAGCTCATATTTTAAGCTCTATGCAAACACTAGGAAAATTCAACAACATTGATGAGATTTTTTAAAATTTCATTATCATTCCTTATATAATTTTATTTATCATACAGTACTTTTTCTAACTGTACTTTATCAGCAGCAGCACCTGAAAGAAAAAAATTCCATAAAAAAATATTCCTGTAACCAAGAACTGTTTACAAAAAAATCTAAATCTAAAATATATACGTTTCTATTGTTAAAAATCATTACCACTAATTATTGAAGGAATTATTAAAAATAGATACATAATTAAAAAATTAAACTTAAAAAAATTAGTGAAAAGAGAATAATTAACAACAAAAATTAAAAATTATAACCATAAAATAAATCAGTTTAAAAAATGCATAATAAACAGGAATGAGGTACTGCAGTTTGGAAATTTACTTTATTAGCAATAATAAAAAAACTTCTTTGTTGGATAATCATATAGGACTAGTGTTTAAAAACATTTACCTTTTTTTATAATAAGATCATTAACCATTCATCTTTCATAATGTTTTTGTTTATAAATATAGGTAGGTATATTTACCAACATTAGCATTTATCTAACCCTTTAAGAAGATCATCCAGTAAGTATCTAAATATTGGAAATACATTTCTTAGGTATGCTGTTAGATATCATCTGAATGATTAGAAGGGAGACTTGGAAATTATAAATGAGTTATATGTTTTCAATATAAATGGAAGAATCTACACAATCCATGAAGATTGGAAAAGTCATGTTGGCAGAATATGTAATGAACAATTACTAAATGATTAGTTTAAGCTTAGGAGTGGAAAAATTTAGATCACCTAAGAAATAATGGAGAGATGAGTGAGAAAATATTTAATTAATATGTTGTAGCAGTTAGTTTGTGATTGTTGTATCTGATTTTAGGCCAATATGTGAAGAACAAAAAGAAGAAATGTAAGTAGAAATACTGTTTGTAGTGTTTATAATTTTTGTTTTTTATTGTTATTTTTACAAAAAAATATTCTTAACTTTTCCTTTACATTCATCTTTTTAATTTAAGTCTCATTTTTGTGTTTGTATTTACTTTTATTTATTCCTCTGTATCTATTGATCATGATAGTTTAGAACTGAAATGTGTATCTACTTTTAGATTTTCATTCTTTGTAAATGATTCTTGAGCTTCTCTCTACAATTTCACTTCAGTAGCCATTTAACATAGCTCATTCATTGTACTTACATATCTGAAAATTTTCTGACTTATTTTGAAAATAAATTCTCAGGGAAGGCTTAGAAAAGTAATTAAATTCATTCTCAGATTAAATTAAAATTTTATAAAATGAATAATTCTGTCAGGAAGAGAACCCAATCAACTGGGTTAAATAAATGGAAATAATAAAAATGATTTATTATGAAAAGAATGCATTTACGGGAATTTCAAAAAAGAATACTCTTTTAGTATGGAAGGCCTAAGTAATTCCAGCCTAATAATGTGCACTGTTAATTTTTTTAAAATTTAGTTCATATAAATTGATGTATTGTAACTACTACAAAAAAAAAAAAAAAATTAATTAAACTAATATTGCATGGCTCTTTGTTATTGTTTGATAAAAAAAATTATTATAAACAAGATTTTGATTTACCCATCATGAAATAGAGATTTATTTGTCCAGGACTTCATATAATAACATGTACATAGTTTCTGAAAGGAAAATTACTTATTTCTAATATAATTAACTAACATGTGTGGTTATAATCTATTATTTGTGTGAATATTACTGGTACTTTCATGTAACAAACTAATATTGAAAATTTTATTGTATACTGTGTTAGTTAAAAATATACAGTAAAAAATATCTGTTTTCATATAATACAACACCTATAAACACAATACTGTATTATATGTAATGAAAATACTGTCATTGTTATTAATGTTTTCTCAAAACTAAAAATAATCTTATAAGTTATACTATTAAAATAAATGTTTAAAAAAGTAGTTATGATTTTAAAATGTTTCCTGAAGCCAGTGTTATGTTTTATATATATATTATATTAATGTATGTATACAGTGAGAGTGGAAATTCCAATGCTAGTGCTATTAAAGATTATTCTCTCTATCCCTAAACATTGGTAAAGCATAATAATGTATATCCCGTCAGAATGTTGTGGTGTAGCCTGACTGAACTGAGCATAGTTGTGTACAAATAACTAGTTTTTCAGGCTTAAAATTTAATTTAGCTTATAGCAAATATTATAATTATATTAATTTATTAATATTAGTGACTAATGCTGCTGCTTTTTTACACTTGTTGTATCAGCTAATATTATTGCTGACTGTTATTTTTGTAGACAATTAACCTGGAAGTATACTTGCGCACCATAATACATTTTTTGTCTATTTTTATTTCCTCCACTAAATGTAATAAAAAATTATTAATAATAATAGAAATGAGTGATAAAATAGAATTCTGTTAACTTACAGTTTTATTAAAAATAATTTATTTATTTATTGCAGTTTTATGTATTAAATCATGTTTGCAGCAGTTTCAGATGTAGAGCAACAATTATTAGGCTAAATTACATTCTCAAAGTGCAGCCCCCCATTTTTTGCAGTGCATGCCAAAAGACGTTTTTCCATAGGACCTTATCAATCAATGTGTTCCATTCCCTGTTTTAGACCATCAAAAGTTGCATTAGTTCTTTCTTCAACTCTTCCTCCATTTCTGGTTTCCCAAACTGATGTATTCTCTCTTTCAGACACACCCTCAAAGAAAAATGAATGGAATGAGGTCTGTTGATTGGGTAAGCCAGTTTCTTCTTCCAATCCAGTGGCCTGGAAACATTTCATGTAGGTAGTCGCGCACCACGATCACTGCATGAGGTCCAGCCCCAAGCATGCTGGTACCAAAGATTAAGTGTGGTTAACAATGAAACCAAATTATCAATTGGAAATGTTTTGAAGGTTTTTAAAAAAAATTGTCATTACAAAATTGTTGTCTAGAGTAATATGTCATTACAAAATGAAAATTTTAAATTAATTAATTATCATTGCAAATTATCACTGACAAGAATATTGCAAAAAACTAATTATGTATATGAGATATCATAACATTAGTTTAACTATTAATTACTTCTTGTATGTAATCTTATTCATTCCTTATTGAAAATTTATTAACAACTTTATTCTAGTGTCTTCCATGACTTCTTATTAAAGAGGAGGGTAAATCCTACACAGCTTCACTCCCTTTAAACATTTTTTTTTTTTTTCTAGGTATATCAGATTGAAGCTCTTGTGTTGTAATTGTGTACATTACAACAGTCAATACTATCTACTATTTTGCCTCTTGTAAGTGAGTGTGTGTTTTGTTTTAAAAATAATTTAATTTTACCTCCTTTTCAACATCTGTCTATAAGACTTTTTGAAATTTCCAGCAAAAAATAATTCTAATTGTTTTTTTCTGGTGTAATAGTATGTCTTTTATAGAGGTAACATGATCCTATATATGCAGTCCATAGAAAATGTAACTGAAAGAGCTATCACGGGAAAAAGATATTTTAGTTTACAAATGACAAAAAACAATCCTGGATAATTTTCCATTCATCCTTTTTGCATAGAATTTCCAATTTAAATCACAGTCTAAAATGGAAGCCTAATAATTTGACTTATCTGTTCTATTTTTCTCGTTTATTTTAAAAGTTAAAACATTTACTAGATCTTTTCCTATTTTTCTTAGTTTTTTTTTTTTTTTTGAATAACAATAACATTAAAATTGTTAAATGATAAAACTTTATGTAAATTAAAAATTTTTATTTACACAGTAAACAAAAACCATATTGGTGAAGAATGATATGGTTGTTAACTAGAATAAAAAATGGCAACTATAAATGCACCTGATACTGTTTAACTTCAGTGATATACAGAAAGCAGATTATTAAATGTGTCTTCAGCTATTGAAATTTTATCTCACTTCACATCCTTCAATTTCAAGATGCAACTCTCTAAGGAAATTCAGGTTTTGTTGAACCATCATCTTGTAAAAATTAGGGTAATTTACCCAGAATCTATGAGTCATTTTAATTACTAAGCTTATTATTCTAAACATTATAAATGTAGATTGAACACATGTATGATTTTTTTTAATGCCTACCTTTTAAAATTAAGAATTATGCATCATTACTGCATAATGTAAAGTACATTTATTATTATTTTTACTAAATATTATTTTTAGTAATTCATATGTTGTAAAAAAAGATACATTACAGATGTCTAAATTTTATCATATTATTGTCTTTAATACTGTATTCCACTCACATAAATTCATTATTATTTAAATAATGATGAATTTACAAATATATTTCTTAAAAGCATGTAAGTTTAATTATTGATGAAAGATTATAAAGGGAATAATAAAAGTTGAGATTAAATCAGTTAAATGTTTAGCAGTATGACTAAAAAATTATTAAATAGTCCAATTTTATTATTAAAAATAATTAAGTTTCATAATTTTCTTCACTCATAGTCATAATTTAGTGAATTGATTATTAGTGAAAGAAAACAAATGATTCTGAATTTACAAATACATATAAATTAACTAGTGATTATAGATAGTGACTAGTAAATGTAAACTTTACCAAATAAATGCAGAAAAATTGAATTAACATGTAAGCTGTGAATTCTATTTGTAGAAATATTTATTTGATATTATTTAAGTATAATCAAAAAAAAAATTATAGAATTTAAAAGTGGATGTATATATTTTAATATATTATACAGCTTATGTTTCAATAAAATTCTAATCAACAAATAATTTATTTAGAAATAAAATAAAAACCAAGAGTAAGCGTAAATAGAGGGTTGTAAACAAACTAACTGTAACATTCCTATGAAGATTGTTCTGTTAGAAAGAGTACCTGTAGCACTTTACCTGCTATTGTAGTGTGAATATTGATTATTCTGCAATATCTGGGATATCTCAGAGAGTAGCATCCTGGAAATTGAAGGGTGATGTAAAGTAAGAATTCAATAGCTGGAGTGAACTAATTCCTGTACATCACAAAAGTTAAGAATGCTGGATGTAATGTCTACCAAATTTGTTGGTATTTTTTTGTGGCAGATGAACATAGCAGTCAATGCTACTTAAAATATCAATAAAAAACTATTTGAATTTTTTTTAAATATTTAAAAAAAAATTGTTTTATGTTCACTGAGCAATATTGGTGAAATCATGCTTATACTATTGAGAGAATATTTTCTTGCATTTTTTGTTACACTTTTCCTTACTTAGTTAATACCAACAGTCATAAACATTATTCATAATATTCCACTGTCATTAATAAATACAATAATTCTGTATTTTTGTTCAATTAAAAATATAATTAATGTTAGTTATACACACTATTATTGAAACTGTATTTGTTAACTGTCATGAAATATATTCTAATAAAAATAATATATATATATATATATATAAAATATATGTAAGGACATTTTTTAATCATTTTTATTATGAAAAAAAAATATTTACCCATTCAGCTAAAAAGAAATTAACTGTTCAGATATGATTAAATATTGCAAATCATTTATAATGTGTTTAATTGTTACACGTTATATGTTATTAATTTGTATAAATACTAATAAAGTAATTTCTGTTGCAGTAAATTTTCTTAATCTATGGTAAATTTTTTCCACCCAATAGTCATTAAGTTGTTAGCTTGTTAGCTTGTTAGCTTTATTTTTTAGCTTACTAGCAAACCTGGCAATGCTTTTCAACTGCTAGATTTGTGTATATATATTTATATAGATTAAATGAACGCAATTAAAAGTTTGTTAAAACATTTAAAAAATGAACATTACAAAACAATTCAACTTTATCCCTTTTTTCCTATTTCCCATTTCTCCTATTTACTTTTTTGCTTTTTCCCTTTTCCCCTATTTTCCTTTTTCCCTTCATCCCTTTACCCATTCTTCCCTTTTTTTCCATTTCCCCTATATTCCCTTTTTCCTGCATGTAAATCGGTCTAGTAGTTTTTTAGTCTATAGTGGACACACATACAAACATTGCCTTTTGTGTATATATAGAAGAAAGTTTGTTTGTATATTTTTTTTTTTAATATCTTGACCCCAGCGCCACCTAGTGGGTCTATTTTTTGTAGAGGAATTCTTTCCATGCAATACATATTCTGAATATGGATCAAATCAGACCATAAGTTTCATTGCAATTGGATGAATGGTATAGGAACACATACAGAACAAACATTAATTTTTATATAATATATTTTTATATAAGATTACTAAATTTAATACAGCATAGAGGTTCAGATTAATTTGGGGTGTTTGTAATACCATCACCTCACTGAACTTGTAGTATTTTTTTTTTCTTATTTATGATCATTAACATCTAACCAACTATTAGGATTTTGTATATATTCTAAACCAAGTAGTTCAATTTATACAGCTGCTGATATACAGTGCTGTAATATTACTATCAGCTGCTACAATCTCACATTTCTAGACCAGTCAGAAATAACGTTTAACAGAATAGATATATTTAATTTATTTTTACACGGCTGCCCAAAAAGAGTGTGATGTTTTTAGGGTGTATGTATGTGTGTGTGTATGTATATATATATATATATATATATATATATATATATATATATGTATGTATGTATGTATGTAAGTTTGTTTGTTTGTTCCACCGTAGCAGCTCAACGGCTGAACCGATTTAGATCAATGACCCCGTGTTTAATCCTTACGTTTCCAGGAGTGTCATAGGCTACATAAATATGTATATATGTATAATATATAAGTATGTTTATAAAAATATATGTAGTAGTGGAAATTTGCCGGTTGAAGCACAAACTTTAATGAATTGAATTAATGAACTGTGAATTGTGAGCCTCTATCACTGTGTGAGCTGGGTTTGAATTGAATGATTGGAATCAATTGAATGAGTACTAGTACAAAAATAATGGAATTCAATTTACGTAAAATAAAATAATATTTAATAAATTTTGTTTAAAAATAATGGGCTTCCTGTGGGAAGTGTGTGTGACGCTAGAGTGGTAAGGTGATGCGAGCACCTCATACAAGGCTAAACCAATCATCACCTTCAACTGGTAACAAACGGGATACCTCTGAGGCACTGTTTTGGAAGGTGCAATGGGATGGTCTTATAATATCTCTGCAAACAATCAGCAATTCAAATCAATAAAAATTCAAACAAGGTATTTGTTAGTAGGTTGAAGGCTAACTTTTGCATGCATCAGGTACACTCTCGATCTAACAGATCACGGTTGTTTTTATATCTTAAAATGTTTTTATATCTTCGCAACCAATATTCCAATTTTCAAAATTGAAATGGAGTATTTGCTAGTATAATGCAAAATCACAATCAAACCTAACCAGAACAAAATGTTTGTCAGCAGTGTTTTTTTTCGACAGCCATGGTTTTAATTTTTAATAGTTATCTTTTGTTATTTTGCTGCATTCCATTTCATTCATTGCTCATATTTCTAATCTCTATTTTTTATTGGTAAATAATACACAGATAAATTAATGATTTAATTATCTTTCAGTACTTCTTGCCTAGGGTGCAATTAATCATTCTTGTGCTACACTATATGTTTATTATAGTAACTCAATTTTTTTCAGTAGCATGTGCAGTACATTGTTGTTGCTTCACTTTGCTTAATTTGAATCAGTCATAATGTTTCATTTTTGTGTTCTTTTCCTTCATCAGCAATCACTTTTCCATTTCTACTTTTGTTTCTGATTATCATCATATCAATTTTCTCTATTAATTCTTCATTGAAACTTTTTCATTCTATTAGGCTAGATGTTCCTATTCATTTCTTCAACTGAAATCATACTTTCATCTTCAGAGATTATGATATCTGATAAAATATTAAATTATTCTTACTCATGGCTTCTAATTTATTCTAAAAAGAGTTTAAAAGAGAGTATTACTTTTTTTAAACCTGTTATTAATCTTATTATTAGATTTATTAATTTAGTCATTTTATTCCCATTAACTTGTATTTTTTCTTACAAGAAGCAGTGTATTTTCATAATGTATAATTTCTGATCTTGTTTTTTTTTTTAATGGAATGATATGGAAAAATTAGTTAAATTTGGCAAACTGTCAGTAAATCAGATGGGAAAGGGAATAATATAATTCCAGTTGTTGAAATGGGTATAGATTACATAGCACAAATAATTGTGAATAAATATATTTTGCATAGCATTTGACAATATTATTGATCATTTAAAGACAAATACAAGTCTAAAAATTTATAAAGGGAAGGGTACCATTTCATTAAAGACAAGTGATTTTTCTGCTATTTTTTTTAGTTAGAATAAATAATTAGTTATTTATGTTTAAAAGGCCAGCCAGTCGTTGAAGTAATCAGCATGTTGGTGACTTCTAAAGCAGCTAGTCTTAGATTCATTTCCCTGTACAGATCTTATGTGTTTTTATACATCTCATCTTCATCATTAAAATACATATATAAATAATCATCTATAATATACATCTGAGGTTGTAACAGCAAAACAGAACAAAACAAAAACTATAAAATGATTATTTTATATCGCATTTAAAAGAGAAAGATATGATTTTTTTAACATGTTAAATGCACAACACACTATACAGATATAGTTACAGTACTCGATAACAGGTAGACTATACACATAATGTATAGTCAAATTAGACCTGATGTTAGAAAATCCACCATCTCAGTCAAACTTCTTTTTGTCACCACACCTCAGTCCTCAGTCCTACACTGAACAGCAATTATTTCATTTGGTGTTTGAACTTATCTAACTTCTTGAGGACATCCCAACCCCTTAGGAGAAGACACCCGCCTAGTGACGTTCCGTTATCCACACACACACCCCCCTGCCCTGTTCCTAACCCTGTTGGGCTTTAACGGGAGTCGTCTATTGACTCTGACTTTTTACATCTCATAGTAATAAGCCTGGCATTGTTGGGATGCCACTGATGTAAATGCCTCGGTAGACATTTGCGTCAGTGATTTATTAACTCAGCTTTTGCCTTTGCTGTAGGCCTTGACCTCTTGAGGACACCTCAAATATCAAAGTTGTCTAATATAAGAGTGTTTTTATTTGGGGTATTTAAAAGAGAAAAAAAATTAATACTTTAGAATGATAGCTGCTGTATGAGCAATTTTATCAGTTATTCATTTATAAGAAAAAAGTCTTTGTGCTTCTTCTTTTTGTCTGAACACTTATATTTTCAAGTAGTATATTCAACATTCAGAGTAATAATGATGCAACAATGATAACTGCAGCAAATTATTATTAAAAATAATTAGATGGGTAAAGTAATTCAAGTAAAATATCAACTACTAAAAATATTGTATATTGTGTGTTTCAGGTTATCTAAATTCCCAGCCAAGTCACTACATAAGGCAGACCTTACACCATGTGCGTGCTGCTTTCTTTTAAATTTTTACATCTGGTACATTTTTATTTATAAAATTATAAGTTTTTATAATAACAGTAAGCAAAAGGAACTGAAAAATATGAGAAAATAAATCCTACTCTGGATCAACATATATAAGATTTGGTCCTTAGCTAACGTGTTACTGTTGATTATTTTGTTGAAGGAAACTATTCCTGTGAGTTACGTGATCCTATAACCCTTTACGTAATTGAGTTACAACTAAAGAATGTATCTCAAATCTTAAAGAATTTTCCCGTCTCTTTCCGTACCTTTTATTCTCCATATTGCTTAATTGATTTGGCATTAATAAAGAAAATTAGTTTAAAACTGGCTTTACATGAATTGTTTCTAAAGAAAAGATCTAGAATCTGAGGAGAGCATCTAGGATATCACCTGTATCTGAAGAAATGGCAAATCATTTTTTATTTTCATAAACCACCAACATAAAAATTTGATTTTTATAAATTTTTCAAACTTTCAACTCTTATTTCATCAAGTTAAATTTATTTTAATTATTTTTCTTTAAATAAGGTATCACCAGATCGAAAAAAAGTTGTATCATTTGAAAGATTTTGGGGTTAATACTCTTCCACTTCTTTGAGATTTAAATACTTGTGTTAGGTAAAATGGCAATGGTGTAAGTCATATTTAGTGAACCAGTTCCCAGGTACACTGAATTTAAGAATACTTGGCATAGTTCTCTATATCCTGTTGGCACTTTTTATTAGCTCATAACAGTCAATACAAAAACACATGTATTTTATTATTATCAAAAGTTTTATCTGACTGATTCATAACAGCTACTTTCTGCCAATTGGTTAAATCTTTGCTAAGAGCGGTATTATTAGTAAGATTTACACCACCAGTCTTCATACCTAATAACAAAAATACATTTTTAAATTTATATACTCCATGATGAACTATGAGAGATTTTCTTACATCAGAATAAATTGTTCTACTTAATAGAACGGTTTGTTTATTTTTAAGAAAAGTTTCAGAAAAGGAGAAATCCTCTCAAAAATTATAAAGGCACACTTTGCTACACCATACTACTTCCTTGTGGAAATTGTTTCTGTTTATGAATGAGTTAGTGTAATAACCCAGAATATTTTAAGAAAGCATAAAGATTTATTCTTTTTCATGTTACAAAATATAGATTTTTTTTAAACTTATTTAGTATTTTAATAAAATATATAATTTTTTTTTATTTTATTTACTAAATTATTTGAAGGAAAATAAAACTGTCATATGCCTATAAAATTTTTAACTGCTTTGGTTATGTATAAATAAATATTAAATAACTTTTATATCTTTAAAAAATCTTTTTTATTAAACATTATTTTCTTGTGCGTACGTCCTAGGTCAACTAGTTAAGATTTTTTCCTTAATGAACATGTTAATATATTTTCACCTTGAAAAACAATTAAGTAGCTATAAAATAATATAATAACTAAAATATTGCAAAAAAAATTGAAAATGATAAGCTAAAAAGTATTTAAATCATGTTACAGTTCTTTGTTTTTAAAAGTTATGATTTTTAGTGTTATTTTTTATTTAAAATCTAATGGACCTGACACTCTCTGGATGAAAAAAAATCTGTTCACAACTTTTTAAAAAGAAAATACACCTAGGTTCTATTAAAAAAAAGAAGTAAAAACAAGAATACAGAGAAAAATTCAAACAAATTATTACCAACTATATGCAAAGATTGTGTGAATGATTATTTATTATTTTTTATTTTAAAATTCTCTACCAATTTCCTTTAAACATTACATAAAAATACTTTGATATAAGATATAAATTATATCATAACCAAACAATAGTAATCAGTGATGTTGGTAGATAAATATATTGAAATTATCTTTGTAGATCATGTAATTTGTAGTTTTAAAATTCTTTTACTTAAGCTATCTGTAAAATACGAGATATATATGAAAAATATGCCAGTCAAATTAAAAATCCCTTTTTTTTCAGAATTTTTAGTCAGGAGTACATCCCATACTAATATTAATATAGATATATTTATAAATATTAATGGGGTGTATATATATATATATATATATGTTAATTATAAGATAATATATACAGATGTGATGTTCTGTAAACAAGCAAGCATGTTCATGTTTTCATTGCCTAGAAATGATGTACACTTTTAGCATCTACTGTAGATTCACATTTGTTATAAATTTTCACAGCAGTCACATGTTTAAGTTTAGTATCTGTATGCTAGTTTTGGTAAGATTATTTTTAAATACGAGGGTTTTTTTAAAGGTCCGATCGGTCGCGAAATAAAAACCCGTGCAAAAATCGGATGAACCTTTGCGCATAAGTGTTGCGCAGCGTCTCTAGTATGGCCTTCAATCACCCCGCGTCACTTCGCTTAGTTCTGAACACGCAGCTAGCACGTAAACATGTCTACAACAATAGCAACTCCCGCCAAGTGTGAAGTGCGTGCGGTAATTCGATTTTTTCACGCTGAGTGGTGTAATGCAGCTGAAATTCATCGACGAATAAGTAATGTGTACGGTGAAACTTCAATGAGTGACAGCAAAGTGCGACAATGGTGCAGGAACTTTAACGCAGGACGTGCAGATGTTCATGATGCAGGCGGTCAGGGAAGGAAGCGAGTGTCAACCGATGACCTCGTTGAGCGAGTGGAAGAGGCAATTCGAGAAAATCGTCGGCTCACAATTTCTGTATTGATTCGTTTCCTGAAATTTCAAGGTCAGCTCTCTACACCATTGCGAGTGAGAGACTTCAGTACCGCGAGATGGGTTCCCAAGATGCTGTCCGTCCATCACAAAACAATGAGAATGGACGCTTCCCTAACGTTTCTCCGGCGCTACCACAATGAAGGAGAAGATTTTTTTGAACAAAATTGTCACAGGGGACGAGACATGAGTCTATTTCGAAACTGAAGAAACAAAAGAACAATCCAAACAGTGGATGCATTCTCATTCTCCCAGTAAACCAAAGAAGTTCAAGCGAACCTTCTTCAACAGAAAGTGTTTGGCTACTGTGTTCTGGGACTGGAATGGAGTTCTCTTGGTGGAATTCATGGAACGTGGCACGACCATCACTGCAGCCTCATACTGTGTGACTCTTCAACGTCTACGAAGGGCAATTCAGAATAAGCGGAGAGGAATGTTGTCATCAGGCATTGTCTTTCTCCATGACAATGCTCGGCCGCACACTGCAGCTGTAAAAAAGAAGCTCCTGCAGCGTTTTCGTTGGGAAGTGTTTGATCACCCACCATACAGCCCGGACTTGGCTCCATCCGATTTTCACCTCTTTGCTCACATGAAACGCTGGCTAGGAGGACGACATTTTAGCCCAGACATCAAGCTGCAGACCAACGTAGAAACATGGCTGAAAACAGGCGGCTCCGTTCTATGACGAGGGTACTGGAAAGTTGGTACCACGCGACGACAAATTTCTAAATCGGAGTGGCGACTATGTAGAGAAATAGCGTAACTATGTAGGTACTTGTTACAAATAAGACATTTTTTATTTTCACTGTGGTTTTAATTTCGTGACCGATCGGATTTTGAAAAAAAATAACCCTCGTAACAGCACTTAGATTTTTGTTCTCTGATGTTCTATATTTCTTTTTAATGTTATTAGTTTTATAAGGACGAAATGAAAAATGGGTTATAATGCAAACTAATTCACCTCAACAATTTCTGCCATAGTTTGATTATTTTTAATTTCATTCAAACAAATGGGATGTAATTTTATTCATATTAAAATACGTAAAAATTTTTCTTATAAAATAAAATCTAAAAAAAAACATAAATTTAGAGATATTAATGATTTAAAAACTAATATGGCTTCTATTTTGAAATTTGCTAACAATAATAATATTTCATATTTATTGTTTTCACTGAGAATATTGTTTATATCTAAGCACTGAATATTATTAAAATATCTCATTACGCTCTTGAGATACAAGTATGAATAATTATTTTGTAAAAAAAAGTGACCAACAGCCGGAAAACTAAGCATTTCTAGTCATAGGTTTCAAGAACTTTTTTTATTTTGTTATGTGGAATTTGTTCCAAAACATTTTTTGTGTATTTAAGAAATACTCCGTTTATTCCTTGTATATGGTGTGTTCTATAAAAACCTTTTAAAAAATGTTTATTCATCCATTTTTCAACAATGAACAATTTTCTTTGAAATGTTCCTGTTTGTTTCTTTTTGATCACAGCTGCCATCTTATCTCCCATAGTTCAGTTTTCAGTTAAACATTATGTTTTTCTCATCAGTGTAATTGAATTGTACTTATTCTTGGGAGTAAAAGTTGACCTTTCAAGTGAACTCAGAAAGGTTCTTTCAAATTGCATAATTCAAAACAAAATTTTAATTAAAGCTAGTTTATAAATTTATTTCAACTTGGAATAAGTACTTCTTGAATAAGAAACATAGCTTTGTGTTTCTTGTTTTTTTTTTTTATAATCATAATATTAATTGAATGAAGTTGTTTTTTTAAAAATCTCTTCAGTCAGAGATGGTTGTTTAGATAGCCTAAACAACCATCGACAATGTATTAGTCTTTGTTGAACTGGAAAATCCACTGTTGTTTTCCATGTGATCTTACAATTTTTTTTAATTGGGTAAGTGATCCAGTATATAGTAACAGTATGAAAGTTGGGAATATCTTAAATACAATTTTTGAACACAGATTTATTTGCCATTCATTTAAAGTTTAACATCTTAAATACTCTTTGATGATGATTTTTTTTTGTCCATAAAAATTAGCAATGGAAATTGTTTAATTTTGATAACAAACAACTAAATTTAAAATATAATGAAAGTTTTTATTTAACTTCAAAATAGTCTTGATTACATGCAGTTATATTTATACTAGTTATACTATTGATCAATGAAGCTGCTATTGAATTTACACTGCAATCCTAGACAGACATTCCTGTGATTTTGTTTTTGAGTCAGAAAGACATGCATTGTATTTGAGCTTTATCTGTTTAGCCAGTTACTATCACTATTTTTGTGTTTTTTTAAATACTTTATAACATTAATCTTAACATACTTGAATATATAAATGAGATAGATAAAAATACATAACATACATGTACTGAATGAACAAATATAGTTAAGATCTAATTCATTTTCACCCTCAATCTAAATGTATTTGTCCTCAATTGAAAAAAAAATAATAATATTGGCTGTACAATACTGGCTACAATGAAAAATAATATGACAAATTGATAATAAAAAATTGTCATTTAAATTTAAACTTACCTCATCATCAACAAAATTGGTAATTTTGTATAGATAATACAAATATTAAACATAAATTAGATATATTAACAAATATTATTACACATATTTATTAATAAAAGAGTATCTGACCTTAATATACCTATGAATACCTTATATACCTATGAATACCTATTGTGACAGCTACGTTTTTGGTCTGATGTAGTGTTGAAAAGTTTCAAACAGTGATCTGGTTTAATATTATGACTGCTGTTTTGCTCCTCATTTATGTAATTTTTGATTGTTGATTAAACAATTTTTACTTAAGGCTATTAACATTTTTTGAAATGCTTTTATTTTATGTGTAAAAATGCTCAGAACAAGATCATGTGTAAAAGTAAATTTTCTAGTTAAAAAAAAAATCAAACAATTTTTTTTTGTTTTTTCCTTTTAATTTTATTTATTTCATCTTTGTTGAAAATTTTTTGTGTAAGATAAAGAAGGATAATCTTACTAACATTTATATTCACGTTTTTTTCTGCCTTTTTATCTTCATATAAGTTTGCTTAATGATGTTGTTTTTTTTTCATTCTTCTTTCATACATTTCCTTCCTGTGAATTAATTTTCTTAAAATTCTTTCTCATGCGTTCATAAATCTTTTCTTTGATCTAGTTCTTTCCTTGACCACCGCATTTTATATACATCACTCTTAACAAACATACTTCTCCTTTTGACTCATTATATAGACAAACCCCCTCACCTTCTTTGATTTTTATAAATCTTTAATTTTTCGTATTCCTACATAGCTTATTTATGATATCCTGCTTAATTATTCCCAGCATCTATCATAACATTCTCATTTCTCTTAGCTCTAACTTATTTTCACATGTTTCATTATCGACTAGGTTTTTGCTCTGTTGTTAATGTTAATCTGATAACTGTCTTATAGATCTTGCCCTTGATTCTTATTATGATCCATTTCTCAGTTAATATACTGGATAATTTTCTCCGGTTATTCTGACTCAGTTACACTCTATAATTCACTTCTGTTTCTCAATCTTCATTTGCATCCATATTAGTCTTAGGATTTCTGAAATTTTCCACTCTCCTCAGATTAACTTTTTATAAATACATCTCTCCATCTATTTCTACTGTAATACATATTCTATTTTCTTCTGACTAACCCCAAAACAGCTAACTTCCAAAGCTTCCCTCCAATCTAAAAATTTCTTCTTTTATCTTGAAGCATCTTTACTACAAACAGGAGAATATTTTTAAAAAACATACAACGTTAAACACAACAAAAATACTTTATATAAACTTGCAGAATACATTATTCTTTCTTTACTCACGTAAAAGTATTTCAAAATGACTGGAAGATGATAAAAATACCTTATGTCTAGTTGAGAAATTATGAGTGTGGAAGAAAAAAATCTAAAAAAATATTGCATATCTTTATGCAATATAATTATATAAATTAAAAAAAAAGTTAAGTTTTATATGGAAATTCATATAACTTTGTAAATACCAAATTTTTAAGGAATTAAAGTAATTTTAGGATTATCTTATATTATGGAGTTCAAGAATTTATCTTGAACTCCAGATACTTAATTTAAAAATTCATCTGAAGAGTGAGTCATATGGAGGTCTCAGATATCTGGTACATCTTACTTTATTTGGAATTTGTAGGCAGTTGCATCACTTATTGAAAGTGCAAATTTTGTTTTTATAAAATATTTTCATCAGAAAAAAATGTGTTGTTAATTAAAACCTAACATCAAATGGTTGCCAAGACACATGACCTACTTTATTGTAGTAAGTACTTTTGTAAGTAATAATATACTTTCTTTAGGATTAATTCATTAATGTAAATTATTTGGTTGTAGTCCCTAGATGTCATCACTCTAGGCCAGATCAGTATATCGTTGTTGTATGAACACCAAAGTTAAGTAACATTGCCTGATAACTAACTGAATAGATTGCTGTTTATTTACAGGATATGCATATGTAACTGGCATCTGGCCAGTTAGGTTGCAACAGGAAGAATATCTACTGTAGCTGCAAAAAGGAGTTAGTAGATCCCTTAAAAAAAATATCAAAAATCCCAAAAAAATGTTAAACCAATTTTGAAATTGATCAGCCCTATATAATCTGTGAGTACATAATAGAAAAAACAGTAATTTATTATTATTTACTATATATAAGTGTACTTATATGTATTTTTTACACAATTAAATGAAATTACCATTTTAAGAATTAACCTTTCAGTCTGATACAACTTATTACACCATTTAAATATTTCCTGGTTGATAACATTGACATTGATAATACTGGAACAAAAAAAAACCATAAAATCATAATTATCTAATCAGATCAGTTACACTTTGATATTATTCTTATAATAATAATAATATGGAATTATTTATATATATAATATTTTATATATTATATAAATATAATTTTCTTTTAATATTCAAATAATTCAGTAACATTTTAACCACTGTACTAATAAAATTTTATATTATATAAAATACAAACCACCAAACACAGTAATTAGATAAGTTAAACTTACCTTATTAATTTATAAAATATATTTATGAGTAACTCATTTCATTTAAAATAAAAAATATATATATTAATGAAAAAAGTAATGAAAAACTACTTCACTCATAATTTTTTCTAGTAAATCTGGCATGGAATTTTTGTTACACTCTGAAATGGATGTACCATTTTCAGAAGTGACTGACATTTTGTGTTAGATTGCCTAAAATTATTTGGCTGTAGTACCTAACACATATATGAAAAAATAAAACTATGTATAATAATACAATTTAATAATTAATTATATTTTTAGGGTTTATTTAAACTTGATATTAAATAATTTTTACGACTAATATTTAATTAATGCTAATTAATAATAGTAATTATTATTATCTATTCATCAGATTCAGATTGATTAATAGAAAATCTGTTATTTTTTGTTTTTTTGAGCATTAAATATTGGATGGATTCTGACCATGATTTTAAGAGGATATAAATGAAACAGAACTGAAAAATCTTTCATATTTTCTTACATGATTAGAATTACATAAATCTTTTAATAAATGTATTGTTTTTAACTGTCATTAGAACAGAAGAAAGCAATTAATATACCCATAAAAATATAGTAATTTTATTAGGTTTTCAATATAATTTAAACATAAAAAATAAATATCCTTGCAGGTTTTGATGAATGGATAAAAACATTTAACATACAATTACCAAAAAAATATCATTTTCTATAATTACTTTCATTTAAATTTAAAAAATTATACATCATCAGTATTTGATATATATTGTTTTTAACAAATAAAATTGAATAGTGTTATTTAATATCTCTTCCTCAGACTTCCATTGATCTTCTAAACCTATTTTCCCAAGATAAAAAATCTGTGATCGTAAGTATGTAAAATATTACGCTCATTTTTTGTTATACTCATTATTCAGCAGATTTGCTTTAAATAAAAATGTTACATCTATGATTGTTTTTATTCTAAATAAATAATTAGATATGAACTATTTGATACTGCCTCCTCAAATCTGAATTGACCTTTGAAGCTCGCACCAGTTATATAATTATTAAATTGCCAAATAAGCATGACATCACTAGAATATAATAATTTTCAACAAATCTTCAGAACAGTATCTTTAGTATTTATTTTTATTTATATAAATAGACGAGAATTTCCAAAATAATTATATTTGCTACTAGCCAGATCTGATGCAACCCTTTCAAAAGCACCTAAGAAGCTATGTAATTATAAAAATACCCACAAAATGTAGTAAAAATTTAACAGATTTCAAAAATTTCACCTTAAGGGGTTTTCCCCCTGTTCTCTAAGGAAAAAATGTCAGTTTTTTGATTATGAATATAATTTCAGTGCTTGATGGTTAAACCCAAATCTTTCAAATGTTGAGCAAAAATATACTTTTCAGATTTTTCTGGAAAAAGGATTGATAATTTAGCTGCTACTTATAGTAATAGAAGACCCAGGTGTCATTTTTTGTGATAAAACTTGGAGAAGAAAAGAGTTTTACCAAAATTTCACAGTTTTTCATCACTAGAGCTATGCTATGGATCATCTGTGTGAGTTAAGACATTGACCTCCAGCGTTATCCCTATAAAAGTTGATGACAAAAACTAAACTCCATAGTCCTTAATCAGATTTGGTGTTAGTTGAGTCAACAAGCAACAGGTCAGGATGCCATTTTATAACCCATCGGGTTGGTCGTGATGAACGCGTCTTCCCAAATCAGTTGATTTGGAAGTCGAGAGTTCCAGCGTTCAAGTCCTAGTAAAGTCAGTTGTTTTAGCACGGATTTGAATACTAGATCGTGGATACCGGTGTTCTTTGGTGGCTGGGTTTTAATTAACCATACATTTCAGGAGTGGTCGAACTGAGACTGTACAAAACTGCACTTCATTTACTCTCATACATATCATCCTCTGAAGAATTATCTGAACGGTAATTACCGGAGGCTAAACAGGAAAAAGAAAGAAAGGATGCCATTTTCTGGGGCTCTATTGGGGCGAGATATGTTATGGGTTAAGCTGTAGTATATGAAAAACGTACACCGTTTGTTAAGGCGTGAAAATGGAATAAAAATAATCAACTTTTACTTGCGCTCAAAATATAGATGTCTTAGACATGTGAAGGTTAGGTACATGTCCAATCATATGTTCTGAATCCGCGATGTTTCTTTAACTTTTAACATTTCTGACTAACAAAAACTGAGCGAAAAAATGTTCCAAATGTGCACATGAAACTATTGGTTACGCTGAAGTCGGTCATTATATAAACTGTAACAGTACCCACAACGCTCGGTCCAAAGATTATCGAAGTAATTTATTCGCTACTGTATCGTATATCCTTTCATCACATCACGGATGAAATCCTCCCATGTTTTCAGTAATCACACTTCAAGCACTTTCTGAGATAATCATTACGCATCCAATAAGTCTTACATGTAATTGGCTGTAAATACGAATACAGTATTTCGTGACTGGGATTAAAAAAAACTTAGTAATATTTGAAATCTATGAACAACGTTTGTTTAATTTTAATACATTTTTATTTGTTTTATGGGAGTCCCTGTACCTTCTCATCTCGGTTATTTACAGTTTAAAAATAAATAAATTCTTGTGTTTTTATTTTAAACATTTTGTTGTGTGAATATGTTTTTATTTTACTGAGTAATGAATTTTTATTCCAATCATATTTTGAGTGTATTCTTCATTCTCTTTGCAACTCAGTATTATTGTTTCCTTCTATATACTGTGTCTATATACTGTTACTTCCAAATTTACAATTAAATTTAACTATAGTCTTTCTGAACATTTATTATTAACTTATCTCTTTTTCTGCAAATTTTATTTTTTTTAAATAGAATTGTTTTCTTAAGATAATAACTGTTTTTTGTTGTTCACCCACAAACAAAAAACTATGCCTAAATTAAAAAAAATTATCATCAGTATTTTTTTTATTTGTATTAAAAAAAGGTCACAATTATGTATAAATCATTGTCTCCCCAGACCTGAATGGATCTTCTAAACATACTTCCAGTTGTGTAATATGAAAATAATTAAAAATTTATAAATGATTTAAATAATTTTCGTTAAATCTATAAGAATAACGTCAATCAGCATTTTTGGTTTCTGTTTCGATTTAGATAAATTAAATAGTATTGAAACGCCGCATCTTTTGACCTAAACCGACTTTCTAATTCCATTTTTCCAAAAGTTTTTACTATATTTGTAACTGCAAAAACCGTTTATTCAATGGTTAGTGTAACATACGAAATTATTAATTTTTGAATAATTTAAATTGAAATTAAAGAAAACTTATTTACTGATGCAAATCTCAGCTCTGTGTTAACCGATAATATGCTATTTTTCAAAAATAATTCTAACTATATCGAAATAAATAAAATTAAAAATTCTGTTAACTACATTATTTAAGAGTGTTAAATAAGACTTAGCTAACTTTAGATGAATATATTTAGTCGTAGATATGTCAGGAAAATAAAAAAAATGGTAGGTTGCTGACGCCACAGGATGTAGCGTTAGGCCTTCTGTATTGATTAAGGTCCGTTGAAAAACACCTTATATTTTTGTTATATCTTATTTATACAGTTTGAAATAATATGGATTACGTTACTTTTTTGTTGAAGATATTTGATTGATTTTATTTGTATTTAAAATTAATAAGCTGTTACATTTCAAGGCTATTTCTATAATTACAAATCTGCAGGATATCTCTAAATAACGTTTGCATGGATGTTGATCAAGGTCCTAAGAGTAGTCTTATGTTATCTTAATTCTTTCCTTTTTTTTTACACATACCAAAAATTATACGCTTAATATGTACATATTAATTAAAATTATCAGAAAAGTTGTACTGTTTAATTGAATTATAATTTATTAATGCATTTCCTTACCAGATTAATTAAAATAATAGATATTCTTTTTTCAAAAGACTAGGTTTAGGATTTTAGTTTACTCTTTTGGATATAATGCTCACACATTTCAATCCTTAACTGTTTATATAAGTTAGAAAAAGGATATTTCTGTGTTATGTTTTTATCAGAATATATATTTGGGAAAAACCGTTCCAAAAATTTGGGTCCAGGATGTCGGATGTATTTTGAAAAGTAGTCTTGACCAATTTTTTTTTTTTTTAAGATATCAAAACGGATTTCTGTGATATCTTTCGTTATATTTATAAATAATTAATTCACCATCAACAGATCTAATAACTATTTTTAATATTACAGAGCTGCCTGAGTTTTTTTTTTTAAAAAAAGTTTTTTGTGAGTAGATTTATAAACTAAATTTATATTTATTCTTTAAATATTTTTGTTTATTTCATGTTATTCTTTTTTTAAGTACAGATTAGGCGTAAAAAGTAGTCAAGTACATACGTAGCTCATAATATATGTATTAAATTATATACTTTTTTGTACCAGAATGATTTTTCCGGTATTCTGCACTAGTTACTAGATTGTTTATAAACTGTACTGATTGAAATCAATTGAATGAAATTGGGTTTCTTTTAACCAGTCATATATTAGTTTGTGATTGATTAACGAAAATATCTTGAGGGATGTGCTCTATACGTTTATACAGGCCCACCAGTTATTATTGATGAGAGCTGATTGATGAATGCCAATCAAAGAAAGAGGAAGAATGAAATTTAACTTAAATTGGTTAGCTTCAATATGAGAGTTTTCTGGACATCACTTTAACCATCACTCTATTTTCATGACGATCGATTGAGGTAAAATGTTTGTGGGCGCTTTTGATACAAGAAAGCATTAAACAAATTATCGAAAAGGCCATCTAAACCCTCTTCTTCCTTTTATATACCAAAATTTCTTACGTTTCACATCAATTCCAATTATTATATTTACAAGGTTTGACTATTTAATTACCGGGTCGTTCGCATAGTGACGGTCGTGTGGTGATTTAGTAGGAATTAAGTGAATAATCATATTTTAATATGCTTTAACTAACGTGTGCATAAACCTCAAGTCTTTTGTTAGCTAAATATTGCGTACGCATTAAGGTGTTTGCGTGTAATCTTTTGTATTAAAATAAGATATCGAAATTTATTTTCGAACGCTGCGGTTTATTAAAACCGAGCAATTCACCAAGTGGCTTATGTTGTTGACGCTCTAAAAAGGTCAGAAGTAATCGAATGACGTAAGAGATTTGGAGAAGGGTGATCCCCAGAAGAAGGCAGTCAAAAACAAGCGAGCACAGATTGGTAGGATCAAACAGAAGGCTAAGTGTGAATTAATGATAGATGAGTCGAAAAAGAGTCAGGGTAGTTTAAACTGAAGACTTGAACATGCAAAAGATTACTACGAAGTTTGCTTTCGGATACTGACGGACAAACAGAGATATGGCGGTTCAATTTGCTATTTATCCTTCTGTACGTAAGCTCATGTTTCCGAGAGTAATTGTTGGTAACGAAACCTGATGCTTCTAGAAAGAACTCAGTAACAAGATTCCAGAGCATATAGTGGAAATCCTAGAATCAATTAGAACCGAAAAAAGTAGGTATGTCACGTTTGTACTTTAAGATATTACCAGTGTGCTTATTCACTCACAAGAAGATAGTCCACAGTAAATTTATTGAATAAGGTTATGGATAAACAAACAATGCTATGCAGAGATGCTAAAAAATTACAAGATTCTCTTTCGGTCAAAAGGACCTGAAATTGTAGTCTGACAAGTGGATTCATTACAACAATTCTCTAAGCCATCTTTCATCTTTAGAGTTTTCAAAAATCTATAACCGAATTAGTTTATCCTGCCTGTTCTCCAGTTTTGTTTTCAGATCCGTTTTCAGATATGAGAATCTCGTATCAGCTACTGTATAAATACGCAAGGGGATCACTTTGAAAGTGACAGTAATACCTAATACAAAGTTCTGATTGCATATTTATTTTTCCAGATACATTCCGGGAAGTAATTCTTTCACTTCGTGTTATGCCGTTAATTTAAAGAATGAAAGTGAAAAGATTTTAAATCTTAATGTTCCATGACCCTTCTATAAATCCGGGTGGGTATAGAGGATAGTCGGCCGGGCGAATGTCAAGCTGTGTGTAGAGGAAGCTTTTAGAAGTACGGTTTTCATCCTGAGGTCGTTTTTTCATCCTGGTAGCGGGTATTAATTTCAGTTCAGCTTTATTTGAACAGGTTGTAAATGATATGGTTGTTACCTGCTTTTTAGTTAGATTTAGTAACAGATCTAATTATAGTCAAAGGCATGAATGTTGAAGCTTAGCACTGTATCAACTGACAAGTTCAATTGATAGCACTGATACAGTATTGTATCAACTAAACCTGCTCCTTCTGAAATTATATTACCCGTTTAGCGTAACATAACGGTTCGCTACGGAACCGTCTGTATATTATTTATACACTACGAAAAATTAACACTACTAATATTTATTATTATTATCATAATTATTATTTCATTCATATGTTAAGAATTAATATTAATTAATATAATTAATCCATTCTTAATTGATAATGTACAGTTATATACCTTATGAAAAAAAAATCTTCTTGTTTACCAATTAATATTATAGTGATCCAGTGATGAGTTAAATGAAATGCAATTGACTGAATTTATGTAAATTATTTTATAGATCTTTAGAAGAATAAAACACTAAGCTACTGCACGTTTTACACAAATTTAAATAATATACAAACTTTACAAAAATAAAAATAAATACAACACCTTAGAAAGTAAAGCCGTTGAACGCCATCATTCAAATTGCTAAACTATGAATTTCCCGTGTCGTCACTTTCACTACCACATCTTCCAAAGAAATCTGAAAAGATTCTATAGAGTTGTCTCAGTTATGTGCTTCTATTTAATGTATACATTTTAATTTTTTGTAACAAGATTTCCAATGCGATGCGTCCATTTTAGAAAACTTACCTTCGGCAATCTGTTGAACATCGTTAAAGTCAGAAGTCGATACGTTTAAAGTATCGTTTTAATTCATAGTAAAGCATTTCAATACGGTTTAAGTCTGGATGTTAAGGAGGTAATCGTAATACTTCATTTTCGTTTTTCTTGGCAAGTTCATCAAACATAAACACATTGTATTTTTCATTGTTCCTTTTAATTATGTCGTATATTTGAGGTTACAGCATAGCAGATGAGAATGGAATGCAATAATTACGTAACCAGTCCTTCATCTCTTGTTTTCTTGTATTGGATGTGGGTAATATTTCTTGCAATGTTCTGTGATAAGATGCGTTGTCTAAAATTATTACGGAATTTTCGGGAAAATTTTTCATTAATTTTTCTTCAGCCAATTTAAAGTAATTATATGCATTCATAGAATCGTGGTAGTCGCCAATTGTTGCACTTGCTTTCCAGGTTAATAATGTGTCCGGAATAAATCCCATTTCCCTCCCCCCTCCTGCATGTATAATAATCAATCTACTGCCTTTAGAAATTGGAGTTAGAAGTCCTCACCCTGAAGCAGCCTCCATGATTTCGTTGAAGTTTGAGTTGAAAAAAATATACGTTTCATCAAGGTATACAATCGTCTGTTTTCGGTTCTGATTTTTTGACCGAGTTTACGTACTGTATTTGTTCAATCCTAATACCACAATGTTCAATAACAAGTTTCCTTTGTTTTCTGTTTTTTCGATTTGAAACCCAGTTGTTGTAGTACTCTTCTTAGGCTTCTTTTACTTCCTGAGTATCCTATTGAATCTATCAGACGTGCCAGCAATTTTGGAATGGTGGGCAGCTGTTTTTTTTTTTTGAGATAAAATCTATTTACGGTCCTTCTCACTACAAGCATGTCAAAATCATCTACATCTGTTACCGGTTTATCGCGGATTTTATATTTTCTTGGTGTACTGAAAGAAGTAGAAGCCTCTGATGGCTTTTCATGTAATTTTTTTAATAACTCTTTTTCTGTTTCCTTACTCTTTGAACTTGGTATTTTACTCGCAGCTGCCGTTCTTTCTTCACACTTTTGAATTGGAATAATATGCTTGTCGTCATTTTTCGACTTTCCAAATTTACTTGCTTCTTCTTTCGTGAATTCGAACTCATTATTGAGTAACTACCGAGCTTGCCGGCTTAATTTTTTACAAGTCACAGTGGATTTAAGTTCATTCATCCTACTTGCAATTACACATCAAATAAAATTTAACCTATACTGTATAAATACTACTGTAAATCAAGAAAAGCAAAACGCGTCACTGGCGAAACGCACTCAACAGATGAACAAAAGTGACTAAACATTATTATTACGCAAAGCTTTCAATTTTAATGTATTCTATAAAAAGAATAAATATACTTGTTTTTATTTTGTATATGATTTATGTCTTTACTTTTAATCAGCTAATTAGAATGAATCATTTATTACAATAACTCACACTTACAAAATTATTTCATTTAAGAGAAAGTGTTGATTTTACATTTGTCAATTTTGTCAGCATATCTGTCATTTGTAATTTTTAATTGCTGGGCTATAAATAATCATAATTTAGATTTAGAAAGACCTATAACATTTTCAAATCATAATTACCAGTGAAATAATTCAGGATAATTTTATTTTAATTGTAATTAATATTATAAAATAGATTATTAATTTATACTCCAACATAGATTTAAGGTAACGATTTTTTTGTTAAATAAGATTTACTTTTAATGTAAATTGTAAAGTGATGATAGATAGATTGAGGTTGAATTATGAAGAGATTTAGTTTTCAGTTTTGTGAACACCGATACGAGAAATATATGTAGAATCGTTGATATACAGCATATTAGTTGCTTGACTACAAGCTTCAGATTTTATGCCCCTACTATACCTATTATTTTACTTAATAGAAAATTAATATCTATACCCATTTATTATGTCTACTTGGTGTTGAATATAATATTTTGGATGGGGATGTAAATGTAAACTTTTTGGCTGAATCGATTAATTAAGATCTTGAGGTGCTCAACTAGTTTGGTTGTGTGTCTGACTAAAGATTTTATAACAAGACTAGCAAAAAAATTGGTATAAGTCACAAGGGTCACATGTATAGAACATATTTTTACCAAAAATTTAATTATTGGAGTAATTAAATTCTGGCATAATTGAGGTGAACATTACTGATCATTATTCTATTCTGGGATGATTGGATTTTAGTTTGCTAGTTTATCTAGAAATTACCTAGCTATTGATACGATTTAACTTTTCTTGTTGTTTTCCGTACGCAATAGCATTCAAAATGAAGTTTGTTTGTTTGAAAAATGTGTAAATGTAGATCTGGCAAGTGAATGTTTCATAAATAAGTTTAAATGTTATATTTCTTTGAATTTTTTTTCAAGGGTAGATAAAACAATTTTTTAACCCATATCCTGGATGACAAAGAGTTCATTAGATTATATCGGAAATTGCGAAAGAATTTAAGAGTTATAAATCTTAAGTCATTAATAACAGTTAAATAGATACATTTATTAAGTATAGGATAAACTGATTGAAATAATGATCACAAAGTTTTGAAGGTGATCAAGGAAATTACATTAAAAACTATGATTAAAAATTATGATTTTCCAATGGGAGATCTAAAATTGAAAAAACAGATCATTTTAAAATAACTGAATTTTTTAATGTTTTTTTATGTGTAAGATTAATAATTAAGAATTTTATTGTGCCTGAAACAGTAAACTTAACAATCCCCATTTTAAAATGTTAATGGTAAGGTAAATGAAACACCCAAGTTTTCTGAAATTTCTAGATCTGAAAACTAATATACTAGTTGCTGTAACTGTTGATTGTTTAAAATAAACATCTGTGATAGGATAATTTTAAAATGATTATTCCTTTATTAATTTTCCCTTTCCCCTCATAATCTAGAAATATTATTGATGTAGAATTTTTTCCAAAAATGTTTAAAGACTCTAATTAAACATCTTTTTAAGAATGACTGTAGAGGGTCTTCTAAATATCCTTGGAAGTTATGTCAGACTTTTTTATTTCTCAATTATTCATTTTTACAAATTATTTCTTTGATAATTTATTAAAGAAATTTTATATTAATAACTATCTCTAATTTCAATAATTACGTATTTATCGTGTGGCTTTAATAAAAGTAGGACTAAAATATCATTATAAGGAAGGTAATTCAATCAAATCGTTCATGGTCTTTATATTTTATCAAATCGGTTTTTTATACAAAGCTAATGTGTTTTTTCTAGATTTCTGTTAATCTTGAAAATTATTGAAATATTTAACCCTCAATTACTACCAACACGTCTTGACGGTGTGTAGGTTTCATATTTACATTGGCAATCCTGATCAGAAGGTTTTATATCTCTCTCTCCTGCTCTAACTCAAGCGATCATTTTACATCGCATCGTTGCTGTATTGTACATAAACCGTATTCTATAATCGCTTAAATTTAAATCTTATATCTCGGCGATGTAAAGCAAGTCCAGTTTAAGTATTATCATAACGCTTTACGTATCTGTAGCTTTGCGTCAACTATTAAATGATACTCACTTTTATTATTTTATTTTATTTTATTATAATTACGAAGTACCTTTACGAAACTTGGCAATAGATTAGATAATCCCTTCTTAAGTAAATCTGTCATTAGAACCATTTATAAAAAATTAATGTCGGAAGACAAACTGCTTCATTTGCGACCACGACCGGCCAATTAAGTCAAAGAAAATATTACGGCTTTGGGATTATAGATTGGAAAGGATGTCGAAATCATATTTTTCATATAGAAATCCTGTGTGTGGCCATCAAATAGTAAAGAAAGTTCTGCGTTAAAAAAAAATAACTAAATAATATTCTATTATATATTTTTTGTTATTTTAACGATGAATTTTGTAATTCTAAATGTAATGAAACTTTATTATAATAATTCTTTATAATACTAGTAAATGTAAAAACTTTGTAATTTTTTTAAATTTTACTTTTATGTTATTTGATATCTATAATCGCTTAGAGCCGGAAAATCTTTTTTAATTGTAAAAAATGTTATAATTGATGTTTATCAATTATAAACTTTTTACAAGGACACAATTATATTCTTGTTTGAAAAATAATACGTTTGTATTTCTTTTGTTTATCATACGTAAAGTAAAACAAAAATTAAAAATTATGTGTAAATTTATTAATGTATAAAACTTTTATAATAAATAATAACTTACGATTAATAAATAAAAATTGATACAATGTTTTAAAACGCCAATATTTCAAATCTGATTAAATATTTAACTGTTATTTATATATTATGTCTTGAAGACGTAGCGATAATGAATTAAGTAAGATACCGTTAGTAAATAAAGGTTAATTCGGCTATTCCTTTTTTAAAACAAGGTTAGGATGTCGATAAGTTCACAAGTAAAACGAAATTTATTCCAATCTTTTTTTTTTTTTGTAAATTAAAAGGAATAATCTAGCAGATAGTTCTTTCTTACCTAAATTTATTGAAATGTAAGAAATTATTATCTAGCACTGTATATATGTCGGGTGGTAAAACATTACCAATATGATTGTATGCGACGAGGCATGGAACGAAGTCAATCCCAAAGATGTCATAAGCCATTATTAAGAATAACAAAAATCCCATTTTAGGTTTACTATGGAGAATGAGAAGTGAAGTGGTTTCCCGTTGCTTTCTCCACCTAATCAAATATACTGCTGCATACCAGCACGCCGTGCCAGTAAAAATGATTGTGATATTCAGTCCTACAAGTGGACAGATTCATTCTTTTCTCTACAGGAAGTGAATGAATGATTAAAATTATTAATATCGTAGAGAAATAAACTCTGATTAGTGCCAATTGTACCCAATATGCATCGGAATCATGACAAAGATTGTGACAGTTAGTATTAATCGATAAATTAATGTTTCGCTTTTCTTGGGAAGTGAAATTATACATGTTGCCCCTCACTGAGTAGCGGAGATGATATAGCTGTTGTAATAATTACGGGTGGATTCTTAAAAAGAAACTAGATTCATTGTCACCAACATCAACCGAAAGGGGAAGGTAAAAAGCTTTTTATCTTTTATAAAACTTCACACAAAAAAAGTCACAAGACGTTAAGTGTTGAGTTCTTGGTGGCTAACCTGTTTTTATTTATTTATTTGTTTTTATTCGGCCAATCCGAGCTGTTGGAAGTTCTTCAATAGGATTAATTCCGAATCTCTGTATACCATTGAGGCTAAGCTTCATCTTGTACAAAATGGAATTCTCAGTGCCTTCCTAGAGCTGAAGCAAAAAGAGAACAATTCGTAAACTTTTTTACGGGAATGACGAAAATCACCGTTCATATTAGGTGATTACATATTATATATATTACATTTTTATATATTATAGTTCTCAGGGGTTTTCTTTTCCCCATATTTATATGTTGTATTAATTGGTCTTTCCACCAATGTGAAGCGTAAACCCGTCACGTGTTACAAAGGTTATATATGTATGTACATACACGCGCGCGCACGGAATAGCTATACATACAAATTTTAGGAATTTTTTGTAACCATGCAGATAATAATCTTCATATTTGAAAATACATTTTTTATATACCATCGGAATTGTTATTTCAATTTTATTGAAATCATCCTGCATTAATAAGTTTATACGAATTGCGAGGCCTGCTAATTTGTAGGTGCTGAAAGTGGAATCCTCTAACATCTAGACCAGTGTTTCCCAACCTGTGGTCCGCGGACCTCCGGAAGGCCGCGAGAGATTGAAAGAGGGTCTGCGGGACACTTAGTTTTCATTAAACTTTATCTTATCATGATGTTCACACATGGGATATTTATAATGTATAATTCAGGCTCTCGAGGCCCATGGTTTAAGTAAACTTTAACACGAATATTGGTACCGTTACTGCTTCACTTTGTGAAGAAGAGGTGAATAACCGACCCTTTGTGTAAATTATTTCAAGTAAATTTTCATCTGGCTGGTCAATTTTATCTCAAACTCTGTGGTAGGGTGAGTCACCGTTTTTATAAAACGATTTAATATAGAAAGCACGATGTGCATCTGACCACTGTTCCATTTTTACTACATGGCATTAAATGACTGACAATTTCATGTTCAGCGCCCTCACCCAAACTTCAAATGGATAACCAAGCTTTTAAATATTTCTCCTTCACTGATGTTCTCTGTATGTATGTATGTATGTATATATATATATATACACGAGTATGTATACACTCTATACGCGAGTGTGTGTGTGTGTATGTTTTTCTTAACATGTTTTTTGAGCCTAAAATGTTACTGACGTAAATCTTAGTACTTGCTAATAACGGTATATCGATAGGAACCAGAAATTTTATATTTTGTTGAACTTTTACATGATATATTTAAATGGCATGATATGTAGTTTACTTAAACTTCGATAAAATGCTTAATTCATAAGGCATTATACTGGAGATAATAGACCTGTTATATATTGTCCACTTGTGAGTATAACTGTTTTGAGAGTGTGTATGGGCACACGCGCGAGCGCAAACTAACATATCAAAAATGAAAATTAATATTAATACCTCGTTTTATTAGTTCTAACGAGATGGGAAAATTTTGGTGTGTTTGCTGATGTTTCATAAATCTTTTATTGCACAATCTGTTATTGCTTTCTGACAATCTATGCGTCCCAGGTATCATAAAATACGCCTACATTCCTGAGATTAAATTTGCAAATTACAGGTTCCTTTATCCTTGATCTCCTAGAGCGACAAATTTTCGTTTCGGGTAACCGATAGAAATTAAATAATTCCATATGTCGGTAGGACTTAGTGATTCATGAAACGAAAAAAGTGCAAATTTCATTTTTTTAAAGCGTTAAAAATACTACAATGTACTTCGCTTAGAATAATTTACAAATATTTCTTTCCGACAGCTTAAGAAAAAAGTAGAAATACAAAATAAAACACCGACGTAATTGAAAGGTATTTGTTTTTACTTTTAAAACTAAAAAACCATAGTCACAGCGTGGAGAGCCTCCCCTGCTCGCTGAGCGGGACAGGTTGGAGCGCCTCTGCGCTGAAGCGTTCGTCGCCTTGGACTCGGACAAGGCGAGGAAGGTGAGCAAGGAGACGATGGGGAAGATCGATGGCTCCTTGCGCGCCATTCGATTGTTGTTCGAGGATGTGCGCCTCGAACACGCTAGGCTGGAGGGCCAGGTGACTGGCATCCAGCAGGCCTCGCAGGAGGCGGTGGGTGGCGTCCGAGCTCTGTTTACAGAGCTCAAGGCGGCAGTTGTGGCTGAGGTAACTTCAGCAAGTGCATCGTCTGTTTCAGGGGCGATGCAGCAGGAGATGGTGACTATGCGGAAGGAGGCGAAAGCGCCTTCCTTCGCTGACGTTGCCAAAAAGGTGCCACCTGTCATTAGGTCGAATCGGAGCGTCCCTTCTGCCGTGCAGAAGAGGCCTTCCAGGGCTAGCCCAGCTGTCCTCTTGTTTCCCGAGGAGGGGAACAAGAACAAGATGACGACAGCCGACATATAGAGAAAGGCCAAGGAAGTGCTGAAGCCGATTGTGGGCACACTGCAGGTGCGCCATGTTAAGCGCATCTCCGGTGGAGTTGTGCTGGAGGTTGCCAACGGGACTCAATCGAGTCTCGTCCTCAACCAAGAGTGGGCCAAGGCTGGCATCAAAGCCAAGGCCCCTGTCAAGAAGGGTCCAAGGGTACTGATTTATGACGTGCCGTCGGACATTGACAAGAAAGACTTGCCGGCGGCCTTGTTAAGGCAGAATGCGCAATACCTACAGGGCATGACAGAAGAGAACTTCTCTAAGGAGTTCTCAGAGAGATTCCGTCGACTCAGTCGTGCGCGCGATGCGTACACTGTGGAGGTGGAATGCTCGCCCCGAATGAGAGACCTCATGCGTAGTCGGAACCGGTGGTTCATCGGTTTTGGATGCTGTCGGGTTGTGGACCATGTGGCGCCGTTGCACTGTTTCAAGTGCTTCGCGTTTGGTTATGTGGCCAGACGCTGTTCGAGTGAGCCTCTCTGCCGCACCTGCGGTAAGGAGGGTCACAAGATGTTTGACTATCCTGCTACGCAGGAGAGCCAACTGACGTGCCTTAACTGCACAAGGGCCGGGAAGTCAGGAGGGGAGGTTAAGCACGCCACAAACAGCGTGGACTGCCCGGTCAGGAAGCGGGCCTACGCTAGGGTGCTGCACCGCACCTCCTATGAGTAGGCTGAAGATAGTCCAGGTGAACGTGGCCCGTTCCAGGACTTCCCTGGACAACTGCGTTCGGATCACGGAGAAATTTAAACTAGACATCGTGCTAATTCAGGAACCGCATTGTTTACGGGGCCGGGTCCCACGACCGCGAGGGTCTAAATTCCTACATTTGAGCGGAGCTGACCACGTATGGGCTGCCACCTTTGTGGCGAACCCAGGTCTAGGAGCGCTTGTGGTGTCACAGTTCTCGACTGCGCATTACGTATGTTGTGAGATAAAAATTCGGAGGGAAAGCGTCTTTGTTTTTAATATTTATTGTCAATATCGTGACCCGCCAAGGAGATACATTGACGTGCTGCGGCTGATTGCCCGTACGTACGGAAATGCGAACCTTGTCATAGGAGGCGATTTGAATGCGCACTCGGCGCTTTGGTATAGCGATAGGGTAACCGAAAAAGGTAGGGCATATGAGGAAGTAATCATTGAGTCGGGCCTCAATGTTCTGAATCAGCCTTCCAGGTTTCGTGCGTTCGAGACCTTGCGAGGTAGTGCCAATATTGATGTAACTTTGTGAAATAATGTAGCGTTGGGCAAAATTAGTAACTGGAAGGTATATCCTGAACAGTTTAGCGATCACCGGATGATCATGTTTGAATATTCCTTGGTACCTGGTGTGAGAGTCGCTCCCTCGGTTGATGGGAGGCTTCTCACTCGAAGGGCGGACTGGCGGAAATTTGACGAATTGTTACAAGCTATCGACTGGGATGAGGGCGGTATTCTCCCGAATTCGGTGACGAGTATCCAGCAGCGGCTGATTGAAGTAGCTGAGGCCTCGATGCCGCGTGCACGAGGTACTGCGAAGTCTTTTGCTTGGTGGTCTAACGACCTAGATAGACTGCGGCGGGCGATGTATAAGGACCGTAAGCGGTACCAAAGGTGTAGAAACCCCGATAGGCGGGATTTCTTGCTAGAAACTTATAAAAATAGCAGGCGACGTTTTGTGAACACGATATATACGAAAAAGCGTGCGGCATGGCACAAGTTCGTATCGGATAACAGGGGCGATCTATACAGATCGGTGCGGTATACAGAATAGTTATGAGCAGGAAGGTTAACGCGGAAGTGTGTACAACCCTCCGGGAGGGTAATGAATTCACGGTTGATGCGAGTTGTACCACATCCTACGCGCTTCGAGCCTTGCTGCCAGCGGACGAGGAGCTCACAGATGGGGACTTCCATCGAGGGCTCAGGGTGGCGGTCAGGAATACGGATCGCTGCTCTGACCCTGTCGGGGACTGGAGTCTAAATGAGGTAAGACAGGCGGTTGTCGCCTTACCTAATAAGAAAGCGCCGGGTGTGGACGGGATCACCGGTGAGCTTGTCAAAAGGTCGTGGGGTAGGCTGCGGGACTTCTTAGTCCGTCTATATAACGACTTTTTTCGTAGGGGTACCTTTCCTTCGGAATGGAAATTAGGCGATCTCCGGCTGATCCTTAAGTCTCTTGACTTAGACAGGGCAGTCGTGAAGTCGTATAGACCGATAACGCTCCTTCCAGTGCTTGGAAAAGTGCTCGAGCGTCTGATTTCCAGCCGTCTCGATGAGCTCTTCCGGGCTCGAGGGGCGTTCAGTGATCGGCAATTTGGCTTTAGGCGAGGTGTTGGAACAGCGGACGCAATCAGCTTAGTTTTTGATATGGTTCGTGATAGTCGGTATAGAATGGTGCTGGGCATTAGCTTGGATATAAGGGGCGCGTTTGACAACGCCTGGTGGCCGTCTATATTGGACGGCCTGCTAGGCGTTGGATGTCCGCGAGACATTTATGAGCTGATTGTGGATTATTTTAATGGTAGGAAGGTCCGGTTGACCATCGGGGGTGAAACACTATAGTAAGAGCCAACGAAGGGCTGTACGCAGGGGTCTGTCCTCGGGCCGTTCTTCTGGAACGAGATTATTAATAAATTGCTTACGTCGGATCTCGGTGAGGGATGCACAAGCATCGCGTATGCGGATGATATATTCTTGCTTGTGGAAGGCGTCACTAGAGCCGAAATTGAGACCAGAGCATGTACTGCCCTAGGCGTTGTCTCGAACTGGGCTACGAGGCTAAACTCCAGTTCTTACCTGAGAAAAGTAAACTGATCAGCCTAAGAAAGACAAAATCCCTTTTGGTACGTCGAAACGTACAAATGGATGGTATTCCGATACCAAACGCGGATGAAGTAAAGTACTGGTATCTGGATTGGGGAGGAATGTAGCGTCAATGTAGAATATCTGTGTAATAACGCTGTTAGTTCCCTAACAAAATTGAAGAGTGTCTGCAATAGAGAGTGGGGCCTGGGAGTCCGGGCGTGTCGGGTGATTTACCGTGCGGTATTCGAGGCGATACTGACGTATGCGTCACACTGCTGGAGTGATTTGGCGGAGAAGAGGCTTCACCGGGAGAAGCTTTTGCGTGCCCAGCGCCTTGCTCTCATCGCCGTTTGCAAGTCGTATAAAACGACTTCGACGGCTGCATTGCCAGTTCTTTCTGGGGTAATCCCTGGTGACTTATTGGTCATCGAACGTGCGGAAATTTATAAGCGGGTTAAGAGAGGTGAAGAAAAGAGCTCGGTCCGTAAGGAACAGCGAGATCTGACACTGCAAAAGTGGCAGGCTCGCTGGGACGCTGCGGACACCGGTCGAGTTACGTAAGGTTTTTTCCCTAACGTCGCGGAAAGAATGAAGTTAAAGTGGCAGGATTGGGATCATTATACATCCCAATTCCTTACCGGCCATGGAGATTTTAATAAGAAATTGTTTGACCTCGGTCTCAAAGAGAGCCCACTCTGCGTCGAATGCGGAGTTGATGAGTCTAGCGCCCATGTGCTATTTGACTGTGTGAGATATGGGGTGGTGAGAGAACACACCGGTAGGAAATACAGCGGTATAGGAGTCGAATTTGGACAGACCCGTGAAATCGTGAGCAGTAAGGCGGCGTGTAGGATTTTCACCGAGTTCGTCTATCTTTGTTTTGTTGAGTTAGGCTGGCTACCTCTTTCCAAGCCAGCCACGTAAATGTAGATTCATTTAGTTTTTGGTGGCGAGTATATCTTGCATTTTGTTCGAGACGACGGCTAAACTTTGATGAGGCATGACCGGCGAATTGGTAGTGGCGTTCGCTGGATGGGGTGCCATACTTTCGGCCCAACGCGGGAGATGAGTTTCGTACTCAGGTACTCGGGGGTCGGGAGTGCGAACCAGGGTCGTATGACTTGACCGGGGATCCTCTGAGTTCGTGGGTAATAAAAAAATACCGAGACCCACTGGATCCCTCCCAAGGGAGGGGGTACGGTTGGAGGCAGGCATATAAAGGAACCAGTCCCGGCCTACTGGTAGAACGATGCCCGCGAGGAACAGCATAGCCGGGTCCCGCAGGGTATCGGGTAGGTTAGAGGCAAAGGCAACCTCTGAGGGTGTGCAATGCATTAGCTGGTCTACCCAGCTAATGTAGGTATGGGTAAAAAAATAACACCTTACAGAACCTGTTGCGATCCCGAAACTTTGTCCGTAACTAGGATTCTCCCACCTCATCATAAAAAAAAAATAAAAATTCTAAATTAAACTGCGGAAACTGCGGAAAATCATTTTTATGTTAAAATTCTGCCCTTGGATGGTAATTTAATCGTATCATTTTATTAAACACAAAAGTATACAAATATATATTTTATAAAAGCACTCTTTTTACTGTTAATTTTGGTTAATATTAAACTTTAAAATTGTTATGTCCTACTGGATAAATGAAGATTATAAACAATTTTTCTTTTGTATGTACGTGTGTATTCTCTTTGCCAATCACTCATGTATTTTTCTTTCTCCGTCTCAATTTTTAAATAAATATGGTTAAGTTCTTTGATTTTTCTGTATTGTAAATAAATATAAAACTATTTTTGAGCTAAGGACAACGTGAACTACGTGCGTAGGTGTGGTGTAATTGTAATTTCGTGTGGCCTAAGATAAAGCTAGAAGTAAAAATGAATGGAAAATTCACCCTGTCCTTTAAATTCGTGTCCAAATTTAGAATAATTAACCGTCAGTAACGACCAAAAAGATAGTAGAACATTTTTAGTACAAACATCACAATTTATTAGTTATAATACTGTACTACTAATATAGCAATTTAATTTTGGTATTCCTAATCGGACACGTAAAGCAGTTTTCTTTGTTTTTACAACAGATAAATATAGTTGTATCCAAGCTGAATGATAAAAATAGTCGAAATTATTATTGTTTTCGAATTAAAACAAATATAGTCATTTAACTGACGAAGGTCACTTGTTACAGTACGCTCGATATAACTTGGTGGCTGAGATTGTCTTATTAACCACGTTTAAAAACAAGTAAAATATCATAAGTAAAAGTAACTATATCTATATAACCAACAATGTTCTCTACCTAAAACTTATATAATAATACTTATGTAACGGTCAATTTACTTATGGTCTACCGGTATGAAAAGCAAACATGATATTTGCGTAGCATTTTGATAACGTCAAAGTCTACATCGATATAAAAATGAAAATCGACAGATTAATTTAATCATTATTTATTTATAAAAAATACCAAATAGATTAAGTTATTTTCCAAATTAAAAATTTAAGTGCTACTTAACATAATTTATAATACCTTAGAACTATTTTTTACATCCTTCTTGAAATTATTGTTAAATCGGTCTTTATTTTATCTGTTTTATTTCTGTTTAATCGTACAATAAATTTAAAGAGATTTGTAATATCTCTTAATTTATTCTAATATCATAAAATATGATAATAAAATAAGATTATTGGTTTCCCAACTATCTAATTATTGTTTATTGTAGACATTTATTAATAAATTAATTTTATGTACAGTTAAATACTTGACCGTCACCAATTTACCTAGTGTATTGTACTTTAAGACGAGTAAGAGTAACATTGTTACAATAAAGTAGTTTCAGAGGTTCGTTAGTTCGTCCTTTGTATCCTGAATTACAGTAATCGAATTTAAAAATCACTGTATAAATTGAATTCAACAAAGATTTAATTAAAACAGTCTTTTAAGCTACAAAATTTTAAATATCGGTGATAAACTGTAATGGATCGGTTGCGTTATCGAGAATGATCACGAATCGAACCCAGCCATTTTATTAATTTGTATTTCGTGACATATCCACTTCAATCATTTATCCCTTCGTCTTATTTTATTTCAGAATGCTAAACTTAGCACATACTTATCACATTTTCAACCTGAAAAAAGTTTCTTTTGCATAAAAATATTTCTCGACATTTGAAAAATCGTTTAATAGACTTTTTACTTTAGGTAATCTTTACTTTAACTTTAGTCTTTTTTTTATTTTAGAGAAGTTTAAAAAATTTGAGTATTTTTTTTAAATTTTTTTTACAAGACTTACGCGGTAAAATATTGATGGTTTTATCAATTAAATTTTACGTTTTCTGAATGATTTTTTTAAGCCGCTGTAAGCCGCCAAGTATTTACTAGTTTATTCTATAGTGCGTTTACAAAACGATAGATGTTTATTTATATATATAATAATTTTTTCGATTACCTCTTTTCTGTTATTATTTTTAACGTATGTTTTTTACTTCGTTATATTTTTCATAAATTAATTAAGGTTGCAAGAAAATAACTGATGTAGTTTTAAATTATTATTTCTATAAAGAGATATTTAATTAAGTTTATAAGTAATTATGATAAACGTAAATAATACAAAATAGTTTCTTCACGTATGAACATTTGTATGTTTAAGCTCACTCATAAATAAAATACCCTTTACACTCCTTACCTTTATAATATTATTTAAACACCCTTATTACATCATTTTTTAAATGAATACTTTTTAAGTCATAGAAAATATCGTGTTTTTTATTTTTATTTTTAATAGATTAATTCAACGTAATAAAAAATTAAATTCGTTTAAATAACAACTTTTTTTTCTTATGTCTATAAAGTTCATCCGAGCTTGCAAGACCACTTCAGGAGCGTCTTTTATTTCTTTTTCCAGTCAACGTTTCTTTTAGTATATTAATTTACTATTATTATTCTGTTTTAACCTAACTGGTTTTCAACTGCCATCTCCACTGTCATATCTGTAAATATAATATTCTTTCTTCATTAAATATTTATTTGAATTTCTGTTAAAGGCCAAAGAAAGATTAAAACATATGCTAAGGTTCATTTAAAAAGGAATAGGTCAGGCCCTAACTATTAAATATCAACCTCCTTTTTTACTTTAGTTTACAAAAAACTGAGTTTTATAAAATTTAAATAATCAAATAATAAATATACTCATGATTTTAATAAGTTATAAAAAATAAAATGAAATAGATATATGTATAAACGGAAAAAGAAGGAAATAAAGTAAAATAAGAACTGTTACCATTTAAAAAACGTCAGGGATAAATAAAGAATTGAGTGAACCGTTGCAGAAAACCAGAAAAAATTTCTATAAATATGCCTGTAGCGGCTTTTCAAACTCCGTTTGAAAATATTGATGGTTATTAGAAAAAAATCTATAGATTTCAAAGATATGAACTGTTGCTGATTAGAATTACCGTAAAGGTACATCCACACTTGTAATTATATTGTATTCGTATGACATTATTTATGATTTTCCTGTTGTAAAGAATGACTGATTAAAAAAAAAAAATACGGACGTAATAAAGTACTTGTGTCTTATACGAGTGCTGGGAAGAAACCTCTATATCGATTAGATTTCTCATCTTGGCTTCCCGATATGAGCGCATGGTTGTCCAGTAAAATTTGATTATATCAATATTTTTTTTATTTCATCGATTACTAAATAAACAAATATAGTAAAATCGTTATCTTTGGCGCCATAGAAATGATGAAAATTGGGTAAAAAAAATTATCAATAGCTTTTAAAAATATATAAAAATTACGGTTTAATTATTTTCAAACTATTAGTTCCATAAAAATAATGTAATTATTGTTACATTTATCCTGGACCGCTAGGGCAAACTATTGTTAAGGTGGGGTGTTTCCGCATATCGTGGGTGTTAAATTAGATAAATTTAATATAATGTGTTTTTTCTTAATTTACAGTAGATTTTAATAAAGTTAACATTTTAACAAACAATTGCTTTTTAAATCCTCATTTTAAACAATCTACAGACACCTAAATGTGTACCCTTGAACAATTTATAAATTATATATTTATTTTCAGAATAAACTTATATTTTTATTCTTGGAACAAAATTATTTTGACTTTCTATTCTTAATTCGTCGGAGGATTGCTCATCTTCCTGTCTAACCTTTTTTAGGTACAAAAGATACAAAATAACTTTTGTAGGTACATTTTTTTTTTACTTCAGCACTAACAATTTATTACATATAAAATTTAAAATAATTTGGTTATTGTTTTCTTAGTTAAGGCGAGTTGAATAGAAGAGTTTTAAGAAATTAAAAAAAAATAATAACACTTAAGGATTGACACCGGCATACCTAATATCCGTAAAAGTATTAGTTCGATGGCTTTGCTCTACGCAAGACCGTGTACGTATAAAGCAACCGATCGAGTGTGTTGTCTCTAGCCTTTGTCTCATTGTACACTCGTACAATTTCTGGTTTTCCAGTCGATTGAATAACATTCTTGTTACAATGAAATTTTAATCATTACAGATTTTCCTTTCTTTGCGCAAAATGATACCGATGTTTTGAGTCGATCGAAGGTGACGAGCCTACTTCTTCTTGATGGTAAGAATGAAATTTGGAATTCTCTTTTGTTTGCATACATTGTACCAAATATAATTTTAATTTACCCTTTCTTCATAAAGAGGTGTTTAGGAAGAAATTATTACATTATGTTCAAAATTTCAAGTTGTTTTTGGTCAGACTTTCAAGGTACTTAATACCTGTTAGTTTGTAAACTTCGCAAAATTTTGTTTTATAAGACAGTGCATTGATCAAACAAAAAATGTTACTATTACACGGATTTAAGATTTTTAATCTTTATGTATCAGGCTTTGAAACACGCAAATCCTAAATTTACAGTTCTCTTAACAAATATTTCTTCTTTAATACAATTCGCCAAAGTATAGGTTTATAGCTGAACAGATGTTACGAATTGTTCTAGTATTAAGGTGACCGTATTTCTGTCAACCGGTAATATACAGCAGCCTGATTAAAACATATATTTCAATTTCATTAGTCTCACCATTATACCATTTTATATCAACGTAATTTTAATACTGTTTTTTGATTTCATAATTTGTTAGAGGAACAATGTTACTTGTTATCTGGAAAGGAATTATAACGTCCAAAGTCTCTTTATCAGTCGGGATATATTTCGCAAGCCTATATTTTCCATTATCGAAGACAATATTATTTTTCGGACTACGGCTTCGATTTAGGGGATCGATATTCCATCTATGCATATTTTTGCTTAACACTGTAGTACCGCAAGTAATAGACTAGTTTTCATCTTCATCCTCGCTAGTTTGATCATTGAAAATTTGATCATAAATTTAAAGAAATAATTATCCTCGCTATAAAGAAATGTTATCTTCTACTTTGTCTTACACTTCAGCTGCTTTTTCGCAGCGATCTTTCTTGTAACTGTCATAATCTACGTCGAAAAACATTACTTACATAATTAGAAAATTTATTGTTTTCAGGATCTTGATAAAACTTTAAAAAATTACATTGATTCAAATAGTAACAACTCCCCACGAAGAAGAGAAGCACTACAGTAGATAACTCTAACAAAATAATATTACAAAATTTTTCAAAATTTAAAAAACGTGCTTTATACATTTTAGTCATATTTTAATGAAATTATTATCATACATTGAATGAGTTTAATTTGGATTTGAAAAGATAACATCATATATTAAAATTTCTAATATATTTATGAAATATCAAACAAATTTTCAGTCAAACATAACATTTACTATACAAAGTAACGAAATAGTGAAGGATTTATTTCATTTACTTAATTAACTATCACAATTTTCGACAAATGTTTTTATGAATTTTTATAATTCGATCCATCTCTGATAATGCATCATTATTCCAAGGTTTTCTTCCTGTTAATTTGGAGTTGTCCAATTCTTTGATCCTAAAAATCCGCCAAAAATCATCTGTATATATATATATATATATATATATATATATATATATGTGTGTGTATATGAGTGAAGACGAAATGTTCGAAACCACAAAAACTCCCGTACCAAGTTTTTGTCATTTTTTTATGTCAAACGGCTATCGAATTTGCCAGCTACGATCCCAAAAACCCCGCATAGCCCTTTGGCAGATTTTTCAATTTTTTACATAATTTGCCCCTGTACGGGAGGATGCTTGCAAAATTAATGATGAAATATTGTATTGTCACCCGACCTTAGTAGCTGTGAAAAATTTCATCAAATGCAATGCCAGGAAGTATGTTAAGTTATGGATGCAAGATTTGAGGACAAACATGAAAAAAATTGAAAAACATTGTGACTTAAAATAAAGCAAGTAAAAATATCTGCCAACTGACTTATAAACTCCTGTATCACATTAAGAGTTAAAAATGAATGGTATGACGGAAGACTTCTAATGAGCATATTTAAAAAACTCATAGTTTTTGCCCATCGCTTAGCAAATCATGGTAATAAAACGTTTCTAGGCATGATAGTAACTGCTCCGATCTGTCCTGATGAATAGATCATCTCTCTCATTGCCCACTCTGTTTCTTTATCCTTGATTCCTTCTATTATCTTATTAATTTTAAGGATGTAGGTCTTGCTCCACTAAGCTTTCCATGCCAAGGATACCAGAATCTGAACAGCCAGTACATTCTTAATATCTGGTAGAGGAAGCTGGTGCCTATGAACTGAACGACTATAATTCCTGTCCGGTGGTAGCACTATAAGGCCGAAGTACACATCGCTTAAAGCCGGGCCTTCTACCTACCTTAAAAATAAATACAGGAAATCTCACCAAGAAACGAAAATTACTTCCCTTTCTTCTTGATGTAAAGAAAAGATTTCTTCGTGAAATAAAGAAAACCATTCATAAAAACATAGTTACAGAAACGCTTCTTTTTCCAATTGTAGCTTGCAAAAAATTTCGCCCTGATTTTTCTTCTAAGAATAAATAAAGCCTGAAATTTTACTGAAATTTCTGGAACTTAAATTACGGAGTAAATTTGATGTTTTCATATGGATTTTGATCTGAAAAGTTGTACAAAACAGGTCCCTCTGTATTGTATTTTAAGTAAGTTATGAGAAAATTATTATAAAACACAAAATATTAGCGTCGCAGAACACGTTTTTTTTTTTTTTACATTTGACTTAAAGTAACTTCGATAAACTGCCAGTAAACAAAGAACACTTAAACAGAATTTAATTTTTTTTAAACTTATGAGTGACGTGAACTGAACATGAAGAAAAATTAAAGAAAGTTTACTTTTATTAAAAACTAAACAGATCGAAACGTGCCAGAAAATATTATATTATAATTTTAAACCGAACTAAGAATCAATAACAACATATGAGATTAACGAAATAAAACACTTATTCATAAATTTAATACCGATTTATTTTCAATTTTTTTATATGTTATCAGTTTTTATTTAACCTCGATCTTTTCTTTTGCGCTAAGAAGAGCTATTTCTCTTTTTCGTGCTAAACTAGTGAGATTGTAGAAATATTGTTAATTTATCAGTTTGACTTATTTTTGTAACTTATCACCCGATTGAGCATTTCATCTAATTTTCTATATGTAACATCGTTTCCCGGTCAAAATTCATCTTCTTATTGTGTAGTTTCTTCCATAAATTTGTCTTTATTTTGAAAATTAGGGACGATTTTTTTGTCGAGGTAAAATTTCGTAACGTCTTCTATATCATTCTTTTTTTAGTATATTTTTGCCCCAAAAGTATATTATAATTACGGGTATTTTTTTCTTTTTTAATTTCTAACATGTACTAATTGTTTTCCATGTACATGCATGCTTGTAAAAATAAATGACACTAACATGTTCCGTTAGTCTAAACTAAACTCAAAGATGTCTTTTTATTAATAATGTTACCTAACTACAAAACGTTTATTATTAAAGAGAAAATTAATGAAAGAAATCTTTAGAAACTTAGTGTAAAAGTTAAGGCTAAATGAAATAGCTTATATTTTATTTTTATTTTTACGTATGGATATAAAAAAGGGATTAAAAATGTTTTACTGCAACGTAATTTATAAATTAAAATTTGTCTTCCTTTTTTATGTTTTTCGTAGCAGATATCATCTAATAACATTTTATTTTATTTTATTGGAATATATATTGCGTACCTAATTTTTTACGACATAGCATGGTAATAAACTTGCCAAGTTTTGCGTGCCTATTTATTAATAATAATTTTAATATTAAATAATTATATTAATAATAACTAGACATTATGTGTGTTTGGTGAATGAAAAGATTGTATACAATGGATTAGAATGGTATAATGCAAAAATATGGAAACTGACCGACTTAGTTAAACGTATTTATTAGCTGTTTAAAATTACAGAGAATTTTACCGATACTTATTATCTTTTATTATTCTATGGTATAGTTATCGTAATATTGATTTGATATGGTCGCCGTCCATATTGGGTTAATATATGCCATTAACAATGGCAAAATATGATTAAAATTTACAGTGAAATATTATAAAAATATGATATATTGTTTAGTAGAAGTAATTTTATTTTGGAGGTTTTTATTATTCCAATTAAATAGTTTCTAATGTCCTCCTTTAATATGAAATTTTAATTTTCACTAATAAGTTACTAAAATTGTCTATAATGGAGTATCTTTTCTGAATTTACTATTGATTTTATAGCTATAATCATATAAGGCTAATATTTTAACTAGTATTTTATATTCTTAAACGAGTCTTAACTAGTCTTACGAGTAACCTACAAAGATCAACGTGTTCTTTGTAATACAGTATATTCTTCCAAAATAAAATCTTTGGTAGCAAATCGATTCCCGTGATAAATGTCATTTTTATTTATTTTTTCTTAGTCTTGTTAAGAACCTCAGTCATTTTAATTTATTTTTAAAAAGCTATATCCAAATGCATTTCTAATGATATAAACGATAGCACTCTTTCATTGAAATATTGATTTTAAAGTGAAATATGTGTATATTCTTTTAAATTTCTCAAAATCATTGTGATTTCGATTGTAATTTATGGATAAGCTCTTCCAAAAATAAAAGGAAAGTATTTAAAAAAGTATATATAATTTTTCTGATAAAAAGAAAAAAATTAATAGTAAAAGTAAAAATTAGTTTTGATTCAAGAGTCTTCATTAATTGTGCACAGTGTGCTTAGTTATCTTACGAAATACCTTAAATTTAATAATGAATGTTACAGAGACAGAGGAGGTTGTTGAAAATGAGGACAAGTTTTTAGTATTATTGTTATTATAATATAATCTAAGGTAATTTTATGGTCTATATAAATGAATTTTAATATCTCTTTTGTTTATTAATTAATTAATTTTAATTGCTTGATTTATTTTGGTCATACCAAATAATTCCTGAATTTTTATTATGGTATTTAATTGAAAAAAAAAAAGATTACATAACTCATGGCTGAAATACATATCGGGTAAAGTCAGTCTTCCTACTCTTGTGTAGTTTAATCCATTCTAATATTAAGGAAATTAGTAAAGCGGCCTATAATTATTTAGATTTTATATTAAAAATACTGCCTAGTCAACCGATTCAAATCAAGTTAAGCTAATTAATAATGTAACTTGTTTTATTTTTATATTCAGATTATTTTTTTTGATAAGTTTAAATTTATTTTAGGGCAGAAAATGACCAGTCTATATTATTAAATTTTGATAGCGTTATAATTAAAATATGAATTTAATCGGTGATTGGCGTGACAACGCTGCAAATATTTCCCACAAATGTTTCACATTCAAACTATTTAAAAAAATATAAAAAAATGATAGTATTGTAAAGCGGCTTTAGTAAATAAAAAAACAATATAATCACGGGGATATTATTTTAAGAATTTTACTAAAAATAAGGATCTTAACTGAATAAATGACTAAATTACCATAACCAACTACAATAAATGCGCAGAAAAACTATTTTTCCTTTTTTTAAGACTGATGATATTTAAATGTTTAACTTCTAAAATATTTACTTCAAAATGATTTACTTTACGGTTTTTACCTCCTCTTTGAAAGTCATTCTAAGCCATCAGCTGTCCCGTAGTTTAGAAAAGAAAAGAAAAGTTCCCCGTAGTTTAGGTGCCTAAAACCTTCAGCTGTACAGAATCAATCATACAGTCGTTGAACTGATTTACTAATAACGTTAATACTGTCCCTAAAATCGATTTTATCTAACATTGATGAAGATCTATTTTCTTTTAGCTTTTGCCAAAGGAATCAATAAAGACTGCTTCTGGAGTCTAATAATTAGACGATTTTTCCTGCCAGCGTAAACGGGGGGCATTACCATGATCTGTTTTTTGTCGACGGCTAGTTGGAGTGCAGACGGGGAGTTCTCATCCCTCCTCTTGGTGGTGGCAACCGAGTTGAGGGTGGGCTGATGTGAGCTTGCTCTGCCGAAGTCAGAGATTCGGACACACAGCGGCACGTTGTACAAGGAAACAAATCTGTATTTGTGGTGAGTCATTATATCCTGGTGACCTGTACAAGGATCCACCTGTCTGTGTCAATTGTCATGAGCCCCACTTTGCGATATCTCGGAATTGCCCTATCTGTAAGCAAGAAATAAGTAGTTGTACAAGAAGTTATGACTATACAGAAAGTTGAAGCTAAGGAAATTGTGCTTGGCAGAATGCCAAAAATTTCGTCATACGCACAGGTTGCTGCAGCTACTTTTAAACAAGACGAAGTGATCCCTGAACTGGCACCAGTATTGGTTAGTATGGCAGAACGTATCATTAATAAAAAATTGAAGTGTCAACCATCCAGAAAATGTAGCCTAAAACCGACGCAGAAGGAAGCATATGTTTCAAAAGAAAAGAGCTCTGTACAACCTAGCAATGAACCTTCAACCAGTAGAAAGAACAAAAAAGAGGTTGAAACACAAAAGAAGCTCTAACCTAAGATAGAGCATGCTAAAGTTCAAATTGGGAAAATGTCCATTCAGGGAATCAAGAAAGAAGGCAAGGTTATGAGAATTGAAAAAGAGAGTGTTGAACAAACAGCGATGGAGCCCCGGAATGCCAGGAGGCCTTTAAATGAGGGGGCGAGCATTTTAGCCGCCCCCACATACTTTAACGGGGAGTGCATCGAATCTTGACTCTGATGCAATGCCACCGCACCATCTGCGCAAATATCATCTGATAGTGGCAGCTAAACGTCCTCCGTAATTTATTACGGAGGATCAGATGATTCCATCTCCAAGGCCTCAGACAACTCGGAATTCAACATCGAAAGCTTCAGGAAGATGGAAAAAAGAAGAAAAAAAGGATGACCTAAGGGTAAACCTAGGCGATAGAAAAAATAATGTAAGTAGTTTTATGAGCTTTTGACGAATTTAATGAAAGGATGAGTTCTTTAATAATTGTAGGATTATTTGACAAGGACCTACAAATCTACCTTTTTTTTTTGACACTGCTCCCCTGGGCCGGTCCGACTGGTTGGTATTACGCCACTCAGGGGAGTGCCTGTTATACTCTAATGGGCCTCCTCACCTACCGGCTGTATGTCCGGCAAGCCAGGTCGGCCCACCGGTCAGGTCTTTTGAGTCTCATTTGCCCTTCTGTATCGCTACGCCATACCTTGGAAAGTCGTGACGCATCGATGGGTCTTTTACACTTGTATAGACCTATTCTCCCTCGCAGTCCCCAGTGGATCCTTGGAACTGACACACCTAAGCATGCCAGCCCTCACCACTGGGGCTATCCACCCTACCCTAATTTATTCACTCAGAAGCCCAGTTTCCTCTTGTCTTCGTTTTTTACTGTTAAGATATTCCTGATAGTTCCTTCAATTCTTTTCCGATTGTCCTCACTATGTAGCATGTTACTCGTAATCTCCTCAGGTCTCATCGTTGATAAATTTGTGTCCCGTCTATTTTGTATCCATCTAATGCATTCCTTGAAGGTGTGGTCTGCATCGTCTTCAATGCCGCAGTACATACAGACCGGCGTTTGTCTTCTCCCAACTTGTGAAGGTAATAATTAAAATTACCGTGGCCCGTAAAGTACTGCGACAAAAAGAAGTCCACCTCCCCGTCTTTTCTATTGATCCAACTCTCAAGGTCAGGGATTAGTTGTTTTTTCCTGCTAGCAGGTCCTACCTCTCTCCACCTTTCTTTCCACCTAGTTATCAGCCTATGCTTCGCTTCCTGAGTTTCCATTCCTTGCGATATCTCTACCCTGTAATGGGCCATTAAGTCGATTGGAGGTACTGCTGCCAAAACGCAAAGTGCCTCATAAGAGACTGTTCTGTAAGCGGAAACCACTCCCAGCAACAGCCTCCTATGCGTTCTCACAAGTCTAGTTTTGTTTTTCTTGATTCGTAATGAAGTCCACCATACAGGCACTGCATACAATAAAGATGATACAACTGCTGATGCTGTCACCTTTCTTTTGGATGCTCTAGGAGCCTTCTTTGTTGACATGATTATATTTAACCCTTTTATCATGTTGTCCGCTTTATTGCATATACTATTAATATGTTCAGAAAAGGCACAATTTCTCTGAAAGAGAATTCCCAGATATTTCAGGCAGCTTGTCTCCATTATTTCCTGTCCATTCACCACAATGTTCAGACGTTCTATAACTCTTCTACCAGTAAACGTGATGACCCAAAACCGAACCTTGGGGAACTCCACCGTGTATATTGAATATCATTTCTCCTTCTTGTGAATTCACTGTACAAGTCCTTTCTGAAAGGTATTTCGCCACCTGTCTCCTCAAGTACGGGCTGATGTTTTTTGCCTGTAATGCCCTATGAATCTGACTCCACTTTACTGTGCCGAAAGCATTTCTAACATCTAAGGAGACAAGAAGCGGAATTCTTCTAGTTCTCCATGTACCACTTTTTACCTCAAGGGCCCAATTTATTATTACCTTGTTGGCAGCTAATACGGTGGAGCGTCCCCTCCAAAAACCAAATTGATTTGAGCTAATCCCTTCACCTTCTTCAACCTCTCTAATAATTCTGGCGGCCAACATTTTTTCAACCGCCTTTCCCAGATTCTTCAATAGACTAAGTGGTCTATACTTCACTTGACCTTGTTCATCATTACTTTTTGGGAGGAAGACCACTCTGGCCTCCCTCCAACATCTGGAAAAAAAGAATCCATTTCAAGCCCATAACTGGCCAAGTCCGTCATTTCCCAAGGCAACTTCTTTATTAAGCCTTTCAGTATGGCTGCTGGTATGCCATCGATCCCAGGGCTCTTCTTATTACCTAGCTGTCCAATTGCACAAGCCAACTCGGCAGGCGTAAATCGTCTAGGTTCAAACTCTGGCAAAATAACTCCAATTTCTTCTTCACATGGAAAAAGTTCTTTAAACTGAACCTCTGCTTGACGTTTACTGAGTGTTGGTAGACGCCTGCCGAATTTCTTCGTTACTATTTTGTAGGCTTGGCCCCAGGGATCCTTGTTCAAGTCCTCACACAATCTCATCCAATGATCCGTCTTCGACTTTTTGATGGACCTGTTTAGCAATCTTCTCGTTTGAACATATGAGTGGACTGCCATGTCATATTCCTGACCACCTCTAATTCTAAGCCTTTGTTTTTTTCTTCTAGCTTTTTGTAATGCTCTCCAGTAGCCCACTATTTCATCAGACCACCAGTATACTTGTCCCCTGCGATTGGTGGCTCTAATTTCCTTGTCCATTTCCTGCTGTATGAACGTCGTTAGAGTATCAGGTGTTGCCTCTAATATATTACGGAGCCTATATGCGACCCTTTCTACTATTTTTTCAATCTGTTGTGCCGAAGGTCTTATTGGAAGCTGTCTATCCATAGTTACAAATACTCCATCCTTCATTATTAACTTAACAGCAAAGTGATCGCTTGCAATATCCTGATCTAATACACGCCACTCATATTGATCACTTCCCCATCTGCCATCAATGATGACCAAGTCCAATACTGAGCAATGGCCTTGAGCTTCAAACGTCGGAGTATTATCATTTATACAATAGTATCCAAGGGACTCCATTAAATCTGCAAGTAACTCTCCTCTCCGGTTATTATAGGAGCTACCAGCTAACCTCGATTTACAGTTAAAATCACCCATCATTATGACCTTCTTACTCTCACAAGATAGTATTCTATGAATACTATCCAGATACTTCTCGTAATCTCCAATACTTATGCTGGGTGATACATATGCTCCTGCTATAATTGTGGAGTCCATCTCTACCACTACAAATCCTTCTGTTCTTGTTTTGAAGCTCAAGGCCAATCTCCCACTCATATTTTTTATTACTACATCTCCAACAGTGTCAGCCATCCAACCGGTTTTGGCTGCTTCGTAGGTATTAGGCTCCGTAATTATTATTAGATCTATATTTTGTTCTATAGCCAGTTCATTTATCAAGTCAAGGGACAACGAGCTCCTGTTTGTGTTTGCTAGAAGTACTTTAAGCATTACTGTTACTAGTGCATGCCCAGGCTCCCGTTCTGTGGTCTTGACTGCCACAGTTCAGGCAGTTTTTGGGTTCCCGACAGTTCACTATTTTGTGACCCCTCCCTCCGCAGTTAAAACAGAGGTCCATCATATCAGGGCCCTTACAGTCTTGCCTATGATGGCCTGAACCCCAGCATCGAAAACATTTATCTTCTTCTTCCCTAATAAATGCTCTGCAGTTGACCCAGCCAGTACGTATTCTTTGTTCAACTAGTTTGCAGGCAGACCTGTGCGTTGTCACAACTGTCACATTTTGCGTTTCCGCAAAACCTGGCCTAACAGATGAGATCCTCGTCTGATCTTTATCTTCAACTCTGGCCATAACTGCTGCCAATATCTCATCTTCAGACGTGTCATGTTCTATGTCTCTAATGTGAACCACAGTGCGTCTGCCTGCACGTGTCCTGAGATCAACCTGCAGATCCGCCGCCGTGTCACGAAGAATATTAGTGAAGTCTGCTGCCTTTTGTGCGCCCTGAATCCTCACATATAGTTCTTCGTTTCTACCTTTTCTTAATGATATGACGTCCTTCGCCTCATCACTGTCTACAGCAGACTTCATAGTTCTTAATAATTCTGCATAAGACTTTCCAGCAGCCTTTACTACAACTGTACAGCTGTCTTCCGCCGGAGGAGTAGCCCTTTTAATTTGACTTTGGCCGGGCCTAGTTTGTGCCGCACTGCCAACCGTGTGCATAGTCAGTACTTTAACCGGTTCTTGTCTGTCCCTTGCTAAGTAAGAAATTATTTTTTTAGCATAATTGCTTATATTATTATTAGGCAATATGACACATTGCTTGATTGTGCAATAATTTTTTTTATGGCTCTTAAAACAACACCCATTGTGACTTTATCAGAGTCTGATGAATCGTAAAAAATGTTATATTTACATTTCCTTACATCTAACGAATTGTCACCTATAATTGTTAATTCATCACGAAGGATTTTGCCAGCTTTATATCTTGGCCTCCGTGTTTCAGTATCTTCTACTGTATTAATTTTATTTATATCGCTAATACTACATGTGTCACCCACCTCAGAGGGCAACTCTGTAACAGATTTCAGTTTTTCTCTCAAGAAGTTAGGCCATTTTCTTCGTAACAAGTCTAATAATTCATCCTCTTCTAACTCTTTGGCCAGTATTTGCTCTAAATCACTCTCCGCGACCACTATGTCTGTCTGTGTGGCCTGTGTGATTTTTTCAAGAGGGGATGGCAGCTCAGTAAGAGCATTTAGCCCCTCATAGATCTTTTTCAACTCTTGTTCATGAGTTCCTATATACTTGGCCAAACCTGGCCCCATATGTTGTTTTAAGGAGAGCATAGCTATACCAAGCTGGTAAATAAGACACCCCAGAGTGTCTGGTGAGACGTCTTCTTCTTCAGAGGACACCTGCCTCTTCTTACCTTTTGCCTCAGTCTTTTTGGTACCTGCCATCTTCTGAGATCTGGTACTTTGTGATGATGTACCCTCTAGTGGAAGAGACCCACTTCTATGCATCATGTATTCCCGGACTCAGGGACTAATCCTAAGTCCAACGGGGTAGGGGCCCCAAAAAAAATAAATAAAAATATATATATATATATAAATGATAGCTTGATAAACTAAGCTACAGCAGTCTATCTTATCAAGAGATAACAACAACTGAAATTAATTAAATTAACTCCAGTATCAAAAGTTTATCAATTTGAAGAATAATAAACAATATTATCGACAGTTAAAATTGTCTATGCCATCCACTAGAGATAAGCTACACCCTAATTGAAAATAACTCAAGATAACCACCACTAACTCACACTAACCACTGCGACCAGCAGTCAACTATGAACCTTATTGCCAATAGCAATAAGGCTACTCAAATAAAAAACTCAATAAAAAAGGTCAGTCCGCAACCAAAAATCACCAAATTATATTAAAACACTCCCGAAAATTTTCCACCGTCGATTCCCAATTCGAAAAATCAGATATCAAAACCGTTGATCCGAAAAAGACCAGTATAAGACAGAGCGCACAACAATACGTCCGACCGCAACAAAAACTTCCACTCGACTCCTACAAATCTACGCAACTATTTTCATAGATTTGACAAAATTTAAAGAAATGTAAGCTAACACAAATGAAATGTAAGCACACAATCCATTTCTAAAGAGAAATGGATTGTGTGCTTGTAATTAGCAAGTGACCTATACACCCTTGTCATCTTGTGTTCTTATAGAGTTTTTAATTTTCTGTGACAAGTCTATTTCTACATGATCTGTCTGACAAGACTAGTCCTCTGATTAGTTCTCTAGTGATTTTATCGAGGAGGGAAGGAACTATTTTTTTTTTTTTTTTTGGAAAAGGCTAATAACCATAGTAGTCGATGCCCGTAACACCAGAAATAAAAATTATAATAATACTTTTTTGATCAGAAAAGTTCCCATCTTTAAGTATTTTCAATCATTCTTCCCATACAAAGCAAATTAGAGGAAATTAATCAAACATCTTCAGATTGTGACGTCATTTCGTAAAAAAGAAATATAGAGAAGAAAAATAGTCCATTTTTTTAATTGCAAATTACAGATTTAATATTTTCTTTAAATTTAATTTTTAGACCCAGGTTTAGGTAAAGTATAATTTTAGTGAATAATGTTTTTTTCCTTGATAACCAGCCCAAGAACTATAAAAAGCGGTTTCTTTCTGTTATATAACATATTCATTACGTATATTAACACGCACAACAAACAAGTTCTTTTTTGTTGATATGGTATTGACGTCGTAATGAAACAGCAACAGTGTTGCCATACACGTTTACGGTTGCATTCAATAACGTATTTATAGCAGTTGCTGTTGTGTACGAACTCAAAAGATTATTATAACCATTTAAATTTTTCATCACTGCGTTAGCAATAGAATATACACTTACTGCTAATTTTCAACATCCTAAAAAATTAAATAACATACCACACAGATAAACCGGTGTTATTTATTTGAAATAATACAACAAAATAATCAATTTTAGTGTTTCAACTACCACTTAATTCATCAGTACGTAATTAATTTAAAGAAGTTTCATGTAATGACGGCAGTCACAACACAGTTGCATTAAGCCGAATGTTACATTAAAAAAATATAATAAAACCACTGTAAAGCAGCAGCTGCATTAATAGCGTATTTAACAACTGATTTGCTGTTTGAATTTATAATATTGCTTCATCGTGGAAACAATATTAAAAATGGCTACATCAGCTTTCCTTCGTTTCATTACTTGGGAAGCTTTTAATTTTTGTAATTTTAGATCTGATGTCTTAAAAACAGAAATAGTTATCGAAAAACGGGGTTTACTATCGTTTTTCTCATTAAATATTATATGAAAATAATAGTTTATTTTGGAATAATTAAAATTGGATAAAAATAATGGATTCGAGGCGGAGAAAAGAAATTTCAAAATAATAGGATTTTTGCCATCTACTCACACTAGAGTAATATCATCTTTTTAACACTCTCTATGTCGTACTACTATTTATTATATTCATAATATTACTCTAATTAGGAAATAAGTAAAATTTTGATTAATTTTTTTTAAATATTTGAATTGTTTTATGGCAGGTCACATAACTTTCTTTTAACTGGTCAGTGGAAAAAAATTAATATTTAATAAAAATTTACTCTTTTTTATTTATTTATTTTTAAAAACCTGTCATATGATCTACTATTATACGAAAGTTAGTTACGTTTTACGTTTTACGTTTCTACTGTGAACGTAGAAATTCAGGTATTATTTATACTAAATATTAATTAATTAGTGAATTCATTGTTAAAATCGATACATGATACACATTATATAGATCGCGTCAAAAAAGGTGAAGGTTATATTTTATACTACTCTTTAGAAAGCAAAATACTGTTCCGGCATTTACTCTGTTAGGACCAAGGAAAACCGTGATAAGACCTTGAATAGAACATATCTTTTGTAATAAAGAGACCAACGTAATAATCAAACAATTAAAAAATAATTTTTATTAGATTATATTTCAGTTTTTTTTTTTTTTTTTAATTTAATAAAGATTATATTTCTTACAAGATATTTTTGTTACACATAGTTCCACATCTAAAATAAAAGCACATTCTTTTTTATTTACAGTCTCGACAACCATCTTACTGATGAAAATGTCACCACCACAAGTAACTAATGATTTCTCTACAAGCTACGTCATAAGCATGTACCGATCTTAAAATTTTTTTTTAAAAAAGCAGGTTTCTTTGATATTAAATCGGTTTAATTTTAAAGCGTTTCTTTTTGAAAATTTTAGAATACGAAAAAGTGTATTCGTTTTTTGTTTCATTATGTTTAAATTTTATTCTCCTTTATAAGTTCTTTCCTACACATACCTCTGTTAAATTCATCTTTTTCAGTCCACTTGTATGAAATTTACAGTATAGGCTTATGGGAGTATGGCAGTGTAGACTATGAGATTTACAGTGTATTTTTATATGGTAATCACAAGAGAACGTTCAATCGCTTTCATATGTTACAAGCGGGCTTCATTCCGATACACTTTTTATTTAAGTGAAATTACAATTACTAGTTTAGTTTAAGAATAGTACCGTTTGCATAGCTTAATGCTAGATGTTAAAGTTTTTAATAATATTTTGGTATATTTCTTTACGTTGATCTTCTACCTCAAATTTAGTAAATTAAGATTATCTTTCCTTTCCACTCTTAGCTGGAGTATGAGGTCTTAAAAACCAACGCGATCGAGTCCTGTTCTCCGTCAGTCTCCAATTTCGCTTTTCAACATCAGGTCCCGTTTTTATCCTCCTTCGTCATTCTAGATCTTTCTCTTCTTTCCACATCATCAAGATTTCTACTGTTCACCGGTCAGTTTGCAAATCTTTCTTTCTTCCTTGGCGGTAGCAATCAGTTTATCATATTTTATTTTATTTTTCCCTTTATGTTCAAAATTCTTTGAAAACACTTATTAATAAAAACCTGGTTTTTTTTTTAGGTGATGATCCAATATCACTTCCGTTTAGCAGAATATTTAAAAGTAAAAGCAAAAATATGAAAATTTAGTACCCGTTAAAATATTATTCTCTTACAATAATAATTTTTATTCGTTTCTGTTTTTTATGTTCTTTATTGATAATTTAAAATAGTTCCATTACGTAATGGAATTACCTGATAATCTTCTGGGCACCAGTTCTTAGACAGATGGAAATTCTTGATCTAAATTCTGGAAAATGTTTTCATCCAAAATTATTTAAATTTTTTTGTTTTTTTTTTAAATTGTAATCCCTCCTGATATTATTTGATAAAATCCCCCTTTGGGAAGCAAATCAATGTCGTTTTCCCCTAATAGGTAGAAGCTTAGATACATCGTTTGTAATTTCAAAAATATTCCTGTCAGATTTATGAAAAATTCTAAGAGTATTTGATTTAATTTTTATCTCTTGAAATTTTTCATTAAATTTCGTCTTTGTGGAATGAAAAAATAAGTTATCCTCGTTTACAACTTTTTATTTTGGATAATTGCTTCAAATTATACCCTTTTACTTCATTTTTCCGTTGAAGATATTTTTGAACTGCATCCTAAGGTATAAATCACAAAATCAAATTTCATTAAAATATAGCTCAATTTTCCAACATTCCTTCCGGTGCCATTTCTTAATATTACCCGGAAAGGAATTTTCGGGTAAAATTCTGAAAAGAATTTCATTAAAAAATTGTTTGAATTACTAATTTCTTTAATTCTTTTTACTAAAATCTTGCATTTTTTTTTCATTTCCTTACAACGCGATATCTTGTTCTTAAATATGTTCATAATCGCATAAGAAAGTTACAAAACTTATCAAAACAATTAGGTACATTTGTTTAAAAGATCAAAACTTTTTCTGTGAGTGGCAATTTTGCATAGGTCTTTCGCTTACTTCACCTAATAAAGTTAATGAATCTCATATATAATATCCAAGAAAGTATAATAATCCACAGTTTCTCAAAGCTTTATGTTCATAACTCCAAGCCTACCCGGAACTCTGTTTTGTGTAGTAGACTAAATTCGGAATTTAAGTTCGGTGTTCGTTGATTGTCAGCAGCTACTGACGTGGTAGAGGTTTTTCCAATACTTTCAATGTGTCTGCCGATTGAGGTCAAACTTGTAGTGGTAGAACCCTTGTCGCTTGGGATGCCCCTTATCGCTTTCTCCCAGGTTTATGTCAATGTGGTCGGTTGTTCATCGGCGGCTTAGCGGCACCACCTCGCGAGGTTAGTACGCGGCTGGAGTCGGATGATTGCATCATGGTTGGTTTTGGCCTTGCTTGAAGCCAATAGCAGGCTCCAAACCAGGGCCACCCCCGATAATAAGCCTTTGATTTCGGTGTGGAGACTCTACCAAACAACTGAAATTGCATATGTCAGGTTTATCACAAAAGCGGTGATCATACTCGAAGGTAGGCGATTGCATTATTGCAGTCAAGGTGAATCGAGTGGCAATTAACGAAGAGAGAGTCCTACGGGCCGCATGTTTTTTTCTGTCATAAATTCTTTGCTTGAGGACCCGGCAAGAGTCCACATATTTGTGTGGACATAAACAGTAAAAATAATATTTCAAAATGGTTACCGGGTGACAAATCCGCTAAGGTTATTTCACGGGGCAAGTGACTCAAAATAATCTTAACATTTAAAATATAGGATCACTATAACATTTCTGCCGGAGGTGGACGGAAACTTCTTTGTAATAATTAAGAAGAATGTTTCTATGTAAATAGTTTAAAACTGTATTGTCCTTAGTTTTTTTTTTACCTTGAAAGTGTTCGGTAAAGCACATTCATTTGTTAACAAATCATTTGTTAATTTATTAAGCATAGATTACAAAGAATAAAATGGTTTCGCTAAAGGGAAAGGGTCGGTATTTGCGAAACCAAAGAAAAATATTTTTTTTTACAAAAGCTATTTTTAATCTTCCTTTTCTTTTAAGATTTGTTATCCTGTAAGTTTCGTTAAAATCAATTTGACCTTTCTTGCATATTGCGTGAAAAAATATATTTAAATCAATATGAGAGGCTAATTATTATTTTAAAAAACTTCATTCTGAGCAACATACTAAAAAAACTTCAATTTTTTTTCATAAAATATATGGTAGATTCAGTCCAAGTCCATTAACGAACAGGAAAGATCTTGCTACAGACAACAGGTATCCTAACACCACTCCTCTCCTCTGCTGACTACATTTTTCTTTGTGTGCGTAAGTAGTCGTAGTCGATGGCAACTCCACCTTTTGTGCATCACTTAAAACTAGTTAGTTTGACGTCAATGGTGCAAAAAATGTGCTATACATAGCCAGTTTGCGACTTTACATAATTACAATAATCACTACATCTTTGCTGATGGGTTTGAAGTTTAAGCTTTGCTTCAAGAAGATAACCAGTAAAACATCCAAAGTGATCTTATTTTACTTTTTATTTTTTTTTTAACTTAATCTATAAATTTGTCATCGAGACATGTAGAAAAATAAAAAATAAACCGGTTTTTTGCTTTAGTAATTTTTATCTGCAAAAGACTGTATGACCTTCTGAAATGAAAAAAAAAATATAAGAAAATAATTTCCTATTAATTGACTAATTTTTAATCTTTTTGTATTCCCAGGATTTTTATGTGTTTTTGGATAAGTGGTTTTTCCTTTATTTTCCATTTTTCAAATGATTTCAGTCGGGAATTGTCACGTTGAAATATTTTTTAAACTGGTATGTTGATTTTAATTAATGAGGAAGAAGATTATGACGGGGACGAAATATAATTTGATATAAAAAATTTATTTCAAAATAACTATTATATTACTGCTGTGAGAGTTAAGTACTATAACGGTTGAGTAAAAAACTGGCTAAATAGTAGTGACAGTAAACTTCGACTCGTAAGAACGCCCTGACTAATCATTTTTTTGAAAATGTTATAAATCGGCCGTCAGCAGATATGTATCATCGTTTATATATGGAAGAAAATATAAATACTTGATATAAGTTAGGTGTACGGACCTTTAAGTGAATCACTTTTCCATATTTTCAGAGACGACTCCTCGGAACCAATTTACACATAGGTCCCAGCCCTCTCTCGAGCCTGTCATGACTCCATTACTTCTTCAGGAATGACAACCCAGTCAAATGGTCTTTCGGATTCCCATCTGGGGCACCTTAAAAAGGTGTGCTCGACATTATCTGTTTCCTCGCAATATTCTCAGCGAGGTAGCTCCCTTCTCCTCCTGGAGTGGAGGTAGACATTGAACGACCCATGTCCCGAAAGCCATTGGGCCGTCCAAAAATCGACCTCTCCATGTCCTCGATCGAGCCAGGTATTGATACATGGGATCAACCTCTACGTCCATCTACCTGTGGAGGCCGCATCCCACCACTCTTGCCACCGCCTAATCAGTGCAGTCCTCGTATCTAAGCAGTTCTTACCTCGGTATCTCTCAGAGCGTTCCTTGGCCATCAAATCGATTGGAGACATACCGGTCAACACAAATACAGCCTCAAGTGAGACCGACCGGTATACCTGAACCACTCTAAGCGCTAGTCTGCGGTAGATACTAAGCATTCTAACGCTATTTCTCTGAATCATTATGGCTTTGACCCGTACAGGAGCCGCATATGAAATAGCAGGAACAACTGTGAAGGCAATCATTCTCCTCTTTGAAGTTCGGAAGCCCCCGACGTTCATCATTAATTTAGCGACCGCCGAGGACACTCTTTTTTCGCCTTCCTGCACACCTCCATGATGTGAATAGTGAACTCCCTCGTCTCATCGAGCTAAACATCTAAGTATTTGACTCTCCTCGAGGGGGTCACATCCACACCCTTCAGTGTAATGGAGAATCGAGGCACCAACCTCCTACCCGCCATCAGAAAGATCTCAATCTTCTGTGATGACACCATTAGATACATTGATTTCAACCACTCTACCAAGTCCCCCAGGACTTGATTTACACGGATCTTCACTTCTCCGATGGTCCTCGCTAACACCATAACAGCAAGGTCGTCCGCAAACGCCACCAGCTCAACACCAGCAGGAACACTCCTACGTATAAGGCCGTCGTAGACCACGTTCCGTAATAGGAGCCCGGGATTGACAGCTGGGGCACCCTTTCTTCATGGCCACGACGACCTCCTCTCCCTCCTCCGAGATAATCTTCATCTCTCTACCTGACAGATATTCTTATATCATTCTGATCAGGTAGGGAGCCACCTTTCTTTCCGTCAGTTGATCGATAATTGCATCCCATCTCACACTGTTAAATGTATGTTTAATATCCACCAGTATGACCAGGGGAATTATCCTTGTATGTCGCGTTCCTGCGGCCGCCTCGTTAGCTAACCTTCAGGATTACGTCAGACGTTGACCTCACCTTTTTAAAGCCATACTGCTTCTCCGATCAACCTCCCCGCCGATTCAGCTCCGACTCTAACCTCCTAGCTAGGAGGGCTTCGAATACCTTCCCTAAGGTATTAATAAGGGAAATGGGTTTGTAGCCTCATCCTCCTTTCCGTATCAGCACTAGACGAGATTCTTTCCAACTGCCAGGAATTCTTTCATACTGAATGACCAGGCTGAACGCGTCTAATAGGGTCAGGGGGGTGTCCAACAGACGTCTCGGCAAAATCTCTAAGGACATCCCCCGAAACGCCGTCCGGACTAGGACTTTTCCGCGGTCTTAGTTTTACGACACGTACTTCAGTTCATCACGCGTGAACAGCGGAATGTCATCACCCACCATATCCTTTCTTCGCCAGTTGTTATCGGCTGGAAAGAGCTCGTGCAAGATGTTCCTCAGCTGTGCCCTAAGTTGGCAGCGATTTCCCGAATTTTCCCGTGGCTATTTTATAAGCACCCCGAACGGGTTCCTCTCCAAGTCACTCAGAGCTCTACCCACTTCGCTGTCTTCGAGTTGATGATGGCTTACTGCAACTCTTTTCTGGCCTGTTTCAGTAGACGAGTTATATTCTCATCCACTGATGGGTCTTCGCGCTTTGTAGAAATCTGACACATAAATGTGTCAGATTTCTACAAAGCCTGACACATTTATTCCTAAGCTTCTGTATTTGCACGGACCACCAATAAACTGCCGCGTCTCACACCGCTATCTCGTTCTCCGAGGACCTCCTTGCAGGATTGAATATAACTTCATGTTTGATAGACCTTGCTTCGCTCGATCAATTAACACCAGTCCATTTTCAGGTTTGGAACTGGCCAGAAAAATAAATTCAAATTTTAAGTATATATTTAATACATTCATCAAAGAAATGGGGTGATTTAAAAAAAATAATTAATACGGTTTAAATTATAAACTGAATTACTATATAAGTTACTGAAGGATAAAAATAATAAATAATTTAAAATAGATTATAAAATGAATCTGGAGAATGGAGAACGTTCGATTACAGAGTTAGTTTTGTGATGCATTTTAGACGTAGCACGAATCTTTATAGATTTGATAAAGAAATTTTGCATTCTTATTAGTTGCTAAATAATCTCTAAAAAGGGATAAATTTATTCAAAAATATCACTAAATGTGGTAATATAATGAGCAAATCGGTAGTAAAATTCACGATAGTGTTTTTCAAAATTGCTCAATTTATAAATTTTTTCATTAGCTTGACCACTCTGTACAGTTTGAAATAACAGTATATTACTTCAAAACAGTACACATCCTACCTCCAAAGAAATATGGCCTCATTTGAAAAAAAGTTTGAGATTTGTTGAAACTGTGTTAATAAAACAATACAGTAATCTAAAATAACTATTCTTATTTTCCAAGTGCTTAATACTACATCTTTCCCTAAGACTAGTAAGTATTATTACTAGTGTATAATTTTTCATCTGATTAAAACTACTTATATTGTTCTGTTTACAAGAAAACTTCTACTTTAAAACATTCATTATGTATAATTCTGATATTTTTATCGATAATAAATATGAATTTATTATGTAATTTAACACTTATTTCTGTAATTTTTACCCAATTTTTTTTATTATCCTTTTAAACATGAAAAGAACTAACGTTTCAGTTTAAAATAAAAAAACTTTTTTGTACATTTATTTATGATAGATTTTTATGGATTAAGTGTTAAAATGTTCAAAATGAGCAAAACAAATAGTTTTTTATATCAAAAAATTTATAAAAAGGGAAGTGGTTTTCCCAACAGAACCGACTCCGAAGGCGAAGATCCCGCCAAGTGACGATTCCGGTCACAGCGCCACCCCCCCCCCCCGTAAACAGCCCTAATGGGCTTTACCGGAGTTCATCTTCTAGACCTACAGACTGATTAAAGTCTCAGTCATCATCTTGGTTTCTGTCAGAATGTCACCGAAGGAAATGCCACGAATGACATTTCTATCGGTGAAACCTTATAAACTAACATAACGAAAAACAAGCAACCAAAACTATTCATACGAAATAGACTGAGTAGAACAAATTATAAATTTTGAGCTAAATCCCCTACAACAAAAGAAAGAAAATTAAACGAACAACACCGCAAAATAACAAAACAAAAAAAACTTCAAAAACGCCTATCATGGCAACTAAAAGGCTCGAGGACCCTAGCCACACGTGGAACACGAACATCCATTCCTATACGCCCTCCCCAACTCGCTGAATGGCCAGATATTTATAAAACTCTCTACTATAACCCATTAAACCCGGCTTTTTTAATTTACACTCAAATCCAAGTAAGATCCAATATCTCCGAGCTGCCTCACAACCTCTAATCATCTCTCCTCATAACGAAGACAGACATACAAAACGTGAAAAGCATCGTCCATTATACCATAACTCGGACACTGACCCGAATCGGCCAGGCCGAAGCGACCAACTTATCCCTAAAAGCACCATGACCCGAAGGAAACTGCGTGGCATATTTATTAGGAGACGCCAAAGAGGCATCCCATAACTCTTCACGTCAGGAAAGAGATCATGCGTATAACGCCCATTTCCCAGCAGAATTGTTAAAAATGGCTTTTACAATATACCGGTGATTCAGAAAGGGCTTCACAAGTTTAAAAACATATAAAAATTTATTGGCATAACTTACAAAATCGGTTAAGGTCTCATTTCGTAGCAAATCGCATCAAGTTTTGAATCACATAGTTCATTAGTACCGAATTCTGCCACCAGTGCAGTCACCTGTGTTTTTAAAAATGGATATATTTATTTTTGCGGAACGTACTCGCTGTGTGTTTTGGTTTCACGATTTCAGTCAGCAACTGCAATTCAATGTAATCTTTGTAAAGAGTACGGCAGAGAGCCTCCTAGTAGGCATACAATTTACTCTTTGTACCAAAACTTCGTTGAGACAGGTTGTTCTGTTTCATATAAAATTACCAGGACGCCTCTGCGTTCCTGAAGCTGCTGTGGATCAACTCAGAGAAAGCACTTAGTCCGAAGAAATCAACTCAACGTGCGTCACGTAAAACTCCACGTACTACTGTTAGGCGTGTATTACGTAAACAGTTGCACTTAAAGCCGTACAAACTAACCGTGATTCAACACATAAGAGATGATGACAAAATTGCTATGCTGCAGTTTCGTGTGGAAATGATGGATAGAATTACAAAAAACGATAAATTTATAAACAATGTAATTTTTAATGATCGAGTCAATAATTTCACATCAATGGTGAGCTGAACATCCATAATTGTCAAATATGGTGTAACGAGAACCCTCGTGAAACTTTTCAGCATATTTGTGATAGTCCTAAGGTCATTGGTTTTTGTGTTCTAAGCAAACAAAGGCTGTACGGCCCGTTTTTCTATTAGGAGGCAACCGTAAATGGTATCGTTTATCTGGACATGTTTCAAAATTTTCTAATTCCTCAGTCAGACGATAACGTCCAAGATGGACGCCTTTACTATCAGCAAGACCGGGCACCACCTCACTACCATTTAGAAGTCCGAGATTTTCTTGATACTCCATTCCAAGGTCCGATTGCATGGCCACCTTGCTCTCCAGATTTCCCACCGCTAGAGTTTTTCATGTGGGATTTCATTAAAGATCGGGTTTATGTACCGCATTTGCCTGCTGATCTTGTTGAGGTAAGACTCCGAATTAACGCCACAGCTACAGAGGTAACGCCCGACTTGCTGGCTACACTCTGGAATGAAATCGACTTAAGGTGGGATACATGTCGCATTAGAAATGGAAGTGATATCGAACAAAAGTGAATAAACTTTGGTGAGATAAACTTTGGAATAAACTTGGGTGATAAACTTTATGTATTTTTCTATGAAATGAGACGTCAACCGAATCTGTAAGTTATCTCAGTAAATGTTTATATGCTTTTAAATGTGTGAAGTCCTTTTTGAATCACACAGGGAAATACATCTAAATTGCACTTCAATCAAACTGAAATATATATACGTTTGCGGTGTGTATATGCATTTAATCACACTATTCACAAATATTTCCCAGTAAAGTTAAAGCAGTGTGAACAATTTATACATTTTTATTGTTTCATAGCAGAAATTGGATCAATGATTGTTTAGTTACTTTATCCTGTCTTCCTCAGCCTTTCTTCTAGTTATGACACATAAAGCACCTAAAGTACAAGAAACATAAAGCAGAATGTTTTTTTTTCAAGAGTAGTCATATTCATTATAAAAATATTCCCTTTCTGGAAAGATTGAAGTTGTTTTTTTGTTTAAGTTGAATGTTAAGTTCATTTCCTTGGGTTTTACATGTTTTTATGCGACCATGTATTTGGCTCGATGAAGAAGGCAACGGGAAACCACATCAATCATATTAGTAGAAATCTCTGGTTCAGGATGTCTTATTATTCCTTAAAATAACTGTTATTGTGACTCATAAGATCGCCTACAACAATTACGATTATATATTTATAATTTCTCAGCTATATATAAAGGAAAGTGTAGTGATCAGTCAAAAAATCAGTTACGGTTTTTGGATAGAACCCGACGTTTCATAATCTGACGAGTCCATTAAGAAAAAAAATCACAAACTCTTTTTCTGATGGATGTATGTCTGTACGTTCGAACATATGCAGGTATGTATGTCGCATTGCTTTTTGCTAAATATCTTCAAGCTGGATGAAATTATTTTATTCAGACCTGGTCAGTAGGTATCAGGGCAAGTTAGTTATATGGTGCATTTATCGTGTTAAAGTTTTGTAGAAATTTTCTAAGGGGATAGAGAAAATTTATGAATTTTTCATTCTTGATGTTTTACTTAGATGGTTTAGGTAATAACATTCTTAGAAAACATTAGTGCTTAGGTAGAATATATTAAATGTGATTTCTTTAAATAATAGTTTAAATGAAAACGCTGTAAGAGAAAATCTTGATGTCATTCATTCGAGAGACCAGTTTCAGAATTACAGTTTTAGTTTTTCAGTGCTGAGAAAGAATTTCAACTACGTTGCCAGGTTTTTTTATTCATTTATAGTTGTAAAAATTTATACGCGTGTAATGCAAGTAGGATGATATCTAAGAAATGAGATAAAATTTATTTACATATATATTACCAAATTAAAAATTTATACGACCTACTTTCATGAATAAGGAATTAGCCTGCGCTTAGAAAAGGATTTTGGGGAAGTTTACTTCTTAATGGATTAATTGTTCTCGATATGAAAAATTCAAATGAAATAAAAATAAATTATTATTTTAAAACCTATCTCATAAATCAAATTTAGTGTTTTTTTTCTTTGATAAACGCAATATAGTAGTAGTGTTGTGTAAAATAGAGAACAAAGTCAACAAAGAACAGAAATATGAAACGAGTAATTTAACCAAAGGAATTCCAGTCTACATAAACTGATTCAATTTACATTTAATTATTATTAATAATAATTTTTATTATTAATTAAGTTTCTGAGTTTTCTTATCGATTTTTAATAAAAGTATCCTATTTTATAGGGAGAATCAGGATTTAAGTCGTTTGTGAAATCTTTTGAAAATGAGATCCGAGAACAAGTTCGTGCATCGGTCTTCAGCATTACACTCATAATTGAAACTCGGTTAATGGGACACTTTCATTAGATAGCAGAGGTAAGTGGCTTTAATGTTGTGTAAAAGCAATCTATGTAGGTCGTTTGTATTGTTGATTAATTTTTAATTTCACTACAAGTATATAATAAAACCGTTTTCTAAACTTAACTCTACATTTAATATAAATAAAGGAACCGAAAACTGTGGCTGGCTAAAAAAAAAACGGTGAAATTAGTCTAATACGCAATAAATGTGGGTTCAAATTAAACGGGACAGTGACGAGGGAAGCGTAAATAAATTCTACTTCACTTATGGAACTGGTTTTATCGAGAGACAAAAAATACATACAAAAATATATTGACCAAGGTTGAATGATTTTAGTAAACCGATCTTGTGCTGGAACCGTCATCAATTATAAACAGGTGAAATCGATTGTCGTGATGTCATATTTTATACGAAATAAGAATTCTTAGCGAAATAGCAGTCGATTACTTTCAAGAATCTTCATGTTTAATTCGGAAACCGAGACCTACGCTTACGGTATAGTAGTACCTAGTCACAGCAGTAGGAACCTAGCGCGTGAAGGAAAGTCGACTATTTCTTAACGGACATCAGTATATTACTCTAATGGAAAGCGTTTTCACTTACCAGATATCTACGTTAAATTTTCAATACAACTTTCTTTACCATCGCTATTGTCAAAATCATCATTACTAGAGTCACTTCCTGTATTCATTTTCAGTAATCCATCTAGTGCGGCTTCCGTTAATACTGTTCTTTTAACTCTTGAATACGCCTGCATTTAAAATACCAGTCACTTTGTATTTAATGTCAAACTTGTAGTAAACAAATTTTTGTTAAAAAAATCAAATCTTTGTCTAAAAGCTGTAATCTAAAATCAAATTTTTGTTAACGACTTGATCTTTTTTGTTTATCCAAATCATCTCAATAAGGTTCAAGTTAGCGTATAAAGTGGAAACCGTAATGCACTATGACCATGTTCGGAAAGTTAGATGTTTATTTTTATACATTATTGTGACGGAAATTAATTTGTTTCTGGTTTTAATCTGTTTTCGTTTAAAGTTATATTCTTTTCAGTAAGCCCTACAAATCGTTTCACTTTTTGACGTTGATTTTGGTGCAGGGTTCAGCTGAATATACAATGCGGCACCTGTCAATTATTAAAACCGAATTTATCGGCATAAAAGGAATTGGGTTGCTTTTTAATCGTCTTCGTAATTTCTGCAAATCACATAGAATGTCGTCAGAGATTTATCAGGAGTTAACAATCAATTACTAGTTGTTAATGAACATATTTTCTCTACCAGCAAGAATAATAGTTGCTCTTTGAACCTCAGAAATTGGAGCAAGTAACCCGGTCGTTTATTGTGAAAGGTTTGTCCAAGAACTTTTTTGTAGTACGCATTGAATGCACGTAAGTTTCATCTTTATATACTCATATAACTGGCATCATCTCTTCACAATGCATAAACCAAATAGCTTTCACGGTTATGCCGTTATTCTCAATACCGTAATCCATATAAACTTTATGTTAAATAAAACGCATTGATTCGCTTCTTAAAATTATTATTTAATGTATCTTTTTTAGTTTTTTGCATATTTAATTATATTATATTTTATATATTTTTACATTGTTGTGTCGTGTTTTTAATTAATGAGATGAGATGAACACATGTAGTTTTCAACGTGCGAGTGAACAATACAATACTATTAAACTAATATATATATATATATATATATATATATATATATATATATATTAATATCAACTGTACTTAGGCTATTAAATATACAGATGTAAAAAAAAAGAAAACGAGAGAAATGTATCAAATATAAATAAATATCATATGAATCATCTTTATATACAACTTTTTCATCTTTATATGTATCTTATATATAACCATTTTCCACAAAAAATTGAATATTGTGTATTAAAACACAAGGTAAGCTTTTTATAATAGGAGGTTGACCTCGCTCCTCATGAAATTTGTTTATAGTGTACCTTATAGCGCATTTTTCGAAGGTCGTCAATTTCTTAATTTTTTTTCGAGATTCTTTACTATGGGACTTTTTTTTAAATATCTTCTAAGTCGTGGATAAAAATAGCAGAACTGAAATAAATGTAATAATTAAGCGGAATTCATGTACCTTCAAGTCAGGATACAAAATTAATCTGACCTCGAATCTTTATTGTTTATTTTGAATCTTATCATCGTTTATATTAGAAAAAGTTAATTTAATTTTTTATCATTGCCGCATACTGGTAGATCGTACTGGTAGACTGCAAAAATTCTAATAGTCTTTCTTTTTGAAAATAAATTTTTAAATATATTCATTACAAATATAAATGATAAAATGAAATTATTGGTCACTCGGTGTAGTGGATAGAATGTTGACTTCTAGATCAGTTGGTTTTGGGTTCGATTCTCATGAAGTATGACATTTTTTTCTAACATTTTATCCAGCTTATCTTCCTCATTAAAATAAATTAAATATTATCACCGAGGCCTTAATAATAAAACAAAAAAATAACAAAAATAAAAATTGAGATCAAACTGAGTATTAATAATGTTGTAAGGTCAAAGTGAAGGCTAATTTACCTGTAAAATAACATAAACAACAACAGCCGTTATTGATTTCTTTAGATTCAGGAAAAATATTTTAACCTAGAATAATTCATCAGTTAACAGATTAACATATGCTATGAAACTGGTATTAAGTATAGAAAAAAACTGAAAACAACTTATCGATCCGCTTTATCTCATTAATGATAATAAGGTACGACAGTGTTTGATCTTGCGTTAAGTAGTCAATACAATTCACTAATTTCAGTCAAAGTATTATTTTTTTTTGAGATGAAATTGTACTTACATAATTATGAAGTAATACAGAAAATTTATCAGATGCTAAAATTTTACATTGTTTTTATTAAATAATTTCATCAGGGCCTTTGGTTTTTCTTCACCACCAATGTTTTTACTTTTCAAATTATTTTAGAATTTGTAGCTTTTTAAAGCGTTTACCGTGCTGTTTAAGTATGTCTTAATGTTATATTTAGGCTTATTTTTTGTGTGAAAGTGGAGTCCACAGAACAAGAAAGAACAAGAGAGAGTTTGTTCCAGGATGAAGGTAATCCCAGCAGAGAATTTGACCGAGATTTCATCGAAAACCAGATCGAACTTGTCCCTCTCTCCTTGAAGTATGTTTTTTTTTTACAATACTTCTTCTGGTACTTGGTATTTATCCAGCTCAATTCTATTTATATTAATAGAGATTGGGGTATTTGGAACTCAAAAGATGGGCATAACAGATTTTTGGAAAATGTATTTTTCACACGGTAGGTGTTGAATATTAACATTATAATAATGCATCGAAAAATATTTTGCTTATATCCAACCCGTTGTAATGATAAAAATTGTTCCCAGTATATCGTCACAATAACTAAAGCAGAATGCCATTTTATTCGCACTGATTTTCGCCAAACAACGTTTTAAACATAAATTTATCTATATTAAGATAAAGAAGTATGTTAGGCGATTATTGAAATAAAAAAAAAAACAATATTTTTACTTAATCAAAACTTAGATGAGAATTTCGATTGTTAAATAATCATCAGTAAACACTACGGAAAATTTATATATGAAAAAATATGCCAAAATGTAAATAAAATACTAAAATTAAAAGGAAAGAAATAATAAAAAATATTTATTGAGGAATAAAGAATACTCATGAAACGTGATAAAACATTTTTTTAAGTCGGGATTTTACAATAATAAAGATAGTGATAATGTCCTGAAGTAGAAAATCCCCACGTCCGGAACACATCACCTACGTTTCACGTTCAGAACGGCAACAAATGTAAATTCGTACAATAAATACAAACGTAAACGGTAAAGGAAACGAAAGCGCAGACGAAGCTGTCAGAATGGCAACATTACGCGATAATATGGATACAATTCCTGTTCGAGTGGCAGATGTTAAAAATTATCCAACTACCATTGTCAGAAATACACGGAGTACTGAATGGAGAAGGTTAAATACGAAATTAAATCTTCTCCATATAAATGGAAAAGCAAAACTGACTCGCTGAGAACAAGTGGCGTTGGTCAGATTCAGAATTGGTCACATGCGAATAACGAATTCATATTTATTAACCGGCGAAGAAAGACCAATGAGCGGTGTTTTTTTGTGTTTTTGAGTGACCTCAGAAAGAGGTCACTCTTCCATGTCTACTGTATGAGGACCTCAGAAAGAAGTACGATTTAACAAATAATATTGCTGCTGATCTGGAAAGTGAAAAGAAGAAAAGATAGTTGTGCATCTGCACACCAGTGAACTATTAACAAGACTAATTCAGTAGAAGTTGTTGCTGAAAAATTCTCTGTAAGAAGTAGTTCTTTATATGAACATGGATGTTTTTTAATAATGTTGGTATTCTCAAGACTTTCGCTTTTCATTATGTTTTTAATGTGTTTATTATTTATTTTATCTTGGTATCAAGGCCCATTACAGTTATCAGTGTCCTATTAAAAGAGTAATTTAATGTTTCGTGTATTGTTAGTTTGTGTTTTTAAATAAAATGTAAGAGCTCTTTACACCATTATATATGATGAATCTGTTGTTAATTTAATCCCTACTTTACAGAATATAACGAGGGCTAATGATCGTAGAACTCGATGCTCACATAAATAAAAAAAAATAATAATGCCCTGGACAAATCCATCCTCACATCCGTGCAATAACATCTACGCACACGTCTGGGGCGGGCAATGACATGGTAGTTCGGTAGCTTCATTTATGTCGGCCAACGAGTAAATGGTCTTGCTCAGGAGCTCCCTTGTGGAGTACGGGATTGGCGGTCCCGAGCTGTCCGAGCTGGCTGCGGTTGTTCGTCTGTAACCGTGATCTGTTTTGACGACGCTGGGAAGAGTGCAGACAAAGAATGCTCATCCCTCTTCCCGGTTGTGGAGCCGGGTTGAGAGTGGGCTGCTGTGAGCTTGCTCTGCCGAATTCTTGCGCCATCCAGTCAGTCTCTTCAGCCCTTGGCAGGAATTGTCCTATCGGTAAGTGTATCGGAGCCCTCAGTGCTCGAGCCCTGGGATGTCAGTATCGTGGATCAGGCAGTACCTGACTCTCAGGCCCGGGTTAAATTTGTGAGAGGCAGCTGACTGAAGGGATCCAGGCAAGATCATTGATCTTGCGTTATGATCATTGATCATTGATCCCCAACCGTCTCTCTGTCTGCACCTAACGGCATATTGACTGGCGAAAATATAGGCTGTGGGTATTTCAACATCCACATCATCTCTGTCGGAGGGTCTACGTAAAACCCCTCGTCTTGAGGAACCTCTTTCTTCTTATGCGAAGAGAAGGAAATGTGTCCAGTTTAGCGACAAAGAAGAATTCATAGTTTTGGAATAGAAGGATCGAACGAAGTTTTGACCAAAGAGTGACCGACTGATTCCAAAATATCTTGCAATCAAAAAAAAGGAAGGCAATTTTTTCGATTATTAGCCCTTTCATGATAGTTCAAGGCATCACGGAAGCCGCCGGAGGTTCAGTAAAGGATGTTAGGAAGACCGCAGTTGGACTATTTGTAGAAATTGTGAACGACGTACAATAATCACGGTTATTCCAAGCTAACAGAATTGGAGTACTAGACGTTAGGTCACGCCGCACGGTGCACTAAATACTTCAAAGGGTGTTATTGTTTGTAGAGACTTATTGAATTGCACCGAAGAGGAAATCGTCGAAGAGTTACTCGCCCAAGAAGTTGCTGCGTGTCAACGATTGAATTCACGACGAAACGGGGAAGTTGTTCCCTCTGAGACGCAAATCCTGATCTTCAATAAATCAAAGTGTCCGGGGAACAATGAAGCAGGATTTCATGGATTGTAAGTACGTCCTTTTATATCGATTCCACTGCGGTGCTTTGGATTTCAACGATTTGGACATACAGCGACGAGATGCAACAGGAGAAAAATCTGCGTTTGTGGTGAGCCATTACATTCTGATGATCCATGCAGGTATGTGTCAATTGTCATAGATACCACTTTGCGAGATCCCATTTGTCCTATTTATTTGTAAATTGTCCTATTTACAAGCAAGAAGTAGCTATTCAGGAAGTCAAGACGATACAAAAGGTTAGCCACTTGGAAGCCAGGTAAACTGTATTCAGCAGAACGCCAAAGATTGTGTCATATCCGCAGATCGCTGCAACCCTTGTAGCTTCAAAGGACATAATATTCGAAATAGCATCGGTCGTAGCAAACATGGTCGAACATATCATCCATCAAAAATCGAAAAGAACGACCATCAAGAGGAGATAGTCCAAAACCAACCCAGAAAGTTGAACTTCAGAAAGCAGAACTTTCTGAAGAAAAGAACTCCGTAAAGCCCAAAAATGATCCTACAATTAGTACACAAGTGAAGCCAAAAGAAGTAAAAACCGAGAGAAAGTCTGAGCCAAGTACATCTAAATTAAAATTCCAGCTAGAAAAAATCCCCATTCAAGGACCAGCGAAACCAGAAGTAAAGATATTAGACAAGGAAGATTTCCAAAGAATAGAGCCTTCAAATGCACGGAGGACTTTAGTTGAGAGAGCGAGAATTTCGGCCGCCCAACATGTTCTAGCAGTAAGTGCATAAAGTCTCGACTGCGAGGTACTTCTGACCGCGCCAACGGAGTCGGTTTCATCTGAAGCCGGCAGCAGAAGATCCTCCGTGACTTACGACGGAGGAATTGAAAATTCCATCTCCAACACCAGATACCTTGGAATTCGACATCGAGGTCTTTAGAAAGATGGAAAAAAGAAGCAATAAAAGATGACCTAAAAGGAAACCAAGGCGATAGAGTTTAAGAAGTAATTGATTTTGTGTTGCTGTGAAGAATATTTTGATAAAAGATGTACTTTTAATTTTTGAATAACATGGTAGTTTTAACATATGTTTTTGATGTTTTTTTTTTGAAAACCTTTCATTATAAGTGATCTGTGTGATATTAAATAGCAAGGACCGTTTAAACTCTTATCAGAAATGGGCTAATGACCAAAGTAGTCCATGCTCCTAAAACCTCAAAAAATAATAATAATAATAATAATAAATAAAAGGAAAAAAGATTAAAAACAACTGTTTTCGTTGAAAGCAATCCTAAAAGAAAGCGTAAATTTAGTTTAATAATATCTAAACCATACAACCTCAATCGAGACTATGATTTTCAGAAAGATAAAGACAAGCGTGAACTTAAAACTGATCAAAAAGCCCATTAAACTAAATAATCCCTGCCCGTGAACAATAAGGGTAGGGGTAGCAGTTTAATTTTCTTACGGTTGAAAACATTACAAGTGATTTATAATAAATTTAAACTTCATTCAGACTAATGGATATCCATTCCCTAAAATTATTCATAAATAACGTTTCTGTTGAAAATTTAAGTTTCACAACTATTTAATTCCTAAAATATTACGTACATTAAAAAAAAACCATTGTGTTTTATTAAACTAATTTTCAGGCAGTTGTGGGTCTGAAAAACTGATTTTGGGCAATGCTGTGACCAGTTTCAGGCAATGCTGGGCTACAGCTGATTTTCTTATCTTCTATTATATATTTTTTATATATCTTTTTTGTATCTATTATATTATATATTTTTAATGAGCCCAATGTTCCCTTATTTGAGTTTCATTATTTCTTTTGATTTGTCCTATGTGCTTGTTTTTTAACCTCCGAGACCACCGCTCAAGTATTGCTTCAGAGCATGAGATGAATGACAATTTTTATAGCGTGTGAAAGATGTTATGCCTGACCGAGATCTAAATGTCCTACGTGATCTAAATTGCAATTATTATCTTTACACATCAGTTTATAAATGCTCGCTTTTTCAACGGGTTTAGTCTTGTCTTTAGAGTTACTGAGAACAGAGGACAATTTCCTAGACGTAGCCACAGTAAAGTTAAAGTAGTGATGTTTAAAAATACTTTTTACCTTGTTGCTATACGGAGGGTAATAAACAATTTTCCTCTGGAAAACCTCTTATGGTAGTTTGTTTCATACGGTAATTCCATCCAGGATAGATCTTTCTTTCCCACCAACCGTTCTTTATCCTTGACTTCATCTTATTCATTCTGTGGTAAGTCTAACCAAACTTAGTTTTTCATACCGAGGATTTCTTAATCTGCAGAGGCAGTTCATCTTGATATTATCTAGTAAAGAGCTATTAGTGGACCGAATTTAGGATTGAATTTTCTGTCCCATGGCTGCACAAAAAACCTAATTGTTGAAGTATTCATCAGGTAAATCCGGGCTTCTGATTCATCCCTAAGTATCCGATGGGGGATATATTTCACTTAAACATTCTAGGGAACAATAATTAAAATAAATGAAATGTAAGATTTTTCTTTTAAGAAACAACATATTTCCAAATTTATATATTTGTTTTAAGGTGTTTTAAGGTTAATAGCCTACATAAGAGTTTGTACGTGTAGAAATGCATGAATGAAGGTTATTGCACGAGTTAAAAATACGTTAAATACGAGTATGTTATTACTTTCACAAAATTGACCGACTAATGAGTTTTTAATTATTAATATTTTTTATTAAGAATAATCGAATTAAAAATAGCCTTTTAATAAATGTTAAATGTTTAAATTGCCTCTATCAAGGGAACCGTAAATAGAGCTTTTGTTACTATAATTTAAGAAGACATGAAGGTTTTACCAAAGTGTTTAATACTACTGAAATTCCAACGAACATTAATTACGCGAAAAAATCGTCCATAAATAAAATTCAAGATAAAGATATTGATTGAAAAATTATTTATTTAACGATTTATTGGCCTTTCCCATGTTTCTTTTAATGTTATTTTATATTGCAATGTAATACAATTTAAATATATTGTACTTCCTTGTGGATTGTATAATTATTACATTTAACTTCAGGTTCAAAGATAAAAAATTCTTTATAATGACATAAAATAAATAATTTTCAAATATTATAATATAAATAAATTAAAGAATTAAAATATAACAAGACTTGTTTATTTTGCTTATGCGCACCTCTTCAGTACGGGATTCGTGTCTGGGGAGGTGCCATAAAAACACATTAGAATAAAATTTATGTAATTCGAAAAATCTAATACAGTACTAGATAGACCTAGACTTTAGCAAGTAAAGATCTACTAAAGGAATTTAAAGTTTTCTTAGACAACTCTACATTAAAAGTTTATTATTATATATTAATAAAAATAAGACTTTATTTAACCTTCGTGAAAAAATATATAATCTGCGGCCATTGAATGTTGATTTTGAATTACCCAAAACAAATTTAAATCTCTTTCAAATATATGGAAAAATGCGGATTATTTTTATACCGACATTACCAATATACTTAATTTATCTATTATTTTGCTTATAATTGAGGGAAAATAATTGTAAAACTATATGTAATTTATTCAAAATATTGGAAGATTCATTGAAATTATTAATATTATTCTACAGAATTTAATTATACTAATATTTATGTACAATATTTACGAATAATTAAATGTACAGTAACTCATACCTCTGCACAGAACACTTCTTTGTAGGTATTATATTTTATACAGGTTTATGTATAATATTTAGGTAAGTGTTAAATCGGAAATAATGAATCCATTCATTCATTCATTCAATGACATCTAGACCATAAAAATGATTCATTACATTATTGTCTATGCATATGTTATTGTTAAATTCTGTTATTTCATAAAATATCGCCGTTCGTATAATAAATCAATTAAAAATTATTAAATAGTCAAAACTATTATGCAGTTTCTATTTCCCTATTTAATACAATTGAACATCTTTTCTTTTTTTTTTTTATTAAAGTAATTGTATCCGTATTTTGAATTCTATATACATTTTTCATCTTTTATCTGCCGGAGTGAAAGACGTAAACTATTTTCTAGAAGAAACAATTCATGAGGAAATGGGCTTTATTTATATGTTTTAACGAGAATGAGAGTATATAACATACATTTTGAATACAATTTACTCAAATATCTACTTGATATATCGATATCAAGTAATAGTCTATAAGTCCCGTAAACAGTAAAAAACCGGCATATGGGCTGCGATATCAAAATAAAGAATAATTAGTTCTCTTACCGTTCATAATATAAAAATCCGACCTGATAGAAAAATGTCTAGATTTTTAATGAATTTCTTTATGAGTCTGTTGAAAATTTTATTTTCAACGTAGTGTTTGAAATTCAAAGAGTGCAATATTAATTATAGTTTTTCATAACTTAATGTTTGGGACTGTTTTCAGTAATCTATTTTTTAAATTCCATTTCTCTTTGTAGGTAAGAAGAGAGACTTATAAATATTGAAATCATACAAAGATATAACTTCCTGAAATTAGTCGATTTTATTTATTTCCGGCGATTCTGACAATTTCTTGTGTGTTTTGTGCAGTCAGTGTGTGTATCCAACTATGTGACAGCTCTTTTTTGATTAATACCGATCTTTCTTTTATTATTTATTTAATTTTTTATGGAATGTGGTAAAACACCATTAAACCAGTATAAAGTCTACTTCTAATATTTCTAGCATGTCAGCCGATGATAACACATACAGCTTGAAAAAATTTTCTTATAATAATTTTGCAAAAATTCTTTGTAGCTGTTAAAAATATATATATAGAAGTGTAGTACTCTTCATAGTAATAAACATTTTTGAATTTAATTAACGATACGAACCGTTTTTTTTTTTCAAAAATTCAATTTTTAAATTCAGGAAAAATAAGAAACAATTATAGGAATTTTTTAGGGATATTAAAAAATTATTTTTCAATAATTTTATGAATATTGACTGCTGAAGATATAATTGTTAAATTTAAAAAAAAATATTTACTAAGTAATTCTACGAATAATTTGCTGGAATTATTGCTAAAAATACTTTATCTTAAGTTGTAACAGATTTATTGAAATCTTATCTGATTGGTAAAGACATTTTTTTGAGAAATTCTACTTTGAAATTATGAAATTTTAATCTCATAATTCCTAGAAATTTTAAAATTTCTAAAATTTAAACTTCTAACAACCTTATTTTTAATTTCAATAACAATTAATAATTTTTTTTTAAATACCATCTCCTAATGTCACAGTAGTGCATTTAATACAATAAAACTTAAACTGAAATTTTCAAATTATTTATTAATCATTATTGGGAAAGAAAAAGAATTATTCAATGGAGTAAATCATTTCTGATTTTAAATTTAGCTATTTTATAAAAATTATTCCACCATCACAGTTATAAATACGTTATAGTAATTTCTCCATGAAATTTGTCCCTACATTTGGAGCAAATTTAATTGATAATATGAATTATTATTGCATGTTATATAATTTTCCTCTAAAAATTTTAATTTTTGTAATGTGTTTTCAATTATTATCTCAACTCTTAGGTTTTCTAGATTAAAAATTATATTTTACTATTATTCAATGCGAAGTATCTCACTAAACGACAATACAATAGAACTAGACTTGCTTGAAGGATTTTCAAGTTTATTTTTATTAATACATACATTTTCATTGAATTTAAAATAATATATATAAAATGAACTTTAAATAACCTAAAAGTCCTTTCAATTTATTAATCATTTGTCCTTAAAAGTGGATAAATGGATTTGAATAAAAAAATTTATACAAAAAAATAAACACGTTTGAAGTATATTGTTAAAGCGTGAGAAAACTAAAAAAAATAAATTAACACGTTGGTAAACAGGAAATAAATTAAACCGTAGGCAATCGGAATTCATAGAAATTCTAATTTTAAATTTAATATTTAATAACATGTATACAAAAATAACTATTTTTCAATAATTTTGTGATAATCTTTGAAGGTGCTAATAATACACTAACCATTTAAGGTGCAACAGTTAAATATATTAAACTTTTATCAACATTATGCAATCTCTTTTTGAAATGTACAAAGCTTCGAAAAATTGTACGAAACATTGGCCAGACGTGTCACGTTAAAAGCCTTTGCATTCTGCTTAGGTATTTTCTCCTTTAAAAGTTAGTAAACTATTTCAATCAAAATACTCTGAAAGCAAAAGTTTTAATGATATGTTCCTATTTAGAATAAAAAGCATGGGAGCTACAAGAAACTAGCTCATATATGCTTATACAATACTAAGCATATTAAATTCTATTTTTCAATTACTGACAAAATTATTTTTCATAGAATAATCATAATAATCTGTATGTTACCGTTTTCGAAACGGAATGGAGCGGAACGATAGCGAGAGATTTATATATATTTCCCTGCTAATCACGAACCTGGATAAAAGTCCCTTGCTGCTGTATCTTTCTTTAATCGGGCGGGTAATTATTTATTTAATGGCGACTATATTTATTTTGTTTTATTTATGGACGGAATTATTTGCTGCGTTCCGATCCTTTAGACCGGAAGAATTATTTGACTAGGGCTGACCTTGGGAGACTAGCCGCGTATGAGCTTCGTCCCCCCCCCCCGCGTGATTTCCCTTCAGTACGTCCCCTAAAGTCCTTTCGGTGCTAGAGCCCTCCGGCCTAGCAAGAATGCGCCTTTTCAGAGTCTTAGTATGCGGAGGATGCAATGCGTTCCCCTTTCCGGAGCCAGTCGTATGTGCTGGCGGTGACGTAATTGTAAGATTTAGGAAGGAAGATGGGTGGTTGGTGAGACAGAGTTAGGAAACTTTCTTCACTCGGGCTGTCTTCGAACCTGCATCTCGGCTGGATTCATGTCGGATCGGATTCCAGTCAGAGGTAGCGGGCCGATCTTCATTCTTCTTCCTTATTTTCTTCTTCAGCCTGTCTTTCCGTAAACCGGCTTTAAAAAATTTACAAACCGTAAACCTTAAATTGTGCCGTGGCCGTGAAAAGGGAAACACAAGGGAAAGTGCAGGCCTCTTCTCTCTTCCGTCGAGTGACTGCTGGGATTTTCTCTCTCATTCGTCAGCGTCCGTTTGCGATCTTCTTCGCCTTCTTGAGGTGGGAAATGATGTTTGTATCTTACCACTGATTTAAGCAAAATTCGCGTTGGCAAATGGGTGCGGCGGTCGCCTTATTTTATTTATTCCATGTAGTAAGAAGCCTCTGTACTTTTTTTGAAAAAAATTTAATTTTAAAATCATCTAGACATACACTAAGAAGAGTTTGGGAGGACCGCGATGCCGAAAAAGGTGTCCATCTAGGCTTTATCGCTGTTATCGATCTGCATCATCTGTAACAGATCTAAAACAAAAATAAAGAAGCATATCCTTACATGAGAAAGGGGAGATACAAACATATCACCCCGTAACGTCGCGGTGGGGTAAAAATACAACCGCCGAGCGTCCACCAAAAAATTTCTCGAGGCCACGAATGTTCCGATTTCCTTACATGCAATGATCTTTAAAATGATTTGTATCAATCATTGAGCAGCTCCCTTCTTCATAAGGATTTAAAATTCACTAACGACGTTAGATTCGCAAACGATGTTTTACTGATTCCGGGCATGTATATATCTATAAACACGTTTTCTCGGTTTGAAAAGCAGCAATTTTAACTAAACGCTAACAAAGAAACATTTTTCTTAATATTCAGTTCTATATACATGAAATATGCAATAGATGAGTTTATGTAGTTCATAATAATAAAGACTTGATCGATCAATTGATTAGATGCAGAAGTAGAAGGGCTGACGTTACTCAGAAGACATCTCAAGCATTGGAAATAGATTCCTTAGACGGTTTCAACACGCCAACCCAGTTAAATCCAGTAAAGAAGCGGCTACCTTGTTGGGTACCAGAAGGTATCAGTATGACCCCGCAGATGGAGCCGCTTCGTTCGATTCGTGTGATACTTGCTCAAGATAAAGGGAGTAGAGAGAAAGGAAAGTGGCGATAAGAGAAAGAAGACGATCAAACCACAGACGGACTGTTATTGATCAAATAAGTTTATCGTCTTTTTCAGGAGCAATAATACAGATCAGCTGGTTGTGTATTACAATCTATCTTCAGCTCTGGTGTCACATGTAAAAAAAACGATAAATATCGAACCGTAAGAGATGACATCACTCGCTCATTTCTTCAGTCTATGTTAGTTTTAGCCGATGTTTTCTGTATGGATTTATACCGTGTGTTAAAATAAAAAGTTTTATACGCAGTTCAATATCCTTATGTTACGTCGTCTACAAACTTATATTATTTTAATTTGCAGTTAGTTACACGCCATTCACGGGTTGTATTTGTGATGAGTTAGCAGAATATGTGGAAAACCCGGGAGAATTCTAAAAAAAATCCCCTCATTCAGTAAATAATCATCAATGATTTATTTTTAATCTATACTATCATTAAAAAAGAAACCTACAATCATAATATAAAAAAACCTGCTTATATAGCCGCTTAAAAATAAATTTAAATACTTCAAGGAAAATACGTAAGTATTTGGATACCAGTAATAATCTCTCATTCTAAAGAAAAATATTAAAGTAATGACTAACGTAAAACCTATGATTTTAACAGTTTAGCTTCTTGAAGGTTGCTGAAATCTTTCCCCAAGAGTTCAAGTTTCTTGGATTTACTGGGATTTAAACAAATAAAAAATTTAATTTACATTGTTCAAAGTAAAATATAATAGGACCAGTCATTTTTCCTTCTGTTGCTTTCCCTAAAACTTCCTTGCGTAAGCGTTGGTTTAAAGAATGTAAAACAAAACAAAATAAAGTTTTTAATTTAAAGAAAATTGACGTTTTCTAAAAATGAATTTACGAAATCGTAAATTCATAAAGTTGTTTGCGGTTTGAATTTACAAATACATTTATTCAAACCGAAAGCACAGTTTTTATAAGTCTAAGCCCAATAAAATCCATAAGAAATATGCATCTTGTTATACCTAAAGTACCCTTTAAAACAAGACAAAATATTTGGAAAAATAATGTTAAACGACGAAAGAAAATATACTAGAATATCTCAAGAATGTTAAAATACGTACATAACTATTATAAGAAAATGCAATTCTTTATTAATAAATAAACACTTTAAAAAAATATTATATAAATTTTTGTCAGCCATCTTAAATATAACTTAATTTTTTATCAGATGGCAGCGGTTCTCTTGTGGTATCTAATTTTTATTCAAATTTTATGAGAAATTTAATAGTGAAATTTGGTGTTTTAAATTTTTACTTCCTTTGGAAAATTACAGTATGTAGAGGTTTTTTAAAATTGTAAGAAACCTCTGATATTAGTAATTCACTTGCATTGATTTTCTGATTAAATTTAACAAACTCTATGTTTAAAACTGATTTCAAAAATCTCGTTATATCCTGAAACGACAATCTGTTGAGTTCTTAAAAAAAAAATCAAATACTTGTACCGTTGTAGTTTATCGAAGTTTAATAGTTTTAATTAGGTTCTGAGATTCACTTTTTTAGTAATTAAAATGATCATTTATAATTTTTCATAAATTGTCACTGTTAGAAATACTAATTTTATGATCTACTTTCCAATTTTAAACATTTTTGGATTACAAAATCAGCTTTCATTTCTGAATTTCACGATAAATTTTATTCAAAAATGAGGTATAAAAAGAATTCTTTGATATTGAAAGGATTTTATTTGTATCCAAAAAATGGCAGAAGAATACTAACACATACATACGCGCGCGCGCGCGCGCACACACACACACACACACACACACACACACACACACACACACACACACACATTTATTTATTGTAATTAGTTTTAAGGATTTTTCGGTTATTAATTCTTTTCATGTGAATTCATGTTTCGAAAAATTTGGTTAATAAATCTAACACATTAATTTTGTTTTTTTTTTTATTCATCAATGCGCTGACTGGTTTGACCTATTCTCTGTTCCTTTCTATACTGTGCCAATCTTTTAACATCAATATAATTACATCCTACGTCCTCAGGTGTTTTATATGTTCCAATTTTATATACAATTTTTACCCTCAATCATCCCTTTATTACCAAGTTAATCAAACTCCAATTTTCCAATATGTGAACCACCAATCGAGTGCATATCTTTAATAATTTAATAATTTCTTTTTAATAGCTTCTTTCCTCTCCTATTCTTCTTAAGACCTTCATTTCCAACTTTATCAATCTGTTACCCTTCTTGTAACACCACATTTCGAAACACTAAACGTTTTCTTTCGTCATTTCCTATTCTCCACATTTCAATCCAGTAAAGTGCCACGACCAACAAATATTTTAAAGAAAATCTTTTTAATTGTTATACCTAATACTGGTAAACTTCTTTACTGAAAATTTTCAATCTGCGTTATGTAATCTGCTGATCAGAGGAGGGCAAGAAAAAAAATGAATTACAACTGAAAAAATATAGTAACTAAAATTGGTGTTGGTGGTTATTAGCATTAACAATAAATAAATAACATGACGCAATAATACTGCACAAAATGTCGTTTGACTTCGGTGATCTACAAAAATCAATTTATCAAACGCGAGTTTAGCTAGAAATCTGCTCTGTAAGTCGTTTAAGAGCTATTATAACGACATGGGTAGCGCACAATAAAATACATTTTAATGTAATGTAAAAAAGACAATCACAAATGCAGTCTTCCTCAAAATTATGGGGTGCATGTACGATGCATAATTGATAGCCTTCGATCAAATTTTATCATACTAACCAAAATGTTGAAAGTGAAAGACCAAAAGATTTCGTTTGCAGATATTGAGAACGTATATGTTATAGATTTCTAAAATATGCTAAACCAGGTGTTCCGGGGAAAATCGTAAAAAAAAGTTACAGTTAAACAAATTGGAATCGGTGGTTATTCTGCATCGCAATGCCAAAGAATTCCCAATAAATTAAAAAATGGGATTACACAATATTAATTTACATTCAAAGAGAAAGACGGTTGTGATATATTTAACAGAAAATATTTTTAACTTTTTAACAGATATCTTTACATTTTATGACAAAAAAAATTTATCTCCTAAGAATTATTTTTCTAATTATAATAAAATTATCTCGAGTTTGAATCCTTAACATACATCTGAACAAAGTAAGCTTTTTCCAAGACTTTTGAGACACCCGAAATAGATCGAGAATAATACTGAAGAACTAAATGACAAATAAAGATATTCGCTTAAATACAGTACTAAGTATTTAATTAATAAATAAAGAATGTCAGGAGGTTACACTAAAGTTGGCCTAGACAAAAAAAAACTAGTAAATAATTTAGGCAGTTTACTTACGCAGAAACAGCTATGGAATAGGCTACATGTTTACTCGTAAATTCAACTTTTTACAATATCGTCTAGGTGCTACGAGTTTCATATTTAATTTATAAAGTAATTACAGTATTTTACAGCGTAAGGATACGGAAGAATCTTTGTTCTCTGTTCCGAGCTTATACATATCTAAATGTGTTACCAGTATTGAAACCGGTTTAATTCGTACTTCTAGCACGATACTTTTTCTTGTTAATTCCAGGTGGTTTAGTGTTCCAGTTTTATCTTATCCTTGACACTTAACATTAGTAAAGTAAAAAAATCTTGTAGAACTAGAAAGATGAATTTAAAATTTTAACAAAAAATATATCTAATATGTCGAAAAGTGTTTACTTCTTATACGATTTAAATGAAATTTTTATAAATTGTTATTTTTATAAATAAGAACAGGTATTTAAAAAATTTTTCACTTTTCTCTCTCTCATAAAATACTGACGGAAAATAAATTTTTTATACATAAATGTGATTTAAAAACGAAATGTTTTTTCTATTTTATTACTTATCATTTGATTGGTTTTTGACACACTTTTCCATTCCCTTTTCTTCACAAATATTTGTTGTATCCTAAATATCATATTTGTTAATATATATATATATACAAATCTTTGTCCTCCTTCAAAGTTTTTTGTAATTCTAAATTAACAAACCAAAAATGCCTTTAGGTTTGGCCTATAAACCTACTTCTTTTTAAAAGATCCTATCAAAAACATTTTTATTTTCCATTCCATATTAAAACACCTAAATTTAAAAATTTACTAATCGTCTTAATTTGTTTTACTTACCCTTCCTCCTTGTAACATTTCAAAGTAAAGATAATTTTTTTAAATTTCGACAAAAGTATAAATAAGTTATTCATGAAAAATAGAAGAAAATCCAGTGAAATTAAATTTTCATCTTCATAATTCATACTTCTAATAATGTGCTTAAAAAAAGAAAAAGATAAAATGTAAGAATAAAATAATTTACAATGTGCACAAGTGGAAATTACTTGAAATAGACGAAACAATTTTTTTATCAATGAAGTTTGAAATATTTGTGTATTATTTTTCTTCAAGAATAAGGCAAATTATTTATAAACATATATACATAATTAACAATTTAGTATTTATAATTTATAATTAAAGGTTTCTCTAGTTTAAATTATATTACACAATAAGAACTCGTCTAAACAACAAGAAACACATCTTTTAAATAAAAAAAAAAATAAAAAAAACACAAAAGTTCGGTTTTTACGCCGATTTTTTTATATTAGTAATTTTTTAACTCTGTAATTTCAACAAGACAGTTTTTAAAAATACATAATTAACATCCTACACATTTTTTTCATATATAAGTGCATAGTCACTTTATCTGCATTACGTTTAAAAAAAAAAAAAACGGAAACTGAAATTTAATTTTAACTCTTGGTAGAAAAAAAAAAATCTAATTTTTAATTTACTTAACGGGAAGTCAACTTTGTGATCTGAAACTGAATTATAGTCAATCATATTGTTCACCGGTTACTTATTGTTTAAGTAAATATAACTTTGTATCTATATTCTTGTATTTGTTTCTGGAGGTCAAAATAAAAAATAATATATATAAAGCAAGACCTTGTAAAACATGTCCTTAGAATACCGTTGGCTAAGCATAAATTCAATTAAGTATGTCTTTAAATGACGACGAGCTGTCCTGTAGTACTTTTTATTCCGCCACCGGATAGAACTCCATATCTTTTCGATATATTTCGTGTTGTACTCGTACGTAGAACTACAAATTACAGCGTCAAATGCGTGATTACAGCCGCCTGAAGTGCTCGATTTGTCTTTAAAAAATTAGACATTGTAGAGACTTCGTCTATATTTTATAATTTCGATGAGCGTCTTTCACGATCGGTCGGAAACTTCAACAATGGATCTTCCTTTGAGTTCCTTGCATAAATCATCGAAAGTCTATTCCTATAGACGTATTCTTCCCGTATTACTTTTGCATCTCGTAAACAAAACTTTATGTCGTTTTTACATGGAAAGTACTTGCCAATCATCAAAGATTATTCATCTTCTCTAAGATATCTAATACAGTATGGTTGCAGTTCACAATATTTTTATATGAAAGTCATGAAATGTTTTCAGTGAGACTGCAGCATGACGTAATCGTCATTAATTAAAACCTGCATGATGCCGGCCGTATTGCCAGTTTTTCCGCTAGACATAATGTTATAGGTATTTTCCCGAGCAGGTCTGTAGACTGAGTATATAATGTAGGTTTTTGTAATATTGTTTATAAGTTTTTAATACTATTATATGTTGTTTTTATAGTATTAATATCATTATTGTTCATTTTATAACGTTTTTAAACACGGATATGAATAAATTGACAATATTTAAGAGAAATGTTGACGAATTAGATAAAGCCTTTATGAAATACTTTACAGAAAAAAAGAGAACACAAAAAAAGGTGAGTCACGGAAAATGTTATTAAGCTTGCAATGAATTATCTGAAGAAAATTAAATATACAGGCTATGATACATTCTGCAGATCTCTTATGTTAAGGATAAAAAAGAAACATCTTTCTTATACACGGTCAGCAACACAGAAAATGATGTACTCCTCCAGATGTTCAAAGAATTCGTGTACAAGGCAAGCATCATTTTCTGTTTCTGCAGCACTTTCTTCACATACGCAAGATGGTAATCAACAATACACAAATTTGGCGTAATTTTTGTCAAAAAATACTTCAACTATCAATGAATATTTTGAATGAATTAAGTACAGCAGGTTTTACACAGATATTTAGTATAAGTTATTATTATTATTATAAAAAAAAATTGCTATTCGGTCTCTGGTCCCGTACACTTACAGTGATTTTCCACGAAGCGCTTGATATTATTCTACTCTTGCAGTTATTTTTGCTTTTTTCAGGTGTTTCCTCTAGGTTTTCTTAGGACAATTTCCATTTGCTGTTGGTGTATCCTATCGTCATGGTGAGCTGTGCTGTAGACTGGGATTTTCCGGTCTGCTGACTCAGCCGGTCGTGGCCGGGCAACGGTCTGGAATTTTTTCTGGTTGCACTAGCTGATCAGCCTTTTGCCTAGTCCGGCTAAAAGGACCAACGGTTTTGTGGGTTCGACCTTTTCGTCCAGTTACTTTTTCTAAAATTCCATCTTTTATCGTTGGTCATTTTTTACCATTTATCTTCTCCAATAGGTAGGTCGTGAGGTCAAACTCTTTGTAGATCCTGTGGCAGGTCAGGAAAGCGATACCCTTATCACATCTTCGGCCAAAGGTTGAGTTTTCTTCTTTTTCTTTATTTTGAACAGATACGCCAACTGACGGCACAAGAAGTTTTTAGCTTTTGACGTAGCTTTTAATATTTTATCTTTTAATTATGTGGAGAATTCGGTAGGCATTTTCAGTCTGTCTACTAATCTTGTGAACAGGACGTTTGGAAGATTGATTTTGGGATCCTTGATGACGTTATTATCGACGTTCCAGTTTTGATTGTTGAGGAGGTCGTGTTGTGCATCAAATTCTGCGGCTGCTATCGACGGAGTGCCACCTTTTATCATTAAAGGCATCTCTAATCTGGTTGCTCCAGTTTTATCCTGGATTTATAATATTAGTCTGCAGTCCGGAATGTTCCCGTCCAGTTGGAAGTGTGCAATTGTTTAACCTGTGCCAAAGAAACGTGATCTTCACTGCATCGATAACTATCGTCCGATTGGTCATTAATGTTGTTGCGAAAGTGTTTGAAAGAATAGTTTACCGGCATCTTTACACATCGCTGAGGAATATGGTCCGCTCGTATCAGCACGGTTTCCGCGAACGTAAATTCACTATGACCAATCTTAACGGGCTATTGTTCACTGCTCCAGAAGTTGAATCTCGTAAAACAGGTTGATGTTGTTTATTTTGACTTTCGTAAGGCGTTCGACTCCGTGCCTCGTGATCTACTTCTGTTGAAGCTTAGCTGCCTCGATGTTAGTGCAGCAATGTTGAAATGGTTGCGGAGCGATATTGCTGACAGACCTCATTGCGTGAATGTTCGGTAGGGGATCTGGTGAGTTCAAGGCCGTTTCTGGGGTACCTCAATCCAACCTTGGCCCATTGTTATTTGTTCTATTTATAAATTATATTGGACTGGATATTTCTTCTAATGCATTATTATATGCTGGCGACCTTAAAATTATGGCTAGGGTTAACAGCTATTTTGATCGTGAGGTACTGCATCTGATATTAATAAAATTCATAAATGATCAGTTGATAACAGAATGCCGCTTAATTTGAAAAAAACAGTTCTTGCAACTTATTCTAGAAAATCCCTCGTGAAGAAATATACTTACAGGATTGGTTAGCACTCTATACAGCGTGTTGAAGGTATTTCTTATCCTGGGTTTATTTTGATTCAAAATTAGTTTTCAGTGAGCATGTAAGTAGGGTAGTCTCCAAGTTCTCCAAGTTAGGGAAGCAAACCAAGGAATCTTGGTTTGCTTCTTTGAGTAGTCGGCATTTCCAGTACGCAAATACCATCCTTCACCTATATAAAACTATGGTTAGATCCATTCTTGAATATTGTGTTGTCATCTGGAATTGTGTTAGGGACTGACTATACGTGTAATAGCATACAAGCAGTTTCAGAAGCGACTATTCTATATGCTGCGTCTTCGTTGTAATATCTCTTCCTTTGAAAGATATTAGGAAGAGTGATGGTTTTGGAAAATGCAGCCACTCAAGGTCAGGCGCACTGTACAAGAGCTTGTCTTTGCCCATAAATTGATTAAAGGGGTTATTGAATGCGATTTAAGGAACATATAAAATAATAATAATATGTAGTAATAATAATATCCTATTACAATTACCAATTTTATTTGATTAAATTTCTCACATACGGCCACTGTTACACTTCCACGTGATTCCTTCGTTGAAATATAGTTTTATTTCGTGAATATTTGAATCATTTCTCAGTTTTCAGTAAAAAAATCGGTTCCTGTAGAAATACCCTGCCAGTATTTAATAAATTTCACAACCTAATTTTGAATATGCTAAGCAAACGTTTGTGTATAATCGCAATGAAATACTAACGAAATTAAATGAACAAAAATAATCATGTAATTATTAATACAGGAAATTAAAAGGTTTTGTAAACAGAAGATAACGAATACGGATTCTATTAACTATAAAATAATAGAATGAAATTAATCCTTTAGAAATACGGCACGTATTTGTTTTTACTTAACCTCAAGAATAGTACGAAAAAAGTAGATATACGGATATCGAAGTAGAAATGAAGTATGACCGGTTTCACACTGAGCGTACTCGTAGTGTATCGTTATAGATTTACTTAGCGCTCCTCATTTATGTCTAATAATATCAAAATTAGTTAATGTTACGTAACTCATGAATCTATTTAAAAATGTCAAAATAACAAGTAAATCGCAATTAATAGAAAATTATTTTTTTTAAATTTATGTCCTGAGCTTTGTACATTAGTATATACTTAGGAACAGAAACATTTTTAACTGGGGAAGCAGAAAAACTGTGATTTAACATTCTCAACCTTGGAATAATATCTTGTTACTGTATTAATATTTTGTTGATATTAGACACAATTTCAAGAGTAATTACTTCAGCATTCAGAACGTGTCACGAGATTGTAACATATAACAGGTTTTAATTTATAATTGATAACATGTAACTTATAAAACAGGTTTTCGACTTGAAACCGATTTGAATAATCGAGGCCCACAAATTAAAATTTTTATTTTATTTTTATTCATTTTATCTGTCACAAAATATCGTTATAATCGATTTTTTCACTGTTGATTTAAAATAAGTTTTTATAAATGTTTATAAATGTTAAACCTACTGCTATCAGTAGATTACATAATCATGTTTATCTGTTGCACAATCACACGCGATTCAAATTTTGGTACTAGTTACGTGAATTCAAAAATCTTGCTGCATAATCTATTTCTTTTCTTTTGTTTTTTTTACGGAAATTTACTCTGTGAATTGTTCAAATACCCTTTGTCAAAAGTATTCCACACAAAGCCGAAACAGCCAGAAACAGATCTCTTCATTTATTTTTGATATCAAAAAATCTGTTGTACCGATTTGAAGGAAATTTGTAACGTTAAAATTTGTCGTATTTACGCCTATTTTATTCACGCTTTTCTCTATTGTATGACAAAAATTTCTTTTTTTTAATCGCCAGATATACTTTTTTTTTTTTTTTTTTTTTTTAACCTCCGAGTCCACAGTTAAGCATTACTTCAGAGGATGAGATGAATGATTTGTAGCGTGTGTGAAAATGCCATGCCTGACCGGGATTCGAACCCGGGACCTCTGGGTGAAAGGCCGAGACGCTACCACTCGCGCCACAGAGGCCGGCCGCCAGATATACTTGATGAAAATTATCCAAAAAGATAAAAATTAAAGCCATATGTTTAATAAAAGCCATAATTTTTATAAAATTTTTCATATATTTTTTCTTTCTGAAAAGGGGAATGACCCTTTTTTTATTGATGAAAATGTTTTATATTTTGTGATTTACATATTCACTGTACGTTTTGAAAAAATGTCACCAAATCAGAATAATTAAAAATAAACTATCTTATAAAAATCTTTTAGTATTTTAAAAGTAGGCTCCCCCTTGGGAAAAATTTTACGATTTACTCGACGTTGTTTTTTTTTTATCAAAGAAAAAATAGATAAGTCAAACAAATTTTAAACAATTTTTTTTTTTAATTTCAAACGATTGCTCCGATCCGTGCTGTTGAAAAAGTTTCTATTTTTTGTCATTTATTAATTTTAGCTAACAACTTCAGGTTGAAAAAATTAAAATAATATTTGAAACACTTTTTACACGATACATTTTTTCGTAATTCAAATTGTTACCCTGGAAAACGCCTCTACTAATTTTGGTTAATTTAGTTTATTAGAAACATCGATATTTTTCTGCTATAGATTTAGATCGATTTTTATGACGTTCAGAACAACCTATTTGAATCAGTATATTATTTAAAAGCGATAAAAAAAAAACGTGGTTCATATTAAGGTATCGGCTACGCAAATGAGAAACTGGGTTGAAAAGGATAGTCAATATTTTAGGTAGTACTTTTTGTGTTAGCAAGATCTGGAAAGCTCTAATATCATATTATTAATAGTAATTAATTATTATTAGTAATATAAGTAGTAATATTATTAACAGTAATCTGTTGGGCTCTCGTCGTTCTCTGCGAAAATTTTTATGATTTTTCTCACTACAAACTTAGAACTTAGAAAAATTCTTATCTAAAATCTTTTGCATGAAATAAAAAAAAAACGTTATACAAACGGAATAAATTACGTTTTCTACAGTTTTTTACCAAGGCGTTGTATCTTGGATTAAGAGGAATGACCCGTATGCTTTGCTTATCATTAACATTTTATAAAAGAAAGTATTGTAATCTTTAAAGAATTACAATTCATTAATTTGAAAAATCTTCACCTTTACCTTTGACAAATTTAAACGGGTACCTGAGTAAATAAAAATAAAAATAAAAAAAGTTATACAGTGTGTCTGTTTCAGTCTACTCGTTTTAATCGCTTTAGAAGATATACAACTTTTGAACAAATAAACTGTTAATGGAACCATCTTTTTAGAGGTGCAAAACCTAACAGTAACAAGTACCTTACAACAAAAAGTTTATAAAAATTTGAAAATACGTGCAAATGTAAGTGCATCTTAATCATGCAAACGGATTAATTATTAATTAATTTCCTTTGGTTTAGTATTGTTTACTTTCAGTTTGAAACTAAATCTGGTCAGTTTGAAGATAAATTACCCATCTCCGTGGCGGAGTGGTCTCGAAATTTCATCCGGAGGTTTGAATTCCGGTTAGGCATGACATTTTTCATATCCTAAAAAAATTTCTATTTTAATATGCCCATGTACAAGCTTCTATGGTTAAATAATTCCTCAAGCTAAAAATACATCATATTTACTGTAAATCTGGCTTTAAAATTCTCAGTAAATGATTTCATTGCTTAGATAATTCATGTTTAACTAAAAAACCAATAGAGATGTATGCAAAATCCACCCTCACTCCAATCTGTAACGTTGTTTCAAATTTACTCTTATTATAGCTACATGATATTTTTATAAAATATAAATAATTTTCTTTCTCTATTTTTCTACCCAATTCTGGTTCTTTTTTTAGAATACGCTCGTATTTCTTAAATGCAGTAATTTTAATGTTTCTGTATTATTCCTAAAAATGTGAATATTTTACTTCTTTTTTATTAATTTAATTTTTAATCTCCTATTATTTTTCATTTTATTTTTATTTATGCTTCATTTTTATTTTTAATTTGATTCTTACTGTCTTTCCAATCCAGTGTATTTTGTAAATATCAGCTATTTATGTTAACTGTAACATTCACCGATTATTTAACGTCTAATTAATTACTGATACTGGAAACATAATAATAATAATGATACAATCTAGTAATATACGCGTTGAGCGCCGATTCTGTATAATACCCCCTATTTTTATTATACCGTATTTTTTAAAATCTTAAACGTTTAACTAATAATTAAATATTCTACAGGTCACCTAAATAAATAGGCTACTAAAATTTAAGACAGAAGAGAAAAGAGATAAATAAACGACCAAAAAGGAGTTGAATAAACTTTAGCGATCTCACTCAAGCACTAATGTGCCTTAACGATGAAAAGAAAAATACTTTTTTCTTCAAAAGCCCAAAATATCGTAATTTAAATTATTATAAAATAGATCGTATGGTAAGAAAAACTGGGAAATGGATTAAGCGTCTGTGAATTTTTAAATATTTTTATTTAGGCTAATAAATCGATCTAGAACTTTTTAATTTTTTACTACTTTTCTGTGAATAACTCATTTTTATATTTTTATAAACCAGTGATAAAATATATTTTATCAGTGATAAGATATATTTTATCACTGAGACTGAAATCGTATTTTTAGCCGAATATGAAAATTGAGATATCGTTGCCATATCACTACCAGTGTGTTTTAAAAAGGCAACAAACGGTCAGTTTTAATTTATCTTTACTCGAAATAGAAATAAAATACTCCCAAATTTTACACATTCCTTAGATTACACATTCCTTTTTCTGATACAAATTACAAATTTTACCAGAATTAAAATCTGACGTTTTTTAACGCTTCAATATGAACAAAAACAGTAAAACTACACCTAGCAAACGACAACGTGGAAGTAAAATTTCACTTTGCTCAGCATAAATTATAACAAACATATAGCATTACAACATAACACAGATGAAATTATAGGAAGTATAGTGTAACATTTTAGATTAATCATAAGGGAAAGAAAGAAAAAATATTTTCTGGTAAATATTAGTACATATATATTCTTTATTATTAAAAAGTTATTTTAAAAATGCCTTTAACGGTGTTTTGCAAAACAATTAAACTCTGAAAAAAGTAATTAATAAACTTACGTAAGTTTATTAGCTTTTCACTGTTATTTTTTTTGTTAATTTTAATATTTGCTCTACGCAGTTTTGTGTAATTCATCCTTATTGTTGCAGAAAAAATCGAGAATTGTTTGGTCGATCTATCATATTTGCCTACCTAAATTATTTTGATAAAAGAAAAGTATCGAACATTTGATTTCAATAACCCATTAAAATCATTTACCCTTAGATTTTTTCGTAACCGGTTTCGAAGCTTCATCAGTTGAATATTATGTTTATTCTTAAAAATATATAAATATTTAAAAAAATAATATATTATTATAATGTGAAGTAAATAATTTTAGGATCAATGAAAGCCAATGCGTTTGCATGTACCACACAAATTGTCGATTAAAATAGGATTAACACCTTTATATTTTTTTGCGACATATTCCTAATAAAATATGTAAAAAAAAAACATAGAGGGGAAAATATCTGATAAAAATTTCGGTATAAAACTTAGACTTTCGATAAATAATAATAGAATCAGACAACCGGTTATAACCGAGTGACAACTGATATGAATTATACGTGTTGTATTTCGTGTTCGAAACATCGATACGCCGACTGGCCGCCTCACAGCCTTTGACGTCTTTGAGGAGCATCATCGTGGACTTCTCCGAGCTAATGGACGATTTATGTTGATGACGCTTTTGCTCGTGTATCCTGTATGCTTGAGTGTCTTGGAATTCAACCTGCTTCCACAAGTATCCCTTGCTCAGCAGGAAACCATCGACAGCATAAGCAACGGTGCGACACCCACTGAGCAACGTAGTCCTCAGAAGTGAATCAAACTCCACAGTATCAGACCAACACATTGCCCTGCGACAACCACTTTACAGTATCTTCCCAAACTCATGGTTGTCCGTGTATTTGTTCAAAGTAAAAAAACCCGACGCTCGTCTCCGTACCTTCTAAGGTGGGCAACTCACCAAGTACATTACGTACCTGCAACGTATGTTGTGGGAAAAAACCAACCTATTAATTCACCGCCATCATCGTTGAAGCCGCTATCCCACAAAAGAAACTTAGGGTTGCGTACTGTAGAATGATTTCGTTTCTTCACATTGCAGCAGACATGCTAAAAGAAACAAAATAAAAACTTTTCCAAAGAGAAAAACCTGGCAGTTCACAGGATACTGCAACAAGACAACATCCAACCCCCTACGTGTGGCGATCTCGCCAAGTTCAATCTGTACAATATAAGACCCCTACGCAATTATTTACTGAATTTTAACGATCTAACGATTTTAAATTGTATTAAATTATGAAAGCCCGATTATAACGCGCACACTACTTATTTACAGAGTGCTTATGGTCCTTCCCAAGACGTCTGCTGTTAACACAAGTCGTGCCTCCGACGTCTTAGCATACTCCTCTCGTTTATAAATCTCATCCACAAAGTGGAAGCACACTACCTCCAGATGTTTACACCTTTCAGGTGTGTGTCCAAACTGGCGGCATTTGCACAAACGATGAACATATACTATTATTCTTTGGCCTTACACGAAGAGAAATCAGTAAACAAACTGCTTTCGGATTAGACGCCTTAAAATAGTTCAGAACTCGCATGGAACACAACAACCAGGCTGCTGATGGTCTCCTGCTGGTCGAGGGAGGCTCGTGGGCACAGGTTGAATTCCCAGCCACTGAAACATGCAGGATACGCGAGCTAAAGGGTTATGCGGCGAGCCGGCGTATCGACGATGTCTACAACACGAAATATATTCTAAGTTCTCACAGAGACAATTATAAGGAGGATCACTTTTTTTCATTTTTCTGACTTCCTGTTCATCCTAGACCAAAACCACTCAGGATCTCCACCGACCCGGGCCACCGCTATCTCTTGACCCAAAATCCTAAAAACCCCAAAAATTAGGACCCCCCAAAAAATTTTCGCCGCCAAAATCTTGCCGTTTCTAGGCGTTTAATTGTTTTTTTTTTGATAAAGTATTTTGGGTCAAAGGTCAGAAATGGCGAAAAACGGTTTTAAACAGAAGGATTTGACCTGGCGAAGATTTTTTTGGAGGGATAATTTTTTGGGTTTTTTTTTATTTTGGGGCAGGAGATAGCGGAGGTCGGGATCGATGGAGAATCGGAAGCGTTTTGGTCTGGGACGAACAGGAAGTCAGAAAAATTAGAAAAAGTGATCCCCTTTATAATTGTTTCTGTGAGCACTTAGAATATACTGTGTATACACACATATATATATATATATATCCCCTCATCGGTCTGATTTTCGACCCCATCGGTTGTTTTTTTTAGCCTTGTTGAATAACATTGCACCAAATCGGGAGTCAACTTATTGAAGTAAATAATTACTCCAAAAAAAAAAAAAACGTTTAAGCGCTAAAAAGAAAAACAAGGTGGATGAACGGAACCAGTACTTATAATATCATTTTTTTTAAACTTTAATTTTCAAAATACAAAATTCGGTTTGAATCCAGTATTAATTAATGTAGATAAGATGGGAACTTTCTTTTAAAAAAAATAACTCCCATGAGACCCAACATAAGAATTTAACATTTTTTTAAATTTGTTAATAATTTTTGATACTTGATACTTTGATCTGTTTTAATATTTTTTTTAAATCTTATATGACGTATACCAACTCTTGGTTGATCGAAGGAGTCAAACGCGACCAAAACGTTTTTACTAAATATTTTATTTATTACTTTTTTTTAGCAATTATACTATAAATACATATAATTTTGATGATAAAAAAGTCATTTCGTCAAGGTCAACTGAAACCCAAAATTTTTTTACCTACAATTTTGATTTTTTTAAAAATTAAACTTTTAATATTATAAGATCTTTAAGATAAAAAGTCATAAGATTAAATCGGAATCAAATTATTTTACTGAAAATTTTGATATTTTTCGTATTTGTGCCTCTACTTTCCTGTACCCGGGCAGCCAAACAAATAAAAACACTATTTTCGCTATTATTTATTAATAATTATAATATTATTTTATTCTTATTAAGAAAAGTAAATAATAATGACGAAAATATAATGGAATAATATTTCATTATATTATTTATTCTTCGGGGTTTCGGGTCATCGACTACTATGGTCATTAGTCGTTTTTCCAAACAAAAGAAAAAAAAAAGAAAAGGACACAAAAGCTTTCCCACGCTGATAAAAACTAACTAATTTTTTTGTTAAACAAATACATTATAAAACTTAAAAATTACAAACAAAAACACAAAAAAACAGTCTTGATTTATAACTTCTCTTTTATTTATCGCCTAGGTTTCCGCTTAGGCCATCCTTTTTTACTTTTTCTATCCTCCTTACGGCTTCCACCTCTGAGGGCAGATGAATCTGAGATCTCAGAAATGGAATCTTCTTCCGATGTCACTGAGGGTGGTGAAGAGGATATTCTAATGCCGGTACCAGATGACCCTGGCTCAAGTAGAGCGGAGAATATTGCATCCAATTCTAGACTAGATGAACTTTCCCCCGCTGAAACTTTCCGGAGGCTAAAACTCTCGCCATCTCTTCTGGAGTCCTCTGTTTTCGGAGGCTCCATAACTTTCTTTTCGTCAGTCTCTCTATCTAGAACTTTCTCTGTATTGAGTTGGACCTGCATCCCACCAGCCTCAAACTTCTCCTATATTCTTGCCACAACTTCCCTCACCTTAAGACTGCTCGAAGGAGTACATTCAGATGTCTCGTCCAAATCCTTTAATACAACGTCCACTTGTTTCTGTGTCTTGGTAGGTCTTGTTAATTCTTCAGGGAGAGAAGCTTTCATTCTACTATTTATAATTCTTTCAATCGTAGCGGCAAGACTTGGTACAAGAGTAGAAAGTAGTTGTTCTGCGTTGATCTTTGACGATGAAGGGTTAGCAGTTGCTTGTGCATATGTCGATCTAGGCCGAAGTGTTCCGTTGCTAACAATGTTTCTTGCTTCTGGTTAGCTGACTTTTTGTAGTGTTCTCACCTCCTGAATCGTAGTTTCGAGTGTGTCCAAAGCACTGGAATTTGAAACACAGCAAAGCTAGCTGGCACAGCTAGCACAGCTGGCTTTTACACCGTAGCTTTGCTACGGTGTAAAAGCTTGCAAGTCCAAACTAGTAGCTAGTACGCACCTTCTCAGGCAAGTTAGGTCTATCAAATATCAGCACATGAGAAGCGAAAGGAAGAACCTTACCATTCCTTCTCATGGTCAATCTTCGGCGCTCAGTTACACCTTGACTTGATAGTTCTTGGGCTATCAAGCAGATCTTGCAATATCTTGCAATGCAGCAGATCTCAACAAACAACTACCCTTTGGATGAATTAAAGGTCCTGTGTGGTTGTACAAGCACGGATAATTCACCAATTTTCTTCAACGCAGGAATTTTCTGCGTTTTTCCGTCATTTACAGTCTTTAAGTATAGTCCAATAAAAGTCTTACGAATTCTTTTTATTGGTTCACCAACACATGCGGTAACCTCGCGAACGGATTGTTCGCGAAGTTATGCCGTTTCCTCTGGAGAATCGGCTGTTTCTAGACGAGGGTGTTCACGTGAACCATCTGTCACGTTTGGTTGTTCAAGACTCTGCATTTAAGGTTTATTCCTTCCGTAACAAGGCTAGCTGCTGGGGTTCACCCTCACTCCAGAGCTACCAACCCTGGAGATCCAGTCCTGTACTCCGGTGGAACTGGCATATATCAGGCAGAGAACGGAAGCGCAATCTCTGCAGGGACTCCAGGCCCCTACTCACCGAAGCTTTCAGGGTTCCCATGCACCGACATACATGGGCACCTTACTACATGCTTGCCATCGCAGGTGGCATGTGGTCTCTGTTTCACCTGCAATCACATCGATTCTGGCCGCCACATCGTCAGGTATAAGTCCGTTTCCAAATGTTTTAAAAAATATACATGATCTGCAGTTGGCCGAAAAATCCAGTCCGAATAGTAACCTGAAGGTGGAAGTCAGATCGAAAGAAAGATCACATTTCCGAGGAAATTACTCGGAGCCCGTTAGCCAACTATATGTATTGTACTTATGATACAGCTGTTACCGCCCTGGACGTGTAACGTAAATGGTATGTTCCGGACGTGGGGATTATCTAGCTAAGAGCATTATTTTTTTTTTATTATTTTTTTTAACTGAATTTTTACGGGCATCGACTGCTAAGGTCATTAGCCCTCGTCACATTCTTTAAAAGAAATTATTATCTCCATCAAGATCGTCATATGTAAGGGTGTAAAGGGCCCTTACATTTTATTTAAAAACACAAACTTCACAATAAACATTAAAACATAAAAGACAAGGACAATCACAAACACTTACGGGGTGTAAAGGGCCCCAATATTAAAATTTGAGATAGGTTCTCAAAAGACCATGAAATTAAAATTAAAATTAAACTTATCAATACCATATCTTTCTTTCTTTCTTCTACGAAGTCTCATTTATAGTTTGTTTAAGCACCCTCGGGGCGACCAGAACCGCCGTTGAGCAGTATATCAGTCGTGCCAGGGTGCCGTGGCAGTTGAATCCTTCTTATATCAGGCCATAGGCATGCACGGCTTACACCCATAGCCTCGCGCCCTCAATCCACCCTTGAGGGTCCCCCATGCCATCATCGGACACACCCCGACTCACTGCTCTTGAATGCAGGTGAGCCAAAATGGCCTAGGCAAGAGGGCTACCTCCCGTCACTATACGTGCCACGCTTCGAGACTCCCTTATATGTATATATAAAACTACCGCTTAGAGTATCTTTTACCACAGCTTTAAACTTCCATTTTATAGACTTTTAAGAAGTCCACTGGCGTGTAAAAATGCAACTATATTTTCTTCATTTCCATTATCCAGATCAGCACTAATATTATTTGTAAGACGGAACCTCTTTCTGAGGTCCTCATATATGGTACACTCTTCTATTAGATGCTTGATTGTCAGTGTTTTATTACAAACACCGCACATTGGTCTCACTTCGCCGGCTAACAAATATAAATTTGTTAATCGCGTGAGTTAATCTAAGTCTGGTCACCGCTACTTGTTCACGGCGAGTCAACTTAAAGTCGCTTTTCCATTTATAAGGAGAAGTTTTAACTGAGTTTAATTTTGTATTTAAACTCCTCCATTCAGCGTTCCACTTGTTTCTCACTATGTTTGTTAGACGGTTTTTAACATCTGCCACTCTTACAGGAAATGCATCCAAGTCATCGCAGACTGTTGCCTTTCTGGCAGCTTCGTCTGCGATTTCATTACCTGTAATACCAACATGCCCTGGAGTCCATACAAATACGCATCGCTGTCCTCGTTGTTTTAGTACGTATAAAATGGACAGGATGTTTGCAATTAGGACATCCTTAATGTTCTTGTTCCGAATTGCGACGAGTGCACTTAATGAATCGGAACATATTAGCACTCTCTCTTCGCAATAGTGTTCAGTGTAGCGAAGAGCTTGCTGAATTGCAGTGAGTTCTGCCGTGTAGACACTGGCCACATCTGGCAGTCTCCAAAAGTGGGCTTCTTCATTTACATATATCGAGCATCCAACACCATGTTCGGTTTTAGAACCGTCAGTATACATTCTAATATGTTCTTCGTAACTACTGACGGTTGCTAAAAAGTCCTGCTGGATGATCACTGCTGGTTTCTTTTTTATTTCTCCTTGAGAGAGATCCAAACTTGTATTTACCGCTGGCAAGAGCCATGGCGGTATTTCTCTAGTAGAAATTGCTAGTGTCTCTGGTATAGCAATTTCATATTTTCTTCTTAATTCGTGGTACCTAATTCCGGTTGGTCTGGAATAGGTAGCACGATGTTCATATACTGCAGCCATAGGATGATTCGTAAACAATTTATTATTTATATGAGCACGGAAAGCCCATACATTTGCTGCATATCTTAACAAAAGGATCTCTCTTCTATAATGTATTGGCATTATTCCGGCTTCAGACATCAGACTAGCCGCCGGACTTGTGCGGAAAGCGCCTGCTGCATATCTTATTCCGCTATTATGAACTACGTCTAACTTTCTTAAGTGCGACTTTCTAGCGGATTAATATACGATACATCCGTAGTCTAGTTTAGATTGAACCAATGCTTTATACAATCTCAATAATGTCTCTTTGTCTGAGCCCCAATTTAAATTCGATAAACATTTTATAATGTTTAGGGCTCTTTTGCATCTATCACTCAAGTCCTGTATATGTAATCCCCATGTAAGGGATTTATCCAATACTAGTCCTAAATATCTTACGCTATCTTTATATTGTATTGGATTATCGTCAATTGTCAACGCAGGACTTTGATGAGGAATTCTCTTCCTACAAAAGTGTACACAGCACGTTTTCTCTGGTGAGAATTGGAATCCGATATTCCTTGCAACTTCATTTAGAGCATTGATCGCTCGTTGCAATTTGTATCTCACCATAGCAGTCTTGTTGCTGGCATACACAATTGCCAGATCATCAACATAGACGCTTTTGCTGATTTCTACTGGAATGGCTAGTATCAATTTATTAATGGCAATGGTAAACAAGGTACCACTCAACGGCGAACCCTGCGGTATGCCATTTTCCAAGATTCTTTCACATGAATATTCATTGTTGACGCGTACTTGGAAGGTACGGTCATTCATGTAGTTGCTGAGCAGTATAGGCAGATTGCCACGAATGCCCCATTCATGTATCTGGAGCATTATACCACGACGCCAGGTCATATCGAAAGCCTTTTGAAGATCAAAGAAGACTCCGACACAATGTTTCCTTTTAATAAAGCTGTTATATATAATGTCCTCTAAGCTGATCATTTGATCAGTGGTAGAATGGTATTGCCGAAAACCTGCTTGATACGGTGATATCAGGTTTTCTTTTTCCAAAACCCAGACGAGTCGATTATTAATCATTTTTTCCAGTATTTTTCCCATAGCACACGTCAAAGAAATAGGACGATAGCTACTGGGGTCTGTTAAATTTTTATTTTTCTTTGGTACTGGAACATGAGCTTTTTTCCACTGCTGCGGGTATGTTCCATCCCGCCATATTTTATTATAAAGTTCTAATAATCTGCGTTTTGCAGTGGTATTCAGCTGCCTGATCATATTATAATTGATTTCATCCGGACCAGCAGCTGTGTTACCTGCTTTTTCCAACGCTTTCGCGAATTCTTCCATTTTAAATGGTACATTATATGAGTAATTATACTCAGTTCTAAAATTTAGTAGACCTTCGAGTTCTTCTTTTTTGGTTCGAAAACCTTCCTCGTAGTTGGCCGTTCTGCTGGCCTTTTCGAAGTGATTGGATAACAGCTCTGCAATTTCATATGGAGTGTCTTTTATTTCATCTTTATCTTGAAGGCTAGTTATGGAAGCAAAATCATTACGCCGACAAATCGCCTTCACTTTCCTCCAAACATCTGATGCAGTAGTAGTTTTGTCGATGGATGACACGTATTGCTGCCAGGATCGTTTTTTCGAGTCTATCATAAGATGTTTTGCATACGCCCTGTATTTCTTAAAGGCAACAAGATTTTCTATGCTAGGACGCTTCTTAAAGGCGTTATACGCCCTTTTCTTTCTTTTTATAGCTTCACTTATTTCATCGTTCCACCATGGAACGGGGTTTTTCGTAAGTTTCCCAGATGTTTTGGGAATATATCTCGATGCCGACTCAATTATTGCATTTTTTATGGCGTCGACATCGTCTCCGATAACTCCAGTTGTTTCCGGGAGTATTGTTCTAGCTGTGAAGCTCATCCAGTCTGCCTTTTCAAATAACCATCTTTTAGGGATGGGATATATTGTTCTTGTAACATCAGTTACAATTTGCACCGGGAAATGATCGCTTCCATGCAGATCGTCTATGACATGGAAGCTGTACCTCGGTGCTAACGATCCGTTTATAAGTGCAAGATCTATACAGGACGTCGATCCATCTCTGGCATTGAAAAAGGTTCCTGATCCGTCGTTTAAAATAATAAGTTCTGAATTCATCAGGAACCCTTCCAGTTCTCTTCCACGGGGATCTACTCGATCTGATCCCCAAAGAGAATTATGAGCATTAAAGTCACCCACCAGTAAAACAGGTGGGGGAAGCTCGGAAATTAGTCTTGCTATGTCATCCTTATTCCAATCAAAATACGGCAAGTATATGCTGCAGACAGTGGCCTGGAGCGGACGCTTCATTCTAACGGCGACCGCTTGTAGGTTTGTGTTTAGAACAACCGCTTCGGTGGTAGCTCTAGTCGATGTTAATATAGCTACTCCACCTCTAACTCTTACATTTGGCGGTTGATCTCGCCGAAATATATCGAATCCTTTTAATTTAAAATTTTCATTTCGGCGGAAATGCGTTTCTTGCAGACATATACAAATCGGGTCTACGTCATGTACCAAGCGTTGGAGCTCATGGATGTTTGAAAACCATCCATTGATATTCCATTGTACAATCGACTCGCTAATTTTTAATTAAATTATTGTCTGGGTTTTCCTTTCGGCCATCCTTTTTTCCTTTTCTTCTCCATCCTACGAACAGCATCGTGTTCGCGGAGAAGGTCGTCGCCTGTAAGGCTTCCGGTCTCCGTATCGGAGACCACCGAAGCCGCCGACGACGACGGGCATGGATCGGCGCCGGTTTCAGGCGCCGATTGAGAGGCGGCAACCTGGCCGCTTCCCAACACGGGGGTCGCACTGGTCACCGCCTGTGGGAGGGGGGACACTCGCCCCCCTGTGTGATTTTTTGTGGCCTCTGAGGCTTAGAGGCCACTTCAGTTACAGGAGGCTTGGGAGCCTCCATAACAGTCTCTGTAGGTATCACCTTTTTCTTTTCATCAAGAATCTCGCTGAGACGGACTTGACATTCTGGTTTGGTGTCCGTTTTTTTTTTCTGGAGGAGCAACTTTCACTTTTATCGATTTATCTTCAGCAGGCTGTACCACTATCTTTGGCTTAACAAATTCTTTATTGCCAAAAGGTTTCATCTTGTTTTCAATGATCCTCTCAATCATGTTAGCCAAAGTAGGCGCAAGTTTATTTATAATTTGAGCCTCATCTACAGCAATCGGAGCAGGAGCAGGAACAGTAGCCGCAGCCTGAGCATAAGATGTTGTTGCTCTAGGTTTGCGGGCGTTAACAATCTTTTTGGCTTCGATGAAGCTGACTTTCTGCAGGGTTTTAACTTCCTGCACAGCTACTTCTTCTTTGTAGACAGGACAATTCCTGGATCTACATGAATGCTGTCCCTTGCAATTGATGCATGTAAGGGGCTCTTTACACGGCTCTCCCTCATGCACCTCTTCGCCGCACACCCATATTTGCGTTCTCTCACATTTGATAGCGGTGTGTCCAAAACGTTGGCACTTGAAGCATCGCATTGGTTGCGGGATAAATGCCCGCACAACCAATCGATGTATCCCCGCTCTAATCTTCTCCGGCAAGGTAGGCCGGTTAAATGTGAGAACATGAGAGGCTGAAGGTAGGACTTCGCCATTCCTTCTCATGTTCAATCGGCGACACTCAATTACTCCCTGTGATGACAACTCCTCAACAATTTCTTGCTCCGTGCAATTTAGAAGATCCCGACAGACGACCACACCTCTTGAGGTGTTGAGCGTTATGTGGGGATCGACATGTACAGCCAGTTCTCCAATCTTTTTAAGCCCCAAAATCTTTTGAGACTGGACATCATTTACAGTCTCAACATGAAGTCCCATGAAGGTCTTCCTTATTTCTTTTACAGGGCCACCAGCGCATTTGGTTATCTCCCGAGCGATGAGAAAAGGACTCACCCTCGAGAAATTTCCATCCTCCTTTGTAATGACCAAATATTTGGGTTTCGGTACATTAGTACTTTTAAAAAAAGCTTTTTGTAAGCTTTTTCTAGCCTCAATCTCAATCCTTTTGGTTTCCGCACTTTTTCTCCGTTTTGCTTCAGGCGAAACGGCCGGTTCTAAACGAGGGTGTTTGCGTGAACCCTCTGCCACGTTTAGTTGTTCAGTTTCCATGAACAAATAATCCCTTCTGTAGTAAGGCTAGCCGCCGGGGTACACCCCCACTCCAGAGCTACCAACCCTGGAGGTCCGTTTCGGTACTCCGGTGGAACCGGCATATGTCCTGGCAGAGAGCGGATGCGCAGTCTCTGCACTGACTCCAGGCCCCTACACACCGAAGCTTTCAGGACTCCCATGCTCCGAACATGGGCACCTTAGCTACATGCTTGCCATCGCGGGGGGCATGTGGACGACGAAAGGTCTCCGTTACACCTGCAAATAACTTTGACCGTGGCCGCCACATCGCCAGCTCTAAGTTTGGTATATGTCCACTTCCTAATCAATAAATTGTTCATATCCTGCAGGTAGCCGAAAAATCCAATACATGAGGGGACCTGAAGGTGGAAACAGGTTAAAAGAAAAGCATATCCGAGGAATTTACTCGGAGCCCCGTTAGCCAGCTATATGTATTGTACATAAGTACGGCTGTTACCGCCCTGGACGTGGAACGTAGATGTTGTGTTCCGGACGTGGGGATTACCTTCCTCAGGGCAAGAGCATTATTATTATTATTATTATTTTTTATCTACCTTTTTTTAATAGCATATATCAATTCTTGTATTATTACGATAAAATTAAAAAAAAAAAAAAAAAAAAAAAAAAATAATAATAATTAAACGTAAATAATTTTATGTTACCTTCTTAATTTTGTTTCGAAAATTTAAATTTCCTTTCATCTTGATTACCTTGAAGAGTTGTATAGCAAGTTTTTCATCTCAAATCAGAATGTTTAATAAACAAATATCAATATTGTAAAATTGTATGATTATAATCTTAATAAATTTAGAAAGATTTTTTTTCTTTTAACTGTGACAAATGTGATAAAATAATTGAATGAATTAATAAAACTAGTTGATTTTTTTTAATATAATTATATTCAGGAAAAATGCAAAAATCAAAAAGAAAAAAATTTAAGATCATGAAGTTACAGACAAACAAAACATATATATATAATAATAGTAATAATAATGTTGTTATAATACTGTTTTGTTGTTCTTGTTACGTCGGGGTAGTGGGGTGTATGACGCATAGGTGGGAAGCACATGTAGTTCTAGCGTGTGGTAGGTGGTGTTTTATCTCAGAAGCGAAAATAATAAATTGTTTAGTTAGTAACTGTTGGTCAGTTGGACGACTAACAATTATTCTGTGCCACGACTAGCTGTTAACTTTTGTTACTTTTGTAGTACGTTAAATTTTACAGGTAAGCTATGCTATTAAATAAATATATTTTATTTATGTTTACAAAACAATAAATATAAATTTATCTGGTATAGTTCGAAAGAAAGTTTAAAAGGGTTTTAAATAAAATATTTACTTTAAAACTGATTAATGACGTGTTCGAAAATATTATGAGTTTCTTAAGGTCTGATATTTAGTTCGTAAAGAACTAGTTAAATTATTCGGAATTATAAAAAAATGTATTTGAGAACGTGTGATAAACATAAATACTTAAGTGCGCTTGTTCATATGTTTTGTTATTTGTTTAATAAATAAATGTATTAATGTATCCTTTAAATTGGGTTTCTCCTGTAAGAAAAATATATCTGTTACAAAATAATACTGATGAATGTGTGTAATAAATTTAAGTATAAAATTAGTATAGGCAAAATTTTAAAAGTGATATATTATACGTCTATAACAAAATATTATTTTTGTGCAAATTTCGTTACTAAAATACTGTTAAACTAACAACCCGGTTTAATGTTGTGAATTAAGTCAGTTTGCTACAGAAACATTTGAGAACCACTCTGTTCCAAGATAAGATCAAATACTTTAGCTTTTAAAATGTAGCAAAAACATATTTCAGACAGTAAATATGAAGGACATCAATTCACTGTTTAATTTCGTAAAGATTATATGAAAGAAATTAAAAGAATGTTTTAATTATGATTTTTCGGGTGAAATATTTGTTAGATTTTTTTTATCTTAATAAAATAATAGATCAGATTTAAAATTAAAGTAATTATTTTTGACTATTGTTATCTGTTAAAAGAAAAATGTATAAATTTATGTCACATTGACCTAACAAACGTATTCCTTGAGAATTATTTCCGATTTTGGTATTTTATACAATAATATAAATTAACATACCTTCTTAATGTTTACTTTTTTTATTGAAGTACCAGTGTAGTTTTAAATTATCCTAGTACATTGGTTACTTTCCTTTAAAAACATTTTTTTAATTTCACACCCTAAACTTTCAGTGATCTTTCTTTTATTGAGTGTCGTCAATATTATTTAATAAGATTTACATCGGTTTTTTGTTTAAATTAGTATTTTCTACGCTTCAATACTAAGTAAACATTATATATATATATATATAAGAAAGTAAAGTAATTTTACTGAATAATTGTTCTTTTAAAGAAATGTAAATGAATATAAAAAAAATTCAGTAGTAGTATGAGACTAAAAAATATTAATTTTGTGTAGTATTTTATGGTATATTTTAAAAAAAATATGAATAAAAACAAAAATGGTAGAAACGTGAGACTAAAAAAACCATATTCATCCAGATAATATGTGGCAAAACTGTATGTTAGTAAAGGTAAAAATTTAAATAAAAAAGTTAATTGTCAGAACACCTGATATTTTTCAATATGTCATCTTCGTTAGCTTTTAAAATAAAATTTTGTTGTGCTTGGGTATTGCCTAATTTGTTTTTGTGCCATTGTTTGCCGATTTAATTGATTAATATTATTCTAATGGTGATTAGTAGATTTAAAAAAAAAAAACAACATAAAACTACCTTTCTCGTTTTGTTTATATATTTTGTGATTAAGAAATTTATTTCATAATAGAGATATATATATAACGTTATAACTAACAAGGCAAATTTACAGGAAAACTCCATTAATGCTATGATTGAAGATGATTTTTTTTAAGTTCAGTAGAAGATATTACTTAGCAACAAGGACTTAAATGAGTAAACAAGCATAATCAGTTGAATTTAAAATAACTGTAAATGAAATAAACAACTTTCTATTACCTCAAATAAAATATTTGTTAAATACACAAAAATATATTTTTCAACTGACTATTATTAATGGATGAGTATGAGTTTTTTTTAATCAAATGATTAGTTTATTTATTTGTTATAGATTAAAAATAAATATAATCAAAAAACCATTTGCTACATTGTAAGTATTTTTTGTATTGTCATCCAAGGAATTAACTCTTCGGATTTTGACGGAAAAAATTAATTAATTTACTTGTTCATGTTTTTCTAAGATTAATATTCAAACTATTTATGCTTTTAACTGATACAGATTTGGGGGAAAATATTTATTTTTTAAAAAGGTACATTACTTATACATTAACATAGTAAAAATATTTTGCGATTTTTTCTTTCAATTAAAAACCAGATTTTTAATTTTAAACGGAATGTATTTAATTTTTTTTCTTTATTATTATCTTTTATTATCCTCAACCTAAAAACATCTTTTATTGTTATAAAATAACAGCACTAATAAAAAATATGTACTTATAAAATATTTCATAATTTTTTTAAATAAAATCTTTTATTATTTATTTATTTAAATTACAACCTACTTTTTATCATAAAAAATTATGTTATTCCATTGAAATAAACTATCTTCGCTTAATAAAAATATTGTAAGATATTCTCCTAATTGTTGAATAAGGTAGTTAAAATAATTTTGAAATTATAGCTGTTGTATGAAAAGAATTAAATTTGAAATCTAAAATTTTAGATAAGATACTGTAAGTGATTCATAACTTTTGGGATCAACAAAAAAGGGAATTTTCAACAAAAAAAGGAATTTTACATCGGATGTGTATATACTCATTAGAATTTTATTATGACCGATTTAGTTTTTTAATTTGATTTTCTGTGACTTCAAATTTTTTTCAGAAATTAAAAATATATGAAAAAAATTATATTTCACATAAAAAATATAATTTTATAAAAATTGTTTTAATTTCTCATTTATTTTAGTGTTACTTAAGTTGTAATATAAGGTGTTATAATGTGAAGTGCTAAGAAGTAAGTGTAAGACAGAAAAACATTTACAACAAACACATTAACATTTCATAAAAAAATAAACCAGAAATTGAACTTGGAAATTGTCCAATATGTAATAATTATACATATATAATGTATATATATATATATAATATATATAATATTATATATTTTATATACATATTACATTATATATATATATATATATATATATATAATGTATACATATGTAAATATATAATAATTATATATAAACAATTGTATTTTACAAGCCAAAGGAAATAATGCACATATATTATACCTAGCATCCCCGTCTCGGCGTCGTCTGCTATATATGATTACTTGCGTTTCATATCGGGATCATTTTTTTTTATTTTTTATTTTTTAGTGAATTAATTGGAGGCAGGTGCACCCAGTCGCATCCCACATACAGTAAAAGTGGCAGTGGCTGTGTAGGTTGAGCCATCGCGCTGTACACCGGCTCCCTTAAAAAATCGAAATTCAAAAAACCTGAAAATAGTAGATATTTATCTGAAGAGTATTTGCAAGCCCAAATTTACTGAATATCTCGTTTAGTTTAATCGGAATTGGGAAATATTTGCAATTATGGTTCGAAATTTGTTTACCTTTTTCCACCTCTTTTAAGGTCAAATTTCAAAAAATTTAGAAATTAGTTTTTATATATTAACATTAAGATTACACATACCAAAAATCAAGTTGATATTTTTATTTTTTACCGACGAATTAAAAAAAAATAATTAAAAAATAGTAAAATCTAATTTTACCCCATTTTAAACCTTTAAACTCGAAGTTTCAAAACATCCTTTCTTAATGTGCACTTACACCGTAAGGAGAACGTGAACATAGATTTTCATCAATTTATCTTCAGTAAATTTAATTGGGCGTTGATTACAAATGACTCACGATATGTTATTTAATATAGTTAGATTATGAGATTAAAAATAAACTGTAATTCTTTAAAATGTTAAATTTTACGAAAAGTACTGTTTCAGTATTATATAAACTATTATAGATCTCTTTTTAAAGATTTTGCATCTATTACTGTGCGAGTTATTCTTTTGGTACGGCTATTCTTTTAGACAGCTGTGGACGTTGTGGCTACCGCGCAAGAGAAGTAGGTTTTTTGCACTTAGCTTAGACTAGTTTCCTATTATGGAAGGTTAAATAAATACGGTTAATAAACTATGCCTGTACATCTTAGTATAAATCCTATCGGGCATAGCGATTTTTAAAAACATTTTTAAACGATACTTCGTTGAACGTACTCTGTAGATTAAATAAGTAAGGAAAACAGTAATTTAAACTTATTTTATTTTGTAATTACTTTTTATAGAGCTCCCCCATATTGGGTACTGGCTGTTTCAATTCAAAATGTGCTGCTTGTGATAAATATCATGGTAGAAATGGACTTGTAATTTATTTTCATTCTGTATAATATATGAAGAAAAAATATATCACGCTTTTTACAATCTTTTCAATAGATTTACATGTTTGGTTTCTGAGTAATTTAAAAAATATAATTTTACCCACGATTTTGTCTTAAATGCGTGATTGTTTTGCTAGTGTCCACTTTTTTTTTCATATTAATCCTCCATAGCATTTCATCCGGAAGGTTCTGGGTGCGAATCTCCGTCAGGCTTGGAATTTTTCCATTAGCTAAAAAAATTCATTCTCAGTTAATCGATTAATAATTTTGTTGATATCAATGCACGTATATTAAACAGATCAGATCAATAATGAATTGGTGCGCTACTCCACAAGTAAAAAAAGTCACTGGTAACTCCTTTTGTTACTAATTTTCAATTAAATTTGTCTTGGTTTGCTATAGTTATTAAAACAAAGAATAAATAGGTGAACAAAATACCAACTGTAAAACCTTCAGTGAAATTTGGTTATAAAAATCTTTAGAAAAATATATTTTTTTTTATTATGGAAAACAGTTTAGCGGTATGATTAAAGTATTAACAGTTTAGCGGTATTAAATTTTGTATCGCAGTTTCATGATTCCTTTTTTAAGAGATTATTTTAAAATCTTATTAACCTGCTAGTTCCGCGTAAATGTACGCAGCAATATATCACAAGGAAAACTCTCATATTTATACAATGAAAAACTTGGATACTTGACAGAAAAAATTATTCGTCGGTCGTATTTTGAGATGGCTCTCGCCAAATTATTATTTACAGTGCTGTATGCGTATCTGATTTAAATTTCTGCCAATAATATTAAGGAAAATTATTTAATATAACAGGTAGTTAACAATTAAAAATAATTAATTTATAAAACAAGATTAATTTTTACATTAAACCAAACATGAAGAGTATAGAAACGTAGTTCAAAATGTTTTGGCGAAAATAAAAATCTTCCATAAAATCTGAATTTGACTTGTAATTAAAATGTACAATATTAGGTGCTGATCGTCATCGCCGAATTAAAAATAATAAAATTAATATCTATTAAAAAGTATTAATATTAATAGCTTACAATAATTTTAAAAAGTGGTAATACTTTACATTTTTTTTACGTTAAACCGAAAGCCGAAACTTTAAAATTGTTTATGTTAAACACAGAAATGATTATAAAAATAATCACGAAATAACAAGGTGAAGAAACCAAACGAGGCGCGGTATGTTTTTTCCATTGAGTTTGAAGTTTGATAATTTGTTTCATAATAACCGTAAAAAATTAAGATGGTCATTTTATCCCCCATTTAAATTTTTGTTAATCTTTGCTTTTCGAAAAACTGAAGGAAAATTAAAAAAAGTACACTTTTCGATATCTTTAAATTTACACGATTTTATTTATGTATAAATCTCAGAAAATAATTCTAAACATATGGCTTATTAAATACTTCTTAACTAATCTTTTCTGATTGGCATTTTTTTCCGTTTTTGGACCGGTTTTTAAGTTATCGGCCATTTTCGAAGTAATAAATATTTCAACCAGTAATTGTTGATTAATTTTTAACACTAAAAACTACTATATTTGTTTTAATGAATAAGAAAATTCGTATAATAATAAAAAATCAATAATTATTACATCGCAGATGAAATTCAATTTTTAAATAACGATATGATTAATTTTTTTTCACAATATTTTATTTATATTTTCTGTAGGATTATCGTAATTGATGTAAGTATTGTTTTCTGCCTTTTATAGGCAATGGACAATGATAATAAATGTAGAAAATCAAAATATAATCAAATGTTATTATAATTAAATATAATATAATTAAATATAATCAAATCAAACATAATTAAATATTTCGCGCCAGTGTGCATGAATTATTATTCACATGTAATTATTATTATTTTGCATGTATAATTATTCTCACAGCTGGAATATTACAATCTATGCGATCACTACAATGTAGTCAATATAGTGCAATATTTACCGAACGTATTCATCTCAACAGTAGTTATTAAATTTTTTTCAAATATCATTTCATTCCGATCGTAAAAATGATTACTTTTAATTAGTGCTTATATTTTTCAGTAACCTTATTAAAATAAATATACTAGTAATTTTCGTTTTATTTATTTATTTTTTTTACTACTTTTGTCTTTTAATTAAAAAAAGTACTTCTAAGTACATAACTTAAAAGTACGTTTCTCACGCAATTATTCACCATTAAAAATTAAACTCGATCATTTATATAATAATCCTAATAGAAATAGGAAATAAAATAGATAAATAAATAATTTTATTCAGATGTTATCAGCATATAAATCGTAACAAAAAACTTTAGGTACGCTATTACACGGATGATATTAATTAATTACATAAAAGAACCGCTCCAGCTTTTCTCTCAAGAGAAACCTTGAAAAACCCCTTGATCGTAAGTGCATCACAAAACGTATAAGTAATAGCTAAAACAAAGAAAAGGTCATAATCCATATGTAATGATTTTATGAAACAAAAGTGATGCAACTACAGTACATAAACTGATCGATAAATATTTAAATACTTATTAAGCATGCGGTAAACGAGTTTGGAAAAAAAATCCGGTTTATCTGGTTGACAGACTCATTAACAGAGTATGTCGTTTATTTATAAAAAATAAAACTAAATTTAATTTAAACACCTTATCCACTATCCACTTTTTACAAAAAATATTGATCGTTTAGTGTATAAACACTAAACTTAATTAACGAAATTTACTTGAGTATTTGAGGTGTGATATTATTGTATTATGCAGGTTATTCCATTTAAGTACGTTTGAAGAACAATTTACTACATGCAATTCCATTAATAAACTATTCCATTAGTAGATTTGATGGGAAATAATAACGGTATTAAACCAGATTTTCTACATATTAAATATTTCTTTAGTAAATTATATAGTATAGAATTAAATGTAATTTAAATGATAACGTGATAATAATGCAACGAGTACTTATGTTAGAGTATTTTTTTTTAACATTCATGTTTTTGTGTTAATTGTTAAGTGTGACCATCATCTCTGTACACTAGTACACCAACAAATATTCATAACAACATTCTATGTCCTTGTAAACTTGTATTATACATATGTGTCTGTACGTATTTAATTTTACTGAAATAATTAGAAATAACTTTTTTATGATCAACTTACCTCAATTTAATGATATTTTTTAATAAGTCTAAAGTATTTTTAAAAAATGTTATTATCAGTCAATATTGTTTCCTGTGTAATTAACTTGCATTATTTCTGGTTTACAAATAAAAATGAATCATATATTAATTAAAATACTTCGTATTCTTTTCTCTTAAAGCGGTGATACTAATTCATGTAAACTTTAATTTAGTATTTATAAACTTTAAATTAAACAGCTCTTTGTTAACAAGACTGTAACAATAAAAAGTAAAATAGGTAAACTTAAGAAGGGATACTTTACCTTAGAGAAAAGTTATTTATTTAATTAATATTTTTAAATGTTTAAAAATTATTTTCAGTAATTAAATTGGATTATTTAGGATAATGTATTTTATATAAACAGTTACTTCCAGTAGCGGGATATCCATGAATGGTTTATATTTCAGTTGGATATTTTTACATTGCGCAAAACTCCATGGATAGAAGAGGGTATTATTTTAGAAAGTCTGACCCTTTAGCACGCCACTAACACAGATTTTTGTGTTCAAGTATGGAATGAAACGAATAAAGCATGTGTACAAGAACGTGTGTTTATGTTATTCATATACTTGGAGCGTTGCTATTTCTGAGATACTTGGAACGCGGACTTTGAGTGTGTCAGTTCAACAGTATAAGTTTCATGCTTTTAGTACGGCACGCGCTTTATTTCTTATTTTTTCTTTTTTATGCTTATGTTTATACAATTTTTATTACGTTATAACACATTTAATTACGCATAATTACAATTATGGATACTCAGTACTGTTATAAAATATTGAATTTGTTATACATTCTTTATATTATGTAAAACTTTACAGATCCCAACCGTGATTATGGAAAGTGGGCAGTAAAGATTACCCGTACCGTAATTTTAAAATGACGTCATAGAATTGGTGAAGTTATGTAAAAAAAGAGAAAGTATAATACACAGATAAAAATTTGACTGTGAAAAAGGTTCAGGCGACAAGCAATAGTTTTCGAAAATAATTTAAGAAATTAAAACAATCCTTTATTAAATTTTATGAATAATAAAAAACAGCATTTTTCATCCTCTAGTAATTTTTTAAATCTTTAGGTTACGGACTAGATAGATCCAAGCTCCCGTATACCTTTGCTTAAAGCTATCCTTCAGGTGGGTTTGTTTGACTGGTTCTACGTTCTTCTTTGGGTAAATCGTCTTTCATTCATGTCGTTTCATTATCCATGAAGCTTTCTTTTCCATTTTGGATTATGGGTGTAGAACTTAAGACCCGTTAGATCCATTCTGAAAATATCGGGACAAGTAGATCAAGTGCATCCTTTTTATGTGATCTGGTGGGAGGGTTTTTTAGATCAGTAATTAGATTTTCCTGGAAATTTACATTTAAATCATGTTAAGACAAAAACACAGTAAATTAATAAAGCAAAATGAAATATCGGGAGAATAAATAATAAAAGAAATATCTGGAAATATCGGGTATGGTTGGAAGTATTATTCACAAATATATCGTCCCCTGTGTTCGATTGTCTAGTGAATAATTTTTTTAATGTAAACAAATAATTATGTGAATTTTAATCTTCCTCATTAAAATGACGGCGTGTCTAAGGTTGTGCAGTAAAAAATACGCTGCAGATATCTATTAAAAAATTCACTTTTAAAAAACCGGTCCAGGAACTAATATTTATGTGAATTTCATTTATCACGCAAATATGAATAAAAATGATTAAATCCATTAATATAAAAATTTTATGCCAATAAATTTTCGGCATCTAGGTGTTGTTATGTAGTAGTCCTACAAACGTTTACAGCTACATATACTGTATAACGCTCGATCAAAAGGAAATAGACCGATCTCAGATAACAACGAAATTTACAGCAAGATTCTTACTTAAAATAATTAAAATTAATAATTAAATAAAATAAATAAGACTGCCTCTCATCCCAACCCCGTAGGAAAAGACACCCACCTTGTGGCGATTCCGATCGCCACACCATCCCATCCGTTCCGAGCTCTGAGGGGCTTTACCGGAGCCCGTCTTTAGACCTTCTTAACTGATTACATCTCACAGTCATCAGCCATAGGCCTCAGTCGGGATGCCATCGATGCAAATGCTTCGGCAGACATTTACATCAGTAAAAATTATTATTTCAGCCAACGCCTTCGCTTTTGGTTTCTTTCGGAGATCTACACTCTTCTTTTCCTACAATATCACCCTCTGAACTAGCTAACCGAGTCCGCAGAAGCGCGAACCCCGCGCATAGTTCAGTTTTAATACTAACGCTTGTGACTAAAAATGCCTCAACTATCGACTAAATAACGAGTAAATACAATGCTAAACTCATACCGTTCAAAATGTGTTATACGTGACAACGAAATTCAGACCTACATCCCATCACCCACTATAAACGTCATACCTGAAGACCGCCTTTGGTAAGACAGTGCCACACCTTACGGCTGCATGGACTACCATGCCTTCGGTAGCGCAGTCACCCCCTCCACCGACAGCGGCTCCACCATTCGACTTCACAATCACTGCCATTCATTCGCCATTCGACAATCACTGCTTTTGAATTAACCGAGGCTCGTTGCCAAAATGCCTACCCCCGGTCAATGAAATGTCTCGGCTGAAACCCTAGCCACCCGGGATCCTACTACGTTTAAACACCTTCAGCCGATCTACGTAATGCAAGGAAACGGAGGAAACCTGCCACTACCGACCATTCCCCACGAACCTTCCAATTGACTCGGAGATCCAAAAATGAGTTCACTCTCTCAAGTTCTCTAACTACTCTGGTACGTACAGCCTCGTACCGGGGACAGACATGGAGGATATGGTCCACCGTGTCATCAACCCCGCAATCCGGGCATAGACCGAATCTAATAAACGAAACCTAGCCGATCTCTCCCGTAAAGCACCATGTCCGGAAAGGAATTGCGTAATATACCGATTGGGGGAAATCCGCCTAACCACGCCCAAATCAGACACAATTGGAAATATGCCATGTGTGTAACGACCAACAGGGGAGTTATCCCAGCTGGCCTGCCAAGATGTAGAACCCTCGTCTTCAATTTCCCGCATACGTTCCGAAGTAAGAACCCCATCCTGTTTGTAAATATAACGTTCCTTACGTTCTATGGCAAGAATATCTATCAGATTAATGCCAGCAATAACATAGATTGTCTCCCGCAACATAGTCCTGTAACCGCTGACAACAGCCAACAGAAGGAGATGCTGGGCTCTCAAAAGAATATCTCTGTAACACCTAAAGATCATGCGATGAGCCCAGACAGGAGCAGCGTATAACATAATAGCCTCACTTACACCCTGTAACAGCTGACAACAGCTAACAGAAAGAGATGCTGGGCTCTCAAAAGAATGTCCCTATAACACCTAAAGATCGTGAATCTTCCCTAAGATCCCTAAAGATCTTCCCTACTTCCGAGCTGCCATCACTAAGGGCGACGGTTCGATGACTGAAATAACTTGAGAGAATCTTTATTTCATTCCACGTACAACTAGTTTCTGTATTTGAAACAAGGCAGAGGGCCACCATAAGTTATTAAAAGCCCGGATATATCCAGAAAAACACCTAACACACCTATACACTGGAGGAAGCAATATTCATCACATTCAATATAGCGTCCTTCGTGCTTTTTCCGGGCCGAAAGCCATATTTGCTGTCCATCAATAAGTGCTCAGTAATAATACGGAGATAAAAACTTTCTCAAAAACCTTTCAAATTACAGGCAATAGTGTCAAAGGCCGATAAGAAGAACTAACAGTAGGGTCCTTGTCGCATGCTTTAAAAAGCAATATCAATTTGCCATGCTTCCAACATACTGGAAAATATCCAGCAGAAAGCATCCAATTAAATCCCTAGTCAGGGGATTGGGAATCACGGGCAATGAGGAACAAGGAGTTCCACCGTGATACAATCATATCCGGGGGCTTTATGTCGTGCCATACTACAGACCACCTGACGAACCTCTGCCTCGGTAATCTCAAGAGACTGCACCTCAGTATGGAACTCGGCGATTTCTCGCAGGACAGGTTAGTGATACAAAGTTTCACCAGCCTGTGTCATCAGGAAGCAAATCATTTAACAAAATGTGAAGGACACGAGCTTTGTCCATCAGAACACTATCCCAAGTCGAAAGGGCTGATAAAAGGACTTCCTTCCTACGCTTATTTCCAAGGACTCTGACACAACACCCCAATAGTCCTTATTTCCTTGTTGCTGAACAAATGAGCGCCAGGAATTACGCTTAGAGGACCTATTATAATTAAGGCTGCCTTTGCCGGATACCTCTAAATTACCCCCAATCTACTAGATTATAGTCTGAATGCAACAGTCCAGTTTGCTTACAAGTAAAAAAAACAACAGCTTAGTACTTGAATGAGGTCGGTGACCCGGTGTGAACAAATGTTTAAAGTCGGAAGTGGAGACATCAAATCAGAAAGTAATGAGTATGAAGATTAACGTAGATATAATCAAAATTATTAAAAATTGTAGGCAAAATTGAATGAAAGGATCGAACGAAAGAATCATAAGGATATGAGAAAATGTGAAGTTGAGGAAATGATGCAGGAATCTTTTGCAGATGAGTTCATATATTTGTAAAATAAATTAAATACACATTACTCGTAAAGTTAAGTTATTATTAGAAGAGCGATATTTTGAATTTTCACTTACATCCGATCACTGTACTATATACTCGTACTTTGCATGATAAAAGAACTATTTTTTTTTTTTTTTTTTTACAGAACCTTGCACGTTCATAATTTTTTTTCGAGAGTTCCAAAACACCTAAATTGAAATTCTTTTATTTATAAATTTATGTTTTCGCAGTATTACTTAGATTCTACCAAGATTGTCCATGAATTCTATAATGATATAGATTTCTTACTGGTTTTAATTAATTTGAAAGCGATCTATTGAGGAAAAATTTAGAATTAGCGATTAGATATTTTAGAACAAAGTACACACACATATAATATAATTAATTAAATATTATAATTGATGAATTACAACTATTGTGAGTCATAAATTATTTATTAACTATTAAAAGTAGTTTTTTTTTAATTTCAATTAAACTTTATTCTTAACAATAATTATAAATAATGTAATTCGTATATAATAGTTAACAAAAATATTTCCTCTGTAATAATTTATTTCTTAATAACTCAGCTGAATTTATGTGTGCAAAAATGTACGTACATGCTTATTTATACAATTGGAAATGACATTTTCAAGAAAAAGTGCTAGAAAATTCCAATCTTGATAACTAATCAGTAATAAATTTGTTTGTCACTATTTGCTTAATTATACCCACATTTAGAATAATATTTAGTTGATTTGCTATAACACTTATTAATTGTAAAACCAAGGCTATTATGTTAACCATTTAAATGTTATCCGCATTATTTTACTTAATATCCATCAAGAATAAAAATTATTTCATAAAATTACAAATTAAATCTAGTTTATCAACAAAATAACTCACGTTCTTTTAAAAAAAGAAGATTGTATTAGTATAATTGATTTGTAAGATTTGTTTTAAATAAAAATTTCGTACTAGTTACATACAGATTCAACTGGCTTTCACTTGTATTCTCTGTCATAATGCCGATAAGGTTTATTAGATTTCAGTAAGATGGTTCTATAGTATTTCAGTTGCTAATAATGATTGAAAAAACTGGACGAAATTTAGGTTTCCTTATATATTTTTTTTTTACTATCGATTGCCATGTACTGGTTTAACTTAGGAATTCACGGCCTGGAAAAATATTTTTCTGTAAGAAAATCGTTTGACCTGGCGGCGTTGAAAAAGCAGTTCAATTTAAAATATCAACAACAGGTTAACGCGAGTTAAGTTTAACAGTTCATGTTATTGCAGTATTTAGTACATGTTTCTTGATTCAGGTCATTTGGCATCTGAGTCCCTGAATCATGTAGTGAGATATAAACAGCTGTTACACCTTTTGATCGCTAAGCGAAGATATTTAGAATTTGACAAAAGAACAACGGCTGGAAGAAAATAACTAGGACCCGTTAGCGTTTCAATATAACAAATCTGACTGGGACTCGAACTACCTACTTGCCGAGCGAAAAAGAAAGCTATACTTTCAAACGAATTAACAATTTATAAAAAATTTCTCATAGAACTCTAGGCGTTACGATCTTGGCAGATATATATTCCATCAGCTCGTTCCTGCAAAATTGTTCCTGAGTGATTGTCCACGGAATGGTTTTTTGTGATCTAATATTTCATCGGCGGCTCAAGGAAACCCATGAGAGTTTGCCTGCAAAATCTCCACTTTGTCTCTATATTAGGTAAATATAAAAAGAAGTGAACCCAAAAACATTGAACAAATAATAAACTCTTTTAAAACTGAAGGGGATTTTTATCATGCGAATTATTCGTAATATGAATCTTTTTTTATTACTGGTCATTGTACTTTTATTTTTATATTTTTCCATATAAAAGGAAAATTCTGTTCTCTTTATAAATTACTCGTCTATAAAGCATTTTTTGATTAAAAAATTAGATCAGTCTACGGATTTTTTGAAGAATTCGACCAGTTTTAAATAAATTTTAATGAATACTTTCTCGTCGGCCTTGTTCAATATTAAACAACGTTAAATTTTTCTAGCTTTCCAACCCTCTTTCGCTAAATAATTATTTAATTTTTTTTTATAAATATTCTACAGGGGCGGAATAGAATAAATTTAAACAATATGTTAATTCGGGATGAGATTTGTATGAATTATTCGGATGATATTTGTATATTGTATCATTTTGCTTTAAAGAAATCGCTGCTATTATTTTCATCAAAATCTATTCTATTAATTAGCAATTTTCTAATATCCGAGTTCTTTACTCAGTTAGAACAATACGATCGTATTTGAAGTTTGACAAGCGATCAAAGTTTTTTTTTTAATTTTTTGGACTGTGTCCATCGATTTGAAGTTAGCAGGCTAGGAAATCAAACGATGTGACCCTCAACAAGATAGTAATGATTGTTTGGAAATATTGCCTACGTATGAGTCTGTTAAAACCTTTAACCTCATTTGCTCTGCTGCAGTCGCGAATTAAAAATGACTAAATTTTGAACGACAAAAACTTTATAATGTGCAATCGGTAAGCAAATTCTCATATAATTATTTTACTTAACAATGTAATATTTAGATAACGCTTATAATTCACCGTTAGAACTCAAAAAGCATAATAGGACCGTAATATCAGTTGGTCCATAATCGGATTATTTTCACATAATTTAACACGTACGAATTTTCTACGTGAAGTCAAGTAATAATACACCATTCAGTAACGTTTAGGACTGAAGCAGACTTAAGTTAAGATTTGTTCAACCGGATTCATACTGTCATAACATTACTTTCTGCAAGGGATGCTTTTGTTGAAAAAAAGAATTTAACGTATAATTTTTAACTAGTACGAACACTTAACACTGTTAAAGTATGTGCGTTTAGTAAAAGGGCACCTTTCAAGCGTTGCTGCAGGCAGTATATTTTACGAGCGCTATGAGATTGTTCGATAAGCGGATACACACAACGTGAATCATGTTCCCATGATTCTGTGTGAGGCTTCTGCATGAGATTCTATCTTCTATGATTTACATGGAAAGATTAGATTATGTTTGTAAGTAAAACACGAAACAAGAGAAGCCTATGTGTGTGTGTTTGCGCGCGCGCGCGAGTACGTGCGTGAACATAGGATTTGTTGTTAAATAAAAGCTAATGATATATACACGCTAACACACACACACACACACACATTTTGTTTTTTTAATTGTTCATTATTCAATAGTGTTCCGCGTGAATGATACCGGAATTACTATCGTTAATATTTTTTTGATTTTTCTTACGTGTATTCTTTTTTAGATTTTTGTTTGTTCAGAGCATGTTAACTATATAATTCAATTTGTTTTGATAATACAAATGAGCCAAAATAATTATTCATAATATTTTTTATTTATACTGTTAAAATGACGGCAAGTAATAAAAGTAAATTTGATGATCAGACATATGGAGAAAAAATAATTTTTTTTTAATATTATTAGTAAGATAACATACAAATAATAATAATCTGTTACGGCAAATAAAATGAAATCATTTTCCGTATAACTATTTTGCTGACATTACTCTACTGGCCTAAAAATCTTTAATTTAATTCTAATTTTATTTTATTTTAAAATAAAATTTATTGTTTATAATGCACGTAGATCGAATAAACCTTTTGATTTCATCATAGTTTAGCCTACTTATTTAACAGCTGTTATATAACTATTCATGACAATGACAAGAGATAAATGTCTGTTCAGCAACATTCCTTAATCATTTATCAATATTTTTATTCACGGAAAAGCTCGGATTTGTACCTTCCGGTAAATCACATCATTATTATTATTATTATTTCACTTTTCCTTGAAGTATTTAACACTTAATATATCTATTTTTTTGATCCGTTAATAACAGCATTTAAAATACAAGTCTTTGATTTAAACTAGTACATTTAAAAACAAAATTTATTTTAATTATACTTAACTAAAATAAACCATTCTTATTCTGGTATTTAACATTAATATTTTCCTGCATAGATGATAAGTTTCTAAAAATGCGTTTCTAAATCACTTTATATACGCTATTTACGGATGTAGTTAATGATTTTCTGTTGATTATTGATATTTTCTCCCAAAGCGTCACTAGAGGCATTAACTCTACCCCTACTTCTGTTGGGCTATACATATACTCGTAGGTATAAAAATTCCTTTGCCGCCATATTGTATCAGCATCTATCTTTTTTAATTGGTTTAATTGTTGAAAATTAGAGTTTGTTAAAAATTACAGTAATTAATACAATTAAATGCGACTTAAATTTTTATCGTTCTTACTGTATAGGATAAATAATCTATACTCTAAATAAAGAATATCAATCATGTTTGAAGTCGGATTTGGTTTTTCAACGAAAATTTTTATCTTTACAAACAAGAAAACGATAAAACGCATATTGTTTTATCAGTATTTCGGGCGCGTTAATAATTTGCATACGATAGTTGGTTTGTAAAAAAGAACGGACTCCATTTCGCTTATGTTTGGAATAAATGTAACTTGTGAACGGTTACTAAAACCGTTCTTACTGTGGTCTACTATGTATTTATCGTCTACCTATCCCGTCAGCAGCGATAAAAAAATAAAGATGATCAAATTAAAAATAAATAATTTAACATGATATGAATAAATTTAATAATGTTGGGATGTGCCGTGCTAAATTCTTTCAGTAATTTGACAGACACAGCCTGCCAATAAACGAGTAAGAGTATTTATATCAGTTCTAAACGTAGGTGGAATGAAATTTACGTATAAATATATATCTGTTTTTAAGTATCCATCGTTTCGGAAAATAAAATGTATGGAATAATGTGACATCCAGTTCGAAAAATGAGTCGTATGTGACCTTAAATCGGGATACTTTCTTATTAAATGCTAACTGAGGAATATTATCGTTTAATTTGTTAAATCTGTCGAAGGGAGCAGGCCGTCACTAGCTTTGCACTGAGTAAAAATAAGCTACGTTTTTGTTTAGTGTTTGTGTAATAATATATAGAAAATAGCTATACCGTGATGCAATCTTTTTGTACATTCTCTCGACATGTTTTCGGATTGAAATGGATATCTATTAACAATTCTACAGTTTTGATAAATTAGTTATTACGTAATAGCGATTGCGGTATATGCTGTAAGCTACTACAAGTCTAGATTTTGTTAATTTATTTTATTTTTAGTTTTAATTTTTCTATTGAATATTATTTTCAATATTTAATAGATTTTGATATGTTATTAAGCATTCAAAGAGATTACATTATACGAAATATAAAAGAAAAAAACTGAACCCACTTTTATATATAATTACGAAAAAAATTATGTATTCAGTAAATGTAACATATGAATCACATAAGTGCGGATATTATTTGTTTTGACACAACGATACAAATTACATGTTATTTAAATCGATTGAAAACGATTTAATAGTAAGGATTTAATCTCCTTACTTAATACGTAACCTAAATTGCTTTATTATTTCAGTAATTTGAAACGATACGCACTAAACTACGGGATCATTCGTTTTGGGCTGAAATGAAAAATACTCTTCTAATAGGAAAATTTAGGTCGGTCTGGTTACCGCATTAAGTTTTATGCCCGTTCCCGGCAATTTTTCGTGAGCGTAGATTTGAGGACTTGATCTAATTTTTATTTGTTGCCGGCTGCCTTTCTAATTCTAATCTACTGCGGTTATTTTTTTTTACCATTTTATGAACTTAGTATATGACATCAAGTTAAACTAGGTATTTGCTCCACAGCTGCAGTCAAAAAAGTACATTTTAGAATTCTACATACATCGGGTAAAATCTTGATATCGCCGTAACATTATTGTGTAGATGAATTAAATAATATTACCCTGTGTGTAAAGCTTAGAAAAAAGCACTAGTCATATGGACAATGCGTCAAATGTAGCGTAGAAACGTTCAGTTACGTGAACTTACCGAATTGCTCAGTGGCGGTTTTCATTTGCTTATTTGGAGGTGATCGTTAATTCGCTCTTCCGGCTAGGACACATGTTAGCACAATAATACGTTACATCCAACAGCAACAGCCGACGTATTTCGTAAATACAGTACATTACATATTTAATTAACGAAAATTCAACATCTTGAAAAGATTATTATGATTATCGAGACTAAATATATATACATATATTTTAACATTCTTAACTATTTTAAAACTATTAGATACAGCAGCAAGGTATATGGTTCAGGCTGTACAATCTGTAGGAGAAATATTGAAACTCCCGCCATTCTTGGGTTCCGTTAAAACTGTTACAACTATTTATATTAATATAAATAATTTTAATAACTATTTTACCAAACTGTTTTTTTTTTAAATTAATCTTTATGAATATATTATAAAATAATCAAGCTATATAATTTACCAAGATGCGTTCATAATGTAAATATGGGAAACATTGGGTTAGATCATTGTAATCAGCATTGGTTTTTCTTAGCTTGGAACAAATATTATTTATGAAAATGTTTTACTACTACCATAAACTGTAACAAATTTGGGACTATGCTGGATAATTTGTTTCTTTCTCCCAACTTGACAGTCACACTAAATGTTACATAATCTGTAAATAACAAACGATTCAGTAACATCTAAAAATCTACAAAATTTAATAGAGATAATGATGTAATCACTAGTGATTATAAAAATCATTAATATTATTGTGGTAGTCAAGAAGTCGAAAAATAATGTCGTTTGGAACGAAACGATTAAAATTTATATAATTATTATAAAAAAGGCATAAAATATTTACACTAAAAACGACTCATAAGTTTATAAAAGGAAAAACTCATCTGACAAGGGAATAATTTCTTGGGCTGGGAAGAATTCTATTCGGCCGTTATGAGTTCTAATGCAGGCGATGACAAGATAAAAGGATGAAATGATTTGTAATTAAACGGACTTGAATCTTCGGAATGTTTTTAAATTTCACTTATTTTTTCTCCAATTAACGAGTTTTCAGTTATTTTTTTGTATGGATTTTAGTAAAATCCATACTATGTTCACAATGTTTTAATTTTCAAAAGCTTTATCCTGTGATAGTGTTCTGATAGTTTTACCACGGTTTACCTTGATTCTTCAAGATGAATGCCGGAGCAATTTCATTTTTTTATTCTTTTTCGTGGAGTAGCAGACCTCACCATTCGTAACGTGATTTATGTATTTTATAATTACGTAATATCCAGAATAAGATATTTATTTACTTCAAGGTGAAAAGAATTTGTTGAAAAATTATTATTAAAAGTATTAAATCTTATATTGATAAAATCAATCGTAAACCAACTACACATAAACTCGTTAAATATGATTTTATGTTTAATTTTATCGATTTAAAACGATAGTTTTACATAGAAGAATTTCGGTTTTATCTGAACTTTCAATTAATGTATTTGAGTAAAACTTGTATGGTTTTAATTAAGTTTTATAGTCCCGTATTTTATCAAAACTTGAAGAACCTGTGAGTAAGAATTTTTGCAATCCCTGCTGTACCCCCAATAAACGACTTTTTAAAAAGGTTTAAAGTATTCAAATTTAAAATCAGATTATTTGTTAATGTGAAATGTACCTTGAAGTGTTTGAAAGTACAAAAGAATTCCTTTTATTAAATGTTTATTTTTTTACTTTTACAGAAGTCCTCCGTTTTTCTTTTATAATTCAGCTGTCGTTAAAAAATAGTTTCTATTAAATTATAGTTTCTTTAAAAATATTTTCTGATTAAGCAAGTTTTTTATAAAAGTAAAAATAGATTTTGTAGTTGCATTTACGATTTTTTATTTATTATTTTTTTTATTAAGAGTGTATTACGAATAATTATTTTTGGGTTTAGAGGAGTGTTTCTTAAAAAAATAAAAATAAATAAAACAATGATTTACGCACCATTTTTATAAATATCGTGTTAAATATGTTTCCATTTTATTGCACTTAATATCTCATTTTTTTGTATTACCAAAATAAGGTTTTTGAAGTTGAAAAGGATAAGATTTTTTTATTTTTGAGGAACGTTTTCTAAATCTTTAAACAATACGTTAAAGTACGGACGTTATTTATTTTGAACCGAGCAAAGAAAAGTCCTGTTTTAACTCGGCCTTTTAAGATCATTTTAATTTCTTTTCCATTTTGTTTCTTTGAATAGTATTAGATTGTTTTTTAAAGGTGTCAGTTCCTTTGACGCCGTGGTAAGGAATATTTATAACTTTTTTTAGATTGGATTCAACTACATCTTTTTTTGTGTATAGCACCCAGTTCTCTTAATTACTTTCTTTAATTTTATCCTTTGCTGAGATATAAAATTGTGTACTATTAATAATAATAATTACAGCAATTTTAGATAATTGCATGTTTTTTTTTTGTGAAAATCTTGTAAAAATTCCTTTTCATCGTTAATTTTTAAGACAAACTTTTATATTTATATTTTTCTTGATTTAAAGTTTTCTATTGTTCATTTCTTTTCATTTTCGTATAAAAATGTTAATTTTATTTTTGGTTAAATTCTCTTGTTTTTTTAATTCTCCTTCACATTAAAACTTATAAAATGTACGATTTTTAATCTTATTTCCATTTTTATTTTTTACAGGCAACTATGTCATTAATAGGGCCAGACGAAGAACAAATGAAATTAATCCAAAAAGATACTAATGAGACAAGCTTAAAAAAATTGGAAGAGAATAGACAGTTAATTAAACAATGGCTTAATTGTCAGCCTCATCTACCTCGGGATATTGGTAAGTGAATATGTTTATTAGATAACTCTTTTCTCTCACTCTCTCTCTCTCTTTTATTAGCATCACGCATTTTTTTCACTAGTTTTTTATTGAAAAGAATGATAGTGATGGGTATAGAGAGTGTCTTGTTAGCAAAAATAAATAAAATTAGTTAAAAGTTTGTATTGTTAATGATATTACATAAATTATTTTTTTTCTTGAGAATACCTTCCTTAATTTGAACATTTTCTCTTTGTCAATAGTTGTTATTAATAAACTGGAAGTTATCGTAAATACTTTTCTTAGTATGTTTATAGAATCTCGGCATCTGATCACGATTTGTCGATTTTATTTACTACTTATAATTGAGTGCATAAAAATATAATTTCATAAAATACTAAACAAAAAACTTTGGCCGAAAAAAGTAATAATTCTTAATTTGAATTTATATATTTGTAGAGCAAAGCATTTACTTTTACAGTTTCATTTCTACTATTGATATATTTATCAATTTCTTTATTAAAAAAATATCACGTTTTATATCGGCTATGTCATAACTTTCGATGTATGAATGTAATATTAATTTTTGTTGTACGTATTGTACGGTGACGAAGTTCTTACACACTTAAATTACTATTACTATAATTGATTTCTATTGCATAATCTATGAACTGATGCTTTTAAAATGAAATAAGTATTTTAATAAATAAAGATTAATATATTTTGATTATTATTTTCATTACTATTTTAACTTTATAATGTTTATTTTTTTATTATCAAACTTAACAATAGGTTTAAAAATAATATAATACTCCGAATAAGCTCCCTAATCCTAAATGTGTTGCAAATTATGATTTTGGAAGTTATGTTATCTTTTAAATTTTTTGCTACGCCGAACAAAACATTTAATGGTATTATTAAAGTTAGAATTCGATTACTGAATATGTCATTTTTGAAACAATTAATTATATGTAAAGATTAATAACGTACTGAAACTATATGTTCCCAAACATCAGTTGTTTCAGTCACTTTAATGAAACTGATCATTAAAATAAATGATATGCTATTAATTTTACAGTGAAAGAAGATATGTATCGGATTGGATGCACGTATTGTTTTAAATTTTCTTTAAATTCATTTGTAGCTTTTTAGAATCTATTTGAAAACTGTTACGGATATTAAAGAAAAAAATTACCCGAATATGGATTTTTCATATAAATTGTCTTTAAATTAAAATTGAATATTGTTTTGCAATATTTTGTCGACAGTCGGAATGATGTTGATTTTAAAATATAAACTTCTGCACTGACAAATAAAACTAAATTCTATAATTAAAAATATTTTAAAAATTTACTTCAATGGATTTTTTTGTCGTCTTTGCTACCTTCTTCAGTGACTGGTGCAGGTGTCAACTGATGTTACTGCTGGCGATTTGTTTGAATTAGACGAACAAGTGTTAATAAATATATTCGAAAACTGCGTATGATTTTAATTGTGAGTTCGTTTAATGTATTGTTACTCTACACGTTTTCTTATATTTGTATATTTTATAATGTTCAAGTACTTTAAGATAGTTACACTTAAGTGAATACTTCCCTACTTAAGTAATAGCGATACATAGACCAAAGAAAGATCACATCTTAACAAACTTAAACATTTTTAAATATATAAACATAATAAAACATAAAATATCGATGTATTAAACTAAAACATAAAATATCGATGTATTAAACTAACAGACACAATTCCAATCCAGCACGCCTTCCTACCCGAATTTTACGAGTAAATACGTGTCTACATAATTCAAACAAACCGTCATTTGTAACATTAGTTGACGCCAGTGTAAGAACAGAAGCCACTGAAGATATTCGCAAAGACGACGCAAAACGTTTTGAAGTAAGTTTTTAAAAGACTTTTTATTACAAAATTGCATTCGGTTTGATGCATTATTATAATATTGTAAGCACTAATAAATGCTTATTGAATGTTTTCTTAATCATTAATTTTTTAATAATGAAAACGATTCTGTTGATTGTCTTTCTGTGAAATTGTGGACGATACAATAATCCGAGTAAATCCCTACTGATCGACGTTTGATTCGTTTAATATTCTAGAAGTTTCCAAATATCTAATGCACTTTTATTGATCTACGGCCCGTAGGAATTGCATCTCTTGTTCATATAATGATTTTACCTGTAGCTTGTTAAGTAATATACATCTACACTGGAATCTGTACCATATCCTTATCACATCTCGATCTTTCTATCACAAGGGATGATAATTCCCTTACCGTTTAGAGCTTAATAAAGCTGTTTGATGAAATTTTTGCTTGGAAGATTATAAAATAATGTGCTTCAAATTTGATTCAGATGAGAGTGTAGATAACACTACGTCACCCGACCGGATCACTAGCGTTACTAATATGAAATCAATAACAAAAGGATAGCCGGAAGACAGTATTGAGGAAACGTTAGCGATAAGTATAACTGGTCCGGCCTGGCCTCGAACTATTTGTCTCCCTCACGGAAGGTAAAAGCTTAACATTTGTGCCACTCGGATACATATTAAATATCTATAATTAAATATATCTGAACGAAAATAATTAATTTTGTTTTCTCTGTATGTACAAAGAGTAATATATCCAGCTGGAAGGTTGTGTCCCCGCCCCTTTCATGAAAAACAATATAAAATTATTCTTTTTTTTCAGCTTTCCACGCACAGTTATACGATCTTCAGTTTCCTTTAGTTTTCTTTCAAATTTTCCAAAAACAGAATTTTTATAAATCGTTTTGTAAATGAATAGATTTAGAAAAGAAAACAAGCTGTAAAACAGACTATGTATAAAACAAAATACCGGTGCTACGTCAGTGATTACTATATAATCGTGTTATAAAATTAAACTTAGAATCGATTTGGACTGTTCTCAATGCTAAATCGGCTCCAAATTTTATTTTATTAAACAATTTTCCTTGAAAAATGTGTTAATAAATTTTACAAGATTTATTTTCGAACGGGAATAATCCTTTGTCAAAATTCCGAAAAAATATTGCATACCAAGGCTGTTGAAATTTTTTTTACTTTAATTTTTTCATTTGAAATGTCTTGATCCTGAGTAAGGTAATTCAAAAGGAATTTTATCGCAGTGTAGAACAGTAAAAATAGTTTTGTTAATTTCTTTTGTACACTTTTCAGCATTTTACTTTAGCACCAAAATTATCTCTTTAACTCCCGACCTCCGTGGTAGAACAGTATCTTCTCCGTAATTCATCCGAAACGCTCCGAGTTCGAATACAAAACAGGCATGGCACTTTTTTCACACTATCAATTTCTGTATCTTATTCGGTCTAATAGATTGAAGTCAGGAAATGTGTTCGTTCGTAAATATGTTGCCAAATCAGTCTTGCTTAATTTCACAAAAAAATATAGAAAAAATACTGTAAAAGGTAAAAAAACGTTTTTTAAGTGAGAGGAGAAAACACCATTAAAAATTTCATAAAAAGTTTTAACAAAAGTTGTTTTTTTATGTTTATAATATATATGCAAGTGTATTTCAAAATAACTTCTTTCCAGTACGAGGAATTAAATCTCCTCTGAATATTTTCATTTAATATATGGCCTAGTTTTTTTTAAAACGTAAATTAAAACCCTTTTTGGTATCTTCTTTTTTTATAGTTATGATTAATAAATTCATCTAAATCTTATTAATATCGTTTCTGTCGCTGTTAGGTAATGTTTTAACATAAAGGCAAAAATTGAGATAATATAATCCGCATAACTTTATTTTTACGTACCAGTTTCATTAATTTTTTTCAGATAAATTATTTATTTTTAGAAACCGTTCTAAAACTAATCCAATTCTGAAATGTTTCCAAAGAGATCTAGACCATTTCTATAACAACACAAAAGTACTGGACTTTCTAAGCGCCATGGTAATTTGCTTGGGTTACGTTAATTACTGTCTTACCTTTAGAGTATCGTTACTTTATACATATTCCAGTCACTATAAAAAAAAAATCAGTTACGTTTTACATTTATCTCTTGTTATAAAGGTTTTTTTTAATTTTTTTATTTCTTTTCAGTAAAACGTAATGTATAACTAAAATTTATTAAAAAAATTCAATATATGATTTTTTTTTTAAATTTCTAATGTGTGATATCGACTTTTTTTTAATGTTATAATGCAGTTACATAGGATTTATAAAAGGTTTACTTATATTGAGTAAAAAAATATTTATTTATAAAAAATTTAGTATATGTATTTCAATTATAATTTAATATTTGACCAATAAAAACTTTGACATTGAAATAAAAAGCCTTTCATTTAATATTCTTAAAGAGAACTCATTTGAAAAATTATTTTAAACTAGTTATTAATGAAAAGTCTAGTAAGATTTTCCCGAACGAGCATTCTTATAATTATTATTACTGTTCTCTCAATTATTAATTCATTTCTAACAAAGTTATTATCTCTAACTTCTACTTACGCTAAGTAAATAAAATTTATTTCGGCGGAATTTTTGACCTTTTTATTTTTCAGTTATTAAAAAGTTAGTTTTTCATCATCTTGGCGTCTTACATTTGATTTAAAAAATTGATATTTACATAATTTATGCATTTCAGTAAAACTTACATTAGTGTGTTTGAACCAACTTGATAGCTTACACCGTTGTTGCGTAATAATTATTACAACATTTTAACTTTTGCAGCCATTTTGAGGTGAACCTGATAACCGATTGAACCCATTAGTGTACTTTTGTAATCCTCTAACGATGCTTAATCTGAATCCGAAATCAAACTCAAAATCCGAGACAAAGAGTGTCCACACACATTCATATTGAATTCAATAATTCGTTATTGAAAATCAATATGAAAAAAAAACCAATATGAAAAATACCTTTTAGTACCTTGTTTTTGATTTTTAATTAATTTTATTAATTTTTTTTGCAATTTTTTTAAACGAACACTTCGGTGTTCGTTTGTTGTAAATACGATAAATTGTATCCAAAATTAAAAAATTGAATGTAAATCAATTATAAATATCGTTGTCCTTTAAATCAAAGCGGTTTACTTTGAAAAATGATTTAGATTTTTATTGGCCTAAAATAATGAATTACTTTATTAATTACGTTTCAGTGAAAAAAAAAAAAATATCTTTGTTAGAATTAAAACAACTTAGTGATCAGTTCATTATTTTTTTAAGAAAGGTAGGTGTTTTATTTCTTTATAAATTTGATTAACAAGGAATATTTTATTTCTAATATAAAAATAGAAATCTAAGTTTATATTATAAATACGTATTAAAATTATCAAAATTAATTTTATTGAATTAGTTCGTTCTGAATCATAGAGTATTTCCCTAATCTCCCTGAAAAACAAAAAAATATTTTTTGGCAAGCATCTAATAAAGATGCTTGGAGTATATATAGGACAGTAACTAGAACTGTAATTCTGGAGAATATTTTTTAATCGTTACTCTGTTCATGTCATGTCATGGCAGAATATAGTCTAACAGAGTATGTGACACTTGTACATGACATACAAGTGTTCAGTTATAACAGTAAAGCATGAAAAAAACATGAAGTATATGTTAAAATGAAGAGAAACTCTCCAAAAATTTTACCTGTTCAGTCGTATTTGATTTGCTCTCTTTTATTTGCACTTCAAACATCAAGATGGTTTCCAACCTCTTATCCCGTACACGACAGAGGTTTAGTGATCTGTTTTTTTAAATGGTTCATATTTCTACTTGAAAAGACACTTGTGTCTTTACATAAACCCGCAAGAAGAAATCCATAAGGGCAAGATATCATGTTATCCACCTTTCTCATCCAACCCATCTCTGAAGAAATGTTTCGTTTAGGTAGTCCCACATGAATGTGACAAAATGTGGAGGAGCTCCGTATAATTTGAGAATGGAATACTCCGATATTTTTTGGGGTGTGCATACCCCATTTTTTTGAGGACTGCATACCCATTTAGCATATTCAGGAATTTATTTCCCGTTATAGTTTTTTATTCAACAAAACACAAGGGGCCAATAACTCTGTTTTGTCTAATTGTGCTCCACAATTAACTTTTGGGATCTCATGTTGATGTTCCATAACGATATGTGGAGGTTCAATACCACATATTCGAACATTATACCGATTTACTCTTACCAAAACACGTAACGAGCTTCATTACTGATAACAAACTTGTTTAAAAATTCCCTTTTGTTATCAACTTATCCAAAATGTCTATACCTAATTCAAATCGTTTAATTTTTCCTTGCTGGATAAATTGTATATAACATATAACTTTGATATCCAGTATAGCGTAGACTTTTTTCTTTTTTTTTAATTATGAACAGTTTTTTTTTTTAATGTCTAAAGAATTTCTTCGCTGATTTTTTTTTGGCTACGTAAATAACTTGTTCGCTTAGACTTAACGGTTTTGTTGCCCAAAGATAGTCGTCCTGGGCATGACTGCTTCAGTAGATCACTCGTCTCCCTGAGTTGTTTATTCATCGGTGAATGTTATTTTTGTGTGCGGTTCTTCACTGAACACACGACGGTATTTACATCTAACAAGTGTAACTGACTCGAACTTAGCAAACCATAAAACAGTTTGAATCTTCCAGTGCACTGTAATCATGGTGGCTAACGAGCTTCATGCGGCCATTGACCTTATAGCAGTGCGCATTCGATGGCACCAGAACTTGTTTATGCATCGAAAGCTTGGACAGTTTCTCTTCATTTTTACATATGTATGAATATACTTCATTTTTCTGTCATGCTTCGTTCCAAAACTTGTAACTGTTTGAAATCCCACCAATATTTTATGGACACAGTGTGTCCGTAAAATATTTGGTGGGCTTTTTAAGCTATGTAATAAATATATAAATTATTTGTATATTTATTACATAGCTTAAAAAGGTTTCCTACAATTAGCGCCATCAATTTTAAATACCAGTCGTAATAAATCAATTATTATTTCTAAGTAAGCAACTTGGTAGCGTTCGTAACATCATAATGTGGCTTTTATCCCATCCTTGTTTCCACTTGAACAATAGTAATAATTGTTTGTGCTTTACAAAAAAAATTTAATTGTGCAATTCAAAATGACTGTCATATGAGTAGAACGGCATACAAATGTTAAATTTTACGTTTTGCTCCAAAAACTAAAATATTAACATTTCTCAAAAAGTATACGGTGAAATAGCAGTGAAAATTAGAAATTGATGTGTTACACAAGTGTTTCCGTGAGGTATTTATTTGTATCTATGATGGCGATGATGTTTGTAGACGTCATTTCTTTTTCTTTAAATGGTAATGCGACTAGTCATTTTAAAAAACGTAAAACAAAAACTTTTAACGAAGAAAACGTCGGGCTACGATAATCCTAATTAAAATTACAGTCATTTAATCTAGTCTCTAAAGTGTTTTGGAGTATCTCTTAAATAGCTATTCAACAGTGAAAAAACAGTAAAATTTAGCAAATGTTCGTACTTCAAAACGACCTACTTTGAGATACGTGGCCGTTATTACGAGTATATTGTTGGCCACTTTTGAAACTAGTTGTGCAAAAATATGAAAATGGTCGTCATTTTAAGAGTTGTCATAGACGGAAGTTTTTACAACAAATTTTGGATATACTCGTCCATTAAAAAACTAACTCTTCCGTGTTACTTGCTTCGAAGACAGACCATCTAAACTTACATGAGACACGAAAGATTCAATCTGAGTACAAAAAGTCAACTTAAAAAACTAATGACCCTTCGAATTAAACTACCTTAAGAATTTTAGTGAATAGCATTGACTTTTGCAACCTGCTCTTTTTTATTTTTTTACAATCTGTTTTTACAGTCTAATCTTAATATTTTACAACCTCTTTTTTAATCTTTTTGTAAAGGCTACAGCATTTTGTTGAAAGTTCTCTCAATTCCTATTTATTTATGAAAAATTTACGGCTCCTCCTGGTTAGTTTGTTTATTTGTTTTAGTCACAAAATAAACCGATTTAGCAATTAAAAATCGAGGATCAGTCTCCCCCAGATCATTCAATCTGATTTGGCGTAATCCTTAACTTCGAAAAATATTTTATATGTTTAATTTTTAAAAATGTAAAATTTAAATTAATTCTTGTAAAGCTATTAGTATTTTTCTTAATATCCTTCAAAAAAAAAAAAACTGTATTCGTACTTAAAATAGGGACGAGCTTCTTAATAACTAGTAACTAGAGTAATAAAATTAACCTGCAGTATTAAAATAATAAATAACGTAAAAACTTTGCACAATTAGTAGTTTTAATTTGATAAATATGTTAAAATCATCCTGGCATAAATCTAAAATAGAGCTGGCTAAAAAATTGCAACCAAGAGTTGTGCGGGTTTTTTTAGCGATCTTCCAGCATAATTTATTAACGTGAAAGAGAAGTCTAGTTTAATAAAAAAAATAAAATAAAAGCAACACGACACTCTTGCGCACGGACCATGTATCGTACAAGAACAAGCTGTAACGACCATAATGAAAAAACTTCATTCCTTTCCTTCAGTTTTTTTTTTTTTTTGTAAACAGAAAAACTGGTCAAGTATATGTCCTTGAAAAAGAACTCCCTTTGTGGTCTTTTTTGGATCAATTCTGGTGATGTTAACATCTATAGGTAAAATTCACAATATTTTTTAATGTCTAAATGTTATTGACTCTTTTTTAAATTACTAAACATTTTATTTTTATTTAATGCTAAATCTTGACCTTTAACAGACCTTGTAAGGAAACATAACTTAAGTCTAGAACGTTTTCCTTAGATCCCACATACTCTGGTTTATTTATAGTAAAATAATTAACAATATTTATTTATGAAAAAAACCTATTTAACAATGAAGTTCACAGTTATGACTCATGAACTTCCAGCTTCATAGTATTTATTTATTTCTACAAATATAATAAATCTTAATGATATTGACCATCAGAAATGTGGGGTATATATTATCAACAGTTTTAAAAATATAAAATTACAGCAAAAATATTTCTGTTTATAACTATTTTTAAATATTCAGACACTCTTGTGTTTATTTTATTTTATTTATTTATTAGTTCTTAATTGTAGGAAGAATTTTAATGAAAATTACATTTTTTAACTTAAGCATAAAATGAAGTTTTAACTTTTGCAAAGATTCAAGTTTATAAAATATATTTAAAAAAGGAACATCTGGCTTCGACTTTCTCTTAATGAGAAGACGGTTTTTGACATTTTTTAGTTTTAAAACGTCAATAAATTACAAATGATTGTCATAAATAATCATTAAAAAAATGTTGACATTTTAACAAATTTTAACATTTAAACAATTCTCTGTTTATTTTAAAACCACTAAATAACTTACAGAGGTCGAGAAAGAGTCCCTAGTTTTTATTTTAAATTCAATATATATAGCACAGAAGTTAAAAAACTTGCCTTGTCATTTAAAGGAGCCTAGATGCTCGATCAGATTTTTTAAATGAAACATAAGTTTTATTTTTTAAATAGACTTAAAATTTTCTTACTGTATCACAATTTAAAGTCACCTATGTAATTAATGGTTTATCTGGCTTTATTTTGATCACTGTTTTATCTGACATAACTTTTGGGTACTAGCTAAAAACAATGCATAGTTTTGATCGGGATAGTTTTAAGGTTTGTGCGTTAAGGTTAGAAAGACTGCCTCCATTATCCTCCAGTGTTGTGCTACGTTGATTAAAAACTCTTGTATCACAAGTTGTTTAAATAATTAATTGCAGTCTAATATGGAAAGTACGGGGTGTAGGTTAGTATACTGTTCATCTTGTTTCCCGTAATTGTGAGTAATACTAGTCGTGAACAAGGAAGCACCTGGAGAAAATTCTGTCATAAGGAAAAATAAACAAAAAATAGTCGTAATTAACTCCAGAAATGAGAGTTCCTTTAACAGCGACATGATTACTTTTGAGATGGGCCTAATGTATAGCTCTGCACAATTTTTACAAGATAAACTTACGGCAGACCATCTACACTCACATAACCGTTATGTGTAATGATTTGTTGATGTGTGTGGGATTTTTTATACATTGTCAATATCCATTTATTTTTCTTTAATATTTTTAAATAGTTTTCTATTATTAATTGCTTTTGTTCACTACATAGCTTATATATTCAGATAATTTATCTTTGTCCGGTGAAAAACGGCTTCGCCAATTATGTAATGTAGCTCAGTCAAAAGAGTCTCAAAAAGGCCTTAACTACGAAAAAACTCACTACACCAAATAAATTACTGGAATGGGTTTGGAAAAGTATGTAGAATACTAGCCGGTCAGGCTCTATTCCCTGGACCCTCGACGCATTCGTATCCTCATGTTTGTGACAATACTAAGGATTTTACAGAAATATTTTTTTTTTTAAATATTACTGTGTAGAGAATATTTTTCTGAACATTCTGGTGTTTTTATATTTAAAATAGGCTTAAGGAGTGAGTTGATATAGAATTTAATAGTTTTTAATAGAAATATAATGTTTAACGCTAGTCATATTGATAACAAGGAATTGGCTTAGGGACGCCGTCTTTCCTTTAATCTTATATGTGTTCGTGTGCCAGTGCAACTGCTGCGGCTCAGAGCGGTGATTGGTGCAGAGCAGACCGCGTGATGCACCTGGTAGCTGCGCATAAACAACTTTTTCCCAATAAATGAAAAATTCTTTTTTTACCGCTAAATTTTAACTAAATCCCTTTCTTTTATTAATGAAATTAAATAAATAAAATAAATAAATAATAATTATAAAAAATAAATAAAAATAATCTAGGGTTAGAAATTAAATAAAATATAATCTGTAAATTAATTGATAACGGACTGCTTCTAGCGGGAAAGAGTCGTGGAAGGAGCCGTGTGCAGCCGCCCGGTGTACCACCATTGATTCGCTTTGCGCCAGTACCAGCTAAAATAAAAATCTGAGCACCTGCAAACAAACCCACGCACCATTATTTTTTATAGAGAGTAAAAAGTGTGCCCTAGCGGACATGAGCAAATAACTATTTAATTTGTTAATTAACAAATTAATGAAAAATATTTAGTTGTTCACCAATAACGGCTTTATTTTTAATTTCATATAAAAAATAAAAATCACATAGATAGCTGAGAAAATTTCGCATAAAAACACCACGGGTAATTTTTTCTACGAGCAAAACTAAGGGCGTTAGCGAATTTTACAATAAGCACCAAAATCGCGCTAAGGTAGAGTAGCTTGGAAACCGGGTACCTTCTCGTATACAGTAAACTAAATTGATAAATTAATAATTTATCCATAATTTCTTAATTTATGCTCATAAAAAAAAGTGTTCGGGAGTTTTTTTTATGTAAACTTGTTTAAGTTTTATATTGAAGATATTTATTTTTTCATAAAATTAATAATAAAAAAAATATTGACGAAATACTAGATATTTTTTCCAAAAAAAACACGCTTTTTCTACAAACAGCATAAAATTTGCAAAATTTTACAGATTTATTTATAAATTTTAATAATTTATAACTTTCTGCATTTTTAATTTATTTTTACAATTTTACAATTTTTTATTTTTACATAAATCTACGAATCTGCATTACATCTGTTTTCATTCATTTTTTATAACAGTTTATTTCTAACCTAATTTTCATGTGTTCATAAAGTATACTAAAATTTAGACTAAAACTCAATGAAAAATTAAAGTTTTTGAAAAACCATCTCTGCCATCTTAAAGTAGATGTTTTGCGTTATAAATAACAATTAAAATACATTTATATTTGAAAAAACAGAATTAATAATGATCGTTTTTGAGCGTTAGCAAAGGTACCAAAACACGCTTTCTCTAAAAACTGCATTTTCAAATGCTGATAAATAAACAATTAAATGAGATATAGAGATATCCCAGATGGAATGAGAAGTAGTAAACTCAAGAACAAATGCTACATTGACTTTTTCATTTTTTGCAATTTGTTTATTGTTACAGGCGTTTTATCAACAACTTACAAATTCTCCGGATTAATAGGGCGATCAGAAATTAAAAATACTTCGAAAATTGAACTAATTTATAGCCTTGGATCTTATGAATCCGTACCTTTTTGAATTATCTCTAATAGGAACAGAGTTATGGAAGTTCATTTATTGCGCGGCCCCGAGTTACGCTACCTATCTATGATGGATATATGGATGATGGATATATATGATTGTAAAATTTGCTAGCGCCCTTAGTTTTGCTCGTAGAAAAATGTACACGGGGAGTTTTTTATGTGAAATTTTCTCAGCTATCTGTTAGTGCTTTTTATTTTTACATGCAATAAAAAAATAAAGCCGTTATTGGCAAAAAACTAAAAGATTTTCTTTAATTAACAAATTAAATAGTTAATTGCCCATGTCCGCTAGGGCAGAATTTTATTCTACATATTTTTCCGAACCCATTCAAATAATTTATTTGATAAAGTTTTTCGAGGTTAAAATCTCTATTGACTCAGCTAATGTATTCCGACGTTGTCCCCATTTACCTGTTTGTCATTTACCTGGACATCAAATTCATAGATGGCCGTAATTTTGGTACGCTCACAATCTGGTCTGTCCGGAATCAGAATACAACCGTCTAAGTTAGGTTAAAGTTCTTTTTTCTCTTCTTATATTTGAATTGTATAAGAGTTAGATTATGAAAAAATTAAAGATAAAAACTCAAGACTGCCTAGAAAAAAAATTATTAACGGTTATGTACTTCCAAACTGTGTTATATACAGATCACTTTCTGGAGTTAAGAAACTTAATAAGGACATTCTTTTGCTCGTCAGGTATACTTGCAACAGACGCTACTGGCCTAACTCCAACAAGCAGGTCACTCTTTCTTCCTTTTTATATCTTGTTTTATTATTATTATTACCATTATGCGACTAATTTCATTATGTACATAAAATGAGTGCTACTACTGTATTTTTTCCAAATAAATAACTTGTGTTGTATCCTCAACAGCATTGCGAAAATATTTTATTCCTTTTAATATTAAAAAGAACTGCTTGTGTTAACCAATGGGTAGACCGACAGGGTTCCTTAACTTCAGTTGCACAGAAGAATTCTACTTCGAACTTTTGAAGGTGTGTTATTTTAAAAGTTATCATTTTTTGACTACTCGAAAAGTTTGACGGTCACTGATTAACCTTGCATGATACATTTTTTTTTTAGAACGGACTAAACCAGAGTTAAAACGTGAAAGAAGTATTTTATTCATGTCAAAACGCTTTCAGCTCTATCCTTGAGTAAATTTAATCGGTGATGTAAGTTCCTGTTTATGTTATTACATGCTGAAGTTTTTTCTGTCAGTTTTTTTTTCTAAATAAGAAGTAAATAAAGAATTTAAGATGCGTTCAAAAATTATTTAAAATTTGAAATGCCTCTCCACTTAATTTACTGATGTTATATATTTGTTTATACTAATTTCTTTTTTTATATGCACAATAAAGAACCACATCTTAACATACTTCACATAAAGTAACAGTATTACACATACGATAACACACTTGTTTGTTACATGATACTGATGTACTGCCGATGGAAATAAGTCATAATTCTACCAATAACCACTACAGCTTTGGTTATTCTAGCTTGAGTTTTGCAAGGACGTAGATAAAAACATTTTTACATCATTTAATAAAACCTTCATTTTATATAAAATTTGATTTTACTGTTAAAATAGTATCATTTTATATAATAAATTTCAAATGAGAATTATCATACTAGATAGTTGGAAAAATAGTTTAATCGTGACTTGGTTCTTTTTTGTATGCACGGTTTAAAATTGTCTAAAAGATCTAATTTATCTACTCTAAGATCCATAAAACTGTATTTTAATACATTTTTTATTTACTTTACTTTGATTTTTTTCATAGGTTTCTACTTTTATAATTTCTTGAAACATAAAAATATTTAATAAATTTTAGATGAATTACACTTCATTCATTTTAACAATCTGTGTCTGCGATTAATTTTATTCCAAGTAGTTGACTATAAAACGACTGGAGAAATTATAAAAAAAGTTTCAATCTCTTTTTAACTCGAATTCTTTTCAAAGAATGATTTGTAATGAAACGGGTTACTGGAATAAAAAAACCTAAAAGAACTCTAAGAAGAGAATTTATACAAAACTGGGATATACTTTTAAAAAACTTTCCCTGAGGATAACGTCTATGTTGTTAAACATATTTTTGTTTCGCTGAGGATAAAATTAAACAAAGGAACCGTTTTTTTTTTTATATCCTTTTTGAAACCTAGCATCTTAATTAAATATTTATGATTTTTCTGTTGTGTGCAAACATGCTTATTTATCAATATCAATAATTATAAAATGAAAATTATCCCTATACTATATTGTACTACTATATTGTACCCTACTACTATATTGTATAGTTTGAAATTTTACCGACGCAGTTTTTTTTTTATTGTAGCTTGATCGATCGCATCATAGAATAAGAGAACTGGCGGATCGTACCCCAGCTTAACAAATCAAATGACCTAGAACTAATTGATAAAAATGAGACTGTCATAACTAAGGACGAATCCAGAGAGGGACTCAGAGGCACAAATTCCAGACGATGTTTGCTTTTTCACGCGTTGCTGCCAAAAAGTAGTTTTGCGTTGAAATTTTGATATCACACTTCTTTAATATCTTTTCAAGTATATCCATTTTTCATCTTGAATCGTCTTCCTGGTTCTAAAAACAGATTTAGAAGGATCAGACTAAGAACAGGAAAATTTTCTTCCTAAAGCTCCCCAAATGAGCCGGACATCTAAATTTATCCGTTAAACTATTTATAATAAACCTGAAGTTATATTCGATTTTTTCGGGTAATTTTATTTAACAGTAAAAATTTTATAGAGGTTAGACGCAATAAATTTTGGAGAGTTTTTACTGTTGTTACATCTTCCGAACGCTGCGTTTCTTTTCTTATTTACTACAAGAAAAATTACTTGTCAAAGAAAATTACTCGACTTGACTACCGACATCCCGCTCACATACGCATGATGGGTTCTTTTCTATCATACAATTACAAAAAACGTTTTCTCCACATTAGATTAGGTAAGGTTATTCTGACTTGTTGAATATTTAGAAGAGTAAGTAGTGATATAAATGAGTAAGGTTGTTTGTTTCATTATCTGATGATAGTAAAGTTAATGAAAACATCTGAAAATAAAAAATTAATTCTAATTCTGCGTTTACAGTAGAATTTTAATTAAAATTATAAGATACATCGCCATAACCTTGATTTCTAAATATTGCGTACCCTTCTTATAATTTTAAGAAATATTATTTCTACGAAAAATATATTCTATAATAAAATGTTAAATTTAACTGAGAAAGAGTTAAATTTTTAACACCGTGTCTGTTCATCCCTATAAATTAAACTTAAAAAACGTTCTGAAATTAAACGTTAACAAAATGTCAAAGCATCCATTTCTTATGAAGAAAAAGATGAGCTCACGTCAAAATTTCACCAAGAATTACGAATCAATTCTAGGAGTGGGTGGGGAAGTTCTTTTAGAAAGCTTGAGACCTAAGCGAAAATATTTTTTATTGCGATAAAGTTTTTTAAACTGATGGACCAAAATCCTTGATAAGTAATGTAATACAATCATACTGGATAAAAATTCCCGTATATTCTTAGGAATTGTTGGAAGGATGGGTTCATGCTGCCTGGAGGGATCTTGAGCTTCTCTCTGTACAGATTATTTGTCTCAAATTGCACCGACTCCATCAATTGATCATACCCGTCACCATTTTGCTCTTTTCTACATCCCTGATCTCTTCTTTCCCATTTTTATTAATTTTTGGGTCTAGGTTAGATTCTTCCGGGTTCATGTCAAGGATCCCGAGATCCAAAGAGCCAGTGCACTCACAGTGCGGTCGAGTGGGGACAGGCTACCTAATGATCTATCTAATGTGACTATATACAAAGCCTGATGGCTGAACAAAGAAAAGTGATTATATAGCAAAGCTGAGCGTCTAATTCCTTTCCTCAATACAATGCGATATTATTTCCGTACAATCACAGATTTCTTTTGATGGCCTAAATGTTAATTTTCGTTGGCATGGACAAGAATTAAAACATTAAACTAGATTTAAGAATAATATTTAAAAGCACAACATATTTAACTCATCCTGGTTAGCTAACTTATGTCTTTGTTCTTATTTATTTCCTTTTTTATCATTTTTAGTTAGTCACTAATATCGTTAATTACGAATAATCGCTTTGATCTGATGGTCAATGGACCCTTGATGTCTGCAATATCCCAAGAAATGAAGTCAAAGAAAAACTTAACATTTTGTTCAACCTTTATAAAGGCAAGGATCGCTAAGGTCATTAGCCAAAAAAAATTATAACACTATGCAGTTATATAGCAAAATGGAAACTGAATCCAGTAACTTCAATAATCTCCCAAAAACCAGTATATTAAACATAACTTAAAATTTAGGGAATAAATATCTTCTTCACTTCTGGTTTTTTTTTTTTTTTTTTTATGAAGATTCTCTCTGTAGGCTTACCGAGAGAGATTAACACGGACAGTCCTGGTTTTTTAGTGCTGTCTAGGGTTGAAAAAATGTCGGGTTTGAGAATTTTATGACTGGCGAGGATTTTTTTTTAATATTAGACCTATATGTACGACATCAGACTGCACATCTAAATTAGTTAAAAAGCTATATGACCCAAAATTTTCATCTGCTAGAACTAAAACCGAGGCAATTATTGTTAACGTTATTTCGCCATTTATATTTGATAATGTGTTGTGTCCTTTGGAAAACTAATTATGTAACAGTAACGATGGATAGCTCAAACAGAAGTGAAGTAAGACTTGTTCCGATTGTTGTAAGATATTTCAGTCTAAAGGTGGGAATTCAAGTGCAACTTTTAAAATTTGATGAAGTTCCAGGTGAAACTGCACAAATTTTGATTCTGTATCTTTTGCAGTGTATGAAAAAATACAAACTTGAAGAAAAGTTGGTTTGTTATACTACTGATAACACTAACAGTAATTTTGGTGGTGTGAAGAGAAAGGAAAATGAAAATGTGTTCAGAAAAGTTCAAAGTGATTTAGATAGACCTATTTTAGGAATTGGTTGTTCAGCCCACATTGTACACAATTCAGTACAAACAGCATGTGATTCTCTACCCCTGGACATAGAATTTATTCTTATAAAAATGTATAAATATTTTCACATATATACTGAGTAACAAAACTTAAAGAGTTCTGTGAATTTGTGGAAACAGATTACAAAAAATTATTATCTCGTAGCAGCACAAGTTTCCTTAGTTTGTTACCTGTAATAGAAAGAATTCTTTTCACTTTTGATGGTCTAAAATCAAACTTCTTATCTTGTGACAAATGCCCGAAATTATTATTTGATTTTTGGAAATCTAGAAAGTGAACTGTTTTTGAAATTTTTATATGGTAATTTACAGTTATTTAATAATGTAGTTCTGAAATTGGAAGCTAATTCTTTCACAGCAACAAAAGCATTTCAGACATATACTAAAAATTTATACCATAAATTTATATCTTTTGCCAAAGAACTGGTATGCACTCTAAAAGAAATAATGATGTTCACAAACAAATTATTCTTTTCAAGTATCTCAAGTTTCAGTGGATAAATTAACAAACCGAAATTGCCTGGTCTGATTTAGAAGAGAATGCACAAGTTGTTAATGAAGTTATAAAAGATTCTAAATATTGATGACCTATTTGATGAACATACATTGTTGAACCAGGTAATTCAAAACCAAAGAGTAGGTTGTGGTTCAAGTTCTGAAAAAGTACCAGATACTATTGAAGAGAAGTGGAAAGCAGTTTTTAAGGTGTTTCAAAAGACTGATACTTCATGTTGCAATATTTCTAATATGGTTGAGTTTGCGATGTCTTTGCCTGAGACATCTGCTCCAGTTGAGAGAGTTTTTTCAATTACAGGGAACATTTGGTCTGCAGAAAGGGGTAGACTTTCAGTATCTGCTGTTAAACATCTGCTAAATGTTAAAATTATTTCAGAGCTTTCTTGTTGTGAATTTTATGATGTAATTATAACAAACAAACCATTTCTGAAAGAAGTTACAACTGAATAAATAAAGTTTAATATTTCAGTAAACTGTTAAAACTTTTATAATTTCACAAATATTTCCTTGGTTGGACCCAAAAAAATATGGTAAGCCTAATTGTCTGTGGTGTTTCAGGCACTAAAGAACCATCAGATTGTAAGGAATGCAGTTTACTATCTTTTTTGAACCATTTAATTAATTGATTGTTTTTTATCATCATAATTAAACAGTTAGCATCGTTGCTATTGAATCTAAACTCGCAAGCGATGCATTTTCGGCTGCTGATGAACTGGATTCAATCTCTAAGGCTGTGCTAGGCCCTAGCACATATCAGCCGGCCCAGCTGATATAGACGCTCTCACCAAAGCTGTTCTCTGAGCTTTTGGAGGCTCTATGTATACAGTTTTATTATTGTCTGTGTCTGGTGATTTCTCAATAATGACTTGCACATCCATTTCGTTATACCCAGACTTTTCCTGTACTCTTGGCACAATTTCTTTAGCCTTATGACTAGACGACGGAGTAATCTTTTTATCTTTGCCAGATAAATCAAGATTTTTAACTATTACGTCAGTTGGTGGCGTTATGATAGCCAGTTTTTTATGCTGGGTCGGTACGTTTCTTATATCAACGACGTCAGTCTGGGAATGAGTCTTCGCATGTTTAATTGGTTCTGATCGATGAGTCGACTCAATCTTTGCATCAATGATTTTTTCTACCATTGCTGCAAGACTTGGTGCCATCTTATTAAGCAACTGCTCCACGTTAATTTTTGATGAGGAAGGGGCAGCAGCTGCTTCTGCATAAGTGGTCGATGGTCGAGGTGTTCGTTGACTAACAATTTTCTTCATTTCAGGATAACTAACTTTTTGAAGCGTTTTAACTTCCTGAATGGCCGTTTCCGTTTTATATACTGGGCAGTTCCTTAATAGGCAATTTTGGTGCTCTTTAGAATTAATACAGATTGGAGGGTCTTTATATGGATCCCCCTCAAGTATCTTCATTCCACATATGCAAATTTCCTGCGCTTCACATCTAGCTCCAGTGAGTCCGAATCGTTGCCACTTAAAACATCTCATAGGCTGTGGAATGAAAGCACGTACATCAAGCCGAGGCCAGCTCGTACCTTTTCAGGAAGGTTAGGCCTATTGAAAGTCAATACATGCGAGGCCGAAGGAAGAACTTCACCATTTCTTCTCATAGTTAGCCTATGACACTGAATCACTCCCTGATTAGACATTTCCTATACTATTTCTTCCTCTGTACAATTTAGAAGATCGCGGCAAACAACTCCTCTGGATGTGTTAAGGGTGCTATGCGGTTGCACAGATATCGCAAATTCACCGATCTTCTTCAATGCCTGGACTTTTTGGCTTTGACTGTCGTTGATAGTTTCGACGTGCAATCTGTTAAAAGTCTTCCGAATTTCCTTGACAGGACCACCAGCACAGGGGGCCATCGCAGGGGGCATGTGGACAACAGAAGGGTCTCCGTTACACCTACAATAACACTGACCCTGGCCGCCACATCGCCAGCTCTAAATATAGTATGTGTCCACTTCCTAATCGTTTAATTGTTCATATCCTGCAGGTGGCCGAAAAATCCAATCCCTCTGGTGACCTGAAGATGGAAACAGGTCAAAAAGAGTAACTTATCCGAGGAATTTACTCGGAGCCCCATTAGCCAGCTATATGTGTTGTACATAAGTACAGCTGTTGCCGCCCCGGACGTGGGGATTACCTACCTCAGGGCATTATTATTATTATTATTATTATTATTATTATTATTATTATTATTATTATTATTATTATTATTATTATTATTATTATTATTATTATTATTATTATTATTATTATTATTATTATTATTATTTTTATTATTATTATTGTTGTTGTTATTTATTTTAAGATATTTAATGTCTTAAGTACAAAATGGATTCATGAAATTATGTTTATTTTCCTTAGATGAAAGAACTGTACGTTCGTTCTTACGAGGTTGTAAGCACGACTTAGAAAGAACCAAGAGAAAGTTGGACACATATTTTACTCTTAGAGCAACACTGCCAGAATTCTTCAGTCAACGAAATCCCTTTAGTGATGAGATACGGACTACCATGAAAGCTTTGTACGTACACGCTTTTTATTTTTTATTTTTTTTATCACAACATACGTGCTGATCACAGCAAAATATATTTTATAATAATGAAATGGATGATAAAAAATTTTATATACAAAGAGTCAATTTCCCCCCTTTTTCAATTAATATTATTCAACTAAAATAAATTCAAATTTTTCTTTTTTAAGTTAAACGATTTTTGTTTGTTTTTTACTACTTTCTCTCATATAACCTTTTAAAAAGCGGTCAAATTCAAAAGATTTTTATTTTGATAAAGTAGATAAGATATGATGTTATGTTATGTTTTATTATAATGAAGTGAAACTGGTTGCTAACACAGATGACTAGTAATGGTGTAATTCTGATGGCCTAAATTTTAAACTAATTTAGACTTCCAGAACAAATTATATTTCACAATATTTTTACAGAACTTTGAATAATTGGCTCCTCAGTTAACATCTGTCGTCCACTCAATAAAGTAGTTTTTTAACTTTACACTATCAGTTGCTGTTTTTTTTTTTTTTTAAGAAGTTTTTATTCCCGAAAGTTTTCGCTTTTTAAAAGCGAAAGCAAAAATCAATATTGAGAATTGCATATTTTCACTTTTTAGAGAGGTTTAATACTGAAATTGATTGTGTGTGTGTGTGTGTGTGTGTGTGTGTGTGTGTGTGTGTGTGTGTGTGTGTGTGTGTGTGTGTGTGTGTGTGTGTGTGTGTGTGTGTGTGTGTGTGTGTGTGTGTGTGTGTGTGTGTGTGTGTGTGTGTGTGTGTGTGTGTGTGTGTATGTGTGTGTGTGTGTGTGTGTGTGTGTGTGTGTGTGTGTGTGTGTGTGTGTGTGTGTGTGTGTGTGTGTGTGTGTGTGTGGGCATAATAGTGTGGTTGTACCTATTACCTTGGTGTCCAAGAAATTGGAATTTTTACTTTTAGCGTTTGTGGATTTTACTTCAACCACGCAACTGCTTTTTCGTGATAAACTAATTATTTAACGTATTTATAACATTATAAAATATATAATCTATTTATTATTTTCGAGATTTCACTCTCTAATCATGCTAATATTTAACAACTATTTTTGTCACTAAATTATCTAATTTACTTTAAATCCCGATTAAACTTTCATTATCGTGTGCAAAAAGTCGATGATTCTCAAACAGTTATCAATATTATTGAAAAAATTAAAAGAGGAAATCAATGCGAATACGCTACAAATAATTAAGCAGGACATCGCTGCATTATATTTCGTCTTTACTCTAGGAAGAAAACAAAAGGATAAATGAAAAAAGGGTAGGAAAAATGAAAAACTTTCAGTTTATCAAAACAAAATAAAATTGATTCAATGAAGAGGGAGGACTATTTAGTATGTTATGTTGTTACTGCGAATGGGAACGAAGGTAGTGGGAAGTTAAAGAAAATAATTATTTATTTTTTAAGGTTATGGGAGTCGTCTTAAATATTATTGAAATTAGTTTTATTAAAAAATAATTTGATGAATTGAATGAGATTCGACCTGTCTTAATTTTTTTCTTGTATCTAATTTAAAGAGAATTTTGAGAAATTATGTAAAAGTTAAGGGCAGTAAAAGTCTACACAGATTATCACAAACGAACGAACGTCAACTGAAAAGCCTTGTTTGAAAAAATAATTTATTTACAGAAATCAAGCCATATTGTAAATCTCAGAAAAAACGGAGTCGTAATTAGATGGAATATTCTGCCATTACTATAATTTCCGTGATAATCTCTTCGATGAACTTGCACAGAAAATTCAATCAGAGAAAGAAAAAGATGTTCGGAAAAGTAAAAGAATTGATGATAAAACAAAAGATGCATTATTACAATCTCTTTTAATTTTAGTGAATATTTTCTTTTATTTTTAGTGATTATATTTTAAACTGTAGTGTTTATATACTGCTCAGTTTAAGACGAAAGGTTTTTATTGTTTGAAATTTTCATAGAAGAAACGGTGAAGAAGGTGTTTTAATTAAAAAATACATTTCAAAACTGGAATTAAATAATTTTGTATCTTGCTCCAAGTCCTTTTTGTTCGGACGGGTAAGTGGAGGGGCAGTACTTATGGAATCAAAAAAGAAAAAATATGATAGAATATTTAGATTTTTTAGAATTACCGATAACGATATCAAAGAATTGAATTTGGATTCTCTCCAGTATATATATCTGTAACTACTGGGGTCAAAATTTAAAAATATTGTAAGATCTAGTATTAAAAGTGTGATTTGCCAAATTTCTTGATATTGGATGATTTTAATGGAAGAGTCAGTGATAAACAGGTTACCCTAGAGGATATTAATTTTAATATTTATCACTCCGAAATACTCAATAGAAATTCTAAAGTTAAATACTAACGTGAAAACATTTTTTCCTTTTTTTTTATGACTATCTAATTTTGTTGAACGGTCAGATGGCAGAAGATATTTAAGACAAGTACAACTTTATTGGTTCTTAGGGATCATCTGCGATAGATTTCTGCTGCAGGTTTCTACGCGCCTCAAAACTAGCTTATCACTAATTTTTATATACACTGTAAAACACCAAATAAGATGTACCTTCAAACTGGTATCCAAAATTACTTGCAAATGAATTAACTAAAAAAAATTATTTATTTATTTATGAAGTGGAAAAACGTTGAAAGACTTTATGATAAACTTGCTCAATTAAGAGACATGAAAAACCTAGATCTTGCTAAAATTTTAGCTACAAATTGATAATAAACTATAGCAGAAATGGAAGATCCAATTATTATGTGGCCAAAAATTGACACTACCCCAAATTGATCAAGTTTGAAGACTGCATTTATAGTGATCAGGATTTTACCCTCACAAACTAATTTTTAAAGGTAAGAACAGAATTAACGTACTCAAATAAATATATATTCTCAAGTAGCACAATACAACATTCATTTCTTACTGTTAGAGTTGAAGATGTGTGCATTTTGGGTTAGATATCTGGTTCTGTCTGAATTTACTTGTAAACATATTGAATAAAAGACTTATCCTTACTTGAATTTAAAAAATTCTCAAATGCAGAAAACTGGAAAAATCAGAATCTTTATTACAAGGATACATGGAAATTCAGATATTCATTTGTTAAAAAACTTAATTATTAAAGCATTTTTTATTAATTAATAATTCTTTATTATTTTGTAAAAATTGTTTCAATTTTTTTTTTTTTTAGTATATTACTCTACTTCAAATTTTTAGTACTATTTTAATCTTAAAATTTAATGTTTTCTTGTTATAAAGAATAAGGTTTATTAAAAGGATTTGTTTTCAGAGTTACTTTATTATCTTATCTTTTTTTGAGATGATTTAAGATTTAAAACTTGTTAACTGCCAGTATATTTAGTTAGGTTTTGGTTATTATTGTTATTTTGTTATAATTGTTAAATATTTATGTAATTTATTGCAAAATTTAAAGCTAGATAGTTGTAACAACTGCTCACAAATTTATGTTTTGACAGGGCCTCATTTTCACAAAACTTCACAAGCTGTTCAATTATTTTTCTTGTTGTTTCCTTTTTTTAATAACTGGTCAAGTATTTATTTTGGTATTTCTTTTTTGGCTGTTTTTTTATCTACAAAATTCATCTAAAAATAAAAATTTGCTGTTCATAGAACTAAGTAGATTTTTTTAATAATAATAAATTAAGTATTATTCATAAAATTGGTAAACCACTTAAGTTAAGCTTCTACATCGTTCAACAAAGTGCTTATATCTTCACAGGGTTACATTATTGTTGAATGTCAATAGTTTCTGTCCATTATTTTTAAAATTTCAACTGGTTTTACAAAATATTGTTTAGTTCATATTATTTACTATTAGTAATTTTTCATATTTGAATTGGTGATTTGAGAAATGGCATCAGTCAGTAACATTCGAAAAATAAGGTTCTGTTGCTGATCGACATTATATAAGTATGTACATGTTGTGTAAGAAATGGCATGAGTAACGTGACCATTTATTTTTTCCTCAAAACAGGACATTTACTAATTTTTAGGTAATAGTATGTGTATTCAAAAAAACATACATTTCATTGTAGTTTGTACCTAGTAATGAAAAAAAAAGAAGATATGAACACGTGAAAATAAAGAATTTATGTAGTCTTATATTTTTTTGAACAACAAATTTGCTTAAGTATATTTGGTATTGATGTCAATTAAGAATGAAATTCTTGGCAGGATTTCTTACAATTTACTTTGGTAATTAACATTGCTTTAAGAACTGGGGTGCGTTCAAGTCCTAGTAAAGCCAGTTATTTTTACACGGATTTGAATACTAGATCGTGGATACCGGTGTTCTTTGGTGGTTGGGTTTCAATTAACCACACATCTCGGGAATGGTCGAACTGAGAATGTACAAGACTACACTTCATTTACACTCATACGTATCATCCTCATTCATCCTCTGAAGAATTATCTAAACGGTAGTTACCGGAGGCTAAATAGGAAAAAAAAGAGAGAGAGAGACATGAGCCAATGCGATTGTTTCTAAGATATGACAATAATGCAATTTTGTTTGTGAAAAGGCATCAGTCGTACCACTCATGCCTTTTTTCTATTCTCAACTAAAATAAGTTAAGTAAAAAACTAAAGTAAGTTATCACTGTATCAGCTGATGGATATCACTTTTCCTCCTATTTTGCACTAAGAATAAACAGTTATAAAGGTTATGTTTTACTGAAGTGAGATTGTAAGTTTCGCTGCGTTTTACTACATTTTATTTTAATAATTAGTAATTTTAATTATTCAAACTAGTTCATCTATATTACTGTGTGTGCAGTTTAGTAACTCTGCAACATTCAATTATATTAACATAAGAAGTGAATATTTAACTTTTTCTTGTAATCTGTGGATATGGAAGCAATAACAGTCCTGTTAAAAGGAAAAAAGGTGAGAAAAATGAACAAAATTATGTATTTAATAGAAAAAATAATTACAAGAAACTCTGTGTACAATAGTCAAGGAAAACACATTTCTGGCCTTGAATTAGGAGAATGTTGTACATGTTTCCAGCAGTGTGTGGAGACTTTATCGCAAGAGGAAAAGCAGAGTATATCAACATACTTTTGTCTATTCCAAGTAAAGATGGACAGGATAATTTACTTGCAAGTTTTGTTAGAAATTTCACGCATAAAACAGAGGCTGTCATGAAATGAAAATCCAAATTCCAGGTCAGTAAATTTCCCGTATTTTATAAATGGAAATGGAAAAACGCAAAGTATTTGTAAAAAACGCTTTTCTGAGTTTATATTGTGTTTTTCAAAAGCTCATTAGACGTCTTTCATCATTGTCATTAAAAAAACCAAACACCTATTGACAGACATGGCCATAACGTAAAATGCAATGCTATAGCTGCTGAGGTTCATGCAAATATAAGGAATCAGGTAAATTCTTTTCCAAAAACATAAGTGCATTATTATGGAAAAAATACTCAAAACTTAGATGCAGAATTAAATATGAAGAGTATGTACAGGTTGTTCAAAATTAAGTATCCTGATATAGGTGTTAAGTATGAATTTTACAATAGGATTTTTAAGCAAAATTCATTACATTTTGGGGACGTCAAATTGATAAGTGTAGTATGTAAAGACACTTAATGTCAAAATCAAAAGCCTACACTTGGTCAAGAATGTCAAATGGGCAGCAGCCGTAGAACTTTTGTACACAAATCATGAAGTAAAAGATTTTACAAAGAGTTACAAGATGTAACAATTCAGCAATAAAGAAAATAAACATGTAGCAGTTGTAGCTTTTGATTTCATGCGGGTAATATTTTTACCTAATATCCCAATTCAAAATATTTTCTATTTCCACCCATTGAGTATGAACATTTTTGGTATAAAAATTTTTAAATGAATATGTCAAAATTTTACTTGTACTATGAAGGCATAGCATATAAATTACCTAATGAAGTGTGCTCATTTGTGTATGATTACATTTCTGCAGAGACATCCATACAGATCATTGAACTTCGTGTTTTTAGCACCAGCTGTGGTAGTCAAAAACATAATCATGCTACCATAAAAATGTTTCTAGATCTGACACAAAATGAGAGGTTTAAGAAAATATTTCACTATTTCCCATTTCATGAGTGTTCTTATCTGCCATGAACTGGGATTTTGGGGTAATCAAAAATAAATTTAAATTATGTTACAGAATATATTTTCCAAGAGAAATAACATCCATTGTTTGTAATGCAGATTAAATTTTGTTCTTAAAAAAGATGAAAATAAAGATACTTTAGATTTGAAGGGTTAGTGGCCAAACTATTATAGGAAAAAATATGTATTTCAAATGAAATCTTAGATAATTTTCTACGGAAGTGAAAATAAAATCTATTTTGCTCCTGGTTGTTATTTAATGTTTTCCTATTCAATTACCTCTCCAAGAATACTGACACAAAACTACATCGATGGTATTGATACATTTAATTTAACAAAAATGTATCTGGAAAACTCCACTACCTGGACTCACTTATTATTCCAGAAAACTGTTAATTATGCAAGAAAAATTATTTAGATAAAAGGAAGTTAATTCCATACATTCCTTCTGAACACATGCCATTCTATGAAATACTCTTGCAATGACCTACTCACAAGAAAAGTGAAAAGAAAACAGCTGAATTTGATGAAGATATAGAAGTTTGAGAAGTGCAATGAATGTCAATTTAAAAAAAAGTAAAATATATTTTATGTAAGCTTACTGGTTAAAATACATTAATATTCATCTGATAAAATTGGGTTTACATTAATTTTCCTTTGTGAATGCCTCCACAATAATCACTATTTGAGAAAGGGAATCTATTTTTCTGTTGTCAGAAAGACATTTTTTCTAAAATCAGAAAATTATAAGATTTTCGGTACTGTATTTTAATTTTTCACCATTTGGTGTACGTACTAAGTTACTCCTAGACTTATGAACCCAAATATATATCCATTTACCATAAATTTGCACAACTGAACATTTTTTAAGACTTTTTTCTCTTCTGAAAAATGTGCATATATTTTACTCTTGCCTTTTCTCAAATCACCAATTCATTTGTTAGTAACTGTTCAATTCATTTCTTAACATATTTTCTTTAGTTGCTTGTTAGTTAAAAATGTTGACTTTTGTAATTTGGTGATTGTTTCATTTTTGTTATTTTCAAAATAATTTTTTGACTATAAGCTATATTTCTGATACAAACTCAAGTCTTCTAGACAGAGAATTGTTTATGGGTACTTTAGCTGGCTGAATTTTCTGTATAACTGTATAAAAACAATTTGGTTAGCTGTTATAAATAAATATATATTTATCTATTTATTAAGAAATGTAGTAACATATATTTATACATATATCAAACATTAAATTCTTCCAGTTTGCAGCAGCATTCCACAAATCTAATCAGTTGGAAGGGGTAAAACCTACTATTCTTGAGTTGTTTTGAATAGCAGATTTTTTATTCACTATGTTTGAATGCATGTATGTACCAATATGACATTCATTTTGAAATCCAGTATCTATTGGATTTCAAAACAAAAACCCATACAACATAACATAAGAACATATGATTTCATATATGAAATCTACATAAAATAGTTAATTCTTTTACTCAGAATTACTTGTTTACTGACAATACAATTTGGTAAAAATTTTAAATATACCTTTATACGCTGAACATTTTTTTAAATTATGTTTAAAACGTCATTTTAATTTAAAATTGAAGTTTAATGAAAAAGCACTTGTTTTTATGAATTTACCATTTGTAAGTTTTATGCTTTATAAAAAAAAAACTAGTAATTATGTAATTAGTATGTTCCTGATAAAGTTTTAATAAAGTATTTATCAACCATAATATAATGTATAGAAATAAAATGAAATAATCTTAAAAAAACATCCTATTTTTAGTATGTTGTAAATACTGTATTCAGCTTTTTCTATAACAACCAGAAAATGATTATTATTTACTGGGTTTTAGTTGTGATTTTTACAAGATGATAAATTTTACTAAATAAAGTTGACCAGATAACCATGAAATTTCCAGATTATCATAGGACTAATTTATTCATTGTGTGTGCTAACCAGTTCATTTATAGTCTCTTTTGATTGGTTGTACATAAATTGATTATGCACAACTCAAAAATAGAAGCTGATTATCGCTATACAGTTTGTATGTCTAACACATGTTGTCACTTTAACCGTCTAACATCTTCACCATTGTCCAAGAAGTTAACAGCTAGATGATTCCACATAATCATTAAGCTTTATAAATTTTATTGAAAAAAAGGTATAAAATATTTAAACCTGTTGTTTAACTGAAGTTGTTTTCTTTTGATTAGAATAAAATATATGTAAGCTGATAATCCAGTTTATTCCCAATATACCTTACATATGTATTTCACTTTATTATCATGAAACAATTGTTTTTTTTATATTTTTATTTATTTATTATTATTTATTAATCTTATTAATAAAAGAAAGAGATTATTAGTTAATCTTAAGGAATAAAGTTTGGTGCTGAGAGGACCAATGGTGGTGCGCCAGGCAGCTGCACACGGCTCCCTCCACGACTCTCCCACTAGAAGCAGTCCGATGTCAATTAATTTACAGATTATTTAATTTAATTTAATTTCTAAGCATAGATTATATTATTTGTATTTTTGTTTACTTATTATTATTTATTTAATTAGTTTTATTAATAAAATAAAATAATGGAATTATTAGTAAATATTTAGCAATAAAAAACATGCTTACATGATCGAACATACTGCCTGTCAAAAAAATCATATGATTTTTTTTTCTTAAATGTTTATAAACAATAAGTAAGAAGAAGCAACACCAACAAATAAGAGCAAGAAGAAAATCATGCTTACATGATTGAACATATTGCTCATCAAAAAATCGTAAAATTTTTTTCTTAAATGTTTATAAAAAATAAATAACAGTAATAATAATTATAAAATAAATTAATAGATTTTACTACCGTAATTCATTCATTCAGTATTATAGCAGATCTTAAAACACATCTATTTTCAATACAAATAAATTGATACTGAATATACTATTAGAATCTATTTAGAATTATATATATATATATATATATATATATATATATATATATATATATATATATATATATGTATTTATTTTGGCCTTGTAGTAACAATTAAACATACATATTTATATAGCCTATGTAACATAAGGATTCCAACGCAGGGTCATACATCAAAATCGGTTCGGCCATTGAGCTACTGCAGTGGAACAAACATACATACATACATACATACATACATACATACACCCTAAAAACATTACACTCTTTTTTGGGCAGTTGTGTAAAAATAAATAGAGCCTACTTCAGATGAATTAAATTTTAAAAAAATGGTTATTCTTTTGTGCTGACTTAAGAAATACTAACTTTATTTTAATTTTCTAATTATATTTTTAAAATAAATATTTGCAGCCAGTTTTTTTTTAAATCATATTTTACACCATTTCACTTTAAATAAATTATTATATTATTTAATTGCTGTTAAGGTGTTACAATTAGTTTTTACATATTATCAGTTAATATTTTTAGCATTTTTATGAATTAAACTGTATTTAATGATTTACAGTAATGCATTTCCTTTGCCTCGACTGACTCCTGATGGCTATCGTGTGACAGTGCATAAATTCTCAGAATCACCGGTCAGTGACTTTGAACCTTGCGATGTTTATAAATATCTTTGCATGATTGGAGATATTCGTCTCTTAGAAGAAGTTACTATTTCAGGTATATTTTATTTTTAGTAATTATGTTTGTATTGTTATAGTGTCTTATTTAATAAGTTTTCTATACATTTATATTTTTAAAAAACCAGAGGTAATAAACTACCTTGTAGCACATCCTTGTTCCACATCTTTTAGTATTATAGATTACTTTTTCAGATCCTCAAAGTAATTACATATCAAATTTAAAAAAAAATAAAAATATGTATTTTTCAGTGTTAAGCCAGTATTATAGCAAAGTTTTTATTTCATTTAATACATTTTATTTCAACGAACATAATTAAGTGATTTTTACAGAATGATAGATTTTACAAAATAATGTTGCACCGGATAACCATGAAATTTCCAGATTATCATAGGATTAATTTATTCGCGTATGAGCTAACCAGTTCATTTATCCTGATATATAATTGCCATAATTTATGTAAGTAACATTTACTAACCATCATATTTTCTCTGACTTTTAAATGATAATAGAAATAAGATATGCATTAGCTGTAAATCAAACAAACTACTGGAGGGGGGAACAAATGAAAACATAAAGTTGAAAAAAGAAAAAGAATTATGTTTTTGTTATCATGATGTAATATCTCTTTCTCCAGTTTAGTTTTAAGTAAAAAAGTCAAGATCTCATATTAATGATTGTTTACTTATATTTTTTAAGTAAATGATGAATAGCATGTGATAATAATAATATATATACTTATTATGATAATAATAAGTATGCATGAAATAGATTGTGTTAAAATTTGCATGATGATTTTTAGAAACATTGTTTACAAAGTAATTGTTATAATGATACCTGCATATTTTTCATAGCCTTACCATTTTTATATTAATCACTTATACTGTTCTATACATTAGACATTTACCAACTTTTTAAAACACACCTATATGAATAGAATCACTAATAAATAAACAATTTAATTTTTTACTATTTACAACAAACTAGATACCAGTTGACCCACAATTCTGTTAATTGATAGCAGATCGTAAGTTTGCTATTCATTTTTTGTCTACTATGAATGCAGTGTGATTAAAAGTAAAGTAAAAATAAAAACTTGGTGGAAAAAGCAAAGAAATTATCAGGAGTGAGCTAAAATTGATGGGCAAAGAAGGAATGAGCAATAAAAATAAAAATTAAATGACAATTTCCATTTTTTTTGCAGCAAGTCCAGCTTTATTGTAATAAAGATAGCGATGTATCCATCAGTACATTAACATCCATAAAGAAGGAAACTGAAGACAAATTTTCAGATAACAGGGCAGTCAAGTTTCAGTACTCCAGTTAAAAGTTGCAAAAGAGAAAAACATTAGTTCTTAGTAGAATTATACAGAATTTTCACTTTTGAGAAAACACAGTCAACTTTAAAAAAATTATGAAATAAACTTAAACTTGATCTAGTTTGGCAAAAAGAAGCAAGTTATATAACAAGACTGTATTAAAAAATCTAGAATTTAAGTTTGTAATGATTATCAGTAACAGAAAATTGAAAGTACCATTTTAACTTCACATTCAACCAAAAAGTCATTGGAAAACAGAAGCAGTGAGGGAACCCATAATTTCTAAAGGCGAGAATAACTCATGCAGGCGGAAAAAATAATTTTGTTTCATATGCCTTGCTTGACCACCAAACCAAAAATAGATGACTATCATGAAAATATAAATCATCAGAACTTTGAAAAATGGGTTACAGCAAAATTTACCACCAGTGGGCATACTAATGTTTGTTAATGCCCATTGTGTTGAAGTGGAAAAAATTCCAACTATGACAGCCGGAAATTCACAAGCAGCTAAAAAAAATTAATATTTCCTTTAAAAAAAATCCATTTTTAAGTCTAAATTACGTTTTATTACACATCTTGTTCCTTCCTTACTAAACTGAAAATACTTGATTGCAAAAAAAGAGAATTGTTTGTATAAATTGAAAGTGATTTTTGGAGTAAAGAATGTGCCATGGGTATTGAAATTGACTGACTGATGAATGCTGAATCTAATGATGAAGCAGTGGGTGATACTGAAGATTATGTGCTGTTACCCAGACAATTAGAATTTGAAGGAATGAAGGTCAGATAAAATACACAAAAATCTGTTATAATAAATCATTTTATTTATATCGAAAGCAACATAAATTCAATATTTATTTTTTATTCGTTTCATTTAAAATTTAACAAAGTATTATTCTAAATAAATAACATTAAAATAATTTCTTAAATATTAAACAATTTTAAATCAAAATTTAATTTTTTTCATTTATTAAAGGGACAATCTTTTTCTCATTTATTATATCATTAACATATTAATTAATATTCCAGATTTATAAATATTTGTGCATGAGTTTTACTTTGTAAAAGTTAATGGCATACACACTAATGTTGACTGAATACACACATATTAGCTCAATGAGTATTACATTACCCATTATGAAGTAGACAGTAGTCATCAAGTTATAGTCCAAGAAGACCAAACTGTGAATTTTATTTCCTTGTATTAATATGGACTTTTTTTCTTGAGAAGATTTTTTATTTGGAACCTTGTAAAAATCCATTTCTTATCATTAATTATATAAAATATTAATTTCTGTATAATCATCAGTTTAAACAAATTTATTGTTTTTATTTTAAAATAAATTAAAAATTCTTTAAAATTGTTCAACCTGTTGGTTACACATCAAATATCAAGCACTGCAAATCATTTAAATAATTGGAATATAACCAGTAGGTCATAAGATTTTTATGTGTTTTAAGATAGCTTTGTTTAAACTGATGCTAGAGTTAAACTTTCACATTTAAAAAATAATTAAAAACAGATTTCTGCTAGACATGATAAAAAATTAAAAAAAGTTTGTATTGAATTATTAGTTTATTTTACTTGATTTTTTGTATATTTACTTAAAAATATATATGTATACATATGTATGTGTGATGATTCTCCTTACTGAATTGAAGCAGTGTATATAATACTCTGGTTTCAAAACAGAAAGTGATATGTGAATTTGTTACTTTACAGCCAGTCTTTCTAATTTTTTTGTTGCATGCAAAGCATCTGAGGTGCAAAAAAATTCAGTCAGAATTGCTTTCTCTGAGAGTAATGATATTCATTCATTATACTTGATACAGTCACTCCCTTGGATGAACAGAATGATGTCACTTTTAGGGCTGAAAATCCCTTCCATGTCACTCAATTTGGCATGCTAATGTGCATTTATATTCTTGTCACGTTGAAGAAAACAACAGGAAATCATCTTATGTTTCATATTTCTTAGTAAGCACGACATGGGTGGTTGTTATTCTTCAGGTTGCTTACTGCCATCACAGTTGCCACTTAACATACATACATATTAGTAAACTTGTTTTATTTTTTCAGTATTATATTAAAGAAAAATTAAATAATTATTTTATATCTTTCTAAAAATTAAAGTAATTAAACTAGGTTGAACTGGCAAGTTATTGTTATCGCGGAAACTGTTTAATAAAAAAAATTTGTTATTTATCCATTAACTGCATTCAGGAGAATATGTAAAAAAAATATGTGGAGTACTGAAAATACCACTCCAAAATACAAAGTTATCATAAAAGAACGGTGCGGTTTCAGTAATTCATAGGAAGATTGTAGGGAAATTTCTAGATGTTATATTGGTCTCCCTGAAAGCCTCCAACCTAAAAGTTTGTTTATCAGCAGCTGTAACCACAAGGTCAGTTCTTGTATTGTTGTTGCGGTGAGTTTAGTGAGTTACTATGTTCTCGGATAAAGACAAAGCAAAGTGTGCTTTATTGATATCTGAATTAAAATCTGTAATTTTAGTTCAACGTGCGTTCCGACGTGAATTCGGAAGAGATCCACCACACAAAAATAACATAACACGTTGGTTCAAACAATTCGAAGAAACTGGATCGGTTAACAACAGAAATCAACCGGCAGACCAAGTGTACCAGACGAAACGGTTGAACTAATTATACAATCGGCAATTAGAAATCCTGGCAAGTCCATCTCCTGTTGAACGTCGAATTAGGTATTCCAAAATCAACAGTTCACAAAGTTTTACATAAAAAACTGAAATTACACTTATAAAATCCAGATGCTGCAGGAATTGAAACCCGATGATTGTGTAAAACGTTACAATTTCGCTGTTGAAATGTTGGAGTGAATAAGTGAAAACGAATCATTTTTAGATGAAATAATTTTTACAGACGAAGCTACATTCTATGTGAATGGATGTGTTAACAGACACAATTCACGAATATGGGGCCCTAAAACCCACACGCAATTATTGAGAAACAACGCGATTCGCCTAAAGTTAAAGTTTGGTGTGGTGTGATGAAAAATCGTGTAATAGGGCCTTTCTTCTTCGCTGAAAAAACAATTAATGGAGTTGTGTATCTTGACATGTTAACCAATTATTGCTTTCCTCAGCTGGATGAACTCGAAAACATTCATCAACTTCATTTCCAACAAGAAGTGCTCCCCCGCACTTCAATGCATTGGTCACAGACGCTTTGAACGAAAAATTTGGACATCGATGGATAGGCCGGCAAGGACCCATACTTTCGCCTCCAAGGAGTCGAGACCTGACACCTTGCGACTTTTTCTTGTGGGGATACATCAAAAGCGTTGTTTCTACACAAAAAATTCGCGAACTAAACCACTTAAAGAACAGGATTAATGAAGCAATGACAACCATTAACGAAGAAATGTTAACCAATGTTTGAAGAGAAGTGTAGTATCGTTTAGACTTTTGTCGAGCGACTAAGAGCGCACATATTGAAATTTATTAATTATGTAAAAAAAGTTTGAGACGACAAATTTGAAAAATAAAAAACATAAACTTTAAGTAATTCTGTTTTAATTTAAACTATGTTCAAAACCGCACCATTCTTTTATGATAACTCTGTATTATGTACAGCAAACGTTTATCTTAAAAAGGGTTGAAATATTTGCAGTGAATTGAAATGAACTGGTGTGGTGAATTTAATGAGAACTGAAATCGTTTAAATATTTTCTCTTGAAGGAAGAAATGAAATAATAATTTTAAGTAGTACATTTCAAACATATCTATTATAACTAAACTGCTGGTACTAGTATTCATTTTATGTTGCTTTATTTAAAAATATAAGCTAATTGAAATTAAACATTATGTTGCAGGAGATGTGTTCGTATTTGATGTTGCCAATTTGACATTACAACATGTGGCAAAACTTGCAAATCCATCATTGAAAAAAATTATTCACTGTACAGAGGTAATTTTATAATTATTTTTATTTAAATTTAATTTCTAACATGGAATTACCCATGGCATATCCTCTAATAAAGAATGAAACCAGTTACAGTATCCTTTAGAAATACTTAATGTAAATTTAAAGAAAACTACAAGAAAACCATGAAAGGTCATCATCACCAACAGAATAATGTATATAAAATTAAAAAAAAAAATTATACATAATTCTAAATTATTCTAGTTATAGATTCTGTACAACCTAATTTTTATGGATTTGCTGTGAACCGGTATATTTTTGTTTTGTGAAGTTTTAATTTCACTCCCCTGATTTTAGTGCTATATTAAAATTTTTTTATTAAGTTAAGCATTTTAAAATAACTGAAAATTAGGTGGGTTGATAAAATTTGAAATTAAAAGGTCTTAGAACAAGGAGTGGAGAGAAAACTTTACAGCAGAATCTTCCAAATAGATGAAGTCGGTTGATGGGCCTTATATTAAGACATTCATTAAGGTTTGGTTAATTTGTTAATACACAGTAGAAAGTAAAAACTGTAGACGCGAATGAATGAAAAAAATGACTGAGGATGTAAAATATAGCCAGTATGTTGAGGTTAAAATATCAGCACATGATAAAGATTAATGACAAACATCTTACCGACTGATGACTCCAGAGAAATTTATTAAAACTATCTTTCATTTTATTTAAATTTTTTTCATATTATTAACATTATAAGATGAATTTATATTGTTTTTTTCCATTTTAATTTCACAGTATTTATCATCATTTTTATTTGAAATTATGATTAATAATGTTAAAAAAAAAATTATTAGATTATTTTAAAATATATTTTTTTGTTACATGGTGGTGTTTTAGTGTTAATACTTTAGGATCTATACTTTAAGGAGCCTCCTCTATGAATCATGAGACCTTGCCGTTGGTGAGGGGGCTTGAGTGCTCAGGGATACAGAGTAGCTGGACCTAAGGTGCAACCATATCGGAGAGGTATCTGTTGAGAGCCAGACTAAGGAATGATTCCTGAAAGAGGGCAGCAGCTCTTTCAGTAGTTGTTAGGGGCGTGAGTCACAATGACTTAAACGGCCATATCAACATCACTCAGTCCTCTGAGTACTGCGCAGCTGAAAGCAATGGAAAACTACAGCTGTTTTTTTTTTCCAAGAAAATGTGGCTCTCTGCATTTTCACACAACAATAACGGAGGCGCCTTCCTTGGTAAAATATTTCGGAGGTAAAATAGTTCCCCGTTCGGATCTCTGGGTGGGGACTACTAAGGAAGGGGTCACCAGAAAATTGAAAAGTAACATTCTACGAGTCAGAGCGTAGAATGTTAGAAGTTTAAAAAAGGTTGGTAGGCTAGAAAATTTAAAAAGGGAAATGGATAGGATAAATGTGGATGTAGTAGGAATTAGTGAGGTTCGGTGGGAAGAGGAAGGCGACTTTTGGTCAGGTGGTTTTAGAATAATTAACTCAGCTTCAAATAATGGGCAGGCAGGAGTAGGTTTCATAATGAACAAGAAGATAGGGAAGAGAGTAGAGTATTTCAAAACGCATAGCGATAGAATCATTGTAATAAGGATAAAATCAAAACCTAAACCGACAACGATTGTTAACGTCTATATGCCTACAAACGCCCATGATGATGATGAGGTAGAGTGTGTATACGAAGAGATTGATGAAGCAATTAAACACGTAAAAGGAAATGAAAATTTAATAATAGTTGGAGATTGGAATGCAAGCATTGGAAAAGGCAAGGAAGGAAATATAGTGGGTGAATACGGGCTGGACAAAAGGAATGAAAGAGGGGACCGACTTATAGAGTTCTGCACGAAGTATAATTTAGTAATTACCAACACCCAATTTAAAAATCATAATAGAAGAATATACACTTGGAAAAAGCCAGGCGATACTGCAAGGTATCAGATAGATTATATCATGGTTAAGCAAAGATTTAGAAATCAACTCGTTGACTGCAAAACTTACCCTGGAGCAGACATTGATAGCGACCATAATTTGGTGATAATGAAATGTAGATTGGGGTTTATAAACCTGAAGAAAAGGTGTCAGATGAATCGGTAGAATTTAGAGAAGCTTGAGGAAGAGGAGGTAAAGAAGATTTTTGAGGAGGACATCACAAGAGGTCTGAGTAAAAGAGATAAGGTAGAAAATGTAGAAGAAGAATGGGAGAATGTTAAAAACGAAATTCTTAAATCAGCAGAAGCAAACTTAGGCAGAATAAAGAGAACTGGTAGAAAACCTTGGGTTTCAGAAGATATATTGCGGCTGATGGATGAGCGTAGAAAATATAAGAATGCTAGTGATGAAGAAAGTAAAAGGAACTATCGGCAATTAAGAAATGCTATAAACAGGAAGTGCAAACTGGCGAAAGAAGAGTGGATTAAAGAAAAGTGTTCAGAAGTGGAAAGAGAAATGAACATTGGTAAAATAGACGGGGCATACAGGAAAGTTAAGGAAAATTTTGGGGTACATAAATTAAAATCTAATAATGTGTTAAACAAAGATGGTACACCAATATATAATACGAAAGGTAAAGTCGATAGATGGGTGGAATATATTGAAGAGTTATACGGAGGAAATGAATTAGAAAAAAAAAAATGTTATAGAGAAAGAAGAGGAAGGTGAGGAGGATGAAATGGGAGAAACAATACTGAGATCTGAATTTAAGAGAGCATTAAAAGATTTAAATGACAGAAAGGCTCCTGGAATAGACGGAATACCTGTAGAATTACTGCGCAGTGCAGGTAAGGAAGCGATTGATAGATTATACAAACTGGTGTGTAATATTTATGAAAAAGGGGAATTTCCGTCAGACTTCAAAAAAAGTGTTATAGTCATGATACCAAAGAAAGCAGGGGCAGATAAATGTGAAGAATACAGAACAATTAGTTTAACTAGTCATGCATCAAAAATCTTAACTAGAATTCTATACAGAAGAATTGAGAGGAGAGTGGAAGAAGTGTTAGGAGAAGACCAATTTGGTTTCAGGAAAAGTATAGGGACAAGGGAAGCAATTTTAGGCCTCAGATTAATAGTAGAAGGAAAATTAAAGAAAAACAAACCGACATACTTGGCGTTTATAGACCTAGAAAAGGCATTCGATAACGTAGACTGGAATAAAATGTTCAGCATTTTAAAAAAATTAGGGTTCAAATACAGAGATAGAAGAACAGTTGCTAACATGTACAGGAACCAAACAGCAACAGTAATAATTGAAGAACATAAGAAAGAAGCCGTAATAAGAAAGGGAGTCCGACAAGGATGTTCCCTATCTCCGTTACTTTTTAATCTTTACATGGAACTAGCAGTTACTGATGTTAAAGAACAATTTAGATTCGGAGTAACAGTACAAGGTGAAAAGATAAAGATGTTACGATTTGCTGATGATATAGTAATTCTAGCCGAGAGTAAAAAGGATTTAGAAGAAACAATGAACGGCATAGATGAAGTCCTATGCAAGAACTATCGCATGAAAATAAACAAGAACAAAACAAAAGTAATGAAATGCAGTAGAAATAACAAAGATGGACCACTGAATGTGAAAATAGGAGGAGAAAAGATTATGGAGGTAGAAGAATTTTGTTATTTGGGAAGTAGAATTGCTAAAGATGGACTAAGCAGGAGCGATATAGCACAAGCGAAACAAGCCTTCAGTAAGAAATATAATTTGTTTACATCAAAAATTAATTTAAATGTCAGGAAAATATCAGATGGGTGGATAAGTGACAAATGAAGAGGTATTGCGACAAATAGATGAAGAAAGAAGCATTTGGAAAAATATAGTTAAAAGAAGAGACAGACTTATAGGCCACATACTAAGGCATCCTGGAATAGTCGCTTTAATTTTGGAAGGACAGGTAGAAGGGAAAAATTGTGTAGGCAGGCCACGTTTGGAATATGTAAAACAAATTGTTAGGGATGTAGGATGTAGAGGGTATACTGAAATGAAACGACTAGCACTAGATAGGGAATCTTGGAGAGCTGCATCAAACCAGTCAAATGACTGAAGACAAAAAAAAAACCTTAAGAAGTTTGTGTTAAAACTGTTAGTAGCCATAATTTTACTAGTTTTTTTTTTTTTTTAATTTCTATGACTTTGTTTTACACTTTTATGTTGTGGTTGACCAAGTTACACAAACCACATTAGTGGTAGTTTCTCCTTTTGGGTATCAAGGAGATACCTGAAAGACTGATGACATTCGTTAATTTTATGAGCTGTGTTATACAGCATATCATCACAGAAAAGTTAGATTAGTTCATTAGTTTCTAAGATTAGTTCTATAAAAATTTACATGATACCCAGTTGACAAACAAAGGTTATATTATTGAAATATAAAAAGAAGGTTATGTATTGTATATGCATGCATGCATGTGTGTGCACATGCACACACACACAAATATTTTAGCTGTAAATATGTTGTTTCTGATTGATGTACATATATGTATAAACTATGATACTTATTTCACCATAATATTCTTTCAAGTGCCTTTTTTTCTTCAGGAAGGTTATCCCCAGCGATTAAAAGAAATTCACATGATAAATTGCCCAACGTATGTTGATAAAATAGTTAATATGTTCAAAATGTTCATGAAGGAAAAAATGCGAAATAGGGTAGGTATTACCATACATTTATTTTTTATTGTTATATAATTTTTCCATTTGTAAATTTATTGGTATTTTTCTATTTTTAATTATTATTTTTCAACATCGGACAATGTGTACTATCTCAGTAAAAACTTAATGACAATTAGTTGAACAGCGAAGAAAGTATTTAACAAATAAATATTAAATTAACCACCACATATAATATCTAACATCACTGTTTATAACTACAAGCATAAAGTTTAGTTATATTTAACTAAAACAGGAATTTCTTTTAGTATAATCAAATGTTGTGGTCACTGGCCACTAATAAGTGATAATAACTTTTAGTGATACTGTTTGTTATCAAATATTTTGTAATGATACTGTTTGTTATAAAATATACTGAACATTGTATAACATTGATGATTTTTCTTTACCAGTTTATTAAATAATGGCTGTATTTCATACCCTTGAGTTTCCAAGGAATCCAAAGTAACCAGGCACTAAAGCCTAGAAGCCATATAAGATGTAAATAATATAGTTTTGTTAATCTGATTTCACATTTTAAATTATGTTAATTCAGTATAAGAATTCCAAGCTCTTACTTGAATTGCTTATCATATGCTTTCAATTCTTATGATAATATTTATCAGCTCGTATTATCACTACTGTTTCTAGCAAAAAATAGTAGTACCTTTTCTTCTAAGAAACAAGAGTTTACACCCAGAAACACAAATAATATATAAAAATATTTGTTAGGACCTTCTGGCATGTAGGGTTACATCTTTGTAAAGAAACATTTGTAAACTTCCTTATGCACAACATTATACATCTCTTGCAACATGATGGTTTTATAACATCAGTATAGTTTTAAGCAGTAGTGTTTTGGCTGTAATGGACTTGTGAACTAATTGTAGGTAATGATGATCAAAATCATATTTGATAATCTAATTTCTATAAATTATCAAGTTAGATACTGCTTGATGCGATTTTCTGTGGATGGTTAACTGCAAACTAGTCAGATTTCATTGTCAGTGAAAGCCAATAGTCTATTGTACTACTTAAAAATCAGAAGAAAGTGGAAAAAATTCACGTAAAATTAATTCATTGAATTTAAAACGAAATTTTAACTCATTGTTTGTAAAGGGAAATGTATGCTATGATATTTTGGTTTTGTCTAACAATTTATTTTGTTTTTTTCTGGGAGAGGTTTAAACCCTGCCTGAACCCTCTTTACTGTATCAGCAGTGTGAATCAAATATTTATAAGATTTTGTAGGATCTTAAACTGTTTTACTGTATAAATTTATTGTTATTCAGTTTATAATTATAAATTTTAAATGATTTGAATGCTGTTAATGATAAAACAATTACAACAGAAGGGTATTAAGAATAAGAAAGAGTAAGGGTATTAATCAACTAGAGAACATCCTTGGTTATTCTTTCATTTTTTTTTGTTTGTGTTATGTTTTTTGGGTGTATTTGAGATTTTTAATTTTCATTGTTTAGATATATATTCTTATTTTAGGAATAGTTAAAAAAATATTTTATTCTACATACTTTACGAGGGTCCAAAGTATCTATAAAGTGAAACAATTTGAATAAAATTGAATTACCAAAAACGTAAATTAGAAAGTTATAAGTTTCAGGAAAAATTTCATAATTTTTTTCTTATTAACCACACTGAAAATAATAAAAAGAATACAAAAACAAAATTTCATTATTGTTTTTTTTTATATTGTATAAGGTGTGGGTATTGAAGAACGAGATTAATGCTGTAAAATATTTTATTTTAAATTTATACATATTTACTTATTATCTTCTTCAATATACATCCCTCCTCTATCCCAACAACACTCCATGCGAATTTTCCATTGTTTGAAACGGTGCTGGAAGTCTTCTGTCTTCTGTGAGCTCTTTCATGATGCATGCTGCTTTATCTTTCACAGCTTCAACTGAAATCTTGTTCCTTTTAATGCATATTTGACCTTGGGGAACATAAAAGTCACATTGTGCCAGGTCAGGCGAATAAGGTAGGTGGTCTAACACTGGGATGTTATACTTGGTTAGAAACATCTTGACAGACCGTACAGTGTGAGCCAGTGCATTGTCCTGATAAAGAACCCATGACTTGTTCTTCCACAATTTGGGTTCTTTTCTTATTTTTCTCAATGGTTCTTTTTGCTCAACTCAACTTTTTGAGCAAGGACCTGTAGGTAGTAATGTTAATTAATTAATAGTTGACCTTCAGGAACCCAGTGAAGGTATACAATCCCATGAATATAAAAAAAAACGATAATCATCGCTTTGAATTTTGATCATCTTCTCAGCCATCTTGGAAATGCTTAAATAAATTAAAAAACCTCACACGTGATAAGCATTCATTGTCATGTACTTTTTTTTAATAAAAGATGAGATTCAGTAGCGGTTTTTCCAAGTTTCATATGAAATTTCACGACAATTCTTTGCTCTAATAAAACACTTATTTTTTCGGCACATCGAAAAAACAGACGTTATCCAAACGAAGGCCACAGCCAGACTAATATGTCTACAGATACTGGAGTGGCAACAATCGGAAGAGAAGGCTTCATGCTACACAGCTGTCGGTCGTACAAATTTGGCACATGCGCAGTTCTTCTGTAGCAGCATTAGTCTTGTTATTTAATAGCCACACCTCGTACACTAAGAGTTATTTTGAAGCTTCAAATGCTAATTTTTTTAATACAGTATATTCATTAAAACTATTTACAATTAATTTACAAATATTGATTTATGACTGTAATATGCATGATTGTCAATTTTCAGTTCCACATTCATACTTCATACCAAACATTATATAATTATATGCCACAGTCAATTTTGCCGGAAGAATATGGAGGTGATGCAAAATCTATTCATCAACTTCAAGGTAATAAGTAATAAATTAAAATATTAATCTTTTGATAATTTTTTAACTAATATTTGTTATATGTCATTATTTAAATTGTGTGGGAAACAGTATTTTTAAAGGGTGTGCAAGTAATGAAAACGGTCAGGTCATCATAAGTTCAATGTGTACTTCAAGTTGGTAAGTGCACCTGCTGCATGTGCGAGTTACTAATGTCAATGAGGCAGCATCCATGATGTATGTAATACTACTAAGGTTAATTCATTAAAAGCTTTTACTATATTCACTTTTGTGTATACATTTATAAAAAAAGAAAAATCCACCTATTCATTTGTTAATTAATAAATATTAGAATGAAGAAACACTAACTTTTTGAACAAGAGCAAATTTTGTTAAATTATACAAAATGCCAGCCCACTATTACTTTATCTGTCCTTCATATACATTCTTTATACTTACTACTAGCAGTAAAATAACCTTTCAGTAAAATAATCAGTCTTTTATTCTGATTGTTATTACATATATTATGATGGTAATACATTCTGAACATGTAACATCAGAAAAAATAATGTGTATTCTGATAATAATACATTACATAGATCATGTCAGAACATGAAATAATATTAAAGTAAATATAGGTTAAGGTATGAAATGTATAAAATACCTAAAAAATAAATTGAAATTCAGAAGGCATTAATGAAAATTATTTGACCACATATTTGTATACATGTTAAACAGAGTTGCAGAAAATTCTGGGTCTTTTTAAATATTATTCTAAAATTCATCGATAGTAATAATGTTTTTATGTCATTTTAAATAAATGATAAAATTTATTTAAGATATTTTAAAAGATTCATAATGATGATGGTTCTTAGAATAGTAGGATTCCCTGTTTTTGTTGTTTAAATTGCAAAACTTTGAAGTTTACCATGAGAATTTTGTAAACTAAGAGTGGCACATTTTTAAGTTCAACATCAACCACCTATATGCCTTTAACACTGAAAAATGTTGAGTATTTTTTACGGGAGTAAAAGAAATTAGTTAATATTTACAATGTTTTTTCTATATTTACTATATAGTTACTTACCTCTTACTCAAGATCATCTATAAAATTCTTTTAAGCATCTCATTATAGCAGATCTTCTCTTAACAACCTTTTTGTATTTTTTTGTAATTGTTTTTTTTATTTTTCAGATCAGTGGAGTAAAAAATTAGAAAGCTATGCTGGGTGGTTTAAAATGCAAGAAAATGTCAAAACTGATAATAATTTGAGACCGCCAAGATCAAGTCCAAGTAGTGCTGATAAATTCTTTGACTTTGGAACTGAAGGTGCATTCAGAAAGTTGGAAATTGATTAAAATAGTATTATTATTAAATGTACAGTAGGTTTTTCATGTATTTTTTTTATAGATATGGTTGCTGAATCATTATTCTTTTTGTATTTAGTATACTTTTTTAAATAAATTATTTTATGTGTTGTTTCTCTATTTATTGTTTTTTTATAGTCTTAGTCTTTTTACTATATTCTATTTTGTCTTATTTATTCAAAAAATTAAATTTTACTTCCAAAGCTGTTTTACTGATCCTGTAATCTTTCTTATTCAGTATACACTTACCTTTTAGACAGATTTCATAAGAAAGCTACCTATTGTAACAGGTACCATGTTCAACTTCCAGAAAATTTTGACATATCTTCGCATTTCACATCCCCCAGACCCCACTGTCAGTTCAAACGTTTTTATATATCTATATATATATTTCACTTTCTTGTGGACACGATAACTGCCATAATTTTGCGCCAATAACTTTTAAAAACAAAATACCGCTATATCTTTCTTATTAAGTAAAATATCGAATTCATTTAAAGTTTTTACTATCCTTTGGATAAGGGCCTAAAACTTATCTAAGTAAAGTTTTTGATATCCAACCATTGACCCAGGGAGTGGAAAAAATGGGGTTTCGAAGACAAAACAAATCATACCTCCCTTAGGCATAGCATCAAATCAGCTTAAAGTGGTCATTAGTCCTCTAAACATTACCTAAGACTTTTGTCTGAAACAATTTTTGATATGACAAACACTTACGGCAAGGGATGGCCAAAATGTTGCTAGAATTGTAAGAAGATGGGGCTGGCTTGTCATATGCTAAACATGTGAAACTTTTTTCATATGTAACCATTGTCATATTAAGTAAATTTGAAGCTTTTCTTAACTTTAAGGTGGAACTCCTTTTTATCCCCTACTTAGCACTGGTGAAATCTACCTCCACCTTCTGGCATGCCAAAAGGGATTTTTTTAATTTCACTGTTTTACTAATTACTATTTTTTAATAAATATAGTTATTGTATATTTTTTATAAACAATTTTTTTTATCTGGATATTCTCATTTATCATATTAATTGTCTTGTTATAAAACTTCTATGACCCCCCTTACATATTTAAATAGTTGTGCTTTGATTACATTAGGAATACATGATTTTGTCCTCCACAGGAAATGCCTATTCATAAATATATGTAAAGGCAAATGTAAATCATACAGTCAAACATTATTGAGATTTTTGGCATAACAAAACCATCAGATCATAGTCGTTTCTAAAAATGATGTTGGCCTACTGAATATATTTTTTATCTTATAAGTGAGTTTATTAAAAATTAAAATAATTTATAAAAAATTCTTTTAAAAGATAAAATAAGGCTGTAATTAGAAGCTGTGAGACAGTTCCTGTATTTATATTTAGTTAGTAAACCAGGATAATTTAAAAGTTTCTGGTTTTACTCAAGGAGATTACTTATAATTTTCTAAATTATGATAAAATATAATTATTAAAACATTATATAAATAATCCAAACAAAACCTGTTAGAAAAAATCTGTTCATGCAGTTGGACATCAAACAAGAGCGGCATTGTTGATATTCTACCCATTTATATGTTTATCAACTCTAAATACAGTATTGTACATTATTATGTGTCCTTTTTTTTCCTATATACTAAATATAATGGATGTATAACTACACTTCACACATGACCCATAAACAAAACATTAAAATAAGGATATTGCTAATTATTCTCCTTGACATCAGGAATGCATTCGGAAGCATTTTCATACCGTACTGTGTTGGAGGGGGGGGGAGGCTGCTGAAGTCATAGTGGGCATTACCCCAATACAGTTAAGAGCGGACCAACTGGTGAGACGATATAAAGGTATACCCCATTTATGAGGAGTATATAAATAGTATTTCTCCGACTCATCAAGAATTAAAAAAAAAGTTATATAAGTATGATACAATTTTAAAATTGATAAAACCAAAATCTGACTTCAGTTTACTTTTACACCAAACAAATAGTTTAATAATCACAAACTTAATTTTAACTATCCTACAGAGAAGAGTTATCTCTCCATCACAATACACCAACTTCATCAATCAATTACCTTAAAGATAGCTTGAAAAATATTTTACTTAACATTGAAGGTTTTGAGGAAGATTGATAATCTCTATATTATTATAGTATATTACAGTATTAGTATTATTATTGCTGTATTAGTTGTTTAAAAGTAGATCAATTTTGTTGTACTTAAAAATTTTTAGTGCTGAGTAATTTTCTAAATATGAATCTAGAGTAAAAATTATAGTCTACTGTTTTGAATGCACCATATTGAAATTCTTTAGAGAGATGAATTCTTCATTGAAATTTTTAAGTGGAATTCATTACTGACATTTTTAAGTGGTATTTCTTATAAAGAAATATACGAGTTTAGGTATGGTATGTTTCAGATGAATGAGTATCTTACAGGGAAGATACTGCACAAAAATCATCCTATATTGAGGTATAAAATAGTTTCATTTCCTTTGTCAACTACGCTTTATTAAGGGTCATTATTTCATACTTGATTAATCAGATTATAACTACTGCCATACTTAAGAGGAAAAATCTTAAAAATTTATTTATGTAAAGAATTTTATTGCTTATTCTATTTCTAAATATATTGTAAAAACTTGTAACTAACTTATAAATAGATAAATATTAAATCACAATATTGAGCCGCATATTTTATTCATAAAAATTATTTAAAATTTAGTAGAACGATACAAAGTATTTGTGTCATCTGAATTCTCAGTCGTTTCGGTTGTACCAGACCTGTAAGCAAACAAATAGAAAATTTTATAATTTTTCAGCGAGACAATTACAGTGCTTTCAAACAAGTTTGAAGTAAGTCCAGTTAAATAAGTTAATATTAGTGAAAAATATATTTCTTTCATAATTTAGTAATCATTATAAAAAATGAATTACAAAATTATGTAAACTACAGTGTTCGGAAAGTTGCTGTGCAATGGAATTATGGAAATGTAATGACAAAACTTCCTTAATTATTACTTTGTATTTTTATTTTATGAAAACAGATGTTACAACAACTGGAAACGTTTATAAAAGGTGTGTAAAATGACCTCATACAACACTGCACACAATTCAATTTGTTTTCAAATACTTTAACCAGCTGATGTACTGGAATGTCTCATATGTATGCCGTTATTACGGTTTTTAGTTTTTCAATCATTCATGGTCTGTTGTGATACATTGCTTGTTTCACTGAAACCATAGAAGGTAATCTGGAGGAGTCAGATCGAGGAATCGTGCAAGCCACAAATGCCTCAAAATGATTCATTCATCAAAGATATTTTGTGAAAAAGTCATTGACTTAGCTGTGTGCACAGTGGTGGCATCTTGTTGGAACTCAACCATGATTGATTTCAACTTCTGTTAACTGACTAATGAATTTTGTTAAAACAGCATAATAATGATAACTATTTATAATATTTTCAAAAAAGGTTGGATCCACAATGCGTGTTATACTCACACCAACCCAACCCCAATTTTTGCTGCATGCTTGAGTGTCTTGGAATTCAAGCTGCTTCCATGATCATCCCTTGCCCAGCAGGAAACCATCGACAGCATAAGCAATGGTGCGACACCCGCTGAGCAACGTAGTCATCAGAAGTGAATCAAACTCCACCACTCACAATAACTGACCAACACATAGCCCTGCGACAACCACTTTACAGTATCTTCCCAAACTCATGGTTGTCCATGTATTTGTTCAAAGTAAAAAATCACTACGCTCGTCTCCATACCTTCTAAGGTGAGCAACTCGCCAAGTACATTACGTACCTGCAACTTATGTTGTGCGAAAAAAACCAACCTATTAATTCACAGCCATCATCATTGAAGCCGCTATCCCACAAAAGAGACTTAGGGTTCACATCCGCACAAACAAAGAATCGACTGCCACCTGAGAAACGTAGGATTTTATAGCAGACTTCAAAATAAAATCAGCAGTATCTCTATAATGAAAATATGAACTTGAAGAATACAGTTGCAAGTTCTGATCATCCGCACGGACAACAAAGTGATGATCGTTTGCGTACTGTAGAATGATTTCGTTTCTTCACATTGCAGCAGACATGCTAAAAGAAACAAAATAAAAACTTTTCCAAAGAGAAAAACCTGGCAGTTCACCGGACACAACATATGATGTTGCAACAAGACAACATCCAACCCCCTACGCATAGCGATCTAGCCAAGTTCTATCTGTGCAATATAAGACCCCTACGCAATTATTTACTGAACTTTAACCATCTAACGATTTTAAATTGTATTACATTATGAATGCCCGATTGTAACGCGCACACTATTTATTTACAGAGTGCTTATGGTCCTTCCCAAGAAGTCTGATGTTAACACAAGTCGTGCCTCGGACGTCTTAGCATACTCCTCTCATTTATGACTCTCATCCACAAAGTGGAAGCACACTACCACAGATGTTTACACCTTTCAGCTGTGTGTCCAAACTGGCGGCATTTGCACAAACGATGAACATATACTATTATTTTTTGGCCTTACACGAAGAGAAATCAGTAAACAAACTGCTTTCGGATTAGACGCCTTAAATAGTTCAGAACTCGCATGGAACACAACAACCAGGCTGCTGGTGGTCTCCTGCTGGTCGAGGGAGGCTTGTGGGCACAGGTTGAATTCCCAGCCACTGAAACATGCATGATACGCGAGCTAAAGGGTTATGCGGCGAGCCGGCGTATCGACGATGTCAAGAACACGAAATATATTCCAAAGTTCTCACAGAGACAATTATAAGGAGGATCACTTTTTTCATTTTTCTGACTTCCTGTTCATCCTAGACCAAAACCACTCAGGATCTCAACCGATCCGGGCCACCGCTATCTTTTGACCCCAAATCCTAAAAATTCCGCCCCCCCCAAAAAATTTCCTCCGCCAAAAACTTGGTGTTTCTAGGCGTTTGTTTTATTTGTTCACAGATTATTTAGGTTCAAAGGTCAGAAATGGCGAAAAACGGTTTTAAACAGAAGGATTTGACCTGGCGAAGAATTTTTTTGGGGGGTAATTTTTTGGGATTTTTTTAATTTTGCGCGCACGCAATAGATTTGGCAACACCTCATCATAATAATAATAGTCACGCGCATAATAATAGTGCAGGTTGATTTGGCAACGTCGCGTGCACACAATAGATTTGGCAACACCACAACATAATAATAATAATAGTTTTAATTTTTCTTTTGTGTGTGTGTAATTAGCGCGCGCGGTTTTCCTGATTACCAAGAGAGAAAAAATATTACTATTAAATAATAATAATAATAGTTTAATCATATATGTTATCTTTAAAATAATAATTGTGCGGGTTTAAGTCTGTCGTCATTTTTTTTCCTGTATAGCAGGAAAAAGATAACAATAATATCAAATCTTTTCGCGCCGCGCGCGGTTTTCCTGTTTACCAAGAGAAAAAAATATTACTATTAAATTATAATTAATAATAATAGTTTAATCATATATGTTATAAAGTCCTCCGCGTCAGTTGATAACAATAATAATTTCTGTAATTCCCCTTTTCGCGCAGTTTTCCTGTTTACCAAGAGAAAAAATATTACTATTAAATTATAATAATAATAATATTTTTAATTTTAAAACAATATCTCTTATCTTTTGTAGCAAATGTATTTTCGCGCCGAGCGCGGTTTTCCTGTTTACCAAGAGAAAAAAAAAATATTACTATTAAATTATAATAATAATAATAATATTTTTAATTTTAAAACAATATGTTTTAATCATATTTCTTATCTTTTGTTGCATATAAAATAACAATTTTATTTTTGTGTGCGGTTTTCCTGTTTATCTGTTTTTAAGTCCACCAGTTTTATATAAAAGCAGACAGATTTTTTCATAGATTTATAGTGTGTTCTCAGTGTACTAACCTGCTGTACGACGACGACGACGACGTTAAAACAATTATAAAGGTGAGAGCAAAAAAAAATACTTTCTTAATAATTAGAATTTTAAATAATAATAATTAGATTTCGAGATTTTAAGTTTAAAATAATATCTTATAATTTTTAAATGTAAAGATTTAATAATTTTTCTTAATAATAATGATGATAATTAGATTTTAAGATTTAAATAATATTTTATAAATAATTATTTGCATAAAAAAAAATACTTTCTTAATAATTAGAATTTTAAATAATAATAATTTGCATCAATATTACTATTTTGATCAATTTAATTTATAACAGATGTCGCAAGATATATTTTCTTCAGATGAACAACAATTAAATGATGCAGTCGACGAGGCTGCCAGTCTGACGCCTGCTCCGAGCCTTGATACTAATAGTCACTCATCTTTACCAACGAGTCAAACAACGAGTAGTCACTCATCTTTACCAACAACAAGTCAAACAAATACGAATACTTACCGACCACGCTCGCCACAATACAGTGAGCCTGTTAACAGATCAGTTAGTAGCGTCAATGATGCTAACGCTGAAGAAGACCGCCGGGTAGCCGGGGAATGGGAAAGGTTGTTGTATGTTGCGTCACAAGTAACTGAACGTGAGCTATCATTTGCAACTTTAGAAGAAGAGGAAACTGCACCGCTTCTACTTAATGAAATTTCACCCTCCCAGTCTTCCTCACAAAGGAGCACTATTACAACCGAATTTAGGGTTGAGAGCAACGTTGATAATTTGGTAACTACATTTTTTTAATACAGTTTTTATTTTCACTAGTAAAGTAAAAACGTTTATGAAGTTTTATTTTTTTCTATTCTTTTTTTCAGAATGGTGATGAGTATAATACGTTTGTGTCTGTCGCACATGGGCTAAATAAGAAAGTGAGCAATATTAGGAATGTATCGATGGAGTTGAACCGTTTTCCTGTAGAGGTAAAAAAAATAACAAAAATATTTTTTGGAAATGTACAAGGAAATGTTGCTACATCGTTTATTGAATATTATCCTTTTACGATGAAAAAATCATCGTTTATAAATCGTCTGATAAGTAACGGTTACAAAAGCGATATTAAACAAAGACCGGTATTAAAAGTGATAGATTTGATGAGGTGTTTATTTTGCAGGATTAACTGCGCAAAATTTATAACATGTACTTGTGGACATCCAATTTGTAAGTCGTCCAAGAACAAAATAAAACCGCCAACCAAATGTTCGTTATGCGGTGACAGCACAATTTTATTTTTTAGTAATGTTTTTTTAAAAAAAAAAAACAAAATACATAAAATACATGTTTATATACCATTGTTCTTCTCTGTTTCTTTTCAGCATGATTGTGGAGTAAGTAATGGAATATATAATATGTATCCTGTAATAAAAAGGGATGAACAGATTATATTATAACATGTACTTGTGGTCATCCAATTTGCAAGTCGTGCAAGAACAAAATAAAACCGCCAACCAAATGTTCGTTATGCGGTGACAGCACAATTTTATTTTTTAGTAAATGTTTTAAAAACAAAAACAAAATACATGTGTATATACCATTGTTCTTCTCTGTTTCTTTTCAGCGTGATTGTGGAGTAAGTAATGGAATATATAATGTGTATCCTGTAATAGAAAGGGATGAACAGATTATTATAACATGTACTTGTGGTCATCCAATTTGCAAGTCGTGCAAGAACAAAATAAAACCGCCAACCAAATGTTCGTTATGCGGTGACAGCACAATTTTATTTTTTAGTAAATGTTTTTAAAAAAAAAAAACAAAATACATAAAATACATGTGTATATACCATTGTTCTTCTCTGTTTCTTTTCAGCGTGATTGTGGAGTAAGTAATGGAATATATAATATGTATCCTGTAATAGAAAGGGATGAACAGATTATTATAACATGTACTTGTGGTCATCCAATTTGCAAGTCGTGCAAGAACAAAATAAAACCGCCAACCAAATGTTCGTTATGCAGTGACAGCACAATTTTATTTTTTAGTAAATGTTTTAAAAAAAAAAAAACAAAATACATAAAATACATGTGTATATACCATTGTTCTTCTCTGTTTCTTTTCAGCGTGATTGTGGAGTAAGTAATGGAATATATAATATGTATCCTGTAATAGAAAGGGATGAACAGATTATTAACAGTACATAACATGTACTTGTGGTCATCCAATTTGCAAGTTGTGGAAGAACAAAATAAAACCGCCAACCAAATGTACGGTGACAGATTATGCAGTGATTATGCGGTGACAGCACAATTTTATTTTTTAGTAAATGTTTTAAAAAAAAACAAAATACATGTGTATATACCATTGTTCTTCTCTGTTTCTTTTCAGCATGATTGTGGAGTAAGTAATGGAATATATAATATGTATCCTGTAATAAAAAGGGATGAACAGATTATTTTTTTCTTTAAGAATGAAATAGAAAACGACGATGTTGATGATGATGATGAAAGTTTTGTAAATCTTACAGAACAAGAAGCTAAGGAAAGAATATTATGTAAAATTTGTTTTGAAGATGAAATTGGCATAGTATTTATGCCATGCGGTCATAATGCATGTAGAAAATGTCTAATAAAGTTATATGGCTTTGAACCAAAGAAAGCGGAGGAAAATCGTTGTCCATTCTGTAGAAAGATTGTTGTTTTAACAAACAGACTTTGTCAATAAAGGTAAACATATATATATATATATATATATATATTACTGTATGTGATTTTATATTTTAAATAATAACCGCACATACGCATTTACTAACGTGGTTGTTTTGTTTCAGTTGCAATCGTCGTCGTTGTCGCAAACTGAAAACGATGATTTAGTTAATGAATATTGTAAGAGATTGGCGTCGTTTAAAAAAAGGTTAGAGGAATTGGAAAACGAATTAGAAATCTATAAAATTAATAATCGCATCAAAAGAATTAAATTGAGAAATGTTTCTTCCGTTTGCGGTACTGAGTCGAAGGAACCAAACCATGTCGAAATCTGATTTGAAGAAATGTTGTACTTATCAAACCGCGGAACAATATTTATGTGTAGAGTGCGGTTTTGTGTTCGAATCAAAAACTATATTTTTTCACAGTTGTTTACGGCACTACGAACTCAATCCTGATTGTAATACCGCCAAAGAAGCTTATGAGTATTACAAATTCTTTAAAGTGAGCGATGTATTTGATATATTATTACGCAACACGTTCAGGTACTAGCCGATAAAATCATTTAAAATTGATGATATTTAAAGACGGGGTTCTAGTTTACTGGCGTGTTAGATACTGTGGCATGTATAGAGTGCGGCGTTGAATTATTCGAGTGGGCGGATGATGATGTTCCATTTGAGGAACAAAAACGTGCGTCTCCAAACTGCGTACTGGTCAACGCTTCATCAAAGACCGAAGAGGTGAGTTGATGTTTGTTATATTCAGGCACCGCGAACTAAGTCTCGTTTGATATATAAGCAAATCGCTAATAGGGAATCTTGGAGATCTGCATCAAACCAGTCAAGTGACTGAAGACAAAAAAAAAGAATTAAATTTACGTTAAATAAAATAACATTTAATAATTTTCTTATTGTAGAAATAGTAGATATTTAAGGCTGTCTAATGATTAATTTTTCACCACGTCTTACATCAATAAGAAAATTTTTAATCGCAGTTGTAGGTTCTTTAATATAGGATAATTACTATTCAGAGCTCTTTAATATAGAACAATTACTATTTAGAGCCCCTTCCCCTGAATGCATTTAAATATTTTTGTTGGAGAAAATTTTCTTATCGATGTAAGACCTGGTGAGAAGTTAATCATTAGGCAACCTTAAATACATTTTTTCTAAGACATGAAAAATATATTTTAACAAATTAAAACTGTCTGAAAGTTCATTGGTCACCATTATTTTATTTAATTAAATACTGAATAACAATGTTTCCTTTATTTCTACACCTTGTTTTCCTTTTTTTAGTTCTATTTTATTTATTTATTTGGCAGCCATGTTTTTTAATTTTTATTACTTAATACATTTTTAGTGTCCTTATTTATACTGAACTTACACACCTGTATTTTAAATTTTTTTTGGGGAAAAGAATAATCTGCATTAAAAATTTCAAGTTAAAAATGTAAAATATTTACATCTTTTAAGGTCGAATAAATTTAGTATTCAACATAATAAATAAGGTGAAAAACAAACTACAAATAGTTTTCTGTCACTTTTACCTTCAGATATAGTCACTATCAATTTAAAGAATATCATCATCAGAATCATCTTTCACATCCATATTTGTTAAAAATCACTGCAAATGTTATTCTAGATGATGTACGTTGATAATTATTTATTCTCTTAAAATCCATTCTATGATCTTAGCTAACAGTACAGGTAATGATGGTCAATAATACGGTAAATTGATAATTTAATATGGTAAATCCATTGTTGACCTTGAATAAAATACCACTGTCCTTTGTGATCTCTCTTGCCTTATATAAATCCTTTTCTCATCACAGATAGTTCTGCAAGTTAAACAGTATCGGTTTCTTCGTGTCTTTCTTTCTAGGTCCAGAACAAGGCTATTTTATAGCCTTATTGCAAGAATAAATAATTTTTCATACTATGCCTTCGGCACAGATTTGCTTTACTTAACACTGTTTATCAACAGCATGACTTTCAATCTGTTCAAACAAAATTACTATATTTAAATGGCATCTATATCTTCATGTTTCCATCATAAAATGTTGTGCACAGAATAATTACACGCTAACAACTAGTGAATAAAATTAAGTACAGTATTAAATACTATGCTTATCCAAATATTAGAAAGACAGACTCGCCATGAATATAATGAGGCATATAAACTGCAAAAGATGGATCATGATGCAACATAACTTTTAGATACAGTACAATCTTAATAAACACACTCATACGAATGTATATGTTGTACATTCCATTTTACATAAAATGCTTTTAAGATCACTATTGAAAAATATATCTATTAAGAATAAATTTTTTAGTGAGCAGAAAAGAAAAAAGCTAGTTGTGCAGGGATTTAAAGAAAAATCACAAAATAATGAAACAACATTCATGTGAGAGGAGATATACAAAATTATTACTTATTTTTTTAAAGAGAAAATTTGTACCTGAGGGAATAACATGACAAAAAAATGTACTCTCATGCTGGCATTTTTAATTTAAAAAATTCTGACGATTTCATCCATATAGGAAAACACATCTACAGTAGCATTTTCAACACAGAAGGATGCATACAAATCACTTACAAGCGAAGGTATTGCAAGAAAGAGAATACAGAATTATACAAGCAAAAGTAAATTATTATAAACATTATAAAGAAAATAATTTATTTTACAATTCTTTTTATAATCATATTCAGTCATGATTATAACTTATGAATTTCAATACTTCTGTTAAAATTATTAACATATATATTAACAAACTCTTGTAGGTATGTATAGAAAGATCTTAACAACACAAGTGTAACAAGATATAAATATAATTTTTTTTTTTAAATGAAAATAACAAAAGTTATTCATAGCTGAGTACAATAAATTTTCACTTAGTGAAGAATATACACATCAACCTGTTAAAATTAATTTTACATTTAAATACATATTTTGTTCAAAAGTGTTCACCATGAGGAATTAATCAATAAACATCTGAACACTAACAAAAATATGACCCAATTAATAATAAGATTAATGAATTATCTTTTTCACTGAACATAATTTATAAGGATAGAAAAACTAAAGAAAAAACTCCAGGAAAAGTAAAAAAAAAAAAACAAAAAAAAAAAAAAAAACAGATGCACAAGAAAAGAACATTACAACACTCTACATCATCCTTAACACTACTACATATCATCCAAAAACTGAAAGAAATTTTGGTGACAAATTAATACTATAAAGTAAAAATTACAACCACTAACTGAAAAGTAACAATTTTATATAAAATTTATAATTAAATTAACACCTAAAAATACAACTATAATAATAATTAAATGACAATATATGTCATCGCAATTTGTCATTATATTTTGTATATGGATTCTTAATATAATCAATAACTTACCTGCCAACTTCTTATTAAAGCAATTTTGTATTAAATCTTTTACAACCCAAAAAAAGGTCTGTTTTTAATGAATTAACAAGAAAAAATATGACTTTTCTAAACTACTTTATATGAACTAAAACAGTGCATTCAGTCGCAACATTTTTAAGAATTAAATAAACTAGGCGAATGAATAAAAAATGAATATTTGGTTATGTTCTGATCAGCCAGTAAGTACTTTTGTCATTAATATGGCTCTGAAATATATTCACCTCAAATATAGAAAATATTTTTGCTGCTCACATCATAAGCTATAGGTATATTGACATAACTGTCAATATTTCCTTCTAACACAGCATTTTTATACATATAGTTAACATAGAAATATAATTAAACAAAGTCAGTTGAGTTAAAAGAATAATAAACTATAGATCACATTAGAAAATTTTTCTCAATAAAATGTAATATAATCATCAGTAATTTATTTATCACTCATTCTGTAAATAATACATAAATACATAAAAAATTATGAATTTTAAAAAAATCTGTGGAGTTTTACCTATCCCCAGTCAAGTAAAACATCTCATAAAATATTTTAATTGCCTCACACTTCACACAGGTGTGAAGTGTCTTCAATGTTTTAATTGTCTTCACACAAGTGTCTCTGAACTATTCATTCTACCCTTGATATTCATATCCCACTGTAATTTACATACAAGAATGGATCAAAGTGAAAGCAATAATTATTTGAAGAGATGTTGAATTAAATACTCATTTATGTTCTAACAAAACAAAGCACAACTAATGTATGCTGGAGCAACAAAACCACTTGAGCAATTATTTGATTGAATTGCAAACCCACTGATTAAATATTCAAATCCACTAATGGACAAAATGTTAGTTTGTTTCCATAAGTCATAACAGATAAATATTTCTCAATTTTAAAAATTGGAGCACTTTTCATAATATTCTACAAAAGTTGGCAGCTACATAATCATACAAGTAAAAAACGGATTTTTAAATAATCAACATATAAGGTACGAGGACAATACAAAAAACTTAACAGATTAAACAGTACATGACATTATAATTATAGCTTTACAAATAATGAAAATCAAATGAATTCTTTTTTTTTTTTAATGTTTCATATAATAATAATAATAGGTTATTAGCTGGTTACAAAAGAGATTAGAACATTAATCTAAGGCTTACTTGTTAACGTCATTGAAGAAATCAGTATTTTTCTGTTAATTTACCTATTAAATGTCATTCATCCTCTGACCATAGACAGATTTCTTGTTTTCTGATTTTTCTTAATCATAACTGTATTCATACTTTACTTTGCTACAACAAAATTAGTATAAAAAATACATATATAGATCTAAAAGTGAATTTAAATAAATACTCATATACCTTGAATATTGCTATCTAACAATAACTTGATTAAAAAATAATTTTTCATTATAAACAAAAATAACTTCCTAAAATACAAATTAAAACTTTGTGCTAACTTATTTCATTATGATAAAATCATTATTAACTCACCACAGATGCTAAGATTTATAGTTAAAGATTAAAATTTAAGATTTATAACTAAGTTTTTAATTGATATAAACTGTCATTACAAAAATCTGTTTTTGTTTGTTGCACTGTTTACATTCTGTTTCAATACATCTTAAGATTACAACTTAAGCCAGCAATTTTGATTAGGGATTCAAGATACTTCTATACATGTATCTATACATGAAATTTAATAGTAATTTTTTAAATTTATATTTATTACTATTCTGACATACAAGACATCTTACAAAAATACATGGCCAATTCCAATAATGGTCATAATTCAACAAATTTCCAACAAGTGTGATAAGTTCATAATAATTTTATTTAAAAATGACAAACACATTAATTTTCACTCTACATATATCATTTTACAAATAGACAGACAAACCAATAATATTTTTAATCTACTGAATATTATTAAAAAAAGAAGAAAAAAGGTTCCATTGCATAATCATTTATCTTAAAAAAAAAAAATCAATATATGTTACTGGAAAATGTTTCTTTTTTTATTATGAAAGATAATAAAAAAATATCTAAGGTAAATAACATATAGAAAAAATAAATTGTTAGTTTAAAATTTTAAACAAAATGAAAATTGACAGGTAAAGTCATGGTGATATAATTGAACTTTTACTTAATTTAAATACAAATATCAAAACATTTTATCAAAATAATTGTAATTGTCATTTCAGTATTAACGTCTTAATTATTAATCAACACAAGATATACCCACAATAAATCAAAGATATTAATACTGTTAAAGAAGTTCATTTATAAAAATATTTCAAGAACCTTTTATCAATAGTTTATACATAAAAAATATTACATAATATTATTAACTTTCTTCTAACTTCAATCTAGAAGAAAGTGTCTAGTCAAAATATAAGATAAAAAAATTTTGTATTGGTGTGAACATAATTTGAAATAAATATTCTTTATATAAAACCACTTAAGTAGGATGTCATAGCTGTTGGAATGTAGATATTAGTGAGCTTACTAGAGGATGTCATGTCATGGTTTGCACACTCAGCTGACAGAGTTCATGATTACATATTGGAAAAATACTATTAAAGTTCTGCAAGTCAGCAGAACCAAGTAGGCTTTGTTTGAAACTACTGTAATAAAATTTTTTCTGCCAATATAGAAAGATAGTTTGTACAACAATCAACAACAGCAATTTTTCTGAGATGAATACATTCTCCAAAAAATAAGAAAAACCACAAGTGCATCACAAACGGAACATTCTCCAATAAAATGATTTCTAAAAAATAACATAACTGGAAGATTATTTTATACTATTATTATATTTTATATTGTTATATTATTTTTAGATTTACATAAAATATTGTTTAATATGCCTTCAATTACATTTTTAAGCATTTCTACATTTCTTTGTACTTTCTGCTACACTTGAGAGAAATCTACTTCTTTCCATAACATCTATGAGAATAATTACACGATTCAGAAAATAAAATGATTTAAATTGAAAATAATCTGATCTGGACCGATAGTTGAAGTTTAAAAATCATTAATGATTGATTTTTCTTACAGAATACTAATTTGGATAAAAATAGAATTTCATTTACATTAAAATAAAAAAAGAATTTCAATCATATTTTCTTTTTTCTAAAAATTCTGAAAAATTTAACACAAAATTTTCTGTTAGAGGAAACATTAAAAACAAATGCTGCAAGGCACAAAATACACTTGAGTAAAATAAGGAAAGGCAATAAATAAAACAAAACTGATACAAAAGCTCAAAAAGCATTAAATTTTACAGGTTTGCTGCAAAGCTGATGAATTTTATTCATTACGTTTACATCAGCTATTAAAAAATGTAGAATTTCATTAAACTTAATACAATAAAATTAAAGGACACAAAAACGTTTTTCTTAAGACTAGATTTTTTAAAAAATCATCCAGAATAATGCATAATGCAGATTGAAAGTACTTAAATTGAAAGTATTAAAAAAGTGTATTTATGAACCACCTGAACAGATCATGAGAAAAGTCATGTCCAAGTAGTGAATTAACAAATAATATACCCACAAGAATATGAAATATCCGCAACTATAAATTTAAAATGTAAAAAACCCCATTACTAGATATCTATTTAATAATTACCCCGTAAAATTTTACTAGCACACATACATTCATTCTTAATATAAATACAACAAATAACTATTTTACCATAAAACAGAAATAAACACCAACAAGAAGTAATAAAAACACTAATCAAACAACGTACACATAATGAATATTAAAAATTATATTTATTCTGTTTGTATAACAACCGAACTATGAAATGTATTTCTATTTTATAAGTTACAATAAAAACTGTCAGTAAATATTATTAAATAATTGAGAGAAAATAAAATGAAGAAGTTAACTGAAGTTTATCACCACAACTGAATGAAAACCAATAAACTTATTCTGACAGATAATTCATCAGTTACTTACTTACGAAATTCAAGAAAATACATATTATCGACTAGATGTTAAAAAATACAGCTTTCTAACATACACACTGACTGTCAAATTAAAAACCAGTTATGTTTATGGTTTCCTTAATTATATATTTAGCTAAAAATTTAATCAAAACAAGATTTTATATGAATTCCATGCAAAAAAATTATTTTAAAATCTGTCAAACTTTTATCAAATACGTTTATAAATATTAGCAAGTCAACCGATGATTATAAATAATATTTTTAAATAATATAAAGGTACATCTAGAAACAATTACGTTTTAAAAAAGTAAATAAATGTAAATTTTAGAAAATCACAGTTACAAAGACTAAAAATAGCCTGGATCATATTTAATTTAATTTTATATTATAGTGCATTCACTTACAAAAATGTTATTCAGCGAGTTACCAGCATGAATAATATTTTTGTGATGTAAATTTAATACAAAATATACCCTAAAAAATCAGTTATAATTAAAAATAAAAACGGAATGTATTATAATAATAACTTAAGATTTTACAAAATATGAAAAAATGAAGGTATATATTTATTTATAAATCCAGAAAAGAAATTGAATTATTAACTGAAATAAATAAGAAATACAATGTTGATTTTATGTACCATTGTACAACATAATTGTACATCTCTTAAAACACAGAAAATTTATATAAATTTATATTTTTTTTGTCATCACTTTCTTTAATTGCAGTAACTTAGGAATGCTGCTTGTAAGTTTTTCAATATTCTACATCACCATACAGAAAGTTCCTTCTCATTATTTTTCAATAAAACTTTTTTGCTTGTGCTTCTTTGTTTTCCCTAAAAAGAGAAAAAGAATTATAAAACGCTACATGATAAAAAGGAAAAAACTGATACATGTTTTATTCCAGATACTTTTAACAGGTTGGCTGCAGAAGCGGCAAAGAGCATTTACCAGAAACACTATGAGAGAGGATTCCTCCCTCACATATATCTGCCAAAATTGCTGAGAGGGAATTCCCCTCACATGACATAACAATTGTAAATCAATAACAATTTCTCATAACCTCTTTTGTTTGGTTTGCATGTTAGGTTATACAACGCAAAAAAATGAAAATTTTAATAATGGCCTTAGCATCATTTTTAGTAGTATAAAACCAGCATATACTGCGTGAACCCCCCCCCACCTTCGGTCAGCGGCGACTCACGCAGTATATGAGGGTCCTTTTTCCGCAAAATGAAGAGGTTATTTCGTTAAATTTATCGATGAAAGAGTGGTTTTACCGAGAAATTCACACGTAAAAGCGGGTTTTGATGAGTGGCGATTTAAGGATACATTAAATTATCAACAACGACACTGGCGTCGACTGTTGCAGTATATGCAGGTCCTTTTGACCAATCAGAGAGCAGCATTATTACTATACATTAAGGAAGGACCAATCAGAGAGCAGCAGGCGACTTAGTCAATTCTAGAGAAAAGTTACATATCATGCAGCATTTACAGGCAAAAATCACATATTTCGCACTCTTTTGCAAACACAATTTTCTCATTAATAATTAGCTAATAATTATTATCTAAATTATTATAATTATTATTACTAAATAATTAATTATCTACTTAACTAATAATTGGTAGAGACGTCAATGGAGAATACACGATTACGTTACCATCTCGTATATGAACATTTTATACCGCTCGCAATCAAATACAAACTAATACAATATCGAAGTGATTTAGCATGAATACTGTATGAGGCTTAGTTTGTATTGTTGCATATACAGAGTGGCTTTTTCCCGACCCAAAATCGGCCGAATTCAGTAGACAGACAAAGAGTGTCCCTACGGCAGCTGTTGACCGTGGGTGATCGTCGAACGGTTCGGCCATCCCGGCCTGAAGAATAAAATATTTTTATATTTAAAAATGTTTTTAGGCAAGCCAGCCCGGAAAGAGCCAACAACTACTTAACGGCAGAGTTTGCAACTTCAATCTATATCATTATTATATCATTATCACAGTCTATTTTAGAGAAAAAATTAGATATATGCAACCTTTTTACAGACAGATTTCACATATTTCACACTCTTTTGCGAGCATCTTTTTTTAAGTTAATTATTCTTTATTGTAAATTGTAATTAGTATTGTAAATTAGTGAACATTTACAAAAACAATTTCATATGTGTGGAATGTAACGAAAAAATTAAATATATTCATCATTTTATATAAATAAACATTATATTCGTTGTTTATCTATCTATATGTAAACAGTAAATGTTAATAGCAGTACATTATGATTGTTAAATAATTCGTTTTTATAATATAGAGACGCGAGAAGTAAGACAATGAAATTTAAAAGAGTTACATTATTAAACAATTCTAATTCCATTAACACTGTATTCTCTTATGGAAATCTATCTAATGAATACGATTTAATTACATTTTTAGATAACATAGAAAATGATGTTAAACATTTATATAAAAAATACAATGCTGTCGAAATACCCATGCAATTGAATTGTAAATACAATAAATATATTTTTGTTTCTATCGGTAGAGTTCTTCATAAAAAGGTGATTGATGAAGAAATAAAACTTATCACTGAAAATCAATCGTCTGTTGATAGCGCATTTTCTAATATAATTGAACAGTATTTTGAATTAAAAAACAAATTAAGAAATGATATATCTGTTTCCGATTTGTTGTTGCGTATTGTAATCGAAGATAAAAGACAAGCTTTAGGCGGATCTATTCTCAAACAATCTTGGGATGTTAGTAATGATAATTTTATAGATATTTATGAATTCTTAACGACTGTGAAAGACAAGGTGTTTAATACGTTAATATTACAAGCTGAAAAATATAAAGGTAGTATCAAATATTACATCGTAGTTGTTGTTGAGATGAAGAGATGCGTAGATAATAAATCTAATTTGTGTGAAGTTAATTTTCACAGCAGCACTCGATATGCCCTAAACATATGCAAAAATCAAAACCAATTAAATGAACAGTATGTGGAAGCGTATGAAAAAATTAATGAATCTTTCGAAAGGTTTATTCAAATGGGCAGCGGATGGACAATGAATAAAATACTGAGACTGGATCTTTCAGCATCAGAATTCGATCCGCTTTACGGTGGAAATAGTTCATATTTACCATTACCAAAGGCTTTAATTAACAAACGCGCTATAATAAATATAAAAAATAACGATAACAAGTGTTTCTTATGGTCTGTCTTAGCACATCTCTTTGATCAAAAGAGCAGATCTTATCAAGTTTCATTCTATAAAAGATTTGAAAGTACTTTAAATATGAAAGGAATCAAATATCCAGTTTCGATAAAAGATATAGATAAATTCAAAGGACAAAACACAGATATCGATGTAAATATGTTGTTATGATATTGAACGCGATGATGGATCTTTTAATTCTAATGTGTACGTGAAACGAGTACATGTGGTTGCTATTGGTAACAGACCTTACATTAAATCAATCTCACTATACTCTAATAAATATGAGAAATGGATATAACGGTTTATCAAGACTATTGAAAAATTCGAGTTTTAGAAAATGTGAATTCTGTCCTTACTGTTTGTACTGCTTTAAATCTTGGACTAGTGAAACGGAAGTGAAAAAAAAGACTCGAAGTACATATTCAGGATTGTAAGGAGGGAAAGGTTCAGAGAATTAGAATGCCAAAAGAATGGATTATTAACCAAAAAACAAAGCAAAAGATACGTGGAAATATTGTATCGTTTAAGGATTATTCTTCAACGCTACGCGTTCCTTTTGTAATATACGCAGACTTTGAATAGTTTATTATTCCAAATCATATTGCGAATCCTGAACCCGCCACTACTAATACAACAAAAACAGACACTCATAAACCATCCGGGTATTGTTATGTCATAATCGATGAAAACGGTTGCGTTGTAGAGTCAAAATTATACAGAGCTAGTTCAGATGATGGGTAATTCAAAAGTTTCTCAATGATTTATGTGAAAAATATGAGTATTTCGAAAAGGAATTAATTATAAATATAAAAGGGTTCACTATGAGTGTGGAAGATCAAGAAAGATTTCAAAAAGACACTAAATGCGTAATATGTGGAGATAAGTTTAATGATGACGAGAATCGTGTAAGACATCATTCCCATACTGCTGGTAAATTTATTGGTCCTGCACATGAAAAATACAATTTTTTAATTGTAAACGCGTAACATTTATTCCAGTTGTATTTCATAATTCACGCAGATACGTTCACATATCACATCGTATTGGCGATGGACGAATTGAAAGATAAATTTGAAATTTCTTGTCTCGCAAGCAATAGTGAAAAGCTTATATCTATAACGCTCAAGAATAAATATCGTATCGATTTATCGATTCATATCAATTTCTGGCTTACAGCCTAGATGATCTGGTGCACAGTTTATTTGATTGTTGTGGTAAACTGACATTTAAAGAAATAAAGAAGTCATTGTTTAAAACAACATACTCTCAGTTTCGAAATTATACACTAAAAAATCGTAATGAAAAATATAGAGATAAGATTTGATGAATTTGTTACTTAGACGTAAAGGTGTTTATCCATATTCATATATCAAATCGGCATCAGTTTTCGATGAAACACAACTTCCACCCATCGAAGCGTTTTATGATGATTTACGGCGAGAACACATCTCCGAATCGGATTATATGCACGCGCAAAACGTTTGGAATCGATTTAAAATTAAGTCGCTTGGTGAATATCACGATTTCTATATGAAATTGAACGTCATGCTGTTGGCTGATGTATTTGAGAATTTTCGTAATAAAATGATTGACATAAACAATTTGGATCCGTGTTATTATATATCCGCTCCACATTTATCGTGGTTTGCAGCGCTCAAGGATACGAAAGTGGAATTAGAACTCGTTACAGACCCGGATATGTATTTGTTTTTCGAAAAAGGCATTCGCGGTGGTGTGTAGATGATTCCCAACCGTTATGCTATAGCAAACGATCCGAATGTAGAGGACTATTATGACGAAAATAAACCGATAAAATTCATCAAATATTACGATGTCCGATCTCTTTACGGGCACTGTATGATGGAACCGTTGCCCGTTGACGAGTTCAGATGGTGTAACAAAAAGGAAATCGAATCACATCTAGACGATATGAAAGATGATGCTGAAACGGGGTATATTTTAGAAGTCGACTTAGCATATCCCAAACACTTACATGAAACGCACAGAGATTATCCACTCGCACCAGAGAAAAAATCAATTCCCAATGGTATGATTTCTCCGTTTCTCTATGACGAAAAACGAGTAGCGTGTGAGAAATTATTGTGTACTTTGGAAGATAAACACAAATACATTTTACATTACAGAACGTTAAAATTGTATCTTCAACAGGGTATGGTGTTGATGAAAATACATAGAGCCGTTCGCTTCAATCAATCTCCGTGGATGAAAGATTATGTTCAGAAAAACTTCTATGCATGGTGTGAAACAAAAGATGAAATTGAAAAAAAAGTGTATAAACTTCTGATCAACAGTGTATACGGTAAAACTATTGAAAATGTAAGAAAACTAATCGATATGCGATTGATCAATGACGAATCAAAATTTAAAAAATTAAACGCCAGTCCAAGAGTTAAACACTATTATATTTACGGAAACGATGTGGTTGGAATATCAATGTTGAAGAAAAATATATACTTAAACAAACCCATATATGTAGGTTTTTGACAGTAACGGATTTAGCAAAATGAATCATGTATGATTATCATTACAATCATTTCTTACCTAGATATGGACATGAAAACATAAAACTGCTAATGACAGATACAAATTCGTTATTATACTCTATTACACCACACCAACAAAAGAGGAACATTTTCATCATTCTTTTGGAGATGATGATAATAAACGATTGAATGAACAAGATCAAAACGTTTACGCGTTGAGTAAATACGACATAGGTTGTTTAAAGGATGAAATGAAAGGAGAACCAATCTACGAATTTGTTGAGTTAAGAGCTAAAATGTATTCTTTACTTTGGAAGAAGCATCAGTCTTATGGTTTCAGTCAAAAAAAGACAGCCAAGGGAATTAAAAAGGGTTCTCGCATATTCGATAAAGATAATAGTCCGACTGCTTTAGACCATGAAATGTATAAAGATTGTTTGTTCAATAGAAACATTTCATATTCCACTTCGAAATCATTACGTAGTTTTCAGCATAAAATATACTCGATTGATCAATGTAAAAAGGCACTATCACCATATGACGATAAACGATTTGTATTGGAAAATAATATAGATACACTTCCATACGGTCATGAAAAAATAAACCAGTATTTAGCAAAAAAGAAAAAAATGAATGTTTGATATTATATTGTATGTCAATAAATATGTTTCTTTTATTTTATATATGTTATTACATGTTTCATATCAATAATTAAATGTCTATTTATAGAGATTACGTTGCGTTTCTTTCATACACACGTCAGTTCATGCCATTTTGTTAGCGCAATCGATTTTGTTAATTAGTTTAGTTTTTTAATATACGTTAATTTAGTTTCCTTACAAATACTGCAATTTGATCGTATTTTATTTTTTTCAACAACGACGCAATTACGCGATAGAGTTCTAAATCTACATTTTATACAAAACGAATACATTACATCTCCTTTAAAATATGTACAACTTAATATGCAAAGTCAATACCGCATGTAAATTCTATGTCATGATAACTGTGTCCATTATTCATTTTCTTTAATCCGTTATATACTATATAAAGTTCTTTATTTTTATTGATTTCGTCCAAATCCGATTCTGTAAGATTATTAAATCTTTGTGGTAAAAATATTTTCCCGAATCCTTCAATTGACGCAATAATCGATTTACCGTTTCTGGTATTCATAAACACCATCTTTTCAATTCGGTATTCCTTATTACAGGTCAATTCACCGATATTTTTAATAGTATTGCTATAATTTAAGCTATTCAATTTATCGATGATATTAGACATTTTTATGATTCTATATATAAAAGTAATGAAACTTAAAATTAGTATTTTATTGATGTTAAAAAATGTTTGTTTAAATGTGAAATGAGTTTGTTACGAACAGATAAAAGACAACTATTTGGTGTTTATCGATACAAATGCCAGTTTTTTGGCTTTAATACATTATTATTTATGTTATTTTTTTCTTCTTTTAAGTACGAGCATGTCCATTAAAGCTGTTTTGGCGAAAGCCACAAGCCTGCCAGACGCAATTATCCGACCAGAAAAAAAGAATTAAAATGTCTAAGTGACTTAGTCCAAGCAGACATAGTCAAAATGATACCTTATTCACGACAAAACAACGGCTACAAGTACTTTTTGACGGTTATCGATTGTTTTAAGTTTGCATACGCTATACCGTTAAAGAAGAAGACGGGTGTAGAAGTTTCAGTCGCTTTGCATCCGATATTCGCAAATCATAAGATGAATCATTTTCAAACAGATCAGGGGAAAGAATTTTATAATCCGCAAGTTAAAGCCCTTTTGAAACAGTACAACATAAATCACTATTCTACATATTCAGATAAAAAAGCAGCCATAGTGGAACGTTTTAATAGGACGCTAAAGATGAAAATGTTTACCAAATTTACAGAACACGGGAACTATAAATGGATTAATATGTTGCAAAATCTCGTCGATGAATACAATAATACGGTGCATTCGGCTACAAAATTTAAACCGAAAGATGTAAATCAAAAAAATGAACAGCAAGTTCTCGCAAATTTAAATACAAAATACGACAGGAAACCGAATATTGTAAAGATTAAATTTCAAGTCGACGATCCCGTTCGTATAAGCAAACATAAAAAGATATTAGACAAGGGTTATTTGCCCAATTGGACGAATGAAATATTCAAAATACACACTGTTCACTCGGAATCTCGACCCGTAACCTATGAACCGATCGATTCTAGAAATTTAATTCTAAAAGGTCGTTTTTATCAACACGAATTGCAAAAAACAAAACACAAAGACATATATCAAATTGAGAAAATTTTCAAACGAAAAGGCAACAAAGCCTATGTAAAATGGTTAGGTTTTGATAAATCTTACAATTCATGGATAGATTTGAATGATGTTGTAGTGTGAATATATTGTTACGTGGGAAAAAGTTTTTTTCATAATATAGATTCGATTATAATGTTGGAATTTACTGTTTTGGTAATTTTGATTTTACTGATGTTTTGGATATGATTTTCAATATTTCATGACAAATGAAATGATGTTGTATATATAGAGATGCCTCCATTTTGCATAAAACAGCACTGTTTTATCCGTATGATTTTGACGTAAGATAACAAATTTCACAATAATTTTATCATAAGTCACCGAAATTGATGTGAGTTTAAAAAACTAATAGTTTGTTAAAAATTCATAAATATTTTTACACGAGAGAGATATGAAGGAAGTGCAACAGAAAACCAAATTTCCCATCATGAACGTAATGAAAGGACACGGATTGAAAAAACGAAGTAAGCATGGTTCCCTCTTTCCAAACACTATCAGATGTATTGTATGCGGCCCATCGAATTGCGGTAAAACAAATCTTGTTTTCAATCTTTTAGTTCAAGAAAACGGAGTACGCTTTCAGAACTTGTACATTTTCTCTAAATCTCTCCATCAACCGCTATATAGAATGTTATCAAACCTGATAATGTTGAATCCAGAATTGGGTTACTATGAATACAGTGAAAACGATCAGGTTCCACAACGGGAAGCGATTCAACCAAATTTGATAATTGTATTCGACGATGTAATCAAACTAAAGCATAACAATATCGGTGATTATTTTTCGAGAGGTTGTCGCAATAAAATTGATTGCTTCTATCTGGCGCAAACGTATTCGAAAATACCAAAACAACTCGTGCGGAACAATTGCAATTTTCTAATTCTGTTCAGACAAGACGGTTTAAATTTACAACACATTTACGATGAACACGTAAACGTCAACATGTCCTTTGACGAATTTAAATCTTTATGCGAACATGTTAGGAACGCGAATCAGTATGGTTTTCTAGTTACCGATAAAGAAAGCGATAAAAATAAGGGTCGCTATCGGAACGGTATGGATAAATTTATCATCATCGATTGAATGCAGCGATGCTATATTGAACGCACCGTCGAACGCAGCGATGCTATATTGAACGCAGCGTTGAACATGAATAGATTATTTGTTTCAATTTTTTATTTTTTTTTTGTATATAGAACAATGTATAAGAAGGAGAAACAAATGATGGAAATTGATAGATTGAATAAAGATTTTAAACGTAAACATGCGGCTTTCATGTTGGGTTTAGCCGAAGAGGAAGCTTTATTCGCTAAACGTTTCAAACCGATAATCGAACCGATCCAAGAAATTAGAGAAAAAATAGATAAGCCAAAACAAGCTCCTTCACCACCGACCGAAGGAGAAATTGATATAGATAGAGTAAGTAGGAGGCGAATTGGGCGATAGACTGATGAGTAATTTAGAGAAACATCAAGAGAGATGTGAACAGAGTATATTGGAACAAGATTTAGATCTTTCAGATGATGAAGAAGATGTACCTTCTTCTACCATGTTATCTCAACAAACAACTCTACCATGCGAACAAACTCGAACTGCGTATGAAGGTGGCGAAGAGCCTGTTAAATATATAGACATTTTGCCAGACACTCCATCTACACAAATTTCTGAGACGCAAGAAACAATTACAAGTGAAGATTAAAGCTATAAAACCGTACATACAAATGTTGAAGACTGGTACAAAAGTATCTCTACATCATATATACGGTGTGAAATACGATAAAAATACAGATGGCTACATTGGGCGGTATTAAAATTGAATTTGTCGGTGATAAAATGCATTTGGGAGAGATGATATATTCGGCCACACCGGGCATCCTCGAGCTGTTGTTTAAAAATCCAGATCTGACAAAAGTTCACACGGCAGATATGCAAACGTATGGTGAAATGTTGAAGCGTACCGGTGCTCACTTGACGGACACCGGCGCAGTAAAAACGAATAAATCTTCTAAATACAACGAAGTCATCAGAAAACTGTTCCCTTCAAAAAGACACGTCAGATCAATTTCACCATATAAAACACCATGAACATCGTTCAGCGGCACCGGGCAACTCAATTATAATTCGGTCTATTTATATTGGCACGATCCAAACGATGTGGTAGCTAGATTGCATACTCTTGTAGGCGAATATGACGCCGGAAACAAGGGCGTTTCTAACGAACTGATATCATAATTAAAGAATTGAAACAAGTTGAATTTCAAGAATAGATTATTTGTTTTTAATTTTTATTTTTGCAAATATAGAAATGTCACGATTAAGATTAGGTCGTAATGGACGACGAACAGCGGGAAACGAGGGCCTTCTGGGGAATGTTTTTCGTTGACTAGTGATGGATATTATGATATAAATCACCATAGATTGTGCAATGTGTCCGATCCTATCGGTGATTCGGATGCGGTGAATTTGAAACAAGCCAAACAAATGTCGTCGGGTTTCCCCATCACAACCGATGGAAATTACGATATAAAAAATCATAGGTTGTGTAACGTGTCCGATCCTATCGATGATGCGGATGTGTTGAATCTGCGTCGAACCAAAAGTATGTTTGATGAATACACAATCAATCTGTATGGAAAGTTTATAGATTTGGAAAGATTAAATGCATACGATGCGGTTATTAGAAAATACATAGAAGATGAAATGGAAAGGCTTGCTAACGATACTTTACGATTTATAAATGATGAAAACATCAAGCTTAAAACAAAAGTTGATCGATATATAGATGATGCGATAGAGACGGCCATTAAGGAAATTTCGGAAGCGATTAATAAAAACAATAATGATGGCATAAAAATAAATTTGGTTCGTCATGATGAATAATGTATTTGAATGAAAAAATAATTTTTTTATATATAGAGATATGAAGGTGAAGAAGAAAAATATTTCCAACAAAAAAGGTGGACGCGGTATAATCGGGTCAGTAATCAATAAGGCTGTAGGATTTATTACCGTTTGAAGCTCATATTCCAGGTTACAATTATTGCGGTCCGGGCACGAACTTGGATAAGAGGTTGAAGCGTGGTGATAGAGGCATAAATAAATTAGATGAGGCGTGTAAACTGCACGATATAGCTTATTCGAAATATTCAGATAATAAAACAAGATCTCAAGCCGATAAACCGCTTGCCGAACGGGCGTGGGAACGTGTGCTTGCGCCAGATAGCAGTTTGACTGAAAGAGCGGCCGCCTACGCAGTAACTAACGCGATGAAACTTAAATCCAAATTTGGCGCAAGCCAAATTCAATCAAATTCAATCATTTCATTCGAAATGATTGAATACGCGAAACAATTGAAAATTCCACACTTCCGCGGTGTTTTTATGTTAGACGCTTTACCGAAAAAGATTTGGAAAAATGAATGCTCGATAGTGAATTTAGACACCTCAAAGGGCCGCGGTACGCATTGGGTTTGTTTCCGAAAAATCGATAAAAATGTAGATTATTTTGATAGCATAGGCGATGCGCATCCGCCTCCAGAACTGATGAATTATTTCAGAAACTCCAACGTTACATACAATTACAATAGATATCAAACCGACGACGATGTGATTTGCGGTTGATTATGTTTAGAATTTTTATCCGAATAAATTATAAGTTTTTTGTTTTTTATTTTTTCTAAATAGATATGTCGTGTCTATTATCGATTGATGGTAACAGTTCGATGATTAAAAAATCATTTTTTCCTCCAATCGACCTTTCAAAATGCCAATACGAATTGGGTCTCAAATGGTTGATGACCGCCAACACTAACCCGAACGTCGAGGAAAACAAAAATAATAAATTTTGTTTCGCTTTGGAAAAGGATGTCAAAAAATATGAAAATAATAATTATGTGTTGACAAAAAAGCAATACATAACAATACCAACAGGTAGTTATGAAATTGAAGATATCAGTAACTATATACAGAATAAAATGAATAAAATTAATCAAACCATCACATTGCGAGCAAACCCAAATACGTTACAGTGTGAAATTAAAAGCACCGTATGGATAAGACTTTTCGGATACAGGTTGCAGTATCGGCAGGCTGTTGGGCTATGGGCCGAGAATTCTCAGAGCGAATGCGACGCATCTTTCGGATGAAATAATAAATATCGCTCCCGTGAATGTAGTACGTGTGAAATGTAACATTATTTCGGGTAGTTATAGAAATGAAAATCAAGACAGCATTTTATATAAGTTTCCGCTGAGTGTAGATCCGGGCGATATGATTGAAGAGTATCCTCCTTATATTGAATTTCTACTGGTAGATGTGAGAGCAATTTACGATTTAGTTATATCGTTGACCGATGAAAATGATAATTTATTAAATTTGCGCGGCGAACGAGTAGACATCATGTTGGTTTTGAAAGAATCAAGGACCCATCGGAGTTTCTGAATAGAATGTTGTAATTTGATTTTTATTTTTGTTATTATAGATAGACATGCCGCTAGTATTTGAAAGTAATGATGAAATTGATGTTAAAAAACGTTACAAATTGACCGAAGAAAGCGTTAAAAAATTAAAATCTTTAGGTTTTGAGATCGTCGAAGGGAATCTTAAAAGCACCATTACGTTATTGAAATAAAAAATTAAACTTTGTCTATAGAGATGAATTATTTAATAGTTAATAAGATAGCGTGTTCAGATGAGTCCCTAACATATAATCAATTTCACAATCATTATTCCTTAGCGAATAAAATCGAAAAGGAGATTAAAATCCCTATAAATCAACCGGGCGTGTATACCGTTCCAGGTGAAAGTTATTTGATTGTTTCCGGCAAACTCGTCGGAACAGAGGGGAAAAAATCGACTACTTCAGAATTAGTTAATTTTGGTGTGGCCTTCTTATTCCAGGATATACGATATCTTATTAACGCGCAAGAAGTAGCTTCGGTGAGAAATGTAGGCGTGACAACTGTTATGAAAAATGCTCTTTCAATAACAAATTCTATGTTGACATCTGCCGAAATAGCGGAATGGATTAGTGGAAAAAATAAAGTCGATTTAGATGAAAATGGTAATTTCAATTTACGCGTACCATTATCGATGCTGTTGGGTTTCGCTGAAGACTATAAAAAAATAATCATAACAACAGACAGGAATTGTTGTTGAGACGTTTTGATAGCGATGTAAACGCGATACACGCTACGGTTCCCGACCACAAATCTAAGATAGAATTAACAGACATCGTGTAGGTTGTCCCGCACCTCAAGGTGGCACCCGAATATGAATTGGAACTAGCTAAAATAAGAGATCAAAATAAAGATGTGCGTATGGCGTTCAGAGCGTGGGACCTTCATGAAAATACGGCGGTTCCTCAAACGAATTCTTTTACGTGGAATGTGACAACGTTGTCGCAAATAGATAAACCGCGCTATGTTATTGTAGGTTTTCAAACCGATAGGAAAGATAAAGCCATGAAGGACGCGTCAGAATTCGATTCGTGTAACGTTAAAAATATTTGTGAAATGATCAATTCGAATAAATATCCGAATGAAGATTTACGAGGGAACCAAGCGATGGTGTATAGAATGTTTATTAATTTTCAAAAATCATATTATAAAAATATAGATTCGCCGTACACGTTTTCCGATTACAAAACCAAATATCCTTTATATGTGATCGACTGTTCGCGCCAAAATGAATCCGTAAAGATTGGTGTAATCGATTTGAATATTAAAGTTGAAACGGAAGAGAATTTTAAACCAAATACAGTAGCATATTGTTTATTGATATACGATAAAGTAATCCCGTATTCTCCGCTGACGGGCAAAGTGATAAAGCAAGAATAATAAGTGAAAGGTCGCAGATATTTTTATTTTTTTTTTACCATTAATAGATTATTTAATTTACGCGTACAAAGATCAATGCTACAGACGAGGGAATCCCCATGATGTCATGCACACGCTTTACTATGTTATAACAAAATACATTTAATAACAAATAACAAACTATGAATTATGATGTAGAAGCCGCTTGATCGATAAATTTACTGTATTTTGCGGCGTCTTGCAAATCTGAAGGAACATATACAATAAATAAATATACGATTTTTTTCCCTCAATAGATTATTATTTTTGTATTATTTAAACAATAATCTATTGCTTAATTCATATGAATGACCTATGTACAGATAAATTTATCATCAAGGCCGCGCTGTTAGATAATTTAACATTAACAACGAATATAATGTTTATTTATATAAAACGATAAATATATTTTATTTTTTCGTTTTTGTAAATGTTGTTCAGTAGTAACGAATCATTAATGAGAAAATTACGTAGTATATGCAGGTTTTATACTACTATTTTTTAACCACAATAAAAAAAGTGACTAATTTTTTTTACTTTTTACATTTTTTATGTCACATAACTCCCTTATTGACAAAAATGAAGAGAAAATCATAAAAATACTTTAAATATTGTGCTGATAAGAGTTTGGCAACATTGTCCAAAAACAAATTAGTATTACCGAATTCAAAGCGGTCATAGCTGAAGAAATATTTTTCACATAAAAATCTAGGCATTCATACTTATTGTACCATAGATTTTCTAAAATAAATGAAATCATAAGCACATATTTATGCACTTTAAGGTTTCTAAAATTATCTGAAAAAATGACTGATCCTGTCAAAACATAATTTACAAAACAATGAATTCTTTATCGGTTTTATTTTTTTACCTCTTGTACATGTCTTTATTAAAAGCCAAGAAGATAAATAAAAATATTAATATGCATATGTATAAACAAGGATTTACCGTATTTCCTTATCAGATAATACAAACGGTTTTTTCCTGTATACTTATATTTAAAAAATCATACGAAAAATTATAATAAAAAAGTTGCTACTTTAAAAAAATAACTTACTTGTAAATATTGTAAATAAGAATAACTGCAACTTGTAGTACTGCAATAACAATTAAAATTGTTGTTGACACGCAATTAATATTTGGGCAATCACCACCAGATGAACCTGTCAATTTTTGAGCTGTTGCTGCAACATCACGTTTGATATTATTAAGTCCTTCTCTCACTTCATTTACTAACGAAGACATATCATACCCGACAGACTGAACTTGTGCTGTTGGAGCTCGAGCTTGATTCTGCAAAATTGTGTCGGCCCGAGAGTGGACTTCAACCACGTAATTCCTGTATAAAAGTAATACAAACATGAATTCACCAACATATATCATGAAACAAAATACAAAATTTTTGAAAAATTATTGCAAGAATAATGATTACATTTTAATCTGTGGATCATTTTTCAAAAATCTACCATTTCGTTTTTGATGGGTAGGTTGAGCATGATGCTTGTGTAGGTGATGGTATTGCAGAGAACACGTTTTAAGAGCGTTAAAAGAATCATTTATTATGTCATTTTTGACCATTTTAGTACATCTGTAAATTTCATACTGTGAGTCAATTTCATGCTGTAAATTTCATACTTGTACAGCAAGTTCATATTTTGTTTATAGTATGTATAATAGTTCAATGTCGCAGTGATATTTTTATGTACGTATCCTAATTATACTAGATCCAAAGGTTGACAGATTTTATTAGAAATGCTTGGATGTTTTCTTTTATTCTGTGGTTGAATCTGGATCTGTTCAATGTAACATTTTCTTTAATTTACTTTATATACTTCTGAGTTTCCATTCTGTACTGCATTTTCCACAACAAAGTATGTTCTCTAAAATTTTATATCATACATTTTTTAACTGGAACTGAATAAGTAAAGCAGTGATTGAAAATATAAACAGACCAGCAATGCAGGTTAACGAATTGTAGAGGTGACACGGATATGTTGTAAATAAAAATAAAATAGATAATTTTATATATTTACTATGAAACAGGAATATTATTAATACAACAAACCTTATTTCTCTGGCAGCTGAGATTATGCTGTTTTGGTTATTCAAAACTGCTTCAACTTCATGACGACGGATAGTGTCTACTAACTGTGGTTGTACTGCAGGTCCACCAGGAACTGCAATAAAAAAATATAAAAGAGTAGGATAATGAATTGTTTTAATGGAGGTTTTTCTAACATTTTTTTAAAAAAATAAGTAAACCAATAAAAACAAAATTTAGTAAAGGGATAAAAATTAAGTAGTTAACAAAAAGTATTCGCAAAGTTATTAAAAATGCACCACTAAGTACAACTTTGCATTATTACACACTACCATACATATCTAGCAAAGATATGTATGAACCATTGTTCAGACATAAAAGTTGATTCAGTTAAACAGACAAATTGATAAAATAAAAACACTGATACTAAACCAGAATAAATTTTAAACATATTTTAAGTCTTGAGTATAAAATACAACTGTAAAACCATTACAAACGGTTTTACAAAAAATTAAGCACACAATAAAAACCACTAATAAGAACTAAAAGGATAATTAGTTCTTATCCTATAACTTTTGGCCTTCAACACTTCATTAGTTCTGCTTTAATTTTTATAAACAGTTGGTTAAAAGTTTGGTTAGTTTACATCAGTCTTTGGTAACCAACCCACCGGGTTGGTCTAGTGGTGAGTGCGTCTTCCCAAATCAGCTGATTTGGAAGTCGAGAGTTCCAGCGTTCAAGTCCTAGTAAAGCCAGTTATTTTTACGCAGACTTGAATACTAGATCGTGGATATCGGTGTTCTTTGGTGGTTGGGTTTCAATTAACTACACATCTCAGAAATGGTCGAACTGAGAATGTACAAGACTACACTTCATTTACACTCATACATATCATCCTCTGAAGTATTATCTGAACGGTAGTTACCGGAGGCTAAACAGGAAAAAGAAAAGTCTTTGGTAACCAGATATTAAAAAAAACTATAATTCTCTTTTATTCTGTAGAGTATATGTATGTGTTTGTGTGTGTATATATTTATTTATTATATGAAATATAATGTTAAATTATATAATATATAATATAATATATTATATATAATCATATAATATGATGTTAAAGAACAACTTAGATTCGGAGTAACAGTACAAGGTGAAAAGATAAAGATGCTACGATTTGCTGATGATGTAGTAATTCTAGCCGAGAGTAAAAAGGATTTAGAAGAAACAATGAACGGCATAGATGAAGTCCTACGCAAGAACTATCGCATGAAAATAAACAAGAACAAAACAAAAGTAATGAAATGTAGTAGAAATAACAAAGATGGACCACTGAATGTGAAAATAGGAGGAGAAAAGATTATGGAGGTAGAAGAATTTTGTTATTTCGGAAGTAGAATTACTAAAGATGGACGAAGCAAGAGCGATATAAAATGCCGAATAGCGCAAGCTAAACGAGCCTTCAGTAAGAAATATGATTTGTTTACATCAAAAATTAATTTAAATGTCAGAAAAAGATTTTTGAAAGTGTATGTATGGAGTGTCGCTTTATATGGAAGTGAAACTTGAACAATCGGAGTATCTGAGAAGAAAAGATTAGAAGCTTTTGAAATGTGGTGCTATAGGAGAATGTTAAAAATCAGATGGGTGGATAAAGTGACAAATGAAGAGGTATTGCGGCAAATAGATGAAGAAAGAAGCATTTGGAAAAATATAGTTAAAAGAAGAGACAGACTTATAGGCCACATACTAAGGCATCCTGGAATGGTCGCTTTGATATTGGAGGGACGGGTAGAAGGAAAAAATTGTGTAGGCAGGCCACGTTAGGAATATGTAAAACAAATTGTTAGGGATGTAGGATGTAGAGGGTATACTGAAATGAAACGACTAGCACTAGATAGGGAATCTTGGAGAGCTGCATCAAACCAGTCAAATGACTGAAGACAAAAAAAAAATATGAAATATAAACCACCAAAACACATTAATTAGATAATTACATTCCAGTACTGGACAGCAAAATTTACAAGTACGCTCATATTATTCAAAATAAAAAACATAATTTTGAATAAAATGACAAAACAATTAAAAGAATATGTTTCAATATTGACCTCTGTGCTAATAAAATCTAATATAATACATTGAAATTTAAACCGCAAAACACAGTACATAAATAAGAAAAAACTTACCATATTAATTCCAAGAACTGATTTTTGCTGAATCCTGCATCTTCAGTTGGTATTTAATTTTATATTTACATTAAAAAATTTATTTTTCTTTTATTTGTTCAATATATATCCATAAAAATTTTGGTTTTGATCTATGTTCCCCCGTTGAATTTCATTCTGCTTGGGTATATGATATTTAATAGACTGATACAATCATTCGTAACAAACTTTTCAAGTAATTTTGATAAAAGTTCCAAGACAGAAATAGGTATATAGTTAATGATATGGGCAGTTTTTCTTTTTTTGACATAGGGGGTGACTCTACAGCAACTTCCACTGATGCACAAAAAGCCTGTTCGAAGGCTCAATATAGTGACTTTCATAGTACCAGAGCAATAATCTGTTTTAATAAGTTAGCTTAACATCTTCAAAAAATACAGATGGGGATTCAAACTGGGTCAGCCCTTTCATTAACTTCACAATATGACATGGACAATAGTTATTTTGTATCACCCTAACTCTTGTAAAATATATATATACAGTGTTCCACAAAGAAACTTTCAGGAAATGTGTTCTACTGGTGAAAATAATGAAAAATGTTCATCTAAACACAGGTCTGGAAATACTTCCGTTTTTGAGTAGCAAACACAAATATAGCCCTTAGCCTCTTTAGCTAGCCCTTTTGGCTAGCGAAAGATTTCGCCCAGATTTAAGCTCTTCTAATAAAAAGAACCCCTACTTTAATTCTTGGGACCCAAATTAAGGAGTAAAGTTGGTGGTTTCTTATGTAATTTGAACTTTGGAATAGGAGAAAACAGGTTCCAGAACTGTAACTCCAGTAGTTTTAAAGATATCAAACATAAAACACAAAATTTGGTGTCGAAAAACAAGTTTTTTTAGGATTGTAGTACAATTGATTTGTTTAATGACTAATAAATATGCAAGATTTAGCAACAAAACTTTTAAAAATTGGTTTTTTAATTAAGCAAAACAGAATAAAAATAGACAAAAAATTTATTATTCTTTCTGTACCCAATAAACATTATTATTATTAATATAACAAAACAAAAAAATAGAATACGTGAAATGATAAATGGTAACAGAATAACAAACCTCAGTTACAGTATTTGTTTGAAATTCCCTCTTCACAACGTACACAGCACTCTGCCAGACTTAAAATATTCCAGTGGCTTTTGTATAATCTCATATTTTAATGTGCAACTCTTTTTTAGTATTAACTTTTTATAGGCATACTCACTTTCATATGGCCCCAAATGAAGTAATCTAGTGGTGTTGTCAAGTTATCATGGTGACCAATCGACTGGTCCATCATCCACCACATCCAATCCAGTTTAAGAAATTAGCATTAAAGTGATTTCTAGTTACTAAAGAAAAATGTGGCGTTGTACCAACCTTCACAGTCTAGTTTGTAAAGGTACATTCTCCAAAAGAACTGAAAAATTATTTTTCAAGAAATGAACGTATGCAACTCCCATAAGGTTTGCTCCATAAATGTATATTTATAGAATTGAAGACTTCATTTCTTGTAAAAGTGGCTTCATCAGTAAATAAAATTGAATTCCTTACCAGTATTATCTACAAGTCAATGATAGAAGTTTAACCGCTGGGGGTAATCTGTTGGCTGCAAATTTTGAACCTTCTGCAGGCAGAAAGGATAAAGATTTTTTTTATGATGCATGCGCCACACTTTGTTTTTTGACAAACCAGTGCAACATGGAATTTGCTTTGTGCTAATGTCTGAGCTATGTTGAATCACATGATTTTCATCATTAACACGATGATTTACTTGGCATTCAACAGAAAGCAAACAAACACACTGGAAATGGCCATTTCATAAATGCTGATACACCAAAGAAAATGTTTTCATATTTGGAATCTGCCTTCCAGGAAATCTCTCCTGATATTCACATATAGCAGCTTCAGAATTTCCATTACAAAATCAATAAATAAAAATTATATCTGCATATTACTCGTTAGAAAATTGAAATGGCATTTTTACACTACGATATGAAAATACTACACTTCCTTTATCTGTATCATAATTTATGACAACATATTCAAACGAAGTACACAATTTTCATTGTTGACCAGCTGTTAGTACACCGGCAACCTATACAATAAATTTTTTTTAAACATTTCTAAAGTAACATATTTCAATTTAGTTTTTTACTTTTCATTGACTGTATTTAGATTAATTTTATCAGAATTAAATTCTCTACAACTTTTGTTACTAAATTTTCCATATTTATTGGTCACTTAACAAAGCTATTGTACTACCAACCTAAAAAATAAATTGTTTTTTGACACTAAATTTTGTGTTTTACATTGGATATCTTAAAAGCTACTAGAGTTACAGTTCTGGGACTTGTTTTATCCTATTTTTCAGCTCAAATTGCATAAGATACCACCAACTTCATTCCTGAAATTGGATTCTAACAATTATAGTATGGTTTCTTTTTATTAGAAGAGCTGAAACCTTTCGCTAGCCATAACTCAAAAACAAAGGATTTCCATACCTACGTTTATGTGAACCTTTTTCATTATTTTCACCAGAACATGTCTTCGAAAATTTCTCAGTTTCTTCATGGGACACCTCTATGCATATATCTTTCTGAAAATTCAAATAATTCATCAATATACTGATCACTGTGCCAATTAAACACTCAAAAAAACAACTTACCACCAAACACAGTAACAGGAAAAAACTATTACAAAGTAGTCAATATTTTTGTGGGATCCTGCATCACCTGTATAAAATTCTACAACTACATCAAAAAAGAAATAAAAACTTAAAAAACATAATTTTTTAAGTTTTTATTTCTTTTTTGTTTTCTGATGTAATTGTAGAATTATGTACCAACTGATGATGCAGGATCCCACAAACGTCTACTATTGGTATTGATTTTTTTTTTTTTTTAGGTTTTCCTGTTACTGTATTTGATGGTTAAGTTGTTGTTTTTTGAATATATATATATATGGCTATAATGATTATACCTGTTTTAAAAAATTAAAAATAATAATTAATGTTATGATGTATTAAAAACAAAAACTTGTGAAAGCATCACTACTGCTTTGTTACATAATTTTGGGCCCAGAAATTATCTGTGCCTGCAGTTGGCCATTGGTTTTACACTTCAGTACAATTTTTCAGATTAAAGTCAAAGATGTTGCATTTAAACTGAAGGATTTGATCTTTCAATCCATGTAAAAATTGGCACTGTTTCAAGCATTATAAAATTATGTCTCATCTTCATCATAACCTGAGCGGTAATCAGCCTGTAATTATTAAGAATAGAGTATAAAGAAATGAAATATAATAAACACCTTGTGCCACCTGAGGTATAGCTGCTCCTGTCTGTAGTGTGGTTAATAAACTTAGTGTTCTTTCTTGTCTTCCGATAATTTCATCCAACTTCTGGCTAAGGATTCTAACTTGTTCAAACATCTGACTTTGTCCAGAAAATATCTGTCGCAACTCTCTCTGGCTATCAGATTCAAACCACTCTTCAAATTCAGAATCAGCATCTTTAGTTTCTGGATGTTCTTTACGATATTCTTCCTTCTGCTGATCAAGTTTACGCTGATAATCAGCATACTCCTGTGACAACTTCTGTTGTTCTTCAGGTGAAACTCTTGCACCCTGCTGAGGTAAGGAAGAGCCAGGAGGATACAAACTCGTAGTTAAAAAGTGTAAAACATCATGGTCATCTGCTAAGCCCCCGGTTGCTGCTGATAAACCGAAGTGTCCTTCCTTCGGTAAGTATATGTTTTCAGCACGGAAGCAAACTTCATAGTCTTGTTCACTGTTAGTCATTCCATTGTGGAACAGTACCTAAGATAAAAGAATAAAGTTTGAATAAAAATTATAAACCTTTTCCATACTTAAAAAAAAAAAGCTGCAGCTAATGAAATATTGCTAACTAATGATACATGTTCACTGAACAATAAACATCCCATCACCAAAACTTCAAAGAGCAAAGATATTTAAGTTTAGACATTCATTATTAATACTTTGGAGGGGGAAGGTCTATGCTGAAAATAAGTTCAATAAAACACACATTTGATTTTGGTGTTATAAAGTTCAATAATTCAGTTACATAATGAAATCATTAATAGTCGAGATATCATTACAAATGCATGATCAGACATATTTTTTTTTCACCAACACTTTATTCGCCACTGATCTGTAATTGATTAAATGGTAATTAATAAATTACCAAAACAGTAAATGTTTTGGTAAAATGTATGACAAAAGTAAATATAGTACTAGTCGGCAAGGCGAGATGCATATTCAGAGTTTATGAACTGCTGCTGGGTACAATCACATTCCAGTGATACTAATAAAGTAATTGCAACTTCTGCTATGAGATTAGATTGTTCTTTTAAACATTATTGTCTGTATGTATGGACGCAGAAGCATATCATGATAGTGTTACATAATGTTATATTATTCATTAAGCTTTATTTATATTGTCATGTGTTCGCAGCTCAATCAGAAGATAACAATTAATAAAATGTTTATATAATTACAATTTATTAGAATAATAATGTAGAACATACATAAAATAAGACAAATCAATAATAATAAAAATAACAATCGTTATAATAACAAACAAGAACTTACAGTAAGATTTGGATTTATTTACAGATAAGTTATATCGTAAAAACCATAATTCAGTCCCACTGAAAAAAAGCACTATCATGACTGCTAACATTTACACCTTTAACAACTAGTATACCAGATAATACAAGTCTAAAGTTCATTCAATATCATTCTCTACACATACCTTTGCTGTTAAATAAAACTACCCTAACAATTTATAAATGAATTTAATACTTTATCCTTTTCACTAATTGTCTAACAGTAACTCACCAAACAACTTCCTGCATTCACTAACTGTCCACACCAGAATGCTTGTGATGTTACGTCGAACACTATGTTTATATGCATTAAAATATTCACTTCTTCATTGACTCGCTTAATAACTCCTCGCTTCTTACTAATCTTAATACTCGCCAGGCCTAGAGTATTTATACTCATATCCTGTTGACCTGCAGAACCAAACCCAAGTTGAAGAGTGAGGAAGATTGCCCAAGTCCTTACATTTTCCCATAAACTCCTACTCTGGTCCGGTAATTCTTCTCATTGAACAACATCTGTTCAGGTGTGTCTTGGACAGTATTATATAGAACGACTGTTAAACGGGCTTGTTAGCTTTAGAAAAAGGATTCTTTTTAGTCCTCTTCTGGATTCCTTTCATTGTTAACTTCTACTACTTTCTTCTTAATTGACAGGAATCTGTTACTCAGGTCTGTTATACTGGTCTCAATATTAATGAATTAATTGATGTCATTTTAATTTCAATGTTTAATAATAAAACATCAGTCTTTCTTCTGCTTAATTATGGCTATTTTTATAATATGAATGAGTTAAATAAATAAATTAAATAATGAATTTTATCTTTTGTCCTGTTATTCTTTAATAAGAGCAATTGCTTTCTTAGCTACTTTAGAACCGTTTCTTAGGTACTTTAAAACCGAAGCATGATGAAAATATATTGTACTAAAAAAAGTATATACAAGTAAATAAAGTATACATTTCTTACATCAATTGTTTTGGTTTAAGTAATGATATTATGATGAACAGACACACGAGTCATAGAATTATGGGTTAAAAGTTTAAACTAGTTGTGCAGTTATAAGCATTTCTTAAGTAATCTTTACATTTGTTATTACTAATAAAAACAAATATTCTCTAGTCTTTGCATTGGAAATTCCAACAGTTGTTACTCAAAAGTAGTCTTGTTAAGATGTCAAGTGAACGCGGAAAACTTCTTCACAGTCAAATGCATCATCTCACATTTAATGTTATTAAGTTCATAGACAAAGGGAAAATGGATATTGGTGCCTCCTGTGAAAGCGATGGAATATGCTTGTAGAATGCTAAACTTAAGCTGGTCTTCAGTAATTGACATCAGGAAAATCAAATATAAAACAGAGGTTAGTAAATTAATACAAAAAAATATTATTTTATTTTTTATTCCGCAGCTGTAACCAATTTACAGTAATTCCATAGGCTTATGCAATTTTTATAAGTCCAAATTATTACTATCAGCTTTGAATATAATCCTGTGAACTATGATACCATTTTAATGAGAATATTTACTCAATTAAATGATTGTAATCAATTGCAGGTTAAATTTATTTAATTTATGAATAGAATAATGTAAATTAATATTTTTAATTGGGTTTCTACCACAATTAGAATAAAATTACAGGTTCCTAAAAGTACAGTAACCTATCTTAAACGGACAACATTTCTTGTTTAGAACAAATTGATAAGCATGTCACTTTGTTCAGTAGAATTAAGCCCAGACTGTACTGTTGTGTTATACCTCCATTTCTGTCTAGAGCCAAACAAAAAAACAGTGCTGCAGTCCACCGTGAATATGAACTTCACCTTGTCAACTTGTACAGATTTTAAACCAACTAACAATCTTAAAAATAGATTTAGAACAGTCAGTAATGCAAACAACAATTATAAAATAAAATGTAAATTGCTGTTTGTAAATTTAAATTGCACAGATGAGAGATCACTTAAAGCATGGTTTAATGAACTTATAAGAGCATTTACATAGGAAAAAGTAATCAATTTATTAATGCAGCACAATATTTATTAAAAGATAAAACCATTCCAACTAGTATGAAACAAAACGTGGGAATAATTGAAATTATATTTTAATAACAAGATTTACATCTTGTTATTATGTAATTAATGTAATGTATACTTGTTACATCATTAAAAAAATGCTACAATTATAAATATAAATTAACAACAAACAACACATGAAGGTAACATTTTATATAAATTAAACATTCTGAAAATAATTAAATTAAAACTCTTAATTTGGCAATAACAATCAAATCACAAGAAATAACAATTCAAATTATTCTTACCTAAACAGAGTTAATATGACTATTTTAACAATATGAAAAAGTGTTTACCAAATACCATCTAAAGTAACTGAAGATGGACTCCAAAAGTCTTATTCAAACATTAGTTTAAATAATCAAAATATGTCTTACACTTACTTTGGTAGTTAACTAAATATTACACACTCACTCTCACATTATCTTACTTTTAGTCTCCCTTTCCTTTTTTCTATTTACTTTGGAGATCTATGATTAAACTAAACATTATGTGCACATTTAATTTTCGTGGCCAGAGCTTAAGCTTGGCATTTCATTTACATAATGAAATCATTAATATATAAATTACAGTATACCTTAATGTAAACTCTCTGTCTCTCTCTCTCTCTCTATATATATATATATTTATATTTAATAGATCAACCCTAAGTACAGAACAACTGAAATAGAATGACTTACCTCATTTCATTACATAACAGAAGTGCTTTCACGAATTTGATTCGCATCATCAGCTGCATGCATTATATATATATTACAAAACCATCAAAAACTTCCAAAACATTTTTTAGAATTACAAACATCAATTAATTAAAATTAACCAAGTCAAAATTAAAATGTAATTAAAACAAAGATAAAAATTAAATAATTAAAAGTTAAAACTTTTAAAATAAAAACAAAAACTTTAGCAAAGCAAAATCATGTGCTAGCCATTTCACTGATTTTACCTTACTAACCATACTGAAAGATCTCAATATTATTATCTACAGAGATAGTGGTACTATCTATTGCAGCCTTTATAATACAGTTATCATCATATTCTGTCTGAAGGTTGATCATATTAATTTTATTCTTATTTATTTCTTATTTAAATGATCTGATACATTCAAAAAGCCCAGTTTACCTTTTTTATAACTTCTAATATGTTCAATTGGTTTTTATCATTTCTTTCACTTTTGTTCTATATATTTTTTGGCCAACTTCTTCCAACACCTCATTCTACTCTCTCAACATACACCCCCTTAGCTCCTACCACAGTTATTGAGTCATCAGCAAAATCCAAGTGGTTCAGCTACACCTCCATTAACATTCACAGCTTCGTTTTCTTGGTTAATTTCTCATTACAAATTTTAAGACAGCTGTGAATGTCTAACTTGGTGAAACAAGCTTTGGTGATTCTTTGCATCACTTTGTTTTTCTATTTAAAATATTTCACTTTCACAGTGTACGATAATGCTGGATGTAAACAACAGAAACAACTATTGATGTTATCCCTATAACCATTTTCTATTCCAATCCATGTCAATGCCTGATTGATGGAGGCCAAGCCATCATCTTATACAATCAAACGAAAGCTTTCCTTAGTCATAAAAATCCAATAGTATGGGAGATTGTATTCTTTACATTTTTCAATTAATATTTACATTTTATGTATATGATCCATAGTTCTACAATCTTTTCTGAATCCCACTCATTCGCACAGCTGTTTTCCTCATTATGACACATGTCAGCTGCATTAATAAACACTTAAAATTTCATTTCATGTGATGGAAAATTACAAATTCTTTTCCTGCCAAATATATAAAGTTTCCATCTTTAAAACAAGATAACCAATAATATAGGTATCTGATTAATAATCAATGCAGTATATTTTAACAATGAAAAGAATCTATGTCAACTGTGTACGGCAGCATTCTCTAATGCAATACCAATGTTTCAGATGTTTGGTTAAAGAACATTTGAGGACAAGCTCTTTTTCACAGCATAATTATATGGTATCCCATCAAACAACAATAAGGTTAGCAATTTCTAATTATTTGAGCACGACTATAGTTTACTTTTTCTTTAAATTAGTGTTTGTCTAAAATAATAAAATATTTTAATGTTCATCTTATCCTTAAAATCTAACCTAAACTGTAACCTATATTTGGGTTAGTACATATTTATTTAACTGTAGATTTAATCTCTAACTTATATTTTTGGTATACACAATTTTAATAATTTTTTTTTTTTTGCTGCAAATTCATGAGCAGTAAATAACAACAAATAAGTAAACAACAAATAAATAATAGAAATAATTTACTAATAAAGTAAAGGGCAGAAATAAGATAAGACAAATGACAAATAAGATAATGACAATAGCAGCTAAAATTACACTCAGTGATAATAATACCAAATTTAATGCCTAACCTTCTCCTTTTTTTGTCTTAAGCTTTAAAACAGAACGAGTCGTATGAAGGTTATGTGCATCGCATACTGACAGATCTATCATTTCTACATCCAGAGACTGCTGGGTGTGGCTTGCACTCAATATACGTGAGCTCCATCAACAGGGCTTCAGAGCTTTCATGGGTGTGTTGCGAGCACAGCTTTGTCAGGCTAGAATTACCAAAAAAGTGATTTTTGAGCTGTGGTGACATTTGTTTTCAATACTGTGAGGAGTACTTTAGGCCTCTTGGGTGTGGGTTCATGCTTGATGTAAATGAACTGAATTTTGGAGCTATCCTTGTCAGGTTGGTAAATTCCTTTCTTGAGCTGCACCTCTTAGGTGGATCACACTTGTCGGAGCCACTATGGTTTGGGTTGACAAGTGGGCATGTTGATGCCTGGAATCTATCTGCTGTACCTGGTATGAAAGCAGTCCATTGAAAGGCAAGGTTATTTTCAACCATAGCATGATTGAGTGGGATTAGAGAGCAGTTATGTGGTGTATGACTTTAGCTCAAGTTCTGCATAAGCATGAGCATGTATCTGTAAATGTTCAAATGCAATTAATATAAAAAATAAATAAAACAAAAGACGTTTGCTTTATAATATAAAGCAAACGATCTCACCAAAATGACCTTAGCAGCCAATGCAAAAAAAAAAAAAAGGCTGGTTGGTTGGGAAAAAGAAGATCTTCTAATTCTGAGAGATAAAGTTTTAATATAAATTCTATCAATTTGTGCAGATATAATGGAAAACTAACTGGTCAGTCTAGTCATATTTTCTGTGCCTAAGTACTGTATATTTCTCTTATCAACAATTATTATTTTGTGATAGAAGGCATTTGATAGAAACACTAATAGGCAAAATAAAATTTTAATGTAATTTAATTTACAGCTCTGCATTTAAATATAATAAAGCAGTATCTAAATGGAAATATCATATTTCATAAATATGATCAGTTTCTATTGTTACAACAAAAAATAAAATTTATTATTCAATTTCAAAAGTTTTTGAGAATTTTAGTTTTTTCTTTATTAGTTGCCAAAGTAATGATAATAACATTCCAAATTAATAATCAAAGACAAATTAAAAATTTCTATGGGTAAAAATGAACTGTTACAGACAGTTAAGAAATTAATAAAATAAACCTTGCTTCTCAAGTAGAAAGTTGATAAAACTGAAGATAAAATTTTTTGTAAGGTTTTAGAATCGTTCAAAGGATAAAATAATACAGCACTATAGATGATAGGATCTAAAAGTTAAAGGCACTTAGGGTGCTATCAACATAAGTAAAAGTCAGTCCATTCAGGATTAACAAGTAATCCTTGCTTGACATTTTAAAATAACTATAATATTTTATTTATAACATTACCAATATTAAAAAAAAATATATATTTTTACAAGACTGTTTTTTGTGATGACTATTTTTCATTTACACACCTTACAAATTGAATAGTTAATCCCTATTTCTTAGACAATATAAAAATGAAATGTAATTCTGAAACTAATTTTTTTTTTTGCATATTTATTTGAAACTAGGAATACACGATATTCTTGAATTTTATATATATAACTTCTTTTAGACTCTATAAAGATAGTTTAATAGACAATTTTAAGCATCATGCAAAATATTCTGAAAAATGTGGACATAATTGGTAATTAGAACAGTAAAGCATTGCAGACGTTTCTGCAGTACTATACTGTCCTTCATCCCTTATGAAGTAGTGAATTCTCTTAGCAGACATTTAATATAACTTTTTGGATGATTTTTGATTTTGTTATTGAAGGACAAAATTAGAAAGCATTTATGAATTTACATAAGCCAAGATGAAATTTTAAAACGCATTTCTTCAATAAGAATGGACAATTGTTAAGAGTAATTTATTTACAAAGAACATTACAAATTATTTTGTAAGTAGGTGAATTATGTGAAAAGCAGAAATAAAACAAGCTTTCAATCCATTTACAAAATAAAGAAAAAAGAATGAACTCCATTTCACAAAATTTATTCAGTTTTAACTTTATTTAGTGTTTACCAACAAAAACATAGGCATAATCACTGCTGTTCATTATAATACTAATAGTTATATACTACTGTAAATATAACAACAGTATGAAGAGAATAAACATTTTACACAGTTGGAATCGATGTTAGCAGAAGGAAAAATAACTGTGTGTATGATATTTTTTTATTTTCTGATTGAATTTTTTTTTAAAGCTAGTAATAATTTTAAATGAAGGTCATTTTCAAATTTCACAGATAGGTGTATCTGTCTCTGTCTTTGTATTTCTAGCTAAAATTTTCAGGATTGGTCCAGCTGTCAAAGTTACCAAATGCATTAACAGTACAGTATATGTAGTCACTAATATCTATGGATTTCATTAACATTTAAGTTACCACACATACACACAGTTTACTCACGCATATGATAGCAATTATTAAAAAAAAAATGTTATTTTTTAGCAGGGAAATGTGAAAAATTTATAAAGCAAATTATCAAGTATGACTAACTTAAAACTTACAGTAAGAGTATTCTTATAATACTCAATTTTTGCTCGAGTAGGGAACGGTTTGTTTCTGAAATCTCTTAAACATCCTGGCACTATCATCTGAGATGATCCATCACTGTAAAAAATAAAAAAATAAGTAAGACTAAAAACTACCTGAAACAAGACCTTCATCTTAGTTGTCTATTGTAATAAAACTGATATTTACAATTTAAATTAGAAAGAAATTTCTGTGAAAAATAGTTTTTTATATTTGGTTAAAAGAAAATCTTACTCTTTACTTACTTAGCGTGATCAAAAGCTTTTGTTCCATCATTAAGAACAGCCATAATGTAAGGGTTATTATGTTTATTGTCATTGTCAAAGGAATCAAAGAATATTCCCAAACCCTTCCATTTATCTGAACTACCAAAAACTTCACCATTATAATCTCCTTTATCTTCGGTATACCAGAAAGCCTACAAACAGATAACATAATTGAATTAGACAAGTATAAAACAATTCTTTGCATTTAAATTTATAAAAATGTAACTTTATGTGAAATTATCACTGCTTATAGTGTTGTCAACCTCCTACTAGCAGTTACATTTTTTCTTGGGTTCAGCAGGATTGCGACTCTGCTACTGGACAGTTTAGAGATTTTGTTTCCTATCCAGGGAAGGGAGTCTTCACAAAAAAAAAAAAAAAGCTAATAGCTGAGATGCAGACAGACTTCCTATTACTCCTACATATTTGTTTCTTTTTTAATAACCTTCTTCCACAACAGTCCCATGTTTCCAACACATAGCGATCTATGTATGTATACAAACAAGAAAGGCTTTGCTGGAAGCAAACCAATTTATTAAAATTTAATTCTTTATAAGGAGTTGTATAAATGAAAAACTTACAACAGATTTCTGACACAGCAAAAATCTACACGTGACATCGGAAAACACAGTATCCAAGTCACCATTCATATTCATATGATATAAAGTCAATTCATATTTTATCAGTATACACAATAAATACATTTACTGTCACTAAAAATATAACAAACTAAGACTACTTGAAAATTAACCCTTCAAGCCGGTATTTAAATTTTTAAAGCCCTACCCTACTGCCGGTAATTTAAATGCCCAACCAAACATACAGCAGCTGTATTACAGTACTAAACGTAAAAAATTTTAGCTTCAAAACTATTACACCAATTTAAACCAAATTTTCAGCAGAACAATCATCCACTTTTTCCCATCTCCAATCTATGTCATTTCTTATACGCTTCACTTGTATATCAATATCGTCATCACTATTGCCACTACTCTGTTCAGAATCTTCTTTATTTTCATTACGATTTTCTGGCACAAAATCTTAATCACTTTTGTCACTATCAAATGTTACTGTCACACGTCTCATCTAAACATTCAATAATTTGTTCCGATGTAACATTACACGATGTGCGCGCTGCGAGACTGTCACGTCCACCCGCCAATACATACAACTTAACATGTGCGTGACATTCACATGCTCCCTGCCTGAAGGGTTAAACATAAAAAGGCCATTCGGTTTTTAAAAACATTTATACATATAATTTTCACTGGAAATAACTTACACACATACTATATATTTACTTCTCATAATAAACACAATTTTATAACCACTCATTAAAGACACGAATCAACTTTTGTACTCCTATGGCATGATATTCTACTGCCAGTGGTGACCTCTTGTTTCACATACTCATCATAAACATCAAATTTTTTGTTAGCTAGGTGCCCTAAGAAACAAGTAATAATCACTATTAAAAAAAAAAAAAAACATGAAAAGCACATTTGCACAGTTACTGGTTGCAGTAGACTGACATTTGTCTTAGATAACAAATGATGGCATAGCTGTGATATTAAATTAAGATAAACCCTAAAAATATTAATTAGATTTCTTTTTGCAACTCAAGTCAAAATACTAAATTAAAAACTTACACATCTATATGATTTAATTTAAATTTTCAATAGATCAAACTTACTTGTTTACTGTTTTTTTAATTTTTATTTACCTTGATCGAAAAATGTATACATATACTTAGAAAGTTAAAAATATTATTTTTTGCTGAAAATTAAAAGTTGCAGAAGTTCTTAAGGATTACTGTGGCACACGCGCATTTGTCTTTTACAGCTAACACTTCGCTAAATGTACTTTAGATACAACAATAAATGACTTAATTCATAGTAATTTGAAATGATTTTATTAATTTCAATCACCATACTGTATCACAGACAGCAGCTTAATTAACATCATTTATCATCGAAGTCATAATTTTCTTTCTTATTTAATTATAGAAGTTTTATAAATTATTTCGACTTCACCTTCTTTCTAACTTTTAACAATTCATAAAAAAATTTCATTATAAATTAAGAATTTTATATGTCATTCATTGCTCATTTTGTAATTTTATAGTGATCACAAATTTGTCAATAACAGAGTAAGTGGATATTTTGTTTAGTCATGCAGAATTCTATTAAAAATTTTCTTTAAGATGCTGAATTTCAGAAACACTTAATTTATTATTTTCTAAGACATTATTATTTTCTATAGAGCAGACAGACTTCCTATTTCTCCCACATATTTGTTTCTTTTTTAATAACCTCTTTCCACAACAGTCCCATGTTTCCAACACATAGCGATCTATGTATAAATACAAGAAAGACTTTGCTGGAAGCAATTTTTTAATTCTGACTGATTAACCTAAGTATATATATATATATATATATACTATGCGGGTTAGAAATGCTTCATAAGAAACTGAAATAGTGATCAATGTATGAAATAATAACAGGATTACATATGTGATACATATCCCACATACAGTAGCACCCTACACAAGAGCATAAACAAGAAGATAATTAACAAACTGTTAGAATGCTTCTTCTTCATCATAAACTTTAATGATAAATGAAAACAAATATTAACTTCTTAAATTATGATTCACAAAACCTTATACAAAACTGAATATTGTAACTCTTAAGTTTTATCTTATATTCTAATATATTACTATGATTATAATATATATCAAGACGCATAGCGATAGAGTCATTGTAATAAGGATAAATTCAAAACCTAAACCGACAACGATTGTTAACGTCTATATGCCTACAAGCGCCCATGATGATGATGAGGTAGAATGTGTATACGAAGAGATTGATGAAGCAATTAAACACGTAAAAGGAGATGAAAATTTAATAATAGTTGGAGATTGGAATGCAAGCATTGGAAAAGGCAAGGAAGGAAATATAGTGGGTGAATACGGGCTGGGCAAAAGGAATGAAAGAGGGGACCGACTTATAGAGTTTTGCACGAAGTATAATTTAGTAATTGCCAACACCCAATTTAAAAATCATAATAGAAGAATATACACTTGGAAAAAGCCAGGCGATACTGCAAGGTATCAGATAGATTATATCATGGTTAAGCAAAGATTTAGAAATCAACTCGTGGACTGCAAAACTTACCCTGGAGCAGACATTGATAGCGACCATAATTTGGTGATAATGAAATGTAGATTGGGGTTTAAAAACCTGAAGAAAAGGTGTCAGATGAATCGGTGGAATTTAGAGAAGCTTGAGGAAGAGGAGGTAAAGAAGATTTTTGAGGAGGACATCGCTAGAGGTCTGAGTAAAAAAGATAAGATAGAAAATGTAGAAGAAGAATGGGAGAATGTTAAAAAGGAAATTCTTAAATCAGCAGAAGCGAACTTAGGCGGAATAAAGAGAACTGGTAGAAAACCTTGGGTTTCAGACGATATATTGCAGCTGATGGATGAACGTAGAAAATATAAGAATGCTAGTGATGAAGAAAGTAAAAGGAACTATCGGCAATTAAGAAATGCTATAAACAGGAAGTGCAAACTGGCGAAAGAAGAGTGGATTAAAGAAAAGTGTTCAGAAGTGGAAAGAGAAATGAACATTGGTAAAATAGACGGAGCATACAGGAAATTTAAGGAAAATTTTGGGGTACATAAATTAAAATCTAATAATGTGTTAAACAAAGATGGTACACCTATATATAATACGAAAGGTAAAGTCGATAGATGGGTGGAATATATTGAAGAGTTATACGGAGGAAATGAATTAGAAAATGGTTTTATAGAGGAAGAAGAGGAAGTTGAGGAGGATGAAATGGGAGAAACAATACTGAGATCTGAATTTAAGAGAGCATTAAAAGATTTAAATGGCAGAAAGGCTCCTGGAATAGACGGAATACCCGTAGAATTACTGCGCAGTGCAGGGGAGGAGGCGATTGATAGATTATACAAACTGGTGTGTAATATTTATGAAAAAGGGGAATTTCCGTCAGACTTCAAAAAAAGTGTTATAGTAATGATACCAAAGAAATCAGGGGCAGATAAATGTGAAGAATACAGAACAATTAGTTTAACTAGTCATGCATCAAAAATCTTAACTAGAATTCTATACAGAAGAATTGAGAGGAGAGTGGAGGAAGTGTTAGGAGAAGACCAATTTGGTTTCAGGAAAAGTATAGGGACAAGGGAAGCAATTTTAGGCCTCAGATTAATAGTAGAAGGAAGATTAAAGAAAAACAAACCAACATACTTGGCGTTTATAGACCTAGAAAAGGCATTCGATAACGTAGACTGGAATAAAATGTTCAGCATTTTAAAAAAATTAGGGTTCAAATACAGAGATAGAAGAACAATTGCTAACATGTACAGGAACCAAACAGCAACAGTAGCAATTGAAGAACATAAGAAAGAAGCCATAATAAGAAAGGGAGTCCGACAAGGATGTTCTCTATCTCCGTTACTTTTTAATCTTTACATGGAACTAGCAGTTAATGATGTTAAAGAACAATTTAGATTCGGAGTAACAGTACAAGGTGAAAAGATAAAGATGCTACGATTTGCTGATGATATAGTAATTCTAGCCGAGAATAAAAAGGATTTAGAAGAAACAATGAACGGCATAGATGAAGTCCTACGCAAGAACTATCGCATGAAAATAAACAAGAACAAAACAAAAGTAATGAAATGTAGTAGAAATAACAAAGATGGACCACTGAATGTGAAAATAGGAGGAGAAAAGATTATGGAGGTAGAAGAATTTTGTTATTTGGGAAGTAGAATTACTAAAGATGGACGAAGCAGGAGCGATATAAAATGCCGAATAGCACAAGCTAAACGAGCCTTCAGTAAGAAATATAAGTTGTTTACATCAAAAATTAATTTAAATGTCAGGAAAAGATTTTTGAAAGTGTATGTTTGGAGTGTCGCTTTATATGGAAGTGAAACTTGGACAATCGGAGTATCTGAGAAGAAAAGGTTAGAAGCTTTTGAAATGTGGTGCTATAGGAGAATGTTAAAAATCAGATGGGTGGATAAAGTGACAAATGAGGAGGTATTGCGGCAAATAGATGAAGAAAGAAGCATTTGGAAAAATATAGTTAAAAGAAGAGACAGACTTATAGGCCACATACTAAGGCATCCTGGAATAGTCGCTTTAATTTTGGAAGGACAGGTAGAAGGGAAAAATTGTGTAGGCAGGCCACGTTTGGAATATGTAAAACAAATTGTTAGGGATGTAGGATGTAGAGGGTATACTGAAATGAAACGACTAGCACTAGATAGGGAATCTTGGAGAGCTGCATCAAACCAGTCAAATGACTGAAGACAAAAAAAAAAAAAATAATATATATATATATCAGGTCTGTTCAGAAAATAACTGAACATTTTTAATTATGCACCAATGGAGATATTTATTGATGTGTGGTTGGCAGCACTGTGTACTGCATAACCTCCTCTATAACCATATGTTCTAGGATTGTTGATATCTTGTTTAGTTTTCATGTTATTGTTATTTGAGTGTAACGTGTTTAAATGTTAGTAGCGATTTTTATAATGTGCGATTTTTTGATGACTGACTGAACTTTTGTCTCAATGTCGTAGTCATAAACCCAGCTTTTGTCTCATGTTATGAACCTTTGCATAAATGTTTAATCATCATCAGCTTGTTCAAGAAATTGCCAAAAAACATCTACTCAAAGTTCTTTCTGCTGTTTGGTCATCAAATGAGGAACAAACTTTGCTGCAACTAAATACATGTTCAATTTTTCAGTGAAAATGCCATGGCATGATCCAATCAAGATGCAAGTTCTCTGACAGTCAATTGGCAATTTGCACTAGATTGTTGATTTTCTGAACGTGGGTGTTATCAGTTGAAGTCGAAGGCCTTCCTGGTCGAGGGTCATCTTCAGTTGACTGAAGACCACTTTTAAATTGTGAAAACCATTCATCAAATTGCATACGACCCAGAGCATCATCTTTGTAAGCTTGCTTCAAAAGTTAAGACGTTTCTGTGAAAGTTTTCCTCAGTTTCACGCAAACTTTTACATTGTATTATTGCTCCTGAAAATCGCTACTAACCTTTAGACATATTGTACTCAAATAACAGTAACATGAAAACTAAACAAAATATCAAAAATCCAAGAACACATGGTTACAGAGGAGGTTATATAGAATATAGAACACAGTGCTGCCAACTGCATGTCAATAAATATCACAGTTGGCGTGTAATTAAAAATGTTCGGTTATTTTCTGAACAGACCTCGTATGTATATGTATGTATGTATGTATGTATATATATATATAAATACACAAAGAATACTAGAAATGTTTTACAATACAATGGAACAGATCATCACATGCGGTTACAAGTTAGTGCATGATTAAACAGGTCCCAACCTATACTGAAGCTGCTCTAGTCACTGTCTTAGTTTCATTTGCTTTTTAGCAGTGATAGTAAAAAGAGATAGTGATGTCGTCACGGTCAAAAACTGAATACCAGGCAATTTTGCGCTACTATTTTACATGTGGGTTAAGTATTGATCAGTGTTTAAAGGAAATGACTCCTGTACTGAGAGAGAATTGTTCTCATTGTACAACAATATTTATATGGTACTGGGAGTTTGAAAGAGAAGATTTTGGCCTTGAGGACATTCCAAGGTCAGCTCAACAGTCTTCATCTGTGACTGAGGGAAATATTGCTGCAGTATGAAAAATGCCTTGGACATCATAAATAGGTGTCCTTAGGAATTACTGCACCAGCAATTTGTGCTCTTCTGCAAGATCACCAACAGTTAGAAAGCTTACTAGCCTTTGAGTGGCGCATAACTTGACTGATGATCAGATTGCATATTGTGTTTCATGGTGCTGTGAAATGCTGGAAAAGTTAAAAAAATAATACATAACTGCTTATTGGGTTTTAAGTAAAAAGGTAAACTGTATCCCTTATGGTTCCACATCCTCTGGAATGTATCAGGAGTAGGATCTTGTGAATAAAAAGACATAAAATGAAGTAAAGATGTAATGCCAATAACCATATCCACATTTAATACTGGTTATTACAAGTCACCTAACAATCCCGAGTAAAGTTTCATAGCATTTAGTGGAAGCTACACCTGGCAGATTGGTCACTAACCTGACTAATGACCATGCAGTCAGTGACACTTAAAATTTATATTAAAAAGGAAGAAAAAATAATTTATTTACTATTATTACTTTCTAGGGCAACACTTGATTAGATAGTACTGGCAAGAGTACAGAAATTAAGACCGTGATAAATATGAACTAGAAGTTTAGTTCTGATACCATCTCTTTCTGAAAATGAGTACAGAAAAAACATGTACATTCAGTTATACTAAAATAAAAAAACTTTTGAATTCTACTCACAGAACAAAGACAAACAGTAAATAGTTGATATCTTATGAAGATAAAAACACAAGTTTGAGTGATATATTTTTATACTAAAAGCTACAAAAAAAAATTATAGCTTTGGCTGATACTTTTCAGTTTCTAAATAGATGTTTTTTTTTTAATTTTTGGATGGATGATAGCCAAATATAAATGAAGGGAACAAAATGTTGAAACAATGAAATGACAGGATAATGTGGAGTGAGGTGGTTCAGACTGTTTGGATTGTTTGCTTGAAAAGGGTTAAATATTAAGAAGCAGAATGTGTTGACTAACAACTAACAATAATTCATAACGAAAATAAGTACATTTATCGCTTTATACTGTAAATTACAAAGTAATCTTTTTACGGATATAGCATCTGAACCATTGTGCGTTATCAAGAGAATACATTAACAGTGATGATGTTTTACAGCAAACTTTATTTCCCGATAAAATGATTTAACTAACAGTTTAGGTTTCATCGTTTAGCAATTTTATTTTTTTATATTAATAAATAAACAAACGAGTGAGTAACAGAGCTAAGAATTGGTATCTCTTTAAACTAATACAAGTAAATGTTCAATGTAGAGAATGCCACACCATTAATTGACAATATATAAAAAAAACACGTTACATTTTCAATATCCAAAAACAAATTTTGTTGTCATATATTTCAATAAGTTAAAATTATTCTTCATTGTGAGGTCTGATTGAACTGTTTATAGTTCAATGTTCCCACGGGCCACATTATTATAGTGATGGGAAAGGTTTTCCTTACCTGTTCTCAATGGCTGTTTAGTATCTAGTGAAAAAGTTATTCTTTACAGCAAACATAATTGGGCCGGTCAAGTGCTAATTGTTCAGTACCTTTTTTTTTGGTAAAGATAACCTGATCTCTGAGGGATTGGGGAAGGGATGGATAACTACTGGCTTAAGAGGACCTTGAAGCTTTCCTTCGAGTGGGTTGTGGTTCTTTTTCATGTCCTGTGAGGTGAAGGTTCCTTCATTATCCATTATTTAATGTCAATCTACTAATGTGGTAATATGACATTTTACAGCTGCATGTGGCTACTCTATGATATTCTGTGGTTTATGACTAGATGCTAACTGGATCTGCACTAAGAACACAGAGCCCTTCATAAGTATTGTACTCTTAGCAGTTACATGAATTGGTCAAAGTAACTTTACCACCCACAAATGGTAAAAAGCACGGACAAAGCAGGGTCAAAACATGTACTACGTAAACCATTCCAATATATTAAAAAAAACTTTTTTCATGACATCTTGGATCAGTAAGAATCTTTTTACCTTTGCACATAACTTTTTAAATCTTTTCTTCCTCAGGCCTCACTAAAATACACTTGCTCAATAATATTTACAAAATAAGCAAAATAAAAATGTTCCAAAATAATAAGCAGACTCTTCTAAAATGTTCTGAGTAAACTACACAGATTGTTAAAAAATAAAAATGATCGTAAAATGTGTCTATTGCAAACTAAATTTTAGTAAATTCCAACATACAAAAAACCAGATTAAAAAAAAATTACAAAATAGCTTTGATACTCTGTAGGAAGTAAACAAAAAAAATCATTAACTAAACTTATGGGCTAAATGATAGCACATTTTATCCCATACTATATTTAATAAAAATTATTTTCAATCTTTTAATAATTATTTCTTTAAGTTACTTTCCTGAATAATTAATTTAAGTAACCTTAAGAAAAAAGTATCAAAAAAGGAAAAAATATTTATGGCTGAAAGGTTAATTAATTAAATTACATGGTCTGGGATAGAGAACTGTACCGTATAAAAGAAACTAGTAAATATGAAATTTTAATCTCTTAGTTCAATATAAATATTTATCAGCCTAATGCTGGTTCAGAATACATCAATGCTGCTCTCAGTTGTTTCACAAATCCTAAAATGCAGCATTAATTTGCATGTACCAAGCCAAAAATTATACATCTCACCAGAAGCCCAACATCTAGACATATTATTAAAGTGGCCAGTTCCTTATCCACTTTGAAATGATACAAATATATCCAATAATTTAATAGATGATGCATCAGTCAATCAGAACTATATATTACAGAATAACTAGATCATGAAAAGACTTACAATAAGCACAATCAGATATATACATTTTTTTTTTAATTACAAAAAAATATATAACATTTTTATAAGTTACATAGAAACAGATAAAAAAATTATCAATCTACGTGTCTATAGAGGTAATTTTCTTCTTCAATAAAACTTTATTCAAAAGTATTAAAATGAATCATAGTGATACAGGAAGAAGTCCAGTCTATCACTTCACAATGATAAAACAGGTACAAAACAAAATTTAGTACTTCCATATTTTTTTAAATTATACAGCACTTAATAATGCTGAAAAAGTATATACAGACACATATCTATTTGTTAAAATTTAATTCTAAAAACAGAAAATAGTAAGACTATCTTACCTTGCATTTATTTAAGTAAATGTAACATTTTTTCATAGGTATCTTCAGCTTATTCTTTTACTGAATTACCAGAACAGTTAGTTTGTAGAAAACAGAAAGAAACTCACACTGAAGACTGAGGAATTCTGGAAATGTTTTCTTTTTACATAAATAAATGTAAGGTAAGATTTATCTTACTATTTCTGCTTTGGTGGAATTACTTATCCATTTTTAATATATATATATTATATATACAACATAGGCATGAAGCAGGTCTAAATATGAAAAGAAAAATAATCTGAATACATATTGCACTCTTAACATATTATGGAAATAAAAATAAGCTATTTTTGTAAACTTTACATTTAGGTGGAGAATAATAAGCAACCCCTGTTTTTAACCAAAACTATTCACAAAAAAAAAGGTTGCATTATATTCAATAAAGTATGAGAAATTCCTTTAACTCATCATTTACATACACGTAGTAAATAATCTCTAAAAAAAGAAAACATCTACGCAATTTTCTCCAAGATTATTTGCAGAAAAATTTCCAAACAGAATTTATAGTCTGGCTCAATGGAACTGGTACTTTCCAGTTCCAATTTTTGGATGATATTATAAGAAAAAATATCTTAGGCATTTCATTGCAATAGTTTTTGTTCTTTTTTTAATTTTAAAATCGAATCATAAGATTAGGAATGAAACTGTAGCCCAAGTAAATTCAAGAGTATCTATCTGGGAGCATTTGGCTGGATAGTTTAGACTTCTAATTTATTCTTAAACACAAATCAGAATTTCCAGTATCACAGGCAGTCATTAGATTCTTGTAGCACAAAAATAACATCAAATTATCTGATGTCATCCAACTGAGACTTGGTGATATGAGGTAGAATGATTATACTTTCAAACCTAAAGAGGTCCTGCCTAACCATGCAAGCATTCTGGGTTTGGTTAGGTCAGATTCCTGTGATCAAATGCTCTTAGTGAACTTGCTTTGCTTCATGTAGTGGTTCTGCTAGAGCCAGATGACGACTGCACAGAGACACACTAGACTGTATCAGTTTATCTGCTAAAAATTCTTGTTTTCATCAAAACTGCACTGAACCCAATGGATTTGCAGGAAGAATGATGGTGGGTGAAAAATACTTAACCTTGTTCCATGGCTCAAAGTGATACTTAAGTAAGCAACAAGAGAAGGTGTGGCCTAGTGATATTACAGTTGATGTTGCAAGGAGGTGTAGACTGTTGTCAATGGAAGAAAGGCAAGTGCAATGTCACAACTGACATGGTTAAATTTAACAAGGATAGGACCAGGTAGATTGTTACTCTATATACCAAACTACCAATGCACTCAAGAGTCAGTAAGGGTGAAAAAATACTAATAAACTAAAACAAGATTGACGTTGAAATTTAAAAAAAAAAACAAGAATAAGCAATACTGAGATCTTAAAAAATATTACAAAATACATAGGGTATGCAAAGAACTGAACAAAAAAAAAACCAAATACCAGCCATAACATACACTGTACAATAAATTAATTTAGTTATACAAAAAAAAACAATATCACAAAACTAAAAATGCCCAAATCAATTCTAGTAACAAAAAAAAGCTTTAATAATATGGGGTAAAGGACAGTAAAATAAGTAGGAAACATAACACAACAAAGGCTTACGTTTCGATTGTATACAGAATATGTTATCCAACCTATAAAAGTGACACACAACTGTTCAATGTTAAAAAAAAAAAAAAAATGATATGGCTTCTCATATTATAACAATATCAGTTAAAATATGGATCAAATTATTTCATATTCCTAAAAACAATATTAATTTCAAGCACTGCTTCATGTAGTACTTGTATACTGATTACATACTCATTACAAGACTGCACTGCTTCATGTAGTACTTGTATACTGATTACATACTCATTACAAGACTGCTACTTAAAATATTTTTTACACGACTATGTAAAAACAAGTGTAATGCATTTAGAGTGTATGTATTCACCGTAGCAGCTCAGCGGCGAAACTAATTTAAATGTATGACCCTGGGTTAGAATCCTTACGTTACCAGGTGTGTAATAAGCTATATATATATATATATATATATATATATATATATAGTACTGGAGATTTGCCAGTTGAAGCATAAACTTTACTGAACTGTGAGCCTGTATCACTGTGTTAGCTAGGTTTGAACTGAATGATTCAAATCAATTGAATGAATAATATTACAAAAATAATAGAATTAAAAATAAAATGAAATTTAAAAAATCTCTTTACTTTCTTTTCTTTGAGAAAAAAAATAATGGGCTTCTCAAGGGGACTGCGTATTACGCTAAAGTGGTGAGGTGATGTGAGTACCTAGTGCAAGTATAGACCAATCATCCCCATCAACTGGTTACAAACAGGATGCACCTGGGGCACTGTTTTAGGAAGTGCAATGGGGTGCTCTTATAATACCTCTGCAAACAATTGTCTGATTTTCAAAATTCAAACAGGGTATTTGTTAGTAGGTTGAAGGCTAACTTTTGTGTGCATCAAATACATTCTCGATCTAACAGATCACGGTTACTTGGAAATGTTGTTATACCTTCGCAACTGATCTTCTGATTTTCAAAATTCAAACAAGGTGTTTGCTAGTATAATAAAAAATCATGATGGAACCAAACCAAAACATAAATAAACTGATTACTCAGAAAAATTGAGTAGCCTTTACTACACTGAGACCAGCTCAAGCCTGGCGAGCTACCACAAACGGTCTTTGTAGAGTTTGATGACAGTACAATTAGAGGAGCCCACTACTGCAGAATTTGGTGTTTTAGGAGGACAGGGCAAAATGGAACAGCATATACTGCCACCAATATTGTGCTGGGCTGTGACGGCGCATAAATTACAAAGGACTACCCTAGATGAGCTATCATAAATCTGAGCACACAACTTTGCCAAGGGCCACGTCTATATAGTACTTAGTTGGGTGAGACAATTGGAGAGTTTAGCCATTAGTTTGGATCCCAGAAAATTTCTGTACGATCCGCAAAATACAGGTTCTTGAGGAACTCAATCACTTGAGAAATTTGTTAGTTTAGATTGGTAAATGCCAATTAAATAAATAAATTGACATTTTTATAGTTTCCTCATTTGGCTCAGTACATTAAATACGTTATATCCATACGTATTTCAATCATGAATTTTTCTCGATGGTCACTAAAAAGTATTAAATAATAAAAAAATTATAAAAATTTAAAAAACTGCCAAAAAAAAATTAATAAACTGAACTAAATAATGACTAATAAATTAGATACTAAAATACTAACTAATAAATTAAAATAAAAAAAAGAGAAAATAAAGTATGGAAATAAAGGACTATAAATCATTATGCAGTATTTAATTAAATAAAATAATGGGTCACCAATCAACTTTCAGACAGTTTTAATTTGTTTAAATATATTTTTCATGTAGTAGAACTAGCAGATATTCATTTAAGGTTGTCTAATGATTAAGATCTCACCAGGTTTTATATCAATAAGAAAATTGTATCCTTCATGAAAATATTTAAATGTAGTTTGGGAGGGGAGGGCTCTGTGAGTATTATTTAGTTCAATTTATTTATTTTTTGGCAGTTACGTTTTTAATTTTTATAATTGTTATTATTATTTCACTTAAAAGTTCATATATCTGAATAAGCAAATTCGCTTATTTTCTCATAAATTTTATATAACTGCCACTTCATCTGTTCTTGAGTAAAAAAAAGAAGGAAAAAACACTTTCCAATGTAAAGTCAAATTTGACAGATGTACTTTAACATCTTCTAAAATTGTGGGTTTTTAAAAACTAAATTATTCAAAAGCAAGTGTCAATCTTTCTACCTCAAAAATCAAATATTAAGTCATATCTAGTTAAAATATATAAATGGGAATGGTAAAAACATGGAAATTTGGTTAATTAAACCTGCCTATGCTAACCACAGAAAAAGCTTAAGTGAAGTTTGTACATTTTTAAAGTTTATTGTTGCGGAAAATGTTAAATTTCTGTTGGAATCTAAACATTTCCACACAATGATTGGAATTTTTTATTTCCACATATTAATATGATTATATCATTATAATTTTCACATTTTAATAAATTCATATTAAACTGCTTATTAAAACTTTATGGCAAATTAATTTAAAAGTTTTTAAGTGGACACAAACAAATGCACAGAATAGCTTAATACTTCAACATCACCCAAAACATTTTTTTATAAATTGCATCTTTTTAAAAAGTTCTATTTCTAAATCTCAAGAATATACGGCACCCTTTGTGGACACAACTAAACAATGGAAAAATAGGCTGCCAAGACAGGAAATTATTACATAATTATTTTTATTTCCAACAGAAATAAGTATAATCATTTGTTGCTTTACAATATTTGTAACAGTATTTCTTATGGTTGTGATACATGGAAATTATTCAAGGTATGTGTGGCATTACGAAAAAAACCACACATGTATTTATTTTTTCTTTATGAACTGATTTTATTTATTATCCATATATAGCCGTACCAATATTATTTTACCAATCTCACACCAATATATGCATTTTAATAAAAATATGCATTTATATAAACTACTGAGTCATGGGGCCTCTTTTAAGTTTTAAGTGTGTGTGTGTGTGTATAAACATACATATATATTTTATTTTGTAAATATTATTTTTTTGAAACCATAACCTAAATATATTTTTAAATATAAATCTAAATTAATTATATCAATTACTTCCCTAGCCAATCATCATGTTCAAATTTTATTATTTCATTAAATATATCTTCAATGCTGGTTTATATTGTGCATAATTCCAAATTATTTTCAATCACTCCTATTTAGAAATGATTAATATTAGAATAATATTTGATATTAATTACTTTATCCAATCTTTTACTGTTAGTTTTAAGAGCAATTTTATAATTAGTTACATATATTTTGAAACTTTAAATATGTTGGCACTGCAATTTAAAGGAATTTATACTTACTGAAATTTATATACAATATTTATTTCATTATATACTGACAGATTGCAATAACAGCAGAGAAGTGAATTTTATATCAATGACAAATGGTAAACGAACAACTCTGCAGTTATAATATTTTACATTAAGCAGAGATCTCTACGTAAGTACTAGACTCGGGTAATGAACAAAAAAGCAGTAAGTGAAGTAAAATTAATATTAATAAATAATATTCTGCTGCTAGAATGAAATTTGTTAAAACTATTTATATAATTATTTCTCAAAAATACTAAATTTCAGAACTGAATTTATAAAAAAAATTAATCATTTAGATAAATTTTTCATAAGCTTATCAATATAAATTCTTCTATACATTCTTAACACCTATTTATCATTTACTTCTGGCAATTTTCATAAAATTGTTGGAACAAAAAATCTTTTTTCCAGTTCAAAAAGCTTTATATAAAGCTACTATTTTAGAAATATTAGTTCTAAGGACTTCAAACTGATGCAAAGTTGAATTTTTTCTATAATATGGTGGAATTCAGACAGCCTAGTAGTACGAATGTTTAAGAGATCATTAGTTTACCCTTTGCTTGACAGGAGATTTCCAACTGAACCTTAGAGCTGTTTCATATAATTAATTTTTATACATATTTTCAATATTGAATGCAATCGAAACACAATTCCATTAAAAAAGTTTTAATACAAACAAAATTTACATTTACTAAATTAATCTGCTTTACTTTTAAGTAAAGGATTATTAAGAAAATATATTCAACAAATTTATGCAAAAGAGATTCTGTAATCAAATCCAAATTCTTTTATTTTGATACCACACCATTAGTTTTTTACCTAAAGTACTTAAAACAAAAATCATTCCCTGATCATGTAATAGGCATGATATAAACAAACAATAACTCATCTAAATCGCTCAGGCACTGTGTTATTTGTAATGGTAAATAATTTTCATCACAGTGTAAGCACAGGAATCCCTTGATTAGTGCGCAAAAGAGAATTGAGACCATCACTTAATTCACGCGGCACCAAATTTGCTTAGTGTACTTCAACAAGTTAGAATTTTTTTTTTGTGCAAACCCTCTGGAGGTAATTCCAAAAGTGACTCACTCTAGAGGAATTCTGGAAAAATTTGATATTAAACAAGCAGTTAAAAACATTCCAAGTCTTGGAGAGAAGTAACAGACAGCTGCATGAGAACAGTCTGGCAGAATCTTTGGCCTGAATGCACCAATGACTTTGGTGGTTTCAATATTCCAGTTGGTGATGTTATTGATCAAATTGCTATTAGGAAGAGAATTATTGGAATCGCATTCAAAAAAACTATGCAAAATTGATATTCATGAAACTGAGCATCATCAGACTCATGAGCAAGAAGATGAAAAGGAAGCAAAAGAAATTTCAGTCAAAAAACTTGAGGAATTGCTCAAACAATTGGAGACGCAAAAGATCTCATTTTAGAGATTGATCAAATGAAGAGAAAAGATGAATGTTCACAGAGGTATAGATTAGCAACATGACTTATCCCAAAATCATGGAGGAGAGGAACAAGTTACCACTATTCAATTGAAGCAAGATAAGTTTTTTGTTAAAGAATAATTTTTTAATTTTTTTGTTGTAATTTTAAGTTTTTTTTTGGAAAAAATAAATATGTTATTTTGTAAAAAAAAAATTTAATTCTCATAAATTTTTTAATGTCTACATATACATATTTCTCAATGATTTAAAGTACATGTTGCGCATATAGATATGTTTTGAGAAAGGGAAAAATACATGTTTATCAGTTTGATATTTTTCAGAATACATTATATGTATTTGATTGATTTTAGTTTTTTCATTAGTGCGGTTTTGATATATGAGGTGCATTGCGAGGATTTATTAACTGTACTAATCAAGCGATTTCTGTAACAACAAATTGTTTTTATTTACATTAATTATTTAGTATGATTCATAATTAATAGATATTTTCTGTATATTAATCTCTTTGTTATAAACAATTTTTTATCCCTTTACTTTTCTTTATTTTTATATTACTGCCTACTACAGTCATGCCTAACAAGACTCGGTAACATAGTTCACTTCATAACTGAGCACAAAATTTCAATTGAACAATTAACGAAGTTCAGAACTGATTAACATTTACTAGGCCCATGTTTAGTCCCAAGTTAACGACGTAATACAACACAAGAAATGAAAAATAATGACAGAAAATAGATTAAATTTTTCTCATTTTTAAGATTACCATTACATACATTTTTAAGGTTGATGTGAAATGAAAAGACATGATTTTTGCAGTAGACTGTAATTAATTTATTAGTTTATGATTATATCAAATTGAATAATATGACACATGAACAGCCGAAATTTCATATGTGAAATTTCACATATACAGATCAACAGACTCCCCAACTCTCGGCCGCTGCATATACACTAACCAACCAGTCATCCCCACCACTCACTCACACAACCTAACTCAAAATCACGTATACGAACACATACGCACACATCATCCATGCCGCCCACCTTGAAGAAGTTACTTCAAAAATACTACATAAGATATACACAAATAATAAAATGACAATATTAAAACAAGTTAATATCTAATGTTTCTTTAAAAAGAAATTGGCAATAAACATAATTTGTTAACTGGTCTCTTCAATACATCATTTGAAGTCTTGACAGTGACAACCCGAACTTTGTTATCCTCTGCTGGATGAAGTTCTACAATACAGGCCATTTTCCACTGTAACGGGGAAAGAGTCTTCCCTGATGGTAACCACGTCACCAATTTTTAAATTAGGTGGAGTTGTCCACTTTTCTTTCTATGCTGTAGGCCATTCAAGTAGTCTCACGACCACCGTGACCAGAAGTGTTGCAACAACTGTTGGATTTGTTGCCAATAATATAGTTACTTGCTGGAAGACCAGATATAGAACGTTCAGGATTAGTTGTGAGTACATCACCGATTAAGAAGTGAGAAGTTAAAGGAGAAATATCGGTTGGGTTATCTGACAAAGGAACTAATGGGTGTGAATTTATGCATGCCTCTACCTGTGTTAATAACATTACAAACTGAATGTAAATTAAAACTGATGTTTTCATGATACATTTAAGGTGTGTTTTGACAAGTCTGACTGACAACTCCCTTCCACAAGTTGAGCCTTGGGTGGTATGAAATGCCACGTTATCCCCTCTTGGGATAGATCTTCGACGTGCTGCCAAGAAAGACTCTGTAGTAAGATCTTCAACTAGTTCTAAATGTAAATCCTTTGTACTAAAGCAAATGAAAAGTGCAATATACCATTTTACTCGTATAGCTCCTCTTTGTTTAGTTAATTTAACATAAAATGAACCACAACAGTCTACAGCCGTGGCATAGAAAGGACAAGATGTTGTTTGAACTCTTGATCTTGGTAAATTATGCATAATTTGTGTCTGAAGTTTTGGATTTACTTTGAAGCGTGTGATGCACTGACAGAAAATTTTACTAGCTAAACTTCTGCCATTGATCAGCCAATATTTTTGACGAATAACGTTTAAATAATAACTGTGGCTCTGCATGGAGTGTTTTGATGTGAAAATGTGGCAATCAAATCAGTAAATGTATGACTTTTTGGTAAAACGGTCAGGGGAGGAGGGGGTGAATTTGATCTGGAGTTAAATGTAATTGCTGTAATCTTCTATCAACTCATATTACATTGTTTTTGTCTAAGAATGGAGTTAGAGAAATGAGTTTGCTGGTTTTGGTTAGTGGTTTTCCTAGCTGCAAATCGCTCACAAGGAAATGATTCCTTTTGCACAATCTTTACCAAAGTAAGCTCTGCAAATCGAAGTTCAAAAGCTGATAATGAACCACAAAGGTGCAAATTTGTGCTTGAGAGTTATTAATAAAGTGTAAAAAGTAACTCATTATTGAGCCTTTGTATAACTAGAAAAATTATTTAAATTGATCATTTGGTTTTCAGTTGTAATACATGATAACACTGTATAACGACGCTCTGGCATTTGATTGCCAATTGGTAGACTAACTGGCTCTTCTGGAGATTCTTGTGATATATACAAAAATGAAGGCCCCTTCAAATATAAGTCTGCCTTTGAAATCTCATCTGGCATTAGGCCTTTCAACAGATAGTCAGCAGGATTGTTTTGACTCATCACACGCTTCCAGAAACTGATGTCAGTGTTAGTTTGTAACTTAGATACTTTATTAACAACAAATGTTGTCCAATGAGAAGATGAAGCTTTAATCCATTTTAATGTTATAGTCGAATCAGTGTAATATGAAACTGAATCAATTTGAAGATGTAATGCATTAACAGTTGATTTGCATAGTTCAGATAACAATAAACTCTAGTCTGGATAATGAAATTTTCTTTAATGGTGCGACATGAGATTTTAACGTAACTAAATTAACAGCAATGATTCCATCATAGTCAATACACTTGAGATATATACAGGCACCACACGCAGATTTCCGAAGTGTCTGCGAATTCATGTATCGCTAACCTCCGAACAATTTTCTCTTTAGGGACTATGGCCCTTGATTTGTTCTCCTACGGACTTGAATGTTTGATAGCATATGCAATGACTCTTGAAACTGAGCCCACTCTTTAAGCAATTCATAAGGTACTTCTTCATCCCATCCTAGTGAACAGGACCACAATTTTTGGATGATTAATTTCGCAGTTAAAATTACTGGACCTATGATTCCAAGGGGATCAAAAATCCTTCCTATTTTCAACAAAATAGTGTGTTTAATTATATTTACAGCTGTGTTTTCTTCACGAAAAGAAAATTGGAATACATCTTGTCTAGGATTCCACCCAGTGTCTTGACCAATCTCAATGTAACTCTTAGCCGCATCTTCTAATGGAACGTCAGATAGAATGTCTGGATTGTTAGCACTCCACTTTCTAAGATGAAAACCGCCTCAATGAAGCAGATTATTTAAATCACGCAGTAGTTGTTTTGCTTCTTTTATTGAAGGCCCCAGTCATAACATTGTCTACATAAAGATCCTCTACAACTACCTTGGATGTACTAGAAAGGATTCTTCATCCAACGCTAATTGCTTTAGAGTTCTCGTTGCTAGGTAAGGAGCACTAGCAGTGCCATAAGTGATTGTCAGCAATTTAAATGTTTTAATAGGATCTTTTGGCTAGTCTCTCCAAAAGATTTGATGTAAATTTTGCTGAGCTGATTGGACGTTAATCTGATGATACATTTTTTTTCAATATCTGCTGTCACAACATATGGATGTGTTCTGAATCTTGATACAATATTGACGAGATCTGATTGTACTGTTGGACCAATGGTTGAGATGTCATTCAATGAAACACCAGAGTTTGTTTTTGAGGATACATCATAAACTATTCATAATTTGGTGGTTGTGGAATCTTCCCTTAACACTGTGTGATGCAGAATGTAATAAGCTTACGATTAATTAGCATCAGTCGTAATTTCCTTCATATGTCCTAGCTCTTCATATTCTTTCATGAATTGGATGTATTGTGAATGCACCTCTAGCTTAACAGATAAACGCCTTTCTAATGATAAAAATCTTCTGAATACAGAACCCTTTGATTTACCGAGCTCACAAATATTACCTTTCAAGGGGATTTGCACACAGTACCTTCCAAGATCATCCCTGATGGTTGTATTAATAAATAAGTCTTCACACAGTTTGTCGTTTCCAGTGTACTGCTTTTCAGAGCAACTGTCTTCTGTCCCAAAACTTCTGTAGGGTTTTATTGATGTCATCCAGCAAGGATAGATGGCAAACTATAATAATGTGCAACGTAGTATTGATCGTTACCTTGCTGGAAATGATCCAACCAAGCACTGTATTTTGAAGGATTGGAGATGAATCATGAAGTTTTAGTCTTCCGTCACGTAGCAAGTTGAAAAATAACTGCTCCAATGAGCAGATCAATGCCACTTGGTTGATTGAAATGAGGCGGCTCTGCCAACTGAACATTAGGTGGAATTTTCATGACTCATTTTTCAATTGGCACAGTAAATGTTTGGTAATAGATGTTACAACTAGACAATCAATAGTGGAGGAAAATGTATTAAATCTTGATTTAATGACACACTGAATAACCTTAGAAGTTTTGGTAGTGGATGTTACAATTCCATTCATTTCTGCAGACACATTTGCAAATAGCAAGCCTAAATTTCTGATCACCTTCTCAGTCACAAAATTTGACTGTGACCCTGAATCTAATAGTGCAAGACAAAGATGAGGAGCCCCATGAAAATCAAGAACAAACACTAGGGCAGTAGACAACAACACTGAACAAGGAACACCTTGGCATGATATATGTGATGTTGACACAATTGATTTTGACTACTGGATTCAGATTTGGAAATTGATGTATTTGATTCAGGATGCAAAGATTTATTTGTCTTTTCTTAATAATGTATTGTGACGTTTACCACAAAGTTTGCATGAGTCTGCACCACAATTTTTTATTTTATAATCACCAGAAGAAAGGCAATTAAAGCACAGTCTTAACTTCCACACTTCCTTTTCTCTATCATTAATGGATAACGATTTGAACTTATCACACAAATACAATGTGTGGGAACTGTCACGTAATGAATATTTCTTTACAGAAGACAAGTAATTCGACGCGGATATATTATTTTTTGAATTTTGTTTGAGTTTTGATTCGGAATTTCCAGTTTGAGATTGTTTTAATAAGGGTGCTGGTTTAGATTCAACAGCTTCTATGATTTGACATCTTTTCTGTAGAAATTTAATAAATCAGATAAAATGGGCATATTGTTAGATTCTATCTCTGATTCCCAATGATGGTGAGTAGTTTTATTCAACTTGCTGATAATCAAGTCAAGTGAATTATTAGTGTACCAATGTTCAGCGGGTTGACCTAATGTATGGACACATACATGTTTTTGTACAGTCAATTAATTTTATGAAATTAGAACTACACTGTTTGCCAAATTTATTTAGATTGAAAATGGCTGAGACGTGTTTGTTGATTAAATACATTTTGTTTTGACACCTCTCCACAAAGAGGTTCCAACCAATTTTATAATTTTCGGATGACCCTTCTAGAGATAGTAAAACACTGGCGGCACTGTCTTTTAAAGACAATTTGAGATAGTGAAATTTCTGACAATTAGACAGATTTGGATTGTCATAAATTAATGATTTAAAACTGTCATGGAATGATGGCCATTCGCCATACTCTTCTGAAAATGTGGGCAGCTTGATAGCTGGTAACGAAAAGTGGGGATGAGCCCAAATTGACTCATTATTTTCATAGGTTGTTTCATGTTTTACACCAATAGTGTCAGCTTTACTGAGATGCTGAATCTTAGTTTGGGCTTGCATAATTAATCGATAGAATGTATCTTCAAATTGAGCCCAATCATCATCATGGCTTTTAGAATCATCTAAATGTCAATTTCAGTTTGAATTTTTTCGAATTCCGATAACAGTTCTTGAAATTTAACTAATCTAATTTTGGGCTGATTAACATCATCTGATTTATCTAAGTAACTATTTAATTTTGTCATTTGTCCCTTAACTACACCTTGTTTTTTAATTAAAAGCTTTAACCGTTCTGAATCCTATATTTTTAAATTAATAATATTAAAGGTATGATTGTTCACAAATAATCGTATTATACGACAGGAGTACTGACAATATTTAAAACAGTACAAGTATAATGACTGAATAGAGGCATGCACACATGAAAATATGAATAATTAAAAATGGGCTATTGTTTTAAGACAGAATAATATTTGGAATAATAAAGGGATTAATATCGTGGTGTGAATGGTTGAAGTAGATAAAGGGAGATTGATAATTAAAAGGAAAGACAGAATCAATATTTTGAAAGGATTGTTTATGATAAATTAAGAATAACTAGAGTATGACTCATCTGGATTATTCTGGCCATAAGGCGTTGCCTCAATGATTGCTGGATGATGATGTCAGCATAGACTGAACATAGTAGCCGGTATCACTGATGACAAGACAAGAGTTGCATGACTACAAGTCACTAGTAACCAAGTTAAGGTCAAAGCAATGCTGAACTGACCCTTTTCACACAAACACAACACAGTACGTAAATTACATAAATATGAATAAAGAATGATGCACAACTATACGAATACATAATTAAGCGTACAAATATGTATTGACGAATGCACTAACTGATATATGATTTAACACATACACACACACACCCAACTGCATTGTGACATTCAAAACCAACAACATGGAATGCAGAATCAGGAATTGTTCTTATTGAACTCCATGAACATCAGAAACAATTTAAAAATTCAGATGGGAGATTTTTTATCGACTCCTTACAGTCCTGATCTCATGCCCAATGACTACATGCTCATGCTCTTCCTACACCTCAAAAACTGGGTTGTGTCTTGGAAGAAGAAATAAATGAAAATCTGCAGAAACCAATGACTCCATTATTTGAAAGACAGTACACAACAGTTCAATTAGAGAAATATTCTACAAAAAAAAACAAAAAAAAAAACAGGATTTCTGTTGAAAGTAAAATAACAATAGATGATTTTTATAATTAGAAATAACACTATTATTTGGTAGCATCATTTGAGTGAAATTCATATAAATTATCTATTGTATTATTAACATAATAATATATTAATTAATGTATATTTAAAAAAATAATTATATAAATACTTGCAATATAAATGTGTTTTGTTATATGCCATTAAATATAACAAACATTAAAAATATTCAATAATTGATCATTCTAATCCTGAATTTTCAATTTTTAAAAACATTTACTTGGGAAAAAAAATCTTTTCTTTAAAGCTTTTTAAAATATTATAAAGAATGAAAAACATAAATATAATTTTTGCTTTTAAATTATATAAATGGCATTTACTACTAAAATGCTTATACCAATGAATTTAATTAAAACAGGGCAAAGAAGCTAATATCACTGTTTATAATCAGAAACTGGTAATGTTGAAGTATTAGTCACATATGAGGAGAATAGTAGCAGTAAAACACTGACCTCCCTTTTTGTTAGAAATTAAAAATCTCATTTTACACTAGCTGAGGCAATACGAAGATAAAATTGGTTCTTCACTCATCTTTCCACATTAATAAAGAAAGGATGTAACTCATTCCATATCCCTGTTCACACACATAGGTAGCAGCTACTTTAAGTAAAAAAAGATCTTATGTGCATACCCACATCTCACTGTCACCAGGTACAATCCAATTTACTTAGCTGTATCTGAAATATTTACAGTAGCTCTCATCTAGTTGAAACAACCTAGATCTGAATGTTATTAATCATTATATGACAGCTTTGTTAATTTAAAACAAACAAGATTTGAAAACTATGAATTATGGAAGATAAGGTACTGGTATGCGCAAATACCACCTATTTGAAAAGCACTTCAGCAAAGTTACTTTATTTACACACATTACAAATATAAAAAAAAAGCAAATGAACACACATAATAATGTTCACAGCACTTTAAAAGAATAACATTTTATTTTAATATCAAATTTAAAGATTAACACCAACATATCTATTAAGATTACTGTGAAGGCAGCAATTAACAAAACAACTTAAGAAATTTGTAGAAGATTTATAAGTACCTTCTGCAGATGAAAACGAATCCAGATATAAACATGCAATTCTCCACAAATATAGAATAAATTGAAAATTATATAATAAAGGTGCTTAAATAAGGACTCAATTAAATTTGTTTAACAATACAAGGGTAAATCTAATATTCTTTATATCAGCCCCATCATAAGATATATGGTATTATCTCCATTATTATATTATCTAATTACCTCCATTAAATTCGACAAAGGTAAATAGACAAAGGATCGACTAGAAAGATGTAGCCATAAAACTTCTGCAAAGTTTAAAACAACAAACTGCATATTGCTGCCTGCAATTAATAAAGATAAAATTGTAACCATTAGTAGGCACCGATACAACACATTATTCTTGAGCAAATTATGAGACCTGCTATTATTCTTGTTAAAATGAGACATGAAATGTCTCACCTGAGCTATACAAATTGTATAAAAAAATCAAAATCACTTTAAGAGTAATGAACTTCATTATATAAACACAAATAAGATAGTTGTTTGTTAAAAATTTAATTTATAAATTTGCTCCACAGTAAAGAAAAAGAAATCAAGTTTTCTATATGTAAATTTTAAAATTGAATTGTTTATAATTAAATGAAATCAACAATTTCCAAAAAATAACATAAAATTAGCAAAAAAAAAATCAGACAAATTAAATTTAAAAAATTCACATAACAATACTGTTTCTTTTTTTTGTTTAGCCTCCGGGAATCAGTCAGGTATTACTTCACAGGATGAATGAGGCTGATATGTATGAGTGTAAGTGAAGTGTAAACTTGTACAGTCTCAGATCAACCATTTCTTAGATGTGTGGTTACTTGAAACCCAGCCACTAAAGAACATTGGTATTCCCGATCTAGTATTCAAATCCATATAAAAGTAACTGCCTTTGCTAGGATTTGAATGTTGGAAATCAGCTGATTTGAGAAGATGCGTTCACCACTAAACCAACCCAGTGGGTAATAATACTGTCTGCACTAAACAAATAGCACTTCCTAGTTAAAAGGGTGATATTTTCCATTTGAAAAAAAAATGCACTAAATATTGATAAGATATCAAAATTGAATCAAATTCATATTTCTAAATTTAATTGTTGTAATATCAGGTAATGTTTGATAACAGAAAATGATACTTCTCATGTCAAATCATGGAATGTAAAAACCAAAGTGTTAGGTTACAAAATTTAAAGAGTAAGGGGTAGGTTTAAAAGTAGTAGGAATTAAAGGTAAGGTGAAAAGATGAATAGGGTTTTTCTCAACAAATTATTTCATTATCAAACAAAACCAGATAGTAGGAGTGCTATAACAGAAATTATGCGCAAGAAGATATCAATTTAAATACAGTGAAAGGATTATTTTGGTCAGGATAGATTAAAAAGCCCAAGCTAACTACTATACTACAGGTTTATAAACCTACCTCTTCAGCAAAATAAAGTAAAAAAAAAGAAAGAAAAATGAAGCATGGATGGCTAAATTCAGTATCTAAGAGATGAATAGATTTTACAAATAGAATGGAATGCAACAATAGGGAAAGGAAAGAAAATGAAAGTAGTTGAGGATACTTGTCCAAGTAACAAAAAAGGATAACAAAATTCTACAATAGGATGTAAGGACTGGCAAATTCCTAGAAGAACAAGATTGATATGATGTGCTTTAAAGCAGCGAGTTAATTAATTTAGAGATGAAAGAGGAGTAAATGGTAAAACCTTAAGAAAATAAAATTTGGAATGCATACAAGGGTAAGTCAATTATTATCCGCAATGTAGTTATAAATTTTTTTGCAATACAAATAGGAAACTTACATGTACATAATTTTTCAGCATAGTTCCCTTGTATTTCAACGCACTTGGTCCATCGTTGCACAAGCTTCCTGATGCCCTCATAAAAGAAGGTTTTCAGTTGAGCTGCGAACCAGGAATGCACTGCTTCTTTCACCGTTTCATCCGAGGTAAATCAACGGCCCCTTAATGCCTCTTTGAGTGGACCAAACAAGTGGTAGTCAGAAGAGGCAAGATCAGGACTATACAAAGGATGAGCCAGTACTTCAAAGTTGAGTTTCTGGAGCATTTCAGCAGTGTGGGCGGGCAGCAGTATGTGGACGGGCATTGTCGTGCAACAACACAACACCTTTCGACAGCAGTCCTCAGCATTTGCTTTGAATTGCAGGCTTCAGCTTGGCAGTAAGCATCTCACTGTAACGCGCACTGTTTATTGTCGTGCCCCTTTCCTCACAATGTTCCAGTACTGGACCTTGTGAGCATCACAAAAAAAAACCGTAAGCATCAGTTTTCCTGCAGACAGTTGCGTCTTGAACTGTTTTACAGGGCGAATCTGGAAGTTTCCATTCCATACTTTGCCATTTACTCTCCCGCTTGTAATGATGAATCTATGTTTTGCACCAGTGATGATTCTGTCTAGGAAGATATCCCGTTCATTACTATAGCGATCCAAATGTTTTTGGCAGATGTCTAAGCGTGTTTGTTTATGCAACTATGTGAGTTGTTTTGGGACCCATCTTGCACAAACTTTATGAAACCCAAGTCTGTTGTGGATGATTTCGTAGGCAGAACCGCGACTGATTTGCAGATGATGTGCCACTTCATCAATAGTTACTCGTCTGTCGAAGAAAACCATGTCACGTGCACACTCAATGTTTTCCTCATTTGTGGCAGTAAACAGTCGTCCGGCTCGTTTGTCATGCATAACACTTGTGCAACCATTATTGAATTTTTCAATCCATTCGTAAACACTCCGTTGCGGCAACACACTGTTCCCATTCTGTACCAAAACTCTTCGATGAATTTCGGCCCCCGATACACCTGCTGACCACAAAAAACGGATCACTGAACATTGCTCTTCTTTGATACAAACAGAAAGTGAAGCAGCCATGGCTAACAGCAGGGCAGCAATAATGGAACTAACCTAGCAGCATCAAACCTGCACAGACATTACAACAATTAAACCACGCAGGCGTCATCGATGCAACACGACAGTACTACCAACATAAACAAAAATATAATTAAATTGTGGATAATAATTGACTTACCCTCGTAAAAGTAAGTAACTCAAGATATAGGATGTAACAAATAGACATTAAAAGATTAGTGCAAAACTGAGAGGAAAGGAAAACAACTCCATCAAACCAATCCCAGAAAAAAAACACTTATTTGCAAAATACATTATTAGGTCACATGAGGGAATTTCACTATTATCAAACCTTCGCTTTGATTATTTCCATTAACTTCTGCATTGAATAAGATAGTTCCTGGAGTACTTTTTCCATGTAGTCGCATATTATTTATTTATTTTTTTACACGCACAAATAAATTATTAAAAATAATACTGCGCATCATTTACAAAAAAAAAGGTGGAACACTTATCTACAATGACTAAAGATAAAATCAACCACTAAAACTTAACCACCTTTGGTTGCATGATGAACAGGTTTTTGATGCCTAGTCCCATAGGACACATGCATGCTACTTATGCATATGAAATAAAAATTAAAATACTAACAGCAGTATAGCAATACATTAATATTTACATTAAAAACTGTAAAAACCATAACCTTACATACAAAACATATCAAGATATTTAGCAGTGGATCAATTAAACCAAACTACTTACCAAACCATCAGCACCAATACGACCTCTACCACTGATTCTGAAAATTATATCAACTTCCCACCAATCAAATGATGTCTTTGATTTTGTCCATATGGCACCTACACAAATACATAATAAATTAGGAGAAGAAACTGGAAAAAAATATTGCAGCTAGTATACTATTAATACTGATTACCATCTATATAATACTTATTTACACATTCGCACAGACAAACAAGGTAAACACACTTACATTACATAAATTAGCACAACTTTGATAAGTACTAATTGCACACAGTTATGGTTCTAGACATGTCAGTTTAATCAATTTTGTGAGAATTTAAAATAAACAAAAAAAATCATATAAATCCAATCCAGTTAAATGTAACAATTTTTTTCAACTGGACTAACAGATGAAGATTAGGCCACATGCAAAAGTAAATGAGGAAGTTAAAAAAGTATTTTCATGAAGCCTATTAGTTTATACAGCATATCCGAGAATTAACATGGTATATTTTGATAGTTATGCAGTATTCTGTAACTAAAAAATAATTTTTTAACAGTGATTAAGTCTCTTCTCCCAAGATCATACAGGAAATTCACTCGCTCTCTTGTTTCAGTTGCAAAGCCGTGGCTTTCGTAAGTGAGTGTAGTTAGTGTTGAGGAACAGTTGGTGGCATGTTCACAAATGACACCTTGTAAAGGTCCCAGGAAAGGGTACAAAGACCTACCTTGTAAAGCAGCAATGCTTGAATGGAATAAACGTGTATTACCTGGTGGAGTATAGTGGAAAAAGAAGAGGAGAGTACAAACATATGTTGCTATCATCAATTCAACAGAGCAGTCTCCAATTACATCTATTTGTATACAAGAGGCCAAACTTAACAGACCGTGGTCAACGATGCACGATTATATTAAAAAGACTTGAATAAGAAGCCATTTCTATCAACCTTTGTGAATGATTTATTGAATGGAAACGTGGAAGAGCATGTTGCAGCCTGCCATGCTTCATTAGCATGAATTCCAAGTAGTGTCCCAGACAAGTATTGTTTCCTGGGTTAATGGGAATTTTTATTTTGTTTGCAAGCTGAAAAGTAATCCAACATAGGTAATGATATGGAACAGGACGACATCGTGATACTATTCAAACCCATATTTTTTTTAATGCTGGAAAAATGGTTAATATCTCAACTTCACGAGAAAGGTGTCATGATTGATGTTCAAAATTTGTAAAAAGTCCACAACATACATCTGTCTACGAATATAGGGACCTAGACATACTGAAGATCTGCTTTTTAATGAATTTATTAATGCTTGGACCTAGTGTAGATAAACAAGAGTGTGTTAAACGATCAATCCTTAGAGCAAAGATCTGTTCTCTTAACACTAAACATTCAACATTACAGCCTGATAAATAGCAACTAAATTCAATACTAAGAAACAGAAGGAATCCTTGATCCTGAATGCTGCTAGACAAAACATTTTTATCTTTTAACTGTAAAAATTTTTTTACTTCCAGACAGAATATATTTTTTGAAACATTTTAAATGCTGAAAAAAGCTGACATTAATACTGCAAAATTTAATGAAAAAAAACAACACACGAGCAGGTGATCACAAACACATGACATTAAGTAACCTACACGAGCAATGTGCACATAGCTTTAAATTCCTAGACTAACTCTCAAAGTAAATCACCCTAACCAGACTTGACAATTAACTTACTCCCAGTTCTACAAAACAAATTTCTACCCTTCTTATGAAAACTAAGTTTATTATATCAGATCTGGGCAACATATCAATAGTTGATATGTCTGTCCCCCACCAATTTATCTTACACACAATCTTTTGGAATCTTAACAATGTTTAAAACAGATTGGTGTTGAATTTCAAGATTTAATTTTTTTCAGGGCTAGCAAAATTGCTCAGGAATATTTATTTTTTAAACTGAAGAGTATCTATTGCGCATTTCAGAAATATAAAAGTAATTCCCAATTACTCCTTAATTAAGGAATATCAATTCCTTTTTAATGCAAAAATTGTATTTCTTTTGCTTTGAAAGAAGAAAAAAATGTTTTTCTTAAAATGACAAATCTGAATTACTATCTGTCCCATAATTATCTGCTTTCCATCATGTCGCACACAAGTATTTTGACCGTGAAACTAAACATTGCTTACATTCTACCCTGTACAGTCCTTTAATTTTCAGTTGATTCATTGATTCTTGGTTTCACTGATTAATAGAACAAAACTTTATCCAAATTTTCTCAGACTAGATGATGTTCACTGAGAACTGTAGTTAAATTTTTTTTTTAAATAGATCAAAATATCTTGCTTAAAAATATAAAACATCATAAATGGTTTTCCCATCATTTGTTTAAATAAGGAGATACATTTATTTATACATTTTTAAAGATGGCCATACAGTATGTTACAATGAGACTAGCACAACCATAAACTTACGATAAACTAAGTTTTATCTTTCACATGAATGTACTGCTTTTAATAAATTATATAATATACTATTGCAATAAATTATGAAGCAGTTTGAAAAATAATATTACCTTTCTGACTTCGCATTGAAGGTGCAATTCTCACATTTTCTGAACTTGCAATAGCATCTGTAAAAAAAAAGTGTAGTTAAGATCATAAAAAATTTCCATGGATTAGTAAAACGAGGAATAGTAGATGATTAACAATAACAATTTTTTATTATCATTACATTAGGATATTCACAGCTGCTTAATATAGGGTAGATTTCATCATACTAATTACACGTATGCACCTATTTAATATGTCAATCATTATCTCTAATGATTGGCCATAAAAAATAAATAAATTAAACTGTATGCTACTAGGGGTTTTACTGCAGATTGTTTACAAAGGCCACACACCATACTTCTTACAGTTCAGTTATGAAATATAAATTTAAAGGATTCGGGGCAGCAAAAAAGCAATCTTACTAAAACAAGTCAAAATTAAAAAAAATTCAAATTTACATTATTTTCATTTTGGTATGTTAAAAAAAATATTAACATTAGGAAATTATAATAGAACTTCTGTATTACGAGTTACTTGATTAATGCATACGTTACTTTCATTAGCCTATCATAAAAAAATTAAATTTAAATTAAACTCTCAAATTTTTAATGAGAAATAGATAAATCCAAAACTTGCGCAGAAGCATAACAAAGTAACTGCTTTAATAAATATTTTTTTCTTAAAAAATACATGTAAAACAAACCATTTTTTACATTCACAGAAATATGCTTATGGCACACTTTTGAAACTACTTTGTCAGCGATGAACACCAGTGACTTGTCCCGAGTTAAATAAAAGCTCCTTTATAAGCAGCTTGGAAGCTTCACAACAGATGCCTATAGATGACTCTGAGAGCACATTCTCATGTACTAAAGTAAATTTGATATAAATTTAAACACTTTCTATCATGCTAATCAATGAACAGATAGTCAGAAATATAATTCCTCTCACATCAGATCAGTACCTAATTGAATGCAAGATGCTTGCTTAAGGTAGAATAATACTGTAGTAAGGAATTAACATCTAGTTAAAAACGGAAACCAAGCTTTGGTTTATAGTTTATAAATCTTATCTATAAATAATTTTCTATCAACATATGAGAATTAAAAAAAGCATAACAGGAAGTAAAAAAAATCACCTTCAATCAGTGAATATTAATAATGTACTAAGCCATGAAACATGGAATATTGGAAGAAAATATGTAATGTTATAAATATCATAAATATCTGCATTATAAAATATAATGCAGGTGTATGACTCAAAACTTATTGTAGTATTCAGTGAAAAGCAAGATACACTTAAATTAACTATATTTTTCAACAAGAGTTAAAAAATACTAAGTTTTTATATTGAAATTTTATAACATATGCTGTACAATTATTAATTCACAAAATGAATCCCATTTTAGTGGAGAGCATGTTCACAATTTAAATAATTAACAAATTCATTCAAAAAAAATATAAATATATATTTCTTTTCTAAGACAAGTTATGTTTTCAAATTACACTCAAAAATCACAGCTATTATTTCACATAATACAAAAATCAAACTAAATACCTTCTAACATATTGCATCCCGAACTTACAGGCTATTTTCAATTTACCGGTTAACTACATATACTTACTTCCTCCATATTCCCAAAAAGGAACACTGCCGTCTTTTTGCGCTAAATAAGGAGGTTTAAAGCTGTACTTATATTCAAATCTTCTATGGGGAACAGAACAATGACTGAGATATATTTGAATTAAAACTATAAAGTAACTTAGCCACCTCACTTCGCTTGCCATTATTCAACCCGAACAGTCCACCATGCCAACTGAACAAACTTGGACGAACTCTATTGGATAGTGACGTAAACATTGTGCCATATAAATCTAATTCGCTGTACCACATAAAAAACGCCACTAAGTATCAAATATGTAGTTCCAATATACTGTATGATAAACTCCTCTAGCTTACAAGTAGAATAAATTATGATTAATCAATTTATTTGTAATTCAGATTATCAGAAATATAAGTCAACTAATAATATTTCCATAATATCTGTTTAACCTGGTTTAACCAATATCTTGCACCTTAATAAGCTACACAACTCGTAGCTAGTATGCAACTTTATTTGCTAGTTCAAAATAGTTATCACTGATAACAATTAGGTGTCTACTCGTAAGCGAATGTTTTAAGAAAGATGAATTATTTTTCGTTGTAATTAGTTTTTACTCTCTTAACATGAAGATAGAGAAATTACCCTGAGGCAATGAAGTAGGAAAATTAAAAAAAATGTTACTCAGGCATACTATTAATTCAATTTATTAGGTATTTTTCAATGTTTTATCTTGTTTACACTCTAATCATCAGGTAATTGTGCCTCGGAATAGAATATGTAGTAGTTATTTATATGTTACAAAATAACATTCATGTTCGTGTGCTGCATATTTTTGGTTATCAGTGTTGCGGAGAAATACCATTACGTACCCCCCACCAGTGGAGTAGTGTCGGACTCGTACGGGTTCGGCTAGATATTTTTATAAGAGCCTATGTGTGTCCACACCCTACCGACTAAAACTCCTACTTCATCATTCCTCCCCACCCGAGGTGTTCAGCAATTAAGCACAGCTCAACCCCGGGGGTGGTTTTGAATTCAGGGGGTCAAGAGTCCCCGTGTTTCATTACCATCGCTCAAGCGCAGACGAACGATGTCTCCACAGAGGGCTGTCTTCCCCCCCTTCGATCACCGCTCGATTCTTCATCAATTGTCTCAGGTTTTTTGTTACATCAATTTGTGTCTTCTAGTAGTGCCTGTCTGGTTCACAATCTTCTATTTTGACGCATTATATATTCAACGTAACGGACCCCTGGAGTCCCCAGCCGCTCATTGAAACCGGCACAACTAAGCATGCCGGCCCTCACGACTGGGGCTTTCCTCGCAGTAAATACTAATGCCAGGTCCACAAAAGTAATGGGTTTTACTCCATCTGGATAAGCCAACCCTAGAACCTCGTCAAAGACAAGGTTCCAGAGAGTTGGTACCAAAACTGAGCCCTGAGGGATGCCACTCGAGACTGTGAACTTCAGATCACCACAGCCCATATGGTAAACCAATTCTTCCCTCTCTTGGAGGTACCTCTGAATCATTCTTCATATATAATCAGGTATTTTCCTCTCTTTCAATGCTTCAAAAATAGCTCCCCAACCAAGGGAATTGAATGCGTTTTTTTTTGTTTTTTTGTCTTCAGTCAAAAAAAAATTTAATAACCTGTATACTACATATAAACCCCTACGTCTCAGAATGCAACTTTCCTTGCACAAGCCAGGTATTTGAAGCTGTTTTGTAGGTTCCTTCTTGTAGTTGGTCCCTATGTCTGCCATGTAGCTCTTTCCTTCCCCAATCTTGAATTTTATCTGCGTTGCTCTCTTTCTTGTGTTCTACGCTGTTGGTCCTGTTGGCTAGGTTTAATGGTGTATAGGTTTGGTCTGCTGCTACAATGATTTGATAGAAGGGGTGTTGCTTGTTACGGAAGTAATACCTTAAACTTTTGTTCTGTCCATAGCATAGATTTTTAATATAGAGTACTCCTCTTCCACCTTCCTTTCTTGAGAGCATGAATCTTTCTTTTGATGAGTGGATGTGGGGGTCTTTTCTTGGTAGAATATTTTTCTAGTGAGTCTGTTCAACTCATCTAACTCTGTTTCACTGTACTTCATTATATCTAATGCATGTGTGAGTACTGGTACTGCATGTGTGTTCACTGCCTTTAATTTATTCTCCCATTAAGTTCCGATCTTAAAATTAATTTTAACCTCTTTTTGTATGTTTTCTTAAGGTTTTCTTTAATGCCTTTGTGCTCCAATTTTATTGTCCGATCATATCCTAGGTACTTGTACAGGTCCTCTTCATTCATTGCTTCTATGCTACCTTGGGTCTGCAGGTCGTAATTTTGCACCTTCTTTCTTTTTCCTGTCTAGCCTCCGGTAACTACCATTTAGATAATTCTTCAAAGGATCAATGAGAATGATATGTATGAGTGTAAATGAAGTGTAGTCTTGTACATTCTCAGTTCGACCATTCCTGAGATGTGTGGTTAATTGAAACCCAACCACCAAAGAACACCGGTATCCACGATCTAGTATTCAAATCCGTGTAAAAATAACTGGCTTTACTTGGACTTGAACGCCGGAACTCTCAACTTCCAAATCAGCTGATTTGGGAAGACGTGTTAACCACTACACCAACCTGGTGGGTTCGTAATTTTGCACCTAGTGGAACTTTCCCGTCACAATGGTGTTTATCTTGCATTTACTTATTCCTAGCTCCATTTTAATGTCTTTGCTGAACATTTTGACTATTGAGCAGTTGCTGCAGCTGATGTTCAGTTCCTCTATAAATCTTTAGGTTGTCCATATAGAATAGGTGTGCCAGTTTGTAACTTCCTTTTCACAATTTTATATTGTAATCATGCTTTCACTCGTTTAGCATGCTTGAGAGCGGGTAAACAGCCATATAGAACCAGAATGAGCTTAGGGCGTCCCCTTGAAATATTCCTCTATTTACATTTACGGTTTTGTTTGTATTTTTCTTGTCACAGTGTTTGTGATTAGTATCGTACTCCAAGCACACATTGCGTGCCTCAAGAACATAATCGTCTTTTCATCATCTTGACAGGTTTCTAAGATCTTCGTCTGCCATGAGTGCAGCACACTATTGAATACCTTTTTATAGTCTATATAGGCCATCCATAGATTCCTTTTGGTGTTGTGGGGCTACCGTATCTATGATTATTTGTTTTTTGCTCCCCCTCGCAGCTTTTGCACATCCCTTTCTGCTCCAAATGGAGGACTTTATTGGTTTCCAGGTGCTTGTATATTTTGTTGGCAATAATTGTTGTCAATAATTTATATGTTATCTGAACGCATGTTATGGGTCTATATTGAACTGGGTCTCTCGTGTTATTACTTTTAGGCAAACAGAATGTTATCCCTTATGTTAACCGCTCAGGTGTTTTCTCTGGATGTTCAATTATATAATTATATGTCTCAATTAATAATTATAATTATATGTGCTTGTATTGGGTGCGCTACATTGAACTTTTTTAGCTAAAAGTTATGCACTTTATCTGATCCTGGCAATTTCCAATTTTGAATGTGCTTAACTACTTCCCTCACATTGCTGAGTGTGATCTTATTGTAATTCATTGTTCCGATGTTCAACCATTTTTCATCTTCTTCTTTTATCCAAGAAGTATTTTTGTTATGTTCTGACTTACTCTACCAGATGTTCTTCCAAATTCTTCCACTTGTTCTTGGGTAGGCAGATCAGAGTTGTTTTTCTCCTCTGACAATTTTCAATAAAATAATCTCTCATTTTTTTCAAAGTTTTTATTTTCTTCTCTTCTGTTTTACTTCTTATATTATCTTAATCATGTTGTGAGGGTGGCTAGTTTTTGCTTTTTTATTTCTAATACATAATCTGCACTTTTAACTTCGTACATGCTAATAATTTTTTCCACCTCTTATCTTATCCTTAATCTGACTTCTCCTTGCCTATACGCTTCTAATTTTCTGATTTCTTTTCATATCTTTTCTATTTTATTTTCAAGTCTTTGCTGCCAAGGTGGGCTAACATTTTTGGTGTTCTTATTGTGAATTGCTTCTTACAACAGCTACCACTCCATAGTAGATTAAGTTGTTTATTTCTTCTAAACCTATTCTGTTAGGTCTGCTGTTTCTATTATTTCTGATATTTTATGTTCAATTTCTTTGTTTACCATGTGTATTAGTGTTGAGGCATTTTTTCGATGTAGTAATTTAGGTAATCTTGGTCATTGAGGGGTTGCTAGGTCACCGTATTCCATTAGGGGTCTTTGGAATTCTTCTCTTACTCCTTCCACTGAGTAATTTTGATTTATATTTCTAAGTATATTTTGTGGAGATTCCTGACTTGCGTTTATGTTGCGATCGCTTATTGCATTCTTGTTATCACTGGTGTTGTCGTCGACAATATTTAATGTTAGCCTTTTTGGTTCTTGTGCTATTGATTGATCTTGCTCACTTCTTTGGTTCAATGTTTCTCTGACTTCAGTCTTTATTCTCTCTAGCATGTGTGTTGGGATCTGGTTGTTTTTCTCAATGACCCACTTTTGGTCTGCAATTCATTGTTCTGTCACGTTTGTGTATTATGGGAATTTATCTATGAATTCTGATATAATGGCATCCTGTACCCTGTCCAATCTAGTTATTGTATAGTAGCAGCAAATGATGTGCTCACTCATTTTGTCTGTCCATTTTAAGCACTGTCTTGGTTTTCCCGCAGCAGTGGTCACAATATTGTCTTGAAGCACTAGCAGTGGGCCAGGCATGACGATGTTCAGTACTGTTTTCTTCAAGTGGTACAGTAGTAGTTGCTCTATGTGGCTTGACACTACTGACTCCATCAGAGGCCATGGGGGGCTGTCACATGTAAGATGAATGGAGACCAGCCCATTCACATCCTTGTCCATCCATATTATCTGAGGCTTTATTATTGTTCTCCATTTACATGAGTTTACTGTGCATTTTATACCTACTGCCAGGTAGAGTGATACCAGTTGATCCTGACATGTATTACAGATGCTGACCAGACAGCCGTTCACTCTGAGACAGATGTTGCCTGGATTTTGTTCCTATTTTGGTCTACAGGGGGTACTTTATTTCCCCCCTACACAGCGTATCTGCCGAGCATTCCCCTATCTACCAACTGGGGAGATGCTCGATGGGGAACTGGAAACTCCTCACAGGTTATTATTATCATTATTATTATTGTTGTGGTCATGATTACTATATTATTTGTTTATTATTGAGATTTATTGTTATTATTATTATTATCCTGTTTATTATTGTCGTTTATTATTCTTATTTTCATTGTTATTATTGATTTGTCTTATTTTATTTATGTTCTTAACTAATAAATTGTAATTATATAAACATTTTCAATTGTCAAACTTTCAATATCCTGATCGAGCCGTGAACATGCGACAATACTATGAATAATGTTTTTGAAGAATTTTTTCAAGGGAACCATTTTTATGAATTGGACAAATAAGTTTTCCTTTCCAAAACACAATCAACTGTAATTTGAAAGTCAACTGAGCAGTCCTACCTCCATTGAGAAGGGTCATGGAATGCCTGATGATGCTACAGCCAATGCCATATCCCCTCTACATTTTACTTGAGCCAGTAAATTGATTAAAAAGAGTTTTTCCAGTTTTGGGATACACCACTGAGAGCACCCAAAAAAAACTTGCCTTGATTGTTGGTTACACTATGAATAATAACTCTGAATGCTTATCTTTGATGATCGACTAATTTAGGTAGATTTACTTGTACAAAATTATTTAATTCGCTTGTATCATGAGGACACCTAAAGAAAGAATCATAATAATAATCATCAAAGGTTTGTTCATCCTGAATCAGTGAAGATATTCCAAATTCAGTCAAATATTTTTCAGAAAGACAGATGACCTTGTCCTCTATTTCAATCAGACTCTAATAAAAATTTCGTCAGAATACATTCATTCCATGCTATCACATCAATTACATTCTTGATGAAAATATCATCACAAAAATCTGTTCAAAATGTTTCCTATAAAATTATAGGCTCAGATAGTTGACAGAAAATTAAAATCATAGCAAATAGATTTCTCTTGAGACAGTTAGTGATGTGGTGGCATCAGTAAGAGTATGTTTCTAATGATCATCATTTTCCAACAGACCAATTGTATGACAGGCAACTTTGAAAGTAGGAAATGATACCATTAATGGTCTTCAAGCTCTCAAATGAAGTCGCGCCACGCACGAATATGATGTAATAACATCCTCAGGTGAAAACAATCAGTTTGATTAGAATGAATAGTGTAAACTCAAGCAAGTGCTGCATCCTTTTTGATTCTTTCTTTTTTTTCTTTTGAACGCCTTTTTGGCCTTCAATATCCTGCCAATGTTTTCTTCTAGAAAATTTATCATTAGACGAAGTATAATAACATAAAACTCCACAATATGAGTTCTAGCAGAATCGTATGATGAACACAGTTCAAAAAACACAATCAGGGTTTTTTTCTATGGATTGTCAATGACTTGTTAAACATTATTCTCATTGAAGTAAACTTGTTGATTATTCTAAAGATGCACAGCTAGATATCTTTCATGAATAGAAAAATTGAAAAGTCGCCAATAAGCATCTGATGTACATATGTAACAACCATTAATATAATTGTTCACCATGTCGTTTTTATTCTGAACAGAAAGCATAGCTTGATCAGATCCTTTATTCATACTTGCAGATATATTTAATTGCTTGAACCAAGTGACAGTAGTCAACATTTCTTGTGAGCACCAAAACATCTTGATAGTGTAGGGCAATACAATACAACCCAACGATTATCTGTTGGTACCACATTACCAAATATTTACAGTTGCATTATAGCCTCTATCTTCAGGAGATCTGCATCAATAAGTTGGATAACCTTCAGTCGCAGTTTGGGTAACTCTTACGAGATTGCAAGGGTATTTTTTAGAATACCTTCCATTGTTCATGTACGGTGATGTCATATTGAACTTCCTGCAAGGACTGTGAATTTTGCATACAATGTCAAAAAGAAAAGAATTTCACTTTTTACTTGGTAATTCAGCAGAAATAATTTTGTTGATCTCATCTGATTGATTTTTTTTTTGTAACCATAAAAGAATATGACAATGAGGCAAATCTCATTCTGCCACTCAACATTGTAAGTATAAATTTCAACTGGACCAAAAACACAATTTTTTGGTAAGAGATTAAATTTCTTTAGTTTGAGATGAAAGCTCTGGAAATAATGTCATGTCTGTTGAACAACTTATGATCCCTTATTAATCATTCTTTATTTCAGGCCAGTTTGGTTACAGATACGTAGTAAATCAGGCAACTTTTTCTGTATACATATGCCATAGCAACCTGAGCTTTTTCATACATATAACATGATGAACTTGTGAATGTTGAAGGGAGAATAGCAGTTTATTGACCAGTGTTAACTGGATTGCCATTAGCATCAACATTAACTGCATCTCATCAATGAATGTAATTTCATCTGATTGTGGTGTATGAAATTCAATCTTTCAGGATTCATTTTGGCCACCATATCAAATAAGTATATTTGATATATATTGATTAAATAAATTCCTGTAATAATGTAGGTGATTCAGAATGTTTTGTTTGACCATAAAATGGTAGGCATAAAATTGTATGTAAGAAGCTGTTTTCACCTGGTTAGTATTATTCTGTTGCTAGATACTGATAAAATATTTGTATTATCCTTCTATAAACATCAGAGGGTACTATAATGGATCATAAGAATGATGAAGCTCAAAAACACAGTGTAATCAACCATCATGACCATGTAACACAATATCTCTTGGCCTTTGTCTTCATCCACTAATAATACAGTTAATTCAATTGTAGGCACATTATATTGGACTCTGTTCATCTACCTGAATCTGGTTGGCATGAATAATCAATTTCAGATTAATTTATTGACCTGGACTCAAGATGAAACTTGAGCCAAGGTCATATAGACCTTGAAATAATGTATGAAACCACTGTTTAAACATATCTAGCTTCATGGAGATGAAGCTATATATCTTCATGAATAAATTCTGAGCAGTGAGAATAAGGATTAACTTTTAATTGATTTAAATCTTACTTAGAGGGACATACTAAGAAAGCAAGTTAATGTCATTTTAAGAGAATATAGGCTGTTGAATGAGAATGAGTGTCTTGCAAGGTTTATGTATTGGAACCAATATTATTTTTAATATATGTAAATGATTTATGTTTTGGTAGATATTGAGGAAGTCTCATTTCTTTTGCTGATACAGCTCTTAATTAAGGGGGAAAAACTTTTGTGAAATTTATGGAATAATGGAGGAAGGTTTAGCCAGATTAAGGTAATGGCTTAATAAGAATGTTATTTTACTAAATATTAAAAAAAACTTACTACATCAAGTTTCAGTTAAAGGGTAATGTGCACAGGAATTTGGTAGTGAAATACCATAGTTTATTATGTAGTGAGATTTTAGGTAGTAGATGTGAAATAATTGAACGGGTCGATTATAATATGTATTTGGGTTTCACTGTTGATGCAAATTTATTTTGGGAAAATCATATAAATAATCTTAAAAAAGAAATGTATAATAATGTTAGAAAATTCTATTACATGAAGGATTATTGAACTACCTAAGTTTTGAAAATGTTATTCTTAGTATTGACTGAGACCAGATTGAGATATTGACAATTGGAAAGGAGTTTATTTGAATAAAATTCATCTTATTATCACCAGTCAAAAACATTGGATTAATTGAGCATACACTTTAACATACATACATTTTAATATTTTTGGAATTTTAAGATTGCTGCTAGAATTTATTTTTTCTCACTTTTTTGTTAATTAAACTGTTGCCATTGTGATAATTTTATAAAGAACTATTTACCTTTTCCCTCAGGAATGTTAAAGAAGAACTCAATTATTCTATTGTACAAGGAGATGCCAGAAATTAAAAATATCTAAACTAAAGAAGGAGTATTTTCATTAGTATTATTTATATACTGCACCAAAGATTTTTAATTGCTTACTAAAAAATATGATAGGGTTATAATAATTTAATTTTGTTTAAAACATTTAAGGGATTGTTTATTTCTGTATAAAGAAGTAAAGAGGTTTTTTGAATGTTGTAGGATTTAGGTTTTGAAATGTGTTATACTCTTACTTGTTTGTTATTCTACAGAGCATAAAGACTCCATTTTGTATTAAATTTTAAGTAAATATTCTTTTTGTTAATACCTCTTTTGTTATTACTGAAATAGTAACAGTTTTTCTTATGTTTTTCTTTTGTATGAAATAGATATTCTGCAAGTGCTTTTTTTTTAATGATACTGTTTTATAATTACTTAGGTTTGTAACATAAATATTATTTACAGCCACAACCAGTAACTTACTATTCTTAATATTAAGATTGTTTTTTTACGCTTATGAAAGTAATCTCAAATACAGGTTCTTCTCAGGGGACTTATATTTTTCAGGATTTTGTTTAATAAATATAAATATTAAGCTTAGTTATAATATTGAATATTTATTATTATATATAAAAATTGTTGATGTTGGAAAATAAATTTATTATCATTATTATTATTTTTTTTTTTTTTTTTTTTTTTTTTTTTAACTGAATTTTTACGGGCATCGACTGCTAAGGTCATTAGCCCTCGTCACATTCTTTAAAAGAAATTATTATCTCCATCAGGATCGTCATATGTAAGGGTGTAAAGGGCCCTTACATTTTATTTAAAAACACAAACTTCACAATAAACATTAAAACATAAAAGACAAGGACAATCACAAACACTTACGGGGTGTAAAGGGCCCCAATATTAAAATTTGAGATAGGTTCTCAAAAGACCATGAAATTAAAATTAAAATTAATCTTATCAATACCATATCTTTCTTCTTTCTTCTACGAAGTCTCATTTATAGTTTGTTTAAGCACCCTCGGGGCGACCAGAACCGCCGTTGAGCAGTATATCAGTCGTGCCAGGGTGCCGTGACAGTTGAATCCTTCTTATATCAGGCCATAGGCATGCACGGCGTACACCCATAGCCTCGCGCCCTCAATCCACCCTTGAGGGTCCCCCATGCCATCATCGGACACACCCCGACTCACTGCTCTTGAATACAGGTGAGCCAAAATAGCCTAGGCAAGAGGGCTACCTCCCGTCACTATACGTGCCACGCTTCGAGACTCCCTTATATGTATATATAAAACTACCGCTTAGAGTATCTTTTACCACAGCTTTAAACTTCCATTTTATAGACTTTTAAGAAGTCCACTGGCGTGTAAAAATGCAACTATATTTTCTTCATTTCCATTATCCAGATCAGCACTAATATTATTTGTAAGACGGAACCTCTTTCTGAGGTCCTCATATATGGTACACTCTTCTATTAGATGCTTGATTGTCAGTGTTTTATTACAAACACCGCACATTGGTCTCACTTCGCCGGTTAACAAATATAAATTTGTTAATCGCGTGTTACCGATTCTAAGTCTGGTCACCGCTACTTGTTCACGGCGAGTCAACTTAAAGTCGCTTTTCCATTTATAAGGAGAAGTTTTAACTGAGTTTAATTTTGTATTTAAACTCCTCCATTCAGCGTTCCACTTGTTTTTTACTATGTTAGTTAGACGGTTTTTAACATCTGCCACTCTTACAGGAAATGCATCCAAATCATCGCAGACTGTTGCCTTTCTGGCAGCTTCGTCTGCGATTTCATTACCTGTAATACCAGCATGCCCCGGAGTCCATACAAAAACGCATCGCTGTCCTTGTTGTTTTAGTACGTATAAAATGGACAGGATGTTTGCAATTAGGACATCCTTAATGTTCTTGTTCCGAATTGCAACGAGTGCACTTAATGAATCGGAACATATTAGCACTCTCTCTTCGCAATAGTGTTCAGTGTAGCGAAGAGCTTGCTGAATTGCAGTGAGTTCTGCCGTGTAGACACTGGCCACATCTGGCAGTCTCCAAAAGTGGGCTTCTTCATTTACATATATCGAGCATCCAACACCATGTTCGGTTTTAGAACCGTCAGTATAAATTCTAATATGTTCTTCGTAACTACTGACGGTTGCTAAAAAGTCCTGCTGGATGATCACTGCTGGTTTCTTTTTTATTTCTCCTTGAGAGAGATCCAAACTTGTATTTACCGCTGGCAAGAGCCATGGCGGTATTTCTCTAGTAGAAATTGCTAGAGTCTCTGGTATAGCAATTTCATATTTTCTTCTTAATTCGTGGTACCTAATTCCGGCTGGTCTGGAATAGGTAGCACGACGTTCGTATAATGCAGCCATGGGATGAATCGTAAACAATTTATTATTTATATGAGCAGGGAAAGCCCATATATTTGCTGCATATCTTAACAAGAGGATCTCTCTTCTATAATGTAGTGGCATTATTCCGGCTTCAGACATCAGACTAGCCGCCGGACTTGTGCGGAAAGCACCTGTTGCATATCTTATTCCGCTATTATGAACTACGTCTAACTTTCTTAAGTGCGACTTTCTAGCGGATGAATATACGATACATCCGTAGTCTAGTTTAGATTGAACCAATGCTTTATATAGTCTCAATAATGTCTCTTTTTCTGAGCCCCAATTTAAGTTCGATAAACATTTTATAATATTTAGGGCTCTTTTGCATCTATCACTCAAGTCCTGTATATGTAATCCCCATGTAAGGGATTTATCCAATACTAGTCCTAAATACTTTACGCTGTCTTTATATTGTATTGGATTATCATCAATTGTCAACGCCGGACTTTGATGAGGAATTCTCTTCCTACAAAAGTGTACACAGCACGTTTTTTCTGGTGATAATTGGAATCCGTTATTCCTTGCAACTTCATTTAGAGCATTGATCGCTCGTTGCAATTTGTACCTCACCATAGCAGTCTTGTTGCTGGCATATACGATTGCCAGATCATCAACATAGACGCTTTTGCTGATTTCTACTGGAATGGCTAATATCAATTTATTAATGGCAATGGTAAACAAGGTACCGCTCAACGGCGAACCTTGCGGTATGCCATTTTCCAATATTCTTTCACATGAATATTCATTTTTGACGCGTACTTGGAAGGTACGGTCATTCATGTAGTTGCTGAGCAGTATAGGCAGATTGCCACGAATGCCCCATTCATGTAACTGGAGCATTATACCATGACGCCAGGTCATATCGAAAGCCTTCTGAAGATCAAAGAAGACTCCGACACAATGTTTCCTTGTAATAAAGCTGTTATATATAATGTCCTCTAAGCTGATCATTTGATCAGTGGTAGAATGGTATTGTCGAAAACCTGCTTGATACGGTGATATCAGGTTTTCTTTTTCCAAAACCCAGACGAGTCGATTATTAATCATTTTTTCCAATATTTTCCCCATAGCACACGTCAAAGAAATAGGACGGTAGCTATTGGGGTCTGTTAAATTTTTATTTTTCTTTGGTACTGGAACAACATGAGCTTTTTTCCACTGCTGCGGGTGCGTTCCATCCCGCCATATTTTATTATAAAGTTCTAATAATCTACACTTTGCAGTGGTATTCAGCTGCCTGATCATATTATAGTGGATTTCATCCGGACCAGCAGCTGTGTTACCTGCTTTTTCCAACGCTTTCGCGAATTCTTCGATTTTAAATGGTACATTATATGAGTAATTATACTCAGTTCTAAAATTTAGTAGACCTTCGAGTTCTTCTTTTTTGGTTCGAAAACCTTCCTCGTAGTTGGCCGTTTTGCTGGCCTTTTCGAAATGATTGGATAACAGCTCTGCAATTTCATATGGAGTATCTTTTATTTCATCTTCATCTTGAAGGCTAGTTATGGGAGCAAAATCATTACGCCCACAAATTGCCTTCACTTTCCTCCAAACATCTGATGCAGTAGTAGTTTTGTCGATGGATGACACGTATTGCTGCCAGGATCGTTTTTTCGAATCTATCATAAGACGTTTTGCATACGCCCTGTATTTCTTAAAGGCAACAAGATTTTCTATGCTAGGACGCTTCTTAAAGGCGTTATACGCCCTTTTCTTTCTTTTTATAGCTTCACTTATTTCATCGTTCCACCATGGAACGGGTTTCTTTGTAAGTTTCCCAGATGTTTTGGGAATATATCTCGATGCCGACTCAATTATTGCATTTGTTATGGCGTCGACATCGTCTCCGATAACTCCAGTTGTTTCCGGGTGTATCGTTCTAGCTGTGAAGCTCGTCCAGTCTGCCTTTTCAAATAACCATCTTTTAGGGATGGGATATATTGTTCTTGTAACATCAGTTACAATTTGCACCGGGAAATGATCGCTTCCATGCAGATCGTCTATAACATGGAAGCTGTACCTCGGTGCTATCGATCCGCTTATAATTGCAAGATCTATACAGGACGTCGATCCATCTCTGGCATTGAAAAAGGTTCCTGATCCGTCGTTTAAAATAATAAGTTCTGAATTCATCAGGAACCCTTCCAGTTCTCTTCCACGGGGATCTACTCGATCCGATCCCCAAAGAGAATTATGAGCGTTAAAGTCACCCACCAGTAAAACAGGTGGGGGAAGCTCGGAAATTAGTCTTTCTATGTCATCCTTATTCCAATCGTAATTCGGTAAGTATATGCTGCAGACAGTGACCTGTAGCGGACGCTTCATTCTAATGGCGACTGCTTGTAGGTTTGTGTTTAGAACAATCGCTTCGGTGGTAGCTCTAGTCGATGTTAATATAGCTACTCCAGCTCTAACTCTTATATTTGGCGGTTGATCTCGCCGAAATATATCGAATCCTTTTAATTTAAAATTTTCATTTCGGCGGAAATGCGTTTCTTGCAGACATATACAAATCGGGTCTACGTCATGTACCAAGCGTTGGAGCTCATGGATGTTTGAAAAACATCCATTGATGTTCCACTGTACTATCGACTCGCTAATTTTTAATTAAATTATTGTCTGGGTTTTCCTTTCGGCCATCATTTTTTTCGTTTCTTCTCCATGTTGCGAACAGCAGCATGCTCGCGGAGAAGGTCGTCGCCTGTAAGGCTTCCGGTCTCCGTGTCGGAGACCACCGAAGCCGCCGACGACGACGGACATGGATCGGCGCCGGTTTCAGGCGCCGATTGAGAGGCGGCAACCTGGCCACTCCCCGACACGGGGATAGCACCGGTCACCGCCTGTGGGAGGGGGGACACTCGCCCCCCCTGTGTGATTTTTTTTGGCCTCTGAGGCTTAGAGGCCACTTCAGTTGCAGGAGGCTTGGGAGCCTCCATAACAGTCTCTGTAGGTATCACCTTTTTCTTTTCATCAAGAATCTCGCTGAGACGGACTTGACATTCTGGTTTGGTATCCGTTTTCTTTTCTGGAGGAGCAACTTTCACTTTTATCGACTTATCTTCAGCAGGCTGTACCACTATCTTTGGCTTAACAAATTCTTTATTGCCAAAAGGTTTCATCTTGTTTTCGATGATCCTCTCAATCATGTTAGCCAAAGTAGGCGCAAGTTTATTTATAATTTGAGCCTCATCTACAGCAATCGGAGCAGGAGCAGGAACAGTAGCCGCAGCCTGGGCATAAGATGTTGTTGCTCTAGGTTTGCGGGCGTTAACAATCTTTTTGGCTTCGATGTAGCTGACTTTCTGCAGGGTTTTAACTTCCTGCACAGCTACTTCTTCTTTGTAGACAGGACAATTCCTGGATCTACATGAATGCTGTCCCTTGCAATTGATGCATGTAGGGGGCTCTTTACACGGCTCTCCCTCATGCACCTCTTCGCCGCACACGCATATTTGCGTTCTCTCACATTTGTTAGCGGTGTGGCCAAAACGTTCGCACTTGAAGCATCGCATAGGTTGCGGGATAAATGCCCGCACATCCAATCGATGTATCCCCGCTCTAATCTTCTCCGGCAAGATAGGCCGGTTAAATGTGAGAACATGAGAGGCTGAAGGTAGGACTTCGCCATTCCTCCTCATGTTCAATCGGCGACACTCAATTACTCCCTGTGATGACAACTCCTCAACAATTTCTTGCTCCGTGCAATTTAGAAGATCCCGACAGACGACCACACCTCTTGAGGTGTTGAGCGTACTGCGGGGATCGACATGTACAGCCAGTTCTCCAATCTTTTTAAGCCCCAAAATCTTTTGAGACTGGACTTCATTTACAGTCTCAACATGAAGTCCCATGAAGGTCTTCCTTATTTCTTTTACAGGTCCACCAGCGCATTTGGTTATCTCCCGAGCGATGAGAAAAGGACTCACCCTCGAGAAATTTCCATCCTCCTTTGTAATGACAAAATATTTTGGTTTCGGTGCATTATTGCTCTTGAAAAAAGCTTTTTGTAAGCTTTTTCTAGCCTCAATCTCAATCCTTTTAGTTTCCGCACTTTTTCTCCGTTTTGCTTCAGGCGAAACGGCCGGTTCTAAACGAGGGTGTTTGCGTGAACCCTCTGCCACGTTTAGTTGTTCAGTTTCCATGAACAAATAATCCCTTCTGTAGTAAGGCTAGCCGCCGGGGTACACCCCCACTCCAGGGCTACCAACCCTGGAGGTCCGTTCCGGTACTCCGGTGGAACCGGCATATGTCCTGGCGGAGAGCGGATGCGCAGTCTCTGCACTGACTCCAGGCCCCTACACACCGAAGCTTTCAGGGCTCCCATGCTCCGAACATGGGCACCTTAACTACATGCTTGACATCGCGGGGGGCATGTGGACGACGAAAGGTCTCCGTTACACCTGCAAATAACTTTGACCGTGGCCGCCACATCGCCAGCTCTAAGTTTGGTATATGTCCACATCCTAATCAACAAATTGTTCATATCCTGCAGGTAGCCGAAAAATCCAATCCATGAGGGGACCTGAAGGTGGAAACAAGTCAAAAGAAAAGCATATCCGAGGAATTTACTCGGAGCCCCGTTAGCCAGCTATATGTATTGTACATAAGTACGGCTGTTACCGCCCTGGACGTGGAACGTAGATGTTGTGTTCCGGACGTGGGGATTACCTACCTCAGGGCATTATTATTATTATTTTTATTATTATTATTATTATTATTATTATTATTATTATTATTATTATTATTATTATTATTATTATTATTATTATTATTATTATTATTATTATTATTATTATTATTATTATTATTATTATTATTATTATTATTAATATTATTATTGCCTGCAGTACTTGTGGTCGCCGGCGTCATACCCATTGCTACTTTAGCAAGGGAGCGCCAGGCGATCTACGGGAGGCGGAGGGCAGGCGGAGACCGGGTGACCATTGCCAACGAGGAATGCACTCGCACATTCTTCGCATGGCAAGAGACCTGGGACCACGAGACCAGAGGACGATGGACCGCAAGGCTTATTCCTCTGGTCAGACCGTGGACGGAGCGACGGCATGGAGAAGTGGAGTACTACATGACCCAATTTTTAACGGGTCACGGGTACTTCCGCGCTTACCTCCATGTCATAGGGAAAGCGCCGTCCCCCGACTGCCTGTATTGTCCCGGTGTACGGGACGACGCTGAGCACACCTTTTTCAAATGTGCTCGGTGGGCGGCAGATCGAGGGACATTAGAGGCGGATCACGGAGCACTGAGTCCCCACAACGTGGTTGCGATGATGCTCCGTGACCTGGGCAGCTGGGAAAGCGTAGCCCGATTCGTCGGCAACATACTCAGGGCCAAAAAGGTTGACCTGGACAGTCCTGAAAATTAGGTAGCACCTAACAGGCTAGTATAGGAGGACTCGACCGGAAGTAATGTGATAAACGGTTCCGGGTCGAGCCCTGGTAGAAAGGGGGGTGGTTTTAGTCGGTAGTCCGCTGATGGTGATTGGATAATACCATCAGCGGGAGCCCGACACTCCGTGCGTAAGTGCATTTCCACCTCCCTCCTCAAAAAAAAAATTATTATTATTATTATTATTATTATTTATGAGCTGAGCGTAATTCTGTGGCAGTTTATAGTGAGCAAATAAAAAACTGTGGAATTTCTATTTATGAGTTGTGATATTCAATGTGATATTTGTTTATTTATTTATATTTATGCATTTTTCTCTTTTTTTTTGCTTTGACAAAACATTATATTAAAAAATAAAATACGATATACCAAATTAAACATTGTTGATCAGCCTGGCTTTTCTGTTACCTATTATATGTTATAACTTAATGTAGACTTTTAAAGTTAGATCTGTAATGATTAAAATAAGGATGTATTAATAATATTTATACCTGGTGTTGTTTATTTTGAGGAGAATTGTCCTTTTCTATCACATTTCTTTTTGTTTTATCTGTTACTTTATTAGGATTAGTGAGTTTCTCAGTAGAAATCTTTCTAATTTTTATGTCAAGGAAATAATATTTTTGGTATTTATTATTATTATGATAAAAATAATAATTATTATCATAAGTACATAATAAGTATTACATACAAATGTGTCTGGGTTGAAATATGATTGTATTGCAGGGTCAATCTTTTGTAGCCCTGATACTAGGCCTGAGATTATGTCCAATTATTTTGATTGCCTGGGTAGTAAATTGATATTAGTGCGTATTATGTTATTATTTTTGGAGACTTCAGTACCCCAAATATTGAGTGGGAAAATAGAAGTGTTAGTAACAGTGCTCACTTTTATTCCAAAAGAGGGAAATTTAGTTTATGGATGACCTAAATTCACATCAGTATAATTCTCATTTACCTTATTGGTGGCTCATCCATTCTAGATCTTGTTTTTCAGTGGTGTTGTTGATGTTAATCTTGTCCTTGTTGAGGCTGACCATCTTGTCCTTCCTGACATGCTGCATGATACACTTTCTATTAATGTCCCTGTCCCTAATGTAGTGTTCTGTAATGTTATTACTGAATTCTTAAATTATAGTAAAGGTAATTTAAGGACTATCTTGGTTTATATCAGTCTATAGATGGGATTGACTGGAAAGATGTTTATCAATCACCTAATGTTGACATGATTGTCTATGTTTTTGACAACATTCTTTCTTCATCTATACATAAGCATATTTCTTTATGTAAACCAAGAGCTAAAACTTTTCTGAGTTGGTTTTCTGCTGGTTTCATTAAGTGTCTGAAGTGAAAGATTACTGTGCACATGATATCTAAGAGGATTGGTTTGACTGTATTTTATGAAGAGTTCACTTTGCTCAGAGGAAGAGTGAAGAGCCTTTTGAGGACAGACAGGTTAAACAGAGCAAAAAGGGTGGATGATGAGCTGGAGTTCAAACCTGGGAATCTGTTTAAGTACATAAATTCCTTTATGATGGAATCTAAGGGAGTTCATCCTATTAATATCCAGAACCGAATTGTTACGGATCCATCAGAACTGACTGAGGTCTTTGGATACTATTTTCAAGGTGTTTATCAACCATCAATAAACAACAGGCAAAATATTATCGATAATAATGATAATTATGTCATGGACGTGATAGATGCTCTGGTTGTGAAGGTGAACAATGTTCTGAGAGTCATCCGTGATCTGAGACCCCATACAGCTGCTGAAATTGATGATATTCCGCCATTTTTTATTTAGGATGTGGCAGAATTGGTTGCTCTGGTCCTCACATGGTTGTATAATTTTAGCTTAAAAACTGCTGTTTCCTGGTAAATTGGAAATGGGCTGTGGTATGGCCAATTCCAAAGAGACCTTCAGGAAATTGCCAATTACAGACCTGTCTGTATAATAAATGTGGTGGCAAAAATTGTTGAAAAGGTTAATCAGCATTTGTATTCCTCTTTGAGCAAATATATTGATTCTAGGCAGTACAGGTTTATGACCAAAAGATCCACAGTCACTAACCTTGTTGATATGATGAACATTTTAGCACCTGATATTGAAAGTAGGAAGCAGGTTGACATGATCTACTTTGATTTTAGTAAGGTGTTTGATTCAGTGCCACATAATGTCATTCTTAGTAAGATTAAACATTATAGAGTAACAGGTAATATGTTGAAATGGCTGTAATCCTATTTGACAGATAAGACCTTTCAAGTTTAAGTGTCAGGTGTTTTGTCCAGTCAATATAAAGTAACTTCTGGTGTTCCTCAAGGTTCCAACTTGCGACCATTGGTGTTTATATTGTTTATCAGTGATATTGGCAAGAGTATAAGGTACAAATTGATAGCGTTTGCTGATGATGTCAAGCTGTGAGCAAAAGTGAATTGCTTTGATGATTATTTGACACTTCAGTGAGATATTGATGAAGTACAGAAATGGACAACAGACAATAGAATGAAATGGTTGTTGTGACATTTTCTAGAAAAAAACTATGATTGTGAAATACAACTATACAATATATGATAAGGTGATTGGTCGTGCTGGTAGTGCTTGTGATCTGGGTATTATCCAACTTGATTTGGGTGTTCAACTCGAAGTTATATTTCTCAAAACACAGGGATAACATCACTTCTAAGGCTCAAAGGAATCTAGGATTACTTCTCTGGATGGCTAGAACTTCAAGTGAGTGTTAAGACCATATTGCCTCTATGTAAAGCACTGGTTAGACCAATTTTGCAGTATTGCTTGGTGGTGTGGAATAGCGATAAGGACCATTTGTGTAAACAGGTAGAGACTGTAAAAAAAGATTCCTATTTAATTTGCATTTCCGTGGACAAGCCTTGCATCATGACTCATATGTTGATGATTGTAGGCATCTTGAGATTGTGTCTTTGAACAAGAGAAGGAAGATTCAGGACATTGAGTTCTTGTTTAAGGCAATCAGTGGTTATGTAGAGGTGGATTTGATTCTGCTGAATTACAGAGTACCGTACGTTGCCAGTAGACAACATAACCTATTGAAACATACACTATGTTGCAGTTTTCGCTGTCACCAATATAAAGTTGTTTAGATGACCTTAATTTATATAATGAGAGGTCTGAAGTAAATGTTTTTAGTGGGAAGTTACATGCTTTCAAGAATTTTTTTCTGTTCATTCTTAAATGAATAGAGTGTGTTGGGTTTAACTGCTGTATGTGGGGGACAGCTGTGTTCTGGCTGGCCATTGAACTGAGTAGGTGGTTAGTATAGGAGCGATAGAATCCCCTGTGCTGGCGGGTTTTAAGTTAAATATGTCGATAGCATGTAGTAAGATACTTCATGACCTTCTGGTTATGTCGACGTTGTTTTAAAAGTATATGTAAGCAATTAACTCTTACAACTAAACATATACTTACAGCTAAAGAGTATGGTTGGATGGTGGATGTGTTTCATGTTAAATCAATAGGTTCAATCAATGTAGGATTTTGCAGTTTCTTTATCCATTGCAATTATCACCTGTCTGGCCTAAACTGTACAAGTGTAATTATTTTTAAGAAATAAAAATTGCTTCATAATATTACTTTGTTTACAGAATACTCAAAGTAATAAAAATAGTATGTACTCAACTAAAACCAATTTTTATTGAAAATAAGTTTATTATTTTATTATATTTTTTGGTGTAAAAAATGCATAAGAGAGCAGAAAAATGTTTTTATTTATAATAAAAAAAAATTAAATTATTAAACTTTCAGATATTTCTTTCAAACATAAGAAGTGCAAGAAAGATTCAGTTTTCAAAAATTATGAGATGAGTGTTTTTACATTCAAATAGAAACATGTTTCATCACGTAGACCTATAATTATATTTATATATCATACACTTATAAACGTATGATTTCTTATTTATTTATTTATTTATTGAACCCATAAAATATATGTGTTTACAACACATTACAAAAGAAAAAACATATATGTATGCAAAACAATAGAAATAAATAAATATATATTTTTCGACAGGAGTTTTGTCACACACTTTTTGAAATTAACAATATTTAGTGATTTAATGCTTTTAGGGAGTTTTCTGTACTATTGTATAGCCATTGAAGTAATTTTTTTCTGCCGATGTTCTTTGGACTAGGCAAAATATAAAGGTAATATCACAGTTTCGTTTCATTGCAATATCAGCATCTATTAGATTATTCAGAATTTTGTGAATTAATCTTACACTGTCCAATCTATATATATATCATATATCTATATATATCATATATATATCATGGATTGACAGGAACTTAAGCTCTCTATAAAGTTTATGAGTCCCATAAAGTTTGCGTTTATAAACTAACATCTTTAGCAGTCTGTTCTCTGTCACTTCATATCATTAATGTTCTTCATAGAAGTTTATCCCCAAAAGGCTGCAAGATAATTCAACACAGAGTGAATATAAGCGTAATAAATCTTGACTTCGGTTTCTCTATTCAGTAGATGTGAGGCATGATACAAGGGTTGATTAAATTTGTTAATTTTGCTGCATATGGCTTCTATGTGTTTATCAAATTTCAAGCCTCTACACAGTGTCATTCCCAGTAGCCTTATTAACTTTTTTAATAGTAGTCTTGTTAATATGAAAGCTGTGAGCTGTATTGAATTTTTTGTTAAATATTATGTAGTTCCATTTATCTTTGTTAAGCCTAATGTTGCTATCTTTGGTCCATTCAACTATAATATACAGATCCAGTGGAGCATCTGTATAGATAGTATCAATTGATCTAAAATAAAAGATAACAATGTCATCAGCAAAAAGGATCAAATTTCCATATTATCTCATTGCTGTTTGCTGGTTAATATATATTAAAAATAAAATAGAGCCCAGAACAATACTCTCTGAGATGCCACTAATTGTCACTCCATGACCATTTATAGTATTTTTACTACCACAGATTGAGTTCTGAGATTTAGGTAATTTTTAGTAAGATCTAGTGGTATACCAATAATACCAATACCACTCAGTCTTTCAATCAATATTCCATGATCAACACATCAAAAACTTTCTGAATATCCAAAAAACAGGCAATAACTGAGTTTCCACTGTCAACCTCTCTGTAAATAAATTCCATAAGAGTCAACAGTAGTTTTTATATTTCTCCTGTTTAAAAAAAAAAAATTGTCTTGTGTTTAAGAACTGAATATCCCCTAAATTAAACAAAGTAATCTCGTCTTTATAACCATTTCAAATATATTAATCAGATTCTATTATCAATAGAACTGATATTGGTCTATAGTTACTGGCTTTAAGTCTTGAAGCAGATTTGTAAATGACAGAAACTTTGGCATTCTTTAAACAATTTGGAAATGTGCCCTCCTGAAACATTTATTTATTAAATTTGAAATAATGTGTACAATTATGTTGTTAATTTTCTTCATAACGATTGGGTCATCATCTCCAGCAGAACTATTGTTTTTTTATTTATTTATAATTTTATTAATTTCACTGGTGTTGTTTTTGGCAGATACAAAGATGTTGAGCAGGAGTTTATAAGACCAGAGCTAGAATTAATTTGAACACATTTTAGGATTTTGAAATATTAACAAAATAACTTTAAAATTTTCTGCAATATTCCTATTATCAGTTAATTCCTAGTTACTGTCTGCATAAATTTTTTTAATTATTTGCCTATTTTCTTTTGATAGAGTAAAACTAATATGAAATTGTCAATTGTCCATTAATAGTAAAAGTTCACTAATATTTTAGATAAAATTTTTATGATAATAAATAAATAATAAATTAAATTCAGTTATCATCATCTGATTGCAAGAAATCCATAGTGCTGTCAGCGTTAACAGATGTAACGAGAGACCCAATTTTGTTTTATATTATGATATCCAATTCCCAATAATTTGTTTCAGTAGTATCCGTTACATGTTTTATATATTTTTTCCTTTCCTGCTTGCCCATTTTATCAATGGTTTTTAAGTATAAATTTTTAACATTAGATATTAAAGTAGTAATTTCTGACGCTACACAACTTGATTTGTCCCCAAATTAACTGAATTGGATTGAGTTCACTACGATAGGGAGGTATTCAAAGCATGGGCTTATCACTGGATATTGCTAAATCATCAATTTTATACACATTAAAATTACTTTTAATACGCGAAAACCATTGCGATGATTGGACCTTAAGTTCATCCTCTTCAAAAATCACTCCTTTTAAACTAGGCTACATTTTGATATTCTTTTCCAAGACACGGCTGGAATTTTTTCCTATTTACATGAATGATAAGGGGCGTTGTCTAAGACAATAAATGAATTATCTTCCAGAAGAAGTAACATGTCGCTAAGAGGGGCATGTTGCGACTGTGTGCAGGAGACTACCATCTCATTATGATAGTCTCCTCTAGATTTAGATTCAAAATCCCAGAGACTACCTTATTGACAAACACACTATCACTGCCGATTTGTGTAATTATGAGACGCTACCTTTGCCCAATGGAGGGTACTTATTACCAGTTGATAAGCCACACAGAAATGCTTCTTTGATGAATTCACAGCTTTATCTTTCCAAACGAAACATTTGTGTGGCCTTTGTTGACCCAAGTTTCATCCATACAATACATTTTATCGCCTTCTTTTCTCATTTTCTTTATTTCTGTGAAGTAATGTCTTCATCATATAATGATATCATCCCCATCAATTAAAGAAATTTCCTGGTCCCAGTTTTCGTATTTAAAATTCATATTTTTTAAGATTTATAAAACGTGTTGAGCTGCCAGTTGTAAGATAAGATTAATCTGTTTCCAGCTTTCATATCAAAAAAACTTACTTACAAGAATTTCTCATAAGTCTTTTCACAGTATTGATATTGAAAAACCAAGCTAAGTTTCTGTCTACATTGTGACAGAACATTCAGGTGGATGTTTGGTAAAAAATGCAAGTTTTGTTTTCTTTATGAAAATTGAGCATGCAGGCAAAAAGTTCTTTCTGCATCATTTTGTAAATTTACTTGATGAAAACTGTGTTTAGCTATATTTAAGAGACCGTATCAGTTAAACCTTTTTTACATTACGATTAAAATACTCATTGAATCAGGAGTCTTCTGAATCTATGGGATTTTCAGTCTTCTTTTATCATGTGCTGTCACTAAACATCACAGAATGGTATATTTTGAATGTATATTCAGTCATTGATAATAGTGTACAAGTCAACAAGGAGAAGTTCATATTTGTGGAAGACCGCAGCACTGTTGTTTTGTTTGGCTGTAGACATAGATGGATGTATAACACAACAGTACAGTCTGAGCTAGTCCTACTGAACAAAGTGATATGCTTGTCAATCCATTCTAAACAAGAAATGTTGTCCATCTAAAATAGGTTACTGTATTTTTTAGAACCTGTCATTTCTTTCTGATTACGGTAATAACACAATTAAAAATATAATTTACGTTACTGTATTCATAAATGAAATAAATTTAACCTGCAATTTATTACAATAATTTAATTAAGTAATTGTTTTCACTTAAAACATTTAATTAAAACGGTATCATAGTTCACAGCATTATATTCAAAGCTGTCATAGGGCAGCAATGAAGGTCATACAAGTGAGAATATGGGTAGGCTGGGTTTACTGTAGGATGCAGATTAGACCTGACACACATTGTTTTAGGTGCTGGGAGAGCAGACATACCTCCTCCCAGTGCAACGGACCGGATAGAAATGGCAAGTGTTATAATTGTGGTAGTTTGGGCCACAAAAAGAGGAGAAGCAGCAGGAGGCATACCGTACTGCAAGGAACGCACTTAAATCTGCGATCAAGGCTGCTCAGGCCAAGGCTTGGGATGAGTTAATTTCTGGTCTGGACGACGACCCATTGGGGGGGGGGGGTGCGTATAAAATAGTGATGGATAGGTTCGGACGACCAGTTTTCCCGTCTCCAGCGAGGATGCGCTACGAGCAGTTACAGAATTATTTTCGTTAACTGAAACTGACTGGCATGAGATTCAGATAGAGATTCAGACAATACAAGGTTTTCGATTGACGAACTTATGAGTGCCATTACTAGGCTGCATCCCGATAAAAGCCTAGGCCCGGATCAGGTTCCTGGTGCGATAGTAAGGATGCTGGTGGCTAGGCAACCATAAATAGTAATGGATGCATTTAATCAGGCTCTGGAGGGCTTGAGATTTCCAGATTGCTGGAAGGAGTCAAGGATAGTTCTCATCCCTAAAAAGAGTGAAATTCAGCAGGACAGAGTCGCTTACCAGTCTGTCTATCTCCTTAACACGGTAAGAAAGCTATTTGAGAGATTGCCTGCAGACAGATTATGGGAAGAAATAGAGATGAAGGGTGGACTCTCCCCCAAACAATATGGATTCGTGAGGGGGAGATCCACTGTCGACGCCCTGAGACATGTCCTCGACTGGGCTGGAGATAGAGCCGGTGGATCCTGGCGTCAAGGGAGGACCCCACTTACGGTTCTCTTAGACGACAGGGACGCTTTTGGAAGTGTTTCTTGGTCAACGATCAACGAGGTGCTTTCTAGAAGAATGTTAGCGGCTACCTGAGGGGTATTGTGAATGACTATCTGCACAGGAGGAGGGCCAGTATACGAACCGAGGATGGAGATATCGAGATAGACATATTCGGAGGGGTTCCACAGGGATCGGTTCTAGGACCACTCCTGTGGAACCTAGCATTCAACGGTATGCTAAGGCTAGAATTTGTGGGCGACGTCGAATTAGTAACTTATGCTGATAATCTGGCTCTCCTTGTCGCCGGTAAAACAGAACACGATGTTGATAAAATGGCTGCCGCGGCGATCGACGAAATACAGGGTTGGATGGAGGATAGAGGCTTGTATCTGGTGCCTAACAAGACGACTGAAATCACTCTCACTGGAAGAAGGCGAATCAGAGATATCAAATTTCGCATAGATGATAACAACATCCCCACCTCTAGGTATGTAAAATACCTCGGCGTGTGGTTAGAGACCAGTAGAAGGTTTAATGTAGGGGCAGGAATGGGAAGGGTAGCTCATCTTGGGAGTGGCTATGGCTATGCGGCATCCAGAAGCGGAGGTCGTGTAGCTTCAATGAGCCAGCTGAGACCCCGACGGGAAAATCCAGTGGATGGAAATGCTGCAGGGTGGTGGATAGTCATCGCCGCCTCACATCAGGTCAATCGAGGCAACGTTTATCGGCGGTTACTGGTTGCCCTGGTGTGGTTAAAAAAGGATAGAAAAAAAAGAAGGTTTAATGTACATTTTAACAAAGTCAGTGATCGAGCGGAAGTTACGATGAACAGGCTAGGTAGGTTAATGAGTAATCATAGAGGGCCGCGCTCATCAAGAAGAAGGCTTATACTATCGGTTGTAACATCCATCATATATTATGTGGTATCAGCGTGAGCAGAGGTCTTTGAAACAAAGAGGAACGAGGCCAGGGTCTCGGCGTTACAACGAAGAGCCGCTATCAGTATAGTATCATCTTGCAAAACGGTTTCAAGAAACGCAATAGAGGTTATATCAGGCGTGCCTCCTGTCAATCTCCGGGCACAAATGTTGAAGAGGATTTATAATGGAATGCTCAAGAACGAGGCTAGAAGACTTTTAATAGCTGATTGGCAAACCTCGTGGGAGACCTCAAGAACAGGCAGTTGGACAAGGAGAATTATACCGGATGATAGCGTATGGGTGCGGAGGGGATTTGACGTGTAGACTTCTATCTTTCCCAGCTGTTGACGGGGCAAGAAGGGTTCGAGGCCTACCTACACCGGTTTGGTAAACGTGAATCCCCAACATGCAGATATTGCAAGGCGTTTGATTCGGTTGAACGTACGATTTAATCATGTAATACATGGGACAAAGTCAGACAAAATCTGGGCCTAGCTAGGCTAACTCCGAAAGAGACGGTAAGGTCATGATGACAAGGAGGCGTAATTGAGAATTAGTGGTAAACATGGTAACTAAAATGATCGCTACTAAAGAAAGGGAGACCAGAGAATAGGACGGTGAGTAGGAATTGTTAGGTAGGGATTTCCGAGGGAAGCCCTGGTCAGGAGATTGCGGCTCGCGGAGGTGGGCCGCTTTTGATGAATGACCAGGGACTCCTCATTCTCGGGGAAAACAAAAAACCATGTTTCGGCCGGAGCTCAACCTCACGGTAGGGTAATGGGTAGTGGCCTGGAAACAACAAAGGACCGAGTCCCGGCTGACCGGGGGATCTCCGTGGGGCACGGCATAGCCGGATCCTGTGGAGTCACCGGGAGGCTTGAGGCAAGGCACCCGCTGAGGTTGTGCAATCCTAGAAAGCAGGACCAACCTCAGCGGTAAGGGGTGGTGAGACAAGAGTTTTAATCGGTAGGGTGCGGGCAGACATAGGCTCTTAACAACATCTAGCCGAACCCGTACGAGTCCGACACTCCCCCACTTGTGGTGGGTGTGTAAATGGTATTTCTCCGACTCATCGAGAACAAAAACAAAAATTATATTCAAAGCTGATAGTAATACTCTGGATATATAGGCCTACAAAATCACAACAAGTTGGATGTAACTATGGAATAAGAAATAAAATAAATTTTTATATTAATTTACTAAATTACAAACGATCAATACTATCTTAATACAGTCCTTAACCGGTTTCGTCAGCAGTTTCCGTAGAATATCATCTGTGAACAACCCTCGATATCTGAGCTTGATTCAGTTTCACTCTACCGGAATAAATTTTCAATTCGTCTTCACTACCTGATTTCTCATCATCGACTATTTATATGAATAATTATCTATGTTTATAATTATGCTTTCAATGGCATCTTCCATTAACGCATCTGTTTTCCAGTAAGAATCCATTATCTCCTGAACTTTCAAAACTAATTTTTTCCAGTCTTCTACAGTAATTGACGAAATTGCATCTAATGTAACGGTTCTCAGTTCTGTTAATAACATGTGGGACATACTGTGGTCTCGAATTTTTTTTTCAAACTAGATTCCAAATAAATTCAATTGGGTTGAAGTTTGGGTGGTAAAGCATTGTAATTCTTTTGTTATTTAGTATTTCGTCTAATTCATATTGTGGTTCTGGGCAGTGAAGTTTGACAATTTCTAAAAGTTTTTTTTTTGTTAGATCTGAGTCGTAGTTAATTTTATTTCTTTGTAGCCATTCTTGAATATCTTTTTTCAATGAATTTGATGACGGAGGTTTATTTTTTGTTTATTATGATAAGGTGCGTTATTTATGACTAAAGTACAATTTGTCGGTAGCCCTGGGATAACTTGATTTTCAATATATTTCAAAAAATTCTCATTGCTCATCTCTTTATGATAATCTTCTGTTTTACTCTTGGAATCGTACATTAAAAAAACCCCATTTATGAATCCTATGTCCCCACCCACATGTGCCGCAATTAAACGGTCACTGGCACTACTATTAAAAAAAAAACACCAGGTAATTAAAATACCTCGTACATCGTCACTTTGCCAGCACGTTTTTACCATATAATGTGTGTGCACCCAAGTTCCATCTAAGTATACAACCGGTCTCTTTTGTTCAGAAGTTGTATTTTTCTCAGATACCTAAGAATTTGAAATGCACATTTCGCGATTACATCATCTCGTTCCCCCAAAATCAGTCTATTATTTTTACACTTCCTAAATTAAAAACCCATAGATTTTATGATTTTTCTCAGTGTTTCCCTACTAGCTGTAAAATTCAGTTCCTCGCGATAAAAATTGGTAATTTTCGTATAGTAGGTATTTCTTTATAGAAGTCGAAATATTTAAGAAATTCTCTTCTAATAACACACCTGTCGAAATCATCTATTTCATAATTATTGTGAGGCGTAATTTTTTTTTTCTTTGCCGTTTGAATTTGAGAAACACCAGCCTCTGCTTCGTATCCGATTTTCCTGTTGTCAATTACTGTAATCAGATTAAGTTTAGCATTCTACAAGCACATTCCGTAGATTTTACAAGAGGCACCAATAATCTATTTTTTTCTTTGTCTATGAACTTAACGTTAAACGCAAGACGACGCGCTTGACTGCGGAGAGGTTTCCCGCGTTCACTTGACATCTTAACACGATTACTTTTAAATATGTTTCAATATCCCGTGCAAAGAATAGAGAACGTTTGTTTTTATTAGTAATAACACGTCTACAAATTACGTAATACTTATAAGTACACGTCTATTTTCAGCTTTTAACCCATAATTCTATGACTCACGCGTCTTTGTTCGTCATAATATCATTAATTAAACCAAAACAATTGATGTAAGAAATTTATACTATATTTACTTTTATATACATTTTTTAGTACGATGTATTTTCAAATTGCTTCTGTTTTAAAGTACATTGACTAGGAAAACAATTGTTTTTTTACAAAATAACAGGTCAAAAGATAAAATTCATTATTTATACAAAAATTACCGTAACTAAACAGAAGACTTACTTTTATTTACAACATTGAAATTAAAATTACATCAATTAATTCATTAATATGAAGTTAATATAAATAAGCCTAATAAATAATATAAAGTTATATAGCATTATATTATTAACACTATCATGATGTGCGTCTGAGTCCGTACATACGAACAATACTTACGAACAATACGTAATGTTTAAAACAGAAATCTAATCTCATGGCAGAAGTCGCAATTACTTCATTAGTACGTCTGGAACGTGACTGTGCACAGCAGTAGTTAGTAAACTCAACGAATATGCACCTCGGCTTTTCGACTCGTATACTGTTTTTATCAAGCTGTTTGGTGAGTTTTTTAAACAGTAATTATTTTCTCAGCAGTATCTGTCAGTCACAATTCTCATCCTTCAAATGCGTTTAGCTGAGTCAGTTAAAGTTTTGATGTCATGTAAATAATAATTATCAACAAAACTCAACTTATTTCTTCAATTTATGTTTCTAATTTTCATTACCGGAAACGTGAGTGAGCTGTAACTTATCTTATAATGAAAGCTTGGTGGTCATAAATCAAACAATAATCTGAGGACATAAATTTGTAGGGATTTTTTTAATTTAGTCAATACAGTGAGCAAGAATTGTTATCTTAAAATTTTACTCCATACAAGAAAATATGATAAAATGCAGGGAGGAATACATCATATAAGTAGAAAAGTATTCCTTTCAGCCAAACATATTTAAACAGTTTTGTATTGAAATGCTGCATACATAAGTCATCTGGATTAAAATTAAAATTAGAGTTAACTTACTCACAAATTGTATTGACTAAGGTTGTTTTGTTGATAAGGAAGCAGTGCAAACCAGAATAATATTAACCCAAAGTGTATATACAAAACAATTATTTTCTATACAACCAAAAATTTCTTAATAAGTTTGATGTGTTTAAGAATGCAGGTGAAGCCATCAGAATGATAACTTGACTCCCACTTTCAAATAAAAAAATAAATAGATTTAGTTCTCTATCACTATTTTTATCAACACTACATCATATTATTTTATAAGGCAAATTTGGTTCACAGACTGTATATATATTTCTCTACCGCTTATTATTAGGTTTTGATAATATTCATGTTTTAGTTACACACGTTCTCAGTAATTCATTTAACCATTGTTTATTCTTTTAAATTTACTATTGTTATCAAGGAGAATGATATAAACAATTTTAGAATTTTAGCCAAAGAAACATGATTGGAGGTAAATCTAGAAACATTTGTAATATCAAGACACATTTTTAAATAAAATCTATCACTACTGTAACATATGTTTTTTATTGAAAAGGGTACCCTTAAGTAGCAATTATAAAAGTAAATCAATGAGCTGGATTAGCAGGGGTGTAATAATTTTTTGCAAAAGTTAAAGACAAAAGAAACACAAAATTTTTTTTAAAAATCTTACTGTATATTATGGTAGAAATTACTAATGTAATATATGAGACTAAAAGAATGTATGATAATTTCCTCATAAATAAAACCATCTCATATTTATGAAGGTATCAGAATATTCATCCATAATGGAAATAATAAATCCAAAGAGTAGATGAGAAAGATAGACGATTAATTAAAGAATTTTTACTAAATTAGAAAACAACTATGAGAATAAAGGATGCATAAACTCAGTGGTTTGACTAAGGAATTGGAAGGTAAGGATGCTGCCTGCCACCAAACACGTTTAATATGTATGTTTAAAGGTGTGATCAAAATGCCCTAGAAGAAAATGAAGGACTTAACATAGGAGAACAAAATATAAATTGTACAATATGTGATGTCTTTAGGAAATGAAGCACAAGATTTTCAACTAATGATTTGAAAGAAAGAAATCATTATGACAGAATTCAACATGAAATTATTAGGAAAAGAGCAGAGAGGATAGGAGACAATAATCTGATGAATTACTATTAAAAAGAAGTAAAGATTGAACGACGCTACATGTGTCAGGTCTATGTTAACAGAAGAAATTAAATAAAAGCCAGAATAGTGTTGGCTAAAGAAACAGTTTTGCAGTAAGATGTAAGACTTGAAGTGTCATCTGAATAAGTATGTTTAGAGGGTGCACGAATGTGAAATATGGACAAATAGAAAAAAGGGAAGAAGAAAAGCTGGAGGAATCTGAAGTGTAAGCACAGAGGAGTAAGGAGAAGGTTAAATGGACAGAAGAAATATAAAGAATTACAGCAATCAAGAATAAAAGCTTAATCAGAGCAATTCACAAAAGGTAACAATCTGGAATTTATCATTAGAGAAGAAACATAGAGTGAAACAGTGTATTAGAAGGATTAGTAAAAGGTGCAAAAAAGAGAGGCCTAAAAAGAAAAATATAATTATAGACTATCTAAATGGAAAGTTTCAATTTAGTGGAGCTAAATGGAAAGGAAATTATCAGGAAATTTCAGAAGAAAACTAGGAGAATGGAGACAGATGTGGTACAGGGGATCTGCCTCAGGACAGATAAGTCCTGATTTAGTTCTGATAGTTTGAGATGAATAAAGTTAACAATAGATGAAAGTAATTCCTTAATGTCGCTCAAGTTGGATAATAGGTAAGTATTGTCCATTGATTATGGTAAATCAAAATTATCTGCTATTGGCATTACTGAACCACAGAAGAGACTAAAATTTATTATCCTGTTTGAATATGGCTAAACCTGAAAAATAACAACAACAAAAAATTAAAATTAGCTTTTTGAAATACTTTTATAAATTATTTTAGGGTAAGTATACTAGGATGATTTTAAAATCATGACTTTTTAAAAAGAAAAAGAATGTAAAAGTAAAAGAATGACTTTTTAAAAGTTATAAGAATCAAAAAAGAAGAAAGAAAAATTATAAATTTTAAATAATTTATTTATAAATAAATTACTTCAACTTTGAAGTACTGGCTCATCCTTTGTATGGTCCTGATCTTGCCTCTTCTGACTACCACTTGTTTGGTCCACTCAAAGAGGCATTAAGATTCAATTTACCTCGGACGAAACAGTGAAATAAACTGTGCATTCCTGGCTCGCAGCACAACCGAAAACCTTCTTTTATAAAGGCATCAGGATGCTTGTGGAATGATGGACCAGGTGCGTTGAAATGCAAGGGGACTATGTTAAAAAATGATGTACATGTAAGTTTCCTATTTGTATTGCAATAAAATTATAACTAGATTGTGGATAATAATTGACTTACCCTCGTATGTATATGTATATACATTTTCTGCACCTGTTTTGTTACTTCATTCATCATAATTATTGCCACTCCATTTTATCTTTCTCTCTTCAAGATTAGAATAAGGTAAGTTTTCCACTCTTCATTTCACTCAGTCCTTCCCACCTTACTTCACTCAGTCCTAATACATCCATTTTATTCATCTTTATTTCCTTTTTTAGATTCTCTAATTTTTCACTCTGAAACAGAGTCCTGACATTCCAAGTTTCTACATGAAACTGGTCCATTAACTTCTTTTGTTGCTTCTCCAGAGATCCAGATAAGCTATTTTAACTCTGGAACATTTAACAGAAGAAGGCAATATTATAGTACAGTGCAAGGATTTATCAATAGGATATTTAATACAGTGGTTTTCCATTGCCTTTTATATTCTAATACTGTAGAATTCCTTAAGAAATTCCTGTGCTTTTGAGGGCAGTTTCCCATCCCCCAGGGCAATAGAGTACTCTGTACCCCCCACTGCTCATCTATCCTCTGAGGAGGCCAATGGCACTTGTAATGGGGGAACTCCTTATACCAGGAGTAACTCGGTGCTTTCATTTGTTAGCCACTTCTTTATACTAGCAATTGTTAATATATGCAGTTGTCAATTCTCTACTATGGGGAGGTGAATATCATTTTTCCTTCACCTAATCTCAGACCTTAAAAGCATTTCCTAGATTTGCTTGTACTTTTAGAGAAAAATAAACTTCACTTTTTTAGCTTTTTCCTGTGTGGCAAGGCTAAAATTATCTTGTATAAAAGATGTTTGGTTCATGTTTATTACAGAACTAACACTAGAACAATTTTTTTTGGAAGTAAACAAATGCAGTAAAGCCAATCTGTTACTTGTTGCACCACTTGATGAACGTTTTATGAACTCTTGTTCATTCTCATTTTCAAAACTGAAGGATGGAAGTAATGATTGTCTGACATAATTTTTGAGATATGTGATATGTGTTCTTTAGATCTTCCTCTTCAGCACCTCACTTGGTCAGATTACTATATATTAAACTGGCTATCATCTCTGAAAGCCTAGTCTTCCTTCTGATATTAAACTGAAGCTCACTTCTTGTATTCCATCAACAGTAAGGAATTTCTTACAATTTTGAATGCACTCTTCACTCTACTAGTATTGTTTATACCAGCCGTGAAAATAGCATAACCCAATTCAGCTCGTAGACTTCATGCTTTCACTCACCGATATACATTTAATTACCATTTAAAATAATTTTTTTATGTTTTTTCTTAAAATTTAAGCTTTCAGACTTAAACAAGATATTACATGATCAGTTAAGTTTTAGCTTTGACTGCTGGAATAATTTCACTTAGGTTGTTAAGAATGAGGTACGATTAGGTCATTATTACTTTTTACATGTATAAAATTAGATCTATAAATCATTATAAAATGTAATCCTAGTAGGTTATTTAAATCTTTAGTTGCAAAGATGTCCTTATTTGATTGTATCTCATTAAATTTACCTGTAATTTACAATTGGATAAATTTTCCATGAGCAGACATTTAAGTACTTATCAATATTATTTCTTAGAATTGTTACATAACTCCAGCCACAAGTACAATATACTCAAGAGTATTATGTGGTCGATATTGTTCCTGTTGTAAGATGGATGATTTGAAATCAAGAATTTTGATAACAAATAAGATGAAATGTTGTTAACTAACTCGTCAGTATGTACTCTATTACAACCGGTAAGAAAGTACAATGATAAAATTTGTTTTGATTACTGTAATATACCACTAGTCTCCACTGCTTAACTGAATCAATCAAAGATTCATTAAAATCATTTATTTGTAATAAAAAAAAGAAATCAAATTATATTGCACTGGTTTAGGACATTCTAACTTCCTGATGTAAATTTTCACATCTTTGGATAAATTGTGAAAATTAATTAGTAAATTATCTGCAATGTTGGAAAGTTTTCAACAACTCCTTGTGAATAACATGTTAAAATCAACAAAAATATGTCACTATCCTAAACTGAGCAGTTAATTTCAGTGATGACTAATTAATTATTTAATGTATTTATATTTATAATATGGCAATATCATTATCAGACGGATATTGTCTTACTTTGTAAGGATACGATCTATTACTAGCGCTTTTGTTAAAATCTTTAATATGCAGCTTAAAATGATTAAAAGAATGGAAAAGAGCGTGGAAAAAAAACAAAAATATTAAAATCTCAAAAACTTTACAGAATCAAATTAAAAACATAAACGATTCCAAAATTAAGAATCAAAATTTTTATAGAATCATTTTTTTTTTTTTGGAATCATATAAAATTAAAAATCTTATTGTTTTAAAGTTATTTATTTATGAAGAATTCCAAACAGGTATAAAATAAATATATTCTGTATTTTAAATGGACTCAGAAGATCGCGGGTTCTAATCCCAGTCAGGCACGGCATTTTTTCATACACTACAAAATGTTCACTCCATATTCTCACGCCCAAGCTTCGATCATATCCGGTGAATTAATCACCGACCAAATAAATAAATGAAATGAACCTGAAAATCATATCCTAAAAGAAAAGGAAATGATTAGACATAATGAAATGGTTTTAGCTATTAAAGCCTTGGACCATCGTGAAGCTTCTGTATCACGGGAAAGAAGTCGAAGAAATTTCTAATTCTGTAAAAAATGGTTATTTACTTTTAAGAATTAAAAAATTTTGATTAAAGCATGTATTGTTTTTAAATCAAGTTTAAATTCCAGTTTTATTTATTTTCCTTTTACATAATTTGAAGATAAAGCATATTCAAATTCACTAAAACTAATTTGATTATAGGTTTGAAAGTAAATCATATTATATATTGCAAGTTCATAAAAAAATAGATTATGAATAATAATACAAAAGATGAGCTAAAAAATTTACGAAGGATATTTTCTTAAAACAACTGATGTTTTAAACACTTAATTTGACAGACTTTGTGAAGCTCAAACTATAATCAACATTGCTCAATAAAATTAGTGATTTCTCTCCTCCCGTATCAAATAATTATTACCACTCAAAGAAAATAGCAGCAGATAAATATGACAACTACTCTTCTATCGGTCCAATGCGTCGATCATTGAGAATACTCGCTACAATAGGATAGTTTACAGATAAACAGAATGTGTGGTGAAAAGGTGTACTGGATGATGACCGATTTAGTTTCAGGAAGTGAGAATCTGACCCTCAGAAGAATAAAGCGACTCAGTTGGCATTTGTAGATCTGGAGAAGCATTTGATAATGTAGTGCAGAATAAATTTTATTATTTTAAGAAAAGTTGTACTTAAATATAGGGGGGGAGCTTTCTTTGAAATTATTACAAGAATCAGGTGGAATAAGAGGTGGAATCAGAGTTAAAGGTGAAGAAATGCAAGTGCAGATTTCGGAGAGGAACTCGCCGGGTTGGTCTAGCGGTGAACTAGTCTTCCCAAACCAGCTGATTTGGAAGTCGAGAGTTCCAGCGTTCAAATCCCAACAAAGTCAGTTATTTTTAGACGGATTTGAATACTAGATCGTGGATACCGGTGTTTTTTGGCGGTTGGGTTCCAATTAACCACACATCTCAGGAACGGTCGAACTGAGACTGTACCAAGACTACACTTCATTTACAATCATACATACCATCCTCATTCATCCTCTATCTGAAAGGTAATTAGCGAAGGTTATACAAGAAAAAAGAAAAGAAAGATTTCAGAGAGGACCGAACAAATATGTAATCTGTTCCCATTGCTTTTGAACTTTTACATAGAACAAGAAATATACGAATCGAATAAAAAAAAATTGAGAGCGATGTAACTATCCAAGGAGAAAAAAAGATATTAGGATTCACCGATGACATCGTTGTTTTGACAGAGACTCAAAACTAATAGATTCAGTATTGAATGGAATGAATTTATTGCTAGGAGAAAAATTCAGTTTGAGTATAAATAAGACTGAAAAAAGAAGTAACGAAATGCGACAGAAAGGAGGATAATCAGGAATGAAATATTAAAATAGAGGAACATAATATACCAAAAGTAGGAAAATTTTCTTGTTTACGTAGTAAAATTACAAAGGTCGGGTGCATTATGCATTTATCAAAAGTTAACCGGAACAAATAAGAGCTTCCGTAATAGTAGAGGTCTGTTGTAGTCAAATGTTGATCTAAGAAATAGTTGTTTGAAGTGTAGTGCTTTACAGTAATGAGATATGTAATAATAGAAACAAAAAAGGAAAAATATAGAGGTCATCGTAAAACGGTATTACAAGAGGATGCCGAGGATTTGGTGGTTGATGAAGTTCAAAATTAAGCAGTCTTTAAACAGATATAAGAGGAAAGAATTTTACGGCACAACCTTGCAAAAAGATGAACTAGGTCGGAGAATCTAGGTCAGATATCTGAGATTACTTAATTTTAATATAGAGAGTTGTTAGAGGCTCAGACTGTAGAGTATATGAGATGATATCTTCTGAGAGTAGCGGTCGCAGTAATTACGGTAAGGTTAAAACATCGGCGAGAACAAAAAGGAACGGAGACTAGGATGAAACTATTCAAATAACCGTTACAAAAATACACACATATATTATTTTTTAAATACATTATTATGATTATTATTTGCATAGATTATATTACATGGACGAACAGTGAAAAAGCGAATGAAACCCCTCTTAGGGTCTGGTTTAAGTACTGAAAAATACCTGTCATAATTACTTTACTTTTGACTAGTAATAAGAACACCTAGAGAGGAGATATCCGAAACCGACTTTATGCAACGACACAGACACGAGTATGTAAATAAAATTTGTAGCCTTAAGCAGAATGAAGATGTACACGATCCCTAATAAATATTGAAGAACATTAAAATTAATATTTAAATTGAAGAACGTTTAAACGGAAGTCGTTTTTTTAAAATAGCTCCGTCAAACATCGATGTGAATACAAAAACTTAAAAGAAAAAATAAAAGATTGCGAAGATGAAAAATCACTAAGACATATTTAATTAATAATGCACATTAATCAACTGATACAGCCCTTTCCTCATAAAATAAAGCTTACTGTATTAGATTACATTAATTAGTAATGTATTATATGATGGCTGCAATAGAAGGACTGATCGTGTAACTACATTTTTGTAGCGATGTATATTTATTGTAGTAGGATTATTCGCAGAAATTTAATTTTTTTACCGCTTATTATTTTTTTCTTTTCTTCTTTATTTGGTTCTTTTACAGAGATCTCAGCTTCATCAGAATGCATGTGTATGCATGGAAATTTAAGATTAAAACATTCAGAATGTGTAGACTGAACGGTATGTTTACCGTTTTGGTCTTTTATATATTAGCGACTTAGTGTAATATATGATTAACAGAGGCATTAACTACATAGAAAATAATGTCGAGTTAAATAAAAAATTTAATTTAATAAAATATACAGCATCTGAAAAAAGTTACCGTATAATATAAAATGTATTAATCGAAAAATAAATCTAAATGTAAGTCAATAATAAAAATAAGTAAATTTACGACATTAAGAGACATAAATATCCCATTTTATTATAATATAAACACTACAAAAATGTTTAAAAGAAACCATTTAAGAGTAAAATTCGTTGTAAAATAAACAATAAAAAGGTTAGGTATAACAGATCAGGGGTAGTTGTAAAATAGAATGTGGAGAGCAAGTTATACAAAATTTTGCACAGGAATGACAAAAAATAAAATGAAAAAAGACCGCTTTCAGCAGAATTTACAAGCATATAAACATAAAAAAAAAAAACAGAAATCTAATTATGCTGATCACATTAGATACAAACATATATTTTTAAGTACAGACGACAATCAAATATTTCAAATAAATAACAATTAACGTAAATGTGTTACTCTTAAGAAAATACGACAAAAAACAGCACCGAAGACATAATTAATGAATGATTAAAGTCTGGGCACGATGATCGTATAGAGAAATAGTACATTTAATTTAAATTATTAAATTTAGATTTAAAAATGTATATATTCAAATTACGGTACCGATAATTATTAGTTTTACTATTATCGCCTTAGACTATATTAGCAACAGAAGGGTAAACGCATTTCTCTTATATTTTTAGCGTTTTAATTATGTTTTTCAACTAAATTTTAATATATACTTTCTTACGAAACAGAGATCTCTGTTTTAAAAGAAAAACATGAGAATAAGCGAAAAATGTAATTTTTATAAATAATTTTATTCTGTTGCTGCTAGGGTATAATTTGCTATATTGTTTATTAATATAGTAATTACGAACGATAGCTGTGAGCTTTGTAGACTCTTTCGATGCATCTTGATGCCCGTAGGATTTGCTTTACATAAAAACTTATCGCGGCTTAGGTTCGTTAAAACCAAGACACGGATTTATTTTATTAGAACGCGCTTCATTCAAGACTCTCCCGCTTACTTCGTATAAACAAAAGGCTAGAATAAAATCTCTGACTACGAATGGATTTACGTCATACGGACACGATTCAAATCGAAGTACAGGATAGTATTCTTAATTTGTACTTCATCGACTTTCTCTGAATCGGTCTGTAGAGACTTATCGTTATCAAACGTTTGTGTCTTTGGAAGCTTTACAGAAAATTATCCTTTCTTTAGCAAACTTTTTAAATATCAGTGGTTGCTAATCGCGTTCAAAATTTAAAAACCGCTTACTTGGATAGCCTTTAACGATCACTGCTGTTCTTTTTACGTGATTTTTTATGTGATTCCGGCAAAAATTGCAATCTCCGACAACCATTGCCATTGGGATTTTCAAAGAGAAACCTATAACGCCACCGGATCGCCGGCTATCGGATAACGGCTAAAACTGTTTTAATGTAAGAGCTCTACTAAAGTTAACGATTTGATTAGGTTCATCTTTAAGTGTCATTTTGTGCTACTGCTGCTTACCGGTGCCCTTGCTGTAAGCACTGGCCCTTCCCTTTACACTGCGAGGAAGAACCCGTAAAATTACTTAGCGAATGATTTTTCCAAAATGTTACTGTTTTTGCGACTTAAGGAGTTTTTCAAAATGTTGGAAATCGTACTTTTGTGTCGGGCCAAGCGTTGACCATCGTTGATAATGAAATGTTTCAAATGAGTTTACAAAGTTTTTATTTATAATTTTTTTCATTAAAATTAAATGAAAAATAAACGATAAATTAAGAACGTAAATAAATAAAATTCTAAATCTTGGACCGCTGAAATTTTAATTCTATATTTTAAATATTGTGAAATATTAAGCGTTAAAATATAAATGTTTCGGTGGATCTTTGCGTCGGAAATTTTGTTGTACAAGTAAAAGAAAAAATAATGAATAATGTCATATAGCAAGAAAGTAAGGCTTGAAATACGAGTACAATCTATTTGTAAATTACCTGAATTTTAACGGTGCAGTATCCATTATAACAGGTTACAGTTAATTAGAGAGAAAAAACGATAAATAAAGCTGTGAATTATAACACACCAAGTTAAACCGAAAAATAATAATTAAAACAAGGCTAGTCGCCAGCAAAATTGTACGGAACATTATTCTTACACTAACGAGAGGGAATCGAGAAGGGCTGCCGTTTCACATCGTTTCCACCGATGACTGAAGGCAGTTAATTAATCTAGTTGGATTTATCGCGGCTAAAATAAAGAAAACATATCGTGCGGTAAAGTATTTCCGACATACTTATTAATATAGAATTAATCTACTTAAGGATTACAAGAAAATCTGAGATGAAAGTGCAATAAAATTTATTACGAAGTTAAATATTTCTAATAAAATAAACTTGAACATAAGTAACTGAGAACTAACATACGATAACATGTAACATATACGATATCCATTGTATTTTTTTATATAGATTTAAAAATTTTTTAAATACAGTCGATCAAAGATTACAAGATAAAAATTAGATTTGGGTATGGAAAATCTATTCTGTCACAAACTTTTCTCAGTATCTATAAAAACATTAATGACTCTATCGGGATTAATGATTTCTTTTCTTGCATACAGAATTACTAAATCCAGTTAAATATTATCTCTGTCAATTTTTCACAACAAAACACTAATAAAATCGAAAGAAACTTTCTTTATACTACTTTTACGAAACGAAACGAAAATACTATTTTTACAGAGAGCCAAATAAAAAGACTTTATTACAGTTTTATAACAACTAGACCTACTTTAAGGTCGATAAAATTATGTTTATTATTTTTGTGGAGGGCGACTTATTTTATCGGAATTAGATTATTTTTTTATTAGTTTATTAGCGTTTAAATACTTTACAATGCTATATAAAATAATTTGTAACAACTTTCAATTTTACATTTTTATACAATGCGTGAAACTGGTGTATATGCGCTCGCGCTTTTGCGTACTCCCAATTTTTACAAATAATCTGAAATTTTTGAGTAAAATATGCCTAAAGTCTTATTTCTGAATAAAGGCAAATAACGAATGCAGAGTTAAAAAAGATTCTGTTTCGATCAGCATTATGTGTAAGCAGAGACAAATAAACCAGAAATAATTTTATATGGTATCTTAATTTTCTCTCTCTAAAACCTAATATTTTTCATCGAACAGCATAACAAAGCGTGTTATCACTTAAAAAATACTAAATATTAAACAAAAATATCTTATCAAATAACAGAATTGATTCGTGCGGTCGTCTACTTAATAAAAAAGGTTTTTTTTAAATTCATTATATAAAATTTCCTTTTGTTGAGAAATGGAAAGTGAGATCTTTGTTTTTATATGCTATATGTAAAATTTGCATATTTTTGGTTAATAACTTCGTATTTCTATGATGAAAATTGCAAAAGTTGTGTGTATGTATTTCTATTGTGTGTATTACTTGCGTCTGTGGGTGAAGAGTTTTTAAATAATTTCAAAAATGAAAATAAATACCCCGTTATGCGAATCTCCCTCGTTTAGTTAAACCCCCCCCCCCCCCCAAGAACAAATTAAATTCAATGCTTTCCTGAAAACCAACTGCCTCTAGAATATTATAAGTTTTTTCAGCGTCACTTTTCCTTTTCATTGGATTATTTTTTAAATATAGTTTTTATGTACTGTTATGCTAATATAAGTATTATCCTTTATATTTCTAATAAATCATTACTTTTCTGACACGATATTGAAACCGGTTTAATAGTGACTTCACATTTTAAAAGCTATATATAAATTGTCACAGAGTGATGTTTTGAACAGTTCTACAAATATTCTGTTTAATTTATTTTTCAGTTTTTTTTTTCTGAATCGAAAACTACAGGATTTTCTTCTGTGTTTTTTCTTTTATGTCATCTAAACAATAACTTCCTAAAAAAACTAAAGAATTATCCATCAAAATTAGATTAAACCTACCTTCTTAATTCTGTTATTATTAGGAAGTAAGTTTTCCAGTCACGACCACAGGAGTGGCTGCTTATGAACTTGGAATCACCGATAATGTTCAATTAAAGAAATACATAAATAGAGAAAAGAACAATTTAAGGTGATCCGAAACCTACCTTGGATACTTTACGGACAATCCGATTGTGTGTCTGCACCTATTAAAGCAATAATTGCTTTTGATTGATTTTTATTTCGTTTTTGTTTTCTTTAAATGTTTTATTTAAATAAATTGATAGAATACTAAATCTATCTGACTAGTATTTTGTTGAAATGGCAGCCGGTTACAGGCAAAAATACATTTTAAAAATATTTAGCGAAAATAGTCTGCATGTGCTTAAAAAAATGCTGTAAAACTGTAATATTTCGCGTAAAAATAAACAAAAATTTTATCGAAATAAGCCATTTTTTAAAATTAATTGTAATTTTTTAAGAAATTAAAAAATAAATATTGAAAGTATATTACAATAATTTATTTTTAATCGCTTGTAGGAGTTAAATTTATGTGCAAGATTATTTTATTATACGTAAAAAAACCTCAAACAAATTTCATTAAGATCGTTCCAAATTCTTTTAAAAGCTTAGCTTTGAAACTTTAAAAACATTTGTATCACTATGTATGTGGGTTTTGTAGGTAATTTCATAAACCGTAACACGCATATCCAATTAAAAGTTTAATCGTTAAATTTTAAAGGAAAATTTGAGGACTGTTAATAAATAAAAGCCAACGTTGAGAAGGAATTCTATCGTTTGAAATAAAATAAAATGTTGAAGATATTTAGGGTAAATGATGTGAAAGAATTAACATATGTGGAATAACATTAAAAAATAAGGGAATCCAAATCGCAATAGAAAATGAATGAGAAAAATTAATAATCTATTCCGATTGTTTTTCTACAAATTGCTAGAAGGTAGATCGTAAAAGAGAGATCAGATTTGAAGATATGTAGGAGAAAAAGAAATGAAATGTGATAAAAAAGAAAACAATAACAATTTTAAAGAAAAGAATAAGTGTTTAGATCAGTGATTCTCAACTTTTTAGCTCCACGAACCCGAAACAGTAAAAAAAATATATATAATGAATATTTCGCCATCTCCCAACCCCAACTCAGTGAAACCTACTTAAAACTATTTAGCTGCATTGACGGCGCCGAGTGTGAACATGCATGTATGAAGTGTACAAACATGGGAAATTTACAGGTTCCGACTTGATGTGTAAGTGTTTCTTATAATTTGGTCTACTTGCCACAGATTCACTGTAAAAGCGTCATGTTCGAACATACACGTGATACTTACGTTTGCATAAGTCGTACTCTCAGCTGTTTAAAAGAGGCGTAAGAGATTGCAGAAAAGTCAGTTTAGTTTCGAATGCGAAGCGTGAGTCTGGTTCCTTAATTTAAGTTTTTAAGAACGTAGTTTCAGTGAAATAATAATAATTAAGTTTTCAGTTTTTTAGTGTGCAGTCAAACGGTGTAACTGATTTTTTTTTCAGTTAGATTCTTATGCAGAATTGACAAATTTGTGAGAAAATGAAATAAGCCATCTACATCCAGTGAATCGATTAGTAAAAAGAAAAGATTGTACAATGACAGTCACTTAAATTATGGTTTTACCTCGTTGGATGGAAAGCCATAATCCGTTGTTGGCTTTCAAATTCTCTTCGAAGACAGCATGAAGCCATCAAAATTAATTCCGACACTTGGAAATTTAACTTCCGGATCATAAAAGCAAACCGTTGGAATTTTTCGAAAGAAAATGACACTTTGAGAAATCAACGAGTCTATTTGTAAATCAAGCCGTACTGATAAAATTACACTTGAAGCATCTTATCTCGTAGGATTAAGAGTAACTGAGATGTCCAAACCTCGTACAACCATAGAAAATCTTATGTTGACTGCTGCAATTTACATGGCACTGATTTAATAGGCGTGGAAGAAGCAAAAAGATTGGAAAATATTCCGCTTTCTAACGACACAGTAACAAGGGGAATCGACGACATGGCTGCCAGTGTTTGCGATCAGATAATTCAGCAAGTGAGTTCAAATAAGCGTTTTAGTATTCAATTTGACGAATCGACAAATGTGGCAAATATTTCTCAGTTTTTATGTCTGTGAGATATGAATGCGATAGGGACAGATCGATCAAACAAAATATTCTGTTTTGCAATTCAATACTAGTCTTGCAACAGGACAATGTCTTTTTGATGTTTTTTTATGAAGTTACTAAAAACTACAAAGATTTACAAAAGATTGGACAAAATGTATCGCAGTATGTAGTGCTGGTGCAAAGGCGATAACGGAAAGAACAATGGATTTCTGAAAAATATCTAAAGATCGTCTTTTATCGAGGGCGGAATTGACGCACTGCTTCCTTCACAGACATGCTCTTGCCACAAAAAATACGCCGGAAAATCTCAAACAAATTCTTTGTAAAGCTACAAAAATGGTTAGTTTTATTAAAAGTCGACTGTTACAGAATATGCTGTTTGCAAAATTATGCGATGAAACGGGAAGAAAAAATTTCTTCTTTACCATACAGAAATCAGATGGTTGTCGCGGGGTAAGTGTTAACTCGGTTATTGAAATCACGAGATGAATTTATAATATTTTTCCATAATAAATGTTTTTGTGTTAAAAAAAAAATAAAGTGTTGTTTGTTTTTATAGAATAATGAGTATATGATGTGTTGGCTTACTTAGGTGATGTATTTTCGTATTTATACGACTTGAATGTGAATTTATAAGGACGTGATAAAACATTTTATTAATGACAGACAAAGTTCGCACTTTCATTAGGATGCTTGATATCTTAATTATTTACCTTCAAAGCAAACGTTTAGATATGTTTCCGCTCACTTCAGATTATAATGAGAAAAATTTGGATGAAGAAGACACCATTATTACCACAGTTTGCATAGCATGAAGGTGCATTTGCGTGAGTTAAAAATTCAGTCGGCGGAGTATTTCCCGGAAGATAAAAATAATTTTTCGAAGAGTGACGAGTAGTGAATCTACTTGTTACAGCGTGTAAACGTTGTTACAGCTGCTAAGTTACCGGTTGAGATTCACGACCGGTTCATCGAAATACGTTACAACTGCAATTCACATCTGAAGATTTAGATACGTTTTGGCTCGCTCGTCGAAGTGAATACGGAAATTTAGTCGCAGAAGCATTGAAACTATTAATCTCTTTCGCCACGTCTTACCTCTGCAAAAAGGGGTTTTCGTCTACGGTTGCGCTAAAACTAAATATAGAAACCGTCTATTATCGCTTGAAAACGATTTGCTTTTGTATGTTTCTAACATAGATCAACGTATGGAGAAACGTTTAAATGAAAACAAACGCAACATCTCATTAATTTATTTTCTTTACATGTGTGTTTATAACTGTAAGTAAAATGTTTATAATAAATGATTTTTTTCTCATAAAATGATTTTATTATTGTTTACGTGTAAAGTTGTAGGCTGATATCGTGACCCCAGTTTGAGAAACGTTGGTTTAGATAGAGAAACAAAGAATGCGAGAAGTCAACGAATTTTACAAGTATGACTTCAAAAACGGCTCGTACTAGTAAAGAGAGCTTTCGTGCAGAAATCAACTAGACGGATATCAAATGTAGATTAAGGAAATTCTTCAAAATATACTAACAGAGAGTTGTGTACACTTGAATGAAATGAAGAGAATTCAGGTTTTTAAAAATCTTTTAATTAGTATTATTTAAAATTTCATCGACAGAATAATATTCTTTCTGTAAAAGAAAATCTTTAAATTTTAAACAAACCGCAGGAAAAACTTTTTAAACGGCTTGATAATTTATGAAAAATGATAATAATAAAGTGATTTGTGTTTTATTTTCTATACCGGAAGAATTAACTGATGGGACTTTATGGTGCAATAATTAATTAAAAAAAAAAAAAAAAAATTAAATCTATCATTAGAATAGCTGTAAAAGAATAAACGATGGTATAACGGATTAACTAAAAGTTTTTTTTTATCTTTAAATGCAATTAGTAAAAATGTAGTTTTTGTGTCTAAAATCTAATTTTTTTCGTTTATATAAAAAATAAAATAAAATAAAATATAAAAAATAAAATTGCATTATTTCATAGCAAGTGAAAGAGCAAATTGTAAAAATTACGTGGAAAGAGAACATGGGCGGTTGAAAATGTACAAGATGTGATTCTTAATTTATGTTAAAATTAAGAAATTACCAAAGATGAAGTAATTTAAAAAAAAATTAAAACCATTTTTTTTTTAATTGAAAAAATATTTTGTTAAATTGTTTACTACAAGAACCTGACGTTTGTGCTTGGAATACGGTATTGGAAATTTAAAGCGTGAGACGGATTCGAAGTCAGAACATTTCGGAAAAAAGGCAGAAAAAAGATATCACTCGGTTTTACAAAGAAGTGTTGTCATATTTTCATTATTTTATTAAAAATTAACTTTGTATGATAAATTTCTACTAGTACTTATAGAATCATTTCTCGTAAAGAAAACTTTTATATAAAATGATTGAATCATTTTTAAAGTATATTTATTAGTATATTTCTAAAACAAATAAGACTGATATTTTTTATACATTTGCAATTTTTTTGATGGTAGTCACAACGATTATTTTTACATAATTTATTAGGCTAATAATTAAATTCTGTTTATCTGAAATTTCATATACTTATCGACATAATAGAAACCTTTTAGTCTTTACAGTAGTTGAGAAATGAGCTAGCCGTCCGTCCGTATGATGTTTTATTTTAAACGAGTAACATATTGTGTAGTTAACGAAAAATTATTACTCAGATTTATGAAAAAAAAATTAATTATTAAGTTTAACAATATATCGTGAGAAACGCATCAGTGTTTAAATTTAAAATAAAATTACTGTCTATTTTAATTATATTCAAATTATTTATTATTATTATTATTATTTATTATAGCGAATATATTTTAACATTGTTGTATCTTTTCACTTTTAATATTTTAAATAAATTTAAATATTAGTTATATTTGACATATTCTTTCCTCCAGTAAAATTATGTATAAAATGTAAGATTATTTAAAGTTATGTACCTTACACGTTAAGTAGAGATATAGCATACGGAGTGTTTAAGTTTGCGGACATTGAATGAATTTGTTTTTCCATGATTCTTAACAAACTATAAACAGAATTGTCTTTGTCGGAAGTATAATCGGTTATATCATCGTCTTATAAAAGATATTTACTTAAACCTAGCTTATTCCATAATAATTTGTATCATCAATTAAAAATTTTAGAAAATAAACTGAAAAAATGAAATATATATACACACACACACGCGCGCGCGAACTATTTATATATATATGCATTTAAAAACAATCGGCCGTAATCGCTCTTTTTATTTCTTATAAAGTTTTATCCAAATTTTCAAAATTAAACTTGATATTGAATGCGTACTACTTACGTACATGTATATATATATATATATATATATGTTTTTTACGACTGTCGGAAGATAAAAATATTAAAATTAACAACGAAATTTTAGATATAAATTAATTTAAAACTATAATACTTAGAGTAGATATACGTCGTACACGGTATAAAAGACCAGAACCCGTTTCGGACGAGCGGTAAAATATTTTGGGGGTCATTAAAGACACGCCCGTAAGGGGGAGAAAGACCAATCGAATATCAGTATTATGGAGCATGCGCATAGCGGAAAACCTACTCCGACTCCATTCAAAAGACGACCGAAGCTAAAAAAAGTTTTTTAAACTTTTCACACCTTGTAGACCAGCAGCTTCGTCTCGGTGACAGACCGATAGTAGTGATAAGTGAACAACGTGAGGTGTGAAAAACCCTGACTGATTTCTGTTCATCTCAACCGCTTTGTGTGAGTGCCTGTTTGTGTTAATGTGTACACGTGGGACGGTTTTTATCCATTATATGTTTTACACAAGAGTACTAAAACTGTAATGTCTTTTCACTTTTCACCTTCGTAGAAAATAGTAATAACATAATTATTTTAAATCGTTTTTATATCGTCTATATCTTACATATTATGTACAGTCGAATGTAGGACTTTTATTTATAGTTAAAACACACACACATATATAAATATTACATGTGTGTGTGTGTATATATATATATATATATATATATATATATATATCAGTTAAATAGCTTTAAATGTATTTTAAAGAAAAAATATATAGGTAAATTTAAATAAAGACAGAATTTAAAAAAATAGATAATTAAGTAAACTAAACTTGTAATTTAACTAAAAAAATTACGATGTCACATTTAAAAATTATCAGGTAAAAATAGTAACAAAATCGCGTAGAAGTTAAAAAAAAATTACCGCTAAATTAAATCGAAGTATTTAAATATTAAGAATAAACTTAAACTTCTGAAACGTAAATATTTTCAACATCGAACGTTTCTATTACATTATTATATATTTATAATAATATGATAATGTATGTATTATATAATATATGTATTATTATATATTATAATTATATTATTGAAATAATTGTAATTAATCAATAAAATTATGATTAATGTGATTGTACATTTAAATTTATGTTAGGTACAGATAATAATAATAATAATAATAATAATAAAAATAAAAATAATAATAATGGTAATGATAATTTATATATTATATAATATATGCAGTATTATATAGTTATAATTATATTATTGCAATAATTGTAATTAATCAATAAAATTATGATTAATGTGATTGTAAATTTAAATTTATGTTAGGTACACATAATAATAATAGTTGTAATTTTGATAAATTTCGAACTATTTAACGCAGGTATTTAAAAAAAAAAATGAATATATTTGTATTTGTATGATTATAAGGAAGTAATTCCTCGTATATTTAAAATAAAGAATGAGGAATAAAAATTGAATTAATCTGCACGTACGATTGAGTTCATAGATTTTCTGGGTAAATTTTATTAATATAATACATATTTTCTATTAAATACTCTTAATTTAGTATTATAAAAAACGCTTTGTATCTATTTTATTTGAAAAATTCAAGAACCGCAGGATCGATTTTAGTAGGCCTATATTTCATCAAATATTTCATAATTCTTTTTATTTTGACCCTGTTCTAGGTAAATATGCTTAAGAATAGTTCTGAAACCAAAAAATCAAATAAACACAGAAAAGTCTAAAGCTTTTGAAAAAATTAATTTAATTACACATTTTTAGCGATGACGTCATCATACAAAAATTTACAGAAATTATTTAAAATACCGTTTGAATTAATTTTCCAGATTTTTTGAGTGACCTTTCATGATTGTAACAGATTTTTCGAGTTTCATATTCAACTTAGTGATAATCAACTATTAACTGAAAAAGTAAACAAAATTTTATATTTTTAATGAATTAACATAATATTTTAAACTCTCTCAACCTTAGTCTTCTGATCGATTAAGTTATTATTTCGGTATAGAATTATTTACTTGTCCTGATCCGCCCCGTTATTTGTACGTTTGAAAATACAACAATTTTTTAAGCGATTTTTATAAAGTTGACAAATAATTTATTGGAATGCAAGTTTATAAATTTATATCATTTCATAAGTAATTTTGTTTCAAAAGAATAAAACTGAAAAATATCAAACGAAATAAATCATTAGTAAAATATTTCCTTCGTAATTATATTATTTTTTTCCGCTTTCAAATATTGGTTATACATGTTATTTATACGGTGTAGCTGTATAAAATTCCAATAGCCGACCTAAATTTTGGTGTTATCTGGACGGCAGTCCTACAACAATGTATTGTGCGGTTTTAAGTTTAGATGCGAAATGTATGAGATAGAAATCCCCGTAAAATAATTTTCAACATAAAAAGTGAATTTATTTACGTTGCTCTTTTTATGATAAATTTTAGATACGGAATCGCTGTAGTGATAGTTTCTATCGATGATTTTACGGTACTATTTAATTTCTAAATCAACAATATAAATGAATATCTTTACTGGATGATTTTTGCTGAAAATCAACTTGAACGTTTAATTTAAAGAACTATAAACATATTTTCTTATGAGGAATACATTTTTTGATATTAAGATATCACGCGAGATACTGTCAGTCGTTAGAGTTGTGGCGTAGGAAATATTTATCATTATCTAAACATAACTTTGACAGAACGCTATTTCTATATATGACGGTACAAATTTTAGCGTAAATTTTATATTCAAAAAACAAAAAAAACGAAAACTACTCCTCGGTGTTATTATCGTCCACTCGTATATTCTGATGAAACAAAACAAACAGCGTAAATAAGCAACCAAATATGAAAACAATTGAATTTTTATTTTAATCCGTTCCATAAAGATAAAAATAAATGATGCAACCAAAAATAAAAAAATAAGAAAATCAGACTTTTTTAGCATATTATTGCAGAATATTTTTATTTTAATAAATTTTAAGATTTTCAGTGATTATAATATAGTTTAATTTCAGATTTTAACCTCGTATAATCTCAAAATCAATTTTTATTTATATCTGAAATTACTCTTAATTGTAAAGGATTTAAAACTCATAATCCGGTAGACCAGAGTTCTACTTCGGTTAACAACATAACCAGATTGTTATAAAATTAAAGAATTTTCAACTGAATATTTCGATATTTTGAAAAAATCTATAAATGAATATATTAAAAGACAGTTCATCAGAAAAGTTCTAATCTAGCTAGTTTTTAATTTTAGCTTATTAAAAAACATCCTTATTTACTATTACGTTTTATTTTAAATACTGAAAAATAAAAGATCAAATTTAATTGAATAAAAAAAATATTGATACTAGATTAAATTAATATTACGTATTAAATTGATTGATACTAGATGCAAAAAAAAAAGAATAGTTAATGTTTCATCTGCAGCTTTTGGCTGTCGAGTAGATAAATCAAAATTAATAAAAGGAAAAGCAGAGAAAAAATTAAACGGGTGTAAAAAAGTCGATTCTTTTTAATTTTTTTTTTTAATGGAAAGCAAAAAACTGCATTCCAGGATTTATTATTTTTGAAAACAATTTTTAAAAAAGACAGCAAAATCTTTTAATAGAATGAAAGATTAGAAGAGGTTTTTTTTACATAAAACAGTTGCTTTTAAACAACTCTCTTTAGTGAATATCTATTAAATGCGATCTTAAAGAATTTACAATTTTTTAAAACCCTATTTTGAGAAAAAGTATTTTTTGTTTTCGAATTCATTCGGATCAAAACCGTGTACGTGAAAGATTAATACTTTGTTTTATAACGGAAAGTGCCTTTTTTGACGAAAACCAAGGTCAACGAAACGAGAAATTTTATTAGGCGTAACATAACTTAAATTTCTGGTACGTTTTAAAAATAAAATACAAGCATTAAATCCGTTGGATATTAAAACGTAATTTATACGCGCAAAATAGCTGTGTTACAACATATAATTAGCGCGTAATACAGATTCATCCATTCATTACTCGTTTTATTGTTTAAATAAATCCAAACCCCCCTAAATCAATTTTAATGAAAGATAATAATACAAAATCTTGTTATTACTCAATTTAAATAGAGTTCTATTCCCCTGGGGCATCCAATAGAGGATTACGACCTAAACCGATTTTCATTATTTGGCCTAAAAACTATTAGACTCAATATCCTGAGTAACAAAGGTTGTAAGATTATTAAAAAAATAGTAAATTATTAAATAATATCAGGAGGAGGTTATGCGTTGCTTTCTAGTAATATGTTGTACACCTACAGCACAACCGACTTTCATAAAATATGAATTACGGAAAATGATGAAGTACCTGAAAAGTGGATTTTAAAAATCGATACTTATTTCTCTAAAATTTGAACCCCGAATAGAATATATTATAGAGCTCCTTAATATTATTATTAATATTATTAATAATAATAATAATAATAACGTTGTGCTTTGAGAACAGCCTTTTTTATTACAAGAAAAATTAAAATAACAAAAAATTAAATATTTAAAAACCATTTAATGAACTAATAAAATTGAGATTATTATGATTAGAGAATCAAAAACGAATCGGTGTGAATTCTTTAGGAAAATAGTTCGCATTTGATAAAAGAATATTTACAAATAAAAAGACCACATTAAAAAACATTAAATTAGTAATCTTAAGACACGTTTCCAGGCAAGAAAATCCCATTATAATAAAAAATTATATGGTTTTCTTCCTCACTTTTTTCTATATAGTTAAAATTATTTATTCTTACGGTAAAAGGGAAAAGTCTGTGTGGTTTTTTTTTTTACCTTACTCGTTAAGTAACTTTTTGATACTTCCCAAAACTTAGGTCTAATGCGATCGTAATAATAATAATAATAGTTTCGTATACTCATGTTAACTTATAGAAATTTCTTTTCTGCATCGTATGAAAATCGATACAAATAAACTTATATATTGATCTTGTTGCGACGAACGAAACAGTTATATTGAAGCTACTCAAAATTATTATCTGTAAGAAATAATTTCTTTGAAACTAATATTAAAAATGTGAACGAAAAATTCAACAAAATCTCTGATGGACGTTGAATTAACCGATTTATTCAAAACAGAAACTTTCTAAACCGCTAATCCCATCTCGGGTTATAATGAAATTCACTGTTCTACCTTTTACCGACTAAGAAATGTTCTGCCGATAAATAAATAATAAATAATTTAATCGCCCAGAATATAGCTATATATTAATACTCGTACATAGATCACAAAAGAAATAGCTGGTAAGAATGTTGCTCCAAACAAGAACTGCTTTGAGATTTCCCTGGAATGATGATGAAGGAAACGGTGGGAAACCTTGATAAGAGCGTCAGGTATGACAAAGAAAAAGAAGAAGAAAAACTAAAAACAGAAAGTGTTTATAGTCGGCATCGATATGTAAAAAATAATTATATAGAATAATAGCGTTGAAAATTATTAAAGATAACAAATAATTAAAATCAGTATGAATAAAATAACAGTTTTGACAGTGTTAATTGATAAATGTTTTAGTACGTATTTAAATACGCACGTGCGCGCGCGCGTGTGTGTGTGTGTATATATATATATATATATATATATATATATATATATATATATATACACACACACGAGTATAGAATATAGGAGTATATTCATCTCGCTCATCGAAAGAGTGAGAAAGTAAAATTTGTAAAAGGAAAGAAAGTTTTATATTTAAATACGAAATTTTGACTAATATACTATAAGATCACTTATGTTACCCGCTCGTATAAAATAACATAAAGATAAAATAATTAATGCTTTCTTAAACGTTGACATCTCATAACGATTTCGTAAACTTTTTTCGAACGGATTACATGGACTTTGTTCAAAATAATGTTTATTAAAAAAAATATTCTTAAAAAAACAGAACCGGGCTTCAAATAAATTTTAAAAAATTAAATTAAATTTAAACATTTCTTCGCTATTAATATGTTTTTTTTACAATTTTCAAATTAGCTCAAAACAACAAATCTATTTAAAGTTTTCCCCGAAACAAAAAGTGCACAAAATCAAATCAAATGATCGTTTTCTTTTATTTCCTTGAAAATTGATTATATTTACTGATAGGATTTGAATCCGGTTCTATTATACAATTAAATTATCATTTCCTACCTTTGACAGCGGGATAACAAATAAATTAACACATTTTAAGATATTTAATATTTTTAGATACTTAACACATTTAACATTTCAAGATAACGAGTAAAAATAAATTTTTTTTATTGAGTACTTTTATCTATTTTTCTTAACTTCGTCTTACTAAATTACAGGTTGACATGTTTCGGATGTATTCCATATAAAATTATGACAATCTTAGCAGAAAATACGTATATTTTAATAAGTAGAGGAACTAGTAGTAAAAATAGCAAAAAAATGACAAAAATTTAGTGAGACGATTAATTCAGTAAGGTAACTTTTTCCAGTGACGTTACAAGTCAAATTTTGTCGCTAAAAAACAGGGAATTATAATTTATATATATATATATGTATATGTGTGTGTGTGTGTGTGTTATGTTAACGTGAGGAGGGCCTTGTTTCCTGGCCACCACGGTGGCTCAAACCGACCTCTTTCCGGCCTTCTCTGGAAGTAATAATATTTTATTTAATAACAATAGTTTGCTCATCTCCATGGTAGAATATTTTCTCTGGCTTTCATCAGCAGGGTTCTGGGTTCGAATTCCAGTCGGGATTGGCATTTTTCACACGCGACAGAATTCATCTCATCTATCCTAAAAAAAATATATGGCTACATAAAATGTAATCGAGCGTGAACCACAAGAAAATAAATAATCTTTAGGTAAAATAACACTTTATTTGAATAAAATATTTCAACAAAAAAAATTAATTATATTTTTACAATTTGAATTTTCATTCCTTCCGTCCATTTATTCTTTTCTCTCTTGCGTTGGGTCTGTACCTCTGAAAAAATCGAATGTAAAGTTTCAGTCTGTTTTAGAACAAACAGAATAGCGTAATAAAGATATTTCATGGTTTTCTAAGCAAGCGATGAAAAATTTATCTACTAGGTGTCAAATTTAATTTTTTCATTGAAATATCTGTTAACTTGAAACTGTTTTGTTCGATTCTATGATTCACAAACTAGAAAAAATTAGAAATTTCATTAATGTAGTTTATATTTATCTTTTACCGAATATTCCTTTGTTAAATTATTTAAAATAGCACGCGATAAAAACAATCTTTTATTTAAATTGAGGTTTTTGTAACAATTATACGACAAAATAATTTTAAAAATTTGTTAGGTTAAGTAAAATAAATTTAAAAAGCATTATGATTATTACAGGTCAAATGAGTAAGAATACGAAATGATAAATACAATTTAAAGGAAGAAGGAATTCTTTCTTTTTATTTTCTAATAGCTTAGCATCAGGATTTCTAATTAATATTTTATTTTGTTATATTTTTACAATTAAAAAAAAATTCAAGAATAGTATTTTGAATTTCATATTATGATCTGACGCTCATAAGTATGAAATTACGCACGATTTCTATGTTATTGCATCAGAAAATACTTTATTTCTTACTAATGCCTATATTAATAATAGAACTGGAAAGTTGATAGAAAGAATTCATGCTGATTTAAGAAAGTCATTGCCTCTTGTTAAGAACTATTCTTTGCGTTTTTTAATAGAATTACAATATTAAATCGTAATATATAGTACAAATATAATGTAATATCGTAGAAATGTAGATTAAAACGTAATTTATTTCAATTTATTTATTCCTTTAATATGATTCTATCACGTGTTGAGATTAACATTGACACTCTCGTAATTTTTTCTTGTAAATTGCTCTCGTTTTATAAACTGCTAAAAGTCTTTAAATTCTTCCGAATGTTTTAAATCATCTTGCAGCATTTGCAAATAAAAACGCAATTCAAGCACAACAAAACCAAATATATAAGCAGTCGTCTTATTAATGAATTCAGAAATAGAAAATCAATAGAATCACATAAATAAATGCAAATTTAATAAATAATAAATAAAATAATACACATAAAAAAAAATGTAACAAAAAGTAAAAGCCGGATGAAATCTACCAAGTAATGAAAAATTCTGAAACTACATTAAGAGTACTTTTCACCACATCTCTATCTACAGGTAAGAAAAGCCTTCTATTCTTAGGGCTACCGAAAATAAAACGTCATTGAAAATAGTAAATTAAAAAAGTAAAAATAATAATACATAAAATAATAAAGTTAATGGTGATCCGGAATCTCTTTCCGCAACTCTTTGGATTCAACACGCATATAGCAGCAATCTTTTCGTAGATTTTGATTTGTTTTTCGATTTGAAAAGATTAAAATTTTTTCAATCTGATTGTCCCTGAATTCTACCGAGCATGAATTTTTATTTACTACTTGGAAGGAAACCGTCGGTTAAAATTCGGAAATAACTTCAGGAATTATTTAAATATTATTTGCCCTAGTGCCTGTCCGCTGAAAGCTTTTGTTGAAATGCAATATAAATGTTTATATTATTATAATTTTATATATATATATAAAAGTGTTTCCCGTGCCGAAGGAATAGAATTAAAAAAATTATTTTCCTTCAAGGACAGAACGGATCCCCGTTTGGATAGTTTAATTTAAGAAAGCTTAAATTTATTTCAGGGATAATGTAGGATCATCCATAAAGCTTCATTAAAATTGTTCGATTATTTGTGCCGGGTGCCTGTACCTACAGATAAACAGACTAAAACCGTTTTAAGACATCGGGAATAAGTTATTCTAAGAGATGATAATTTTTAGATTTTATCAACAAAAAATTCTTGCAGGTATACATTTATTCTCGTATTTTTAAAATTTGAAGGTAAATTAGAAATAAAATTCTAAACTTGTAAAATTCCAAATTCGTTTATATTTGCAGCACCGATGTGTATTTTTCCACGATATAATCGAGTAAGGAATTTTATTTTAAAAAAATATTTAGAGAACATAGAATACAGATTTAAAATAATATAATATTCCTTAACATTAACCTTATTTCTTGTTGAAATGTTTTCATATTTAATAAATATAATTACGATATTGTAATAAACCGTTTTATTGAAATGTTGTCTCGAGGAAAACTAGGTGTTTGAGTAAAGTCTATTAAAAAGTTTAGCAAGAATGCATTTAATTTTTCAACGGATGAAAATCATAATTATTATAATCATAAAAATACAAAAATCACTTAATTATATTCGAAATCGATAAAAAAAGTTTGATGAAATAAAAGTTAATAATTTAATTTTAACTAAGAATATTAATTTTCTGTTTATTCATTTAGGAGTCGTTAAAATATTGAGTCGTGCAGGACTGTAAAACAACATTCGGTGATAACTGTGTGCATCGGCTTTAAAATGGACGAAATAATTTTTTTAATAAGTCGATAAGACATTTGTTTATCCGAAATAAAATGCGTCTAAAAACTGTGAGAAAAACAAAGAAAATTGTTTTACAATAATCGGCAAAAACACTACTCGTTTCTTCATATAGGATTAAAATATTTAAAGAAATCGCCTGGCTTCAGAAGTGATCATCTCAAACTGGACAAAGGAAGGATATGGAGGGTAAGTTTTACGCATACGTATGTAAAGTACATATAAATATTTATAGATGTATCAATCATTATCTAATTTTTTAACAAACAGTAATATAGGAGGTGCGGTAAGATAGACGTCTAAAGGATTCACAAATTATTTTTCTTCAGTAGAACTGCTTTAATTTGTGGAAATTATGTGAAACGCTAAAATATTTGGTAAATAAGATACAATGCAATCGGAGTCGATGAAAACAATTTCCCATTGTAAAAACTTAAGAGACGAAAGTAAAACCCCTAAAATTCACATCTTTCACTCGGCAAAATATTATCGCATAGTTTTTGATTAATTTTTGAAACGAAATATAAAAAACCCACAAATTATTTTAGAGGGCCAACTTAAAAAAAAATAATTAAACGTATTTTTTTAATTTAGTTAACGAAGGTATCATTCACTCTGATATAACTAAATGATCTTATAAGCAGTTATTGTTAATTATTCATCTATTTTTGTTGTACTTTTTCTGCTTACAAAAGTTTTTGTGATTATTTTTGTGTTCATAAAAATAGATAAGTTTTACGATAGCATTAGCCTGTAAAACTTCATCTCCCATTATACAAATTTTTTCTGTATATATCAAATCTTTTCTCTAACACTGTGATGTTCAGGGAAAAAACCTCTTTTTAAACGGTGAAGTTTAAACGTAATAAAGTAAGACTTATTTTAAATAAGAGAATTAATTGGAAGTGTTCTTAATCGGAAGTAATCAGCGCAAAGTACGGACAAAGTTGTAATAATCTATCTGTTGCGCTTATCGATATTCGACTAGATAACATACGGTACTGATGGTTTGATGTAATTTTCTGTTGGAAATTTTAACAAATAAGTTGCACAAAACGAATTTAAAAATATAATCTTGATTCTACCCTTACTGCAAATAATTTATAAATTTCTCTTTTGTTTGGCGGTATAAATTGTTTCCCGACAGAAAGCGGTACATTTTTTGTTGTACACTACCTGCTTCGCTCTTTTATATGATTGTGATGCTTGTAGAGTATCTGAACCGCTATCGGTCAGGACTGATTTCTCTGAGTATAATAGTTTCACCGTACTGCCGTACTGATTTTAAACAGACTGAAGAGGTCGCTCTTAGTGTTGAATATCATATGCCTTTCAAGATGTCCGGCATGATACGCGGCTGTATATTCGGTTCGATGAAGAAAGCAACGCGACACCGGTTCGCTTCTTACTTATCACGATAAGCCGCGAAGGGGACGCTTGTTATTCTTGAACAGCTATGCGGTTTTCTGCAGCAACAGGTTTTAAATTATATTTTTCGACGCTAAGAATTTACATCGTAATGGCCTTCGAAACATATCGATTTAATCTGCTTTATAAACATAGAGACATAGTCTACAGTATGTCCTACTTTATAAATAAATCGTGAAAATATTTCTCACACAGTAAACTACCTTTTCCTGGGGTTTCAAGTTATCTTACCCTCTTATACGTAAGAAATATTTTTTTCATACTGATTTTGTGCACGGCACTAGCTTTTAGGCGGTCTAATTTTTCTTCGATTTCAAGAGACTTTTTCACACGATAAACATAAAAAAATTTGTTTTCCTAAACTTCGTTCACAAAACATCACATACATATGAATTTTAAGAAGTTTGCTGTTTCGAGTATTTTTCCCTATTTTAGAGCATAGAAGAATCAAATTTAGAAGCGTTCGATAATAGTATTATTTTTTTTATAACCGATATCGTGTAAATTTCCCGATGTGATACGTTTTTACTAGAGAACAATCGATTTTACATTACCGAATCGATTATCTCAGTTTTCGTTTCAATAATCTATATAAATAAAAATGTAAATGTTCGTTTGTTCAAAATCTTAAATCTCCGATACTTCTTCACCGATTGCTTTGAAACTTTGACATAATGTTGCATTCGAACACGCGTGTTTTTATATACCTACTATTTATATACTTAAGATGTCAAAACATGCTTTTTTTGAAAGCAGGTGTTTTTTTATGACAAAACAGGTGCTTTTGATTTAAAACAGCGCTATATGTTGGATGTAAAAGCAACCCACGCTATACTAAATATTTTACGATTCCATTTCAACGTTTCCGATATGTATGTCCGCTATAGACTAAAAAATTGCTGGACCGATTTACGCGCAGGGAGAAAGGGAAAATCGGAAAAGGTAAAAGGAAAGAAGGGGAAAAGGGAAAAAACGGGAAAAGTAAATGGGTAGGGAAAAGATAACAGGGAGAATGAAAGGGTAGGGAGGAGTAAATAGGGGAAATGGGGAAAGGGGAAATGAAAATGGAGGAAATGAATATGTCAAAATGAAAATGGGGAAAGGTAATGGGAAATGGGGAAAGGAAATGAGGAAAAGGAAAGGGAGAAAGGGTAAAAGGGAAAGGTTAAATATTGTGAAGTTCCGTAGTGTTCATTTTGTTAATGTTTTATCAATCTTTCAATTTTGTTCATTTAATGTATATATATACTCAAATCTAGCAATTGGGAAGCACTGCCGGGTCCGCTAGTAACAAAATAAAACACAACTCATCGTACTGTTTGTGTTTTCTTTAGTAGTCCGTAAGCGTAACGAAATTATTAAGATATAAATGACGATGACATCAAAGTGAAAAAAAAGTCTGCAATAATTTTCACAGCAATTTAATGAGATATTGTTGTTTATTTTCGTAATGTAAGGATATTATACAGTTCGTTACTTTATACGAGAAGTTATCTCTAAAGTAAAGACAGTTTCATTGTAAAAAACTTTATTCTGAAAACTTTATAAATATTTTTTTATTTCTCTTAGACTATATAGACATATATCGTAAACTATATAAGGCATTTATCGTAGCGATACTCCAGCTTCAACATACCCTCGTTGTATTCTTCTACCGCCAGTCCTTTTAGCCACTGATTAACAGCATTTTTAAGTTCGTCGTCAACCGCGAAGCGCTTACCACTCAAAAATTCTTGCAATTTCCCAAACGAATGGTAATCAGAAGGAGCTAAGTCCGGACTATATGGTGGGTGATCGTAAATTTACCATCCAAATGTTCTTAGTAAATGATGTGTCGGACCCCCAACTTGTGACGTGCATTATCGTCTAGCAGGACGACGCCGTCGGTCAGCCGCCACGTCACCGATTTTGAATGGAACGCCGTAACTTACGTAAAGTTTCGCAGTAGGCTTCTGTATTTATAGTCATTCCACGTGGCATGAAATCAATCACCAGTATCCGAAACCGATCCCAAAAGACTGTGGCCATCAGTTTGCATCCAAATGACTGTGGCTTGACCTTTGTCGGTCTGGTTGGTGATTGAGGATGACGCCATTCACTTGACTGCCGTTTTCTTTCTGGCGTGTAATACGAAATCCACGTTTCATCGCCGGTAACAGTTGAATTAAGGGAGTCATCACGTTCTTCTGTGTAGCGCATCGAAAATTCCAAAGCAGAGATCCCATTCGGATTTTTTGTGAAGTTCCGTTAAGACGTGCGGCACCCAACGAGCACAAACCTTTCTGAAGCCTAAATTTTCATGAACAATGCGACCGATAACAGCTCTTGAAACATCAGGAAAAAGAAGGGCCAGGTCGGAAATCGTTGAGCGACGATCTTTTCTGATTTCATCATCGACGCGTTTCAACAAGTCCTCGGTGATTATCGAGGACCTCCCCGAACGTTCTTCATCGGGCACATTAATTCTGTTATTTCTAGACCTTTCACACCATTTTCGGACGTTTCTTTCATTCATTACATTATCACTGTACACAGCAACCAACTGCCTATGAATTTCAGCCGGCTTAACGTTTTGATGGTTTAAAAAACGTGTGACTCCACGTATTTCACAGTCGGCGGCAACATCGATTTTCCTATTCATTTTATAACGTAATAACTCACATGTATGCAAAGGTACTACAACGCGACAACTTACAGACAACAATGCAGCGTGTACGTTACTAGTGTGGTCATGAACGACACAGGTTCGCCAACCTTAAGGAAAGAAATTTCCCAGCGGTCTTTACTTTAGAGATATCCCTCGTAAATTCAAACCATAATTTTTTTACATTTTTACTCGGAAAGGCTTTTTTTTGTAATAAAAAATATTATAAGGTTCTTTTTATCGACCGTCCGATTAATGAAATCCCACAATCGTTATTGTTTTTATTGTATGTTATTCGACAATTATAGAAAGTTTAATAATTATAAAATTACATATAAATCTTTTTTTAATTTTCAAAATTAACCTATCGGTACTACTTTCTAACCGATTGGTAGTTTAACTTCTTATTTATATAGGAATCGATTAAATTTTTTATTTAACTTTATTCTTTTATACAATAAGATTAACAATCATATTCACGGTTGTCTAACGATAAAAAATTGTCGGCTGATTTTTCGGCTGTTTTCAGTGTTAGCGATTCTGTTCCAGGTAATGTATGTAGCGATACATTAATATCATTTAAGTATTATATAAAAACATTATTTTAGAAATTAACTCCGGTTTAATCGAGTAAGTTTGTATAAATCTGACTTTTACTTTTATAATGAAAAAATGCACAGAAACGTACACTATTGTAAATAGATATTACTCGAAACAAATTTCAAAAAAATAAAAATATTACCTAATTTATGAATTCAGAAAAAATGTATTTAAAATGCTTAATCTAAACAAAGATTATTGTTGTTTATTTTAAATACTACTCTCTTTAAATTAGAAAGATTTGTTAAATGGTTTTGTCCTCTTGCCGCAACAGTAGAATAATTCTGCTAAGTTTTTCTTTGTTTTTGAGGCGATGACTTTTTATGTTTAATTTTATTCCTTTCGTTATCATTATCAATTTACTTAATCCGTTCATATTGCGTATGGATTGTTTTATAACGTTTATAAATTATTTTTTTACTAATCTATTTATTAAGATTGTAATCTATTTATTACATTCTCGACTTGTAAATACAGAGGGAAATTATTGCTAACTTGGAAAACTTGAAATATTTTGTTGAAAAATGAAGTTAAAAGTTCTGCATCCGTGCATGTGTAGGCATATGTGGGCTTCTATTGGGCCTAGAACACGATTTTTTTTCACTACTGTGTGTGTGTGTGTCTTTTTTTAACTTAAATTAAAGTCCAAATGTTTCTGTGTTGTTTTAGCGTACTTAACTTCAGTGGTAGATTTAAGTGAAAAAAAAAATAAAACAATAAATACGAGAGTACTCATATATATATATATATATATATATATATATATATATATATATATATATATATATATATATACAGTAAATATCGTTTATAGTCATCTCCAAGGAACCGACGACGATTTTAGGTCATTATAACCGATAGTCGCAATACCCGAAGTTTAGGTAGCTTAGTGGTAATATTTTAATATGCTATCTACACGGGTATTGCAATACAATAAAATAATTTATTTCCGTAAAAAATAATATAAAAAAACAAAAACATACTATAATAAATAACAAACACAATAGAGTAAAAGAAGATAGAGAAAAATTGTAAAAATTACTTTTTCTACAAAAAGTCGGTTATTTTGCTTTGTTTGCTTTGTTTTTGAAAGTTCTTTTGTAAATCAAAACAAACACTCTTTGATTCTCCATTAGCAATTTCTGTAAAACTGAAAAACCGACAAACGGTTTTTATTGCCGCTAAAACTTCTGGAAGATTTGGCGGGTTGATGTCTTCATCGTTACCTTCGTTGTCATTATCTACGTCCCCATCTATTTCTGCTAGTACCGAAGCCGCTACATCATCATCTGCTACAGTTTCACGCGTTTCTAAATCTTTCTCAACCTCTTGATAACCTTCAAACAATGCATTTGACATCGATTGGTTTTGCAGACTATTGCCCCATTCAGTTAAAGATTCTTCTTCGCATGAGACGTCAGTAATTTCGCCAGCCTGTAGTAAAAATTCTGCATGTCGAAAGCGATTTTTTACAGTCAGTGGAGAAACTCATTTCATGATCTTTCTAATATATTTAATGCATCCAGAATAGTTATTTGTTTCCTTTTTTTGATCAAATCTTGTATCGTTTGTAAAATTAGGTGTTTTTTGTAGTGAACTTTTACCGACTTGATTTAAGGGCTGTAAGACTGCTGTTGTTTTGGTGGTAGGAACAATAACTTTATACTCCAAAGATTTTCACGTGTGGATGAGCCCGACAGTTGTCATTGAGCAGCAATATTTTGTCATTTTCAATCTTTAATTCACGGTCCCATTTTCGTAGCCAAGACGTAAAGATATCACTTGTCATCCAAGCTTTCTTGTTACTTTCGTACCTAACAGGAAGCGATTTCAAATTTTTAAAACGTCGGGGTTTAGCACTTTTCCCTATAACCAGAAGTTTTTTTGTCAGTTCCAGTCATATTTGTAGCAATTAGTACTGTTAGTCTTTCTTTTGATAATTTTTCCTCCGAACACGTTTCACCTTTAAACCGAAAGGTTCTTTGTGGCGTCAGCTTAAAAAAGGATCGGATTTATCAGAATTATAGATTTTTTGCGTCCGAATAGCCCTCTTTTAATTTTGGCCAAATGGTTTCTGCCATTTTTCTGACACACCGGTTGGAGCTGCTGCGACCTCGCCGCTTATTCTTCCAGACACAATATCGTGACGCTGACGGAGCCGTTGTATCCAAGCTGAAGTTATTTCCCGTGGTTTACCGAATTTTTTAGAAAAATCGTTCGCCTTAATTTGCAATATAGGGCCGCTATTAGGGATATCACTAGCCCTCTCGTATTTAAACCATTTTAACAGCGCTTGTTCTACATTATTATGTTGATTAGACCGTAATTTTTTCAATTTTTTTCTTAATTTTTTCACGGTTCTTCCTTATCACCGATGTTGTCCAATGACCTACGCAAAATTCTTGGGCGATGTCCTTATTAGTTTCAACAATCTCTAACCACCAGATAATGTGCTCATTTTCCTCTATGGTGAATGTTTTTCGCGAAGTCATAGTTAAAACACTATTAAATGAATTACACAGGATACGCAAAATAGAATACTGTACCGGCACGATATAATACGCTCACAGCAAAAGATTCATAACAACTGAATGTGACTGCTTTAGTTTGCAATAATCTGGTACATGAGGAAGATAATAAAAACAAGAACTATAGTACATATGCAGGTAAAAGGGAAAAGGTTACTCATTTTAACCGTCAAAATATTTCTGTAGCTATAATGTAGATATACTTCGTTACTGACGAGTCACTTCCGTCCATCATTATAAGCGATAAAATGTTGCATTGCAGTAGAAAAAATAAGTCATAATAACCGATAACCGATAACCGATGTAATTATAAACAATATGCGTATTGTATTTATGTACTAACAGCATACCGAACCAACCAAGAGACAAATATTTTGTCACTATATCCGATATGTCGTTATATCCCATGTCACTTATTAATCATATTCTTGTATATGATTTCTAAACTCGAAGATTAAACAAAGTTATTGATGCAACGAAATGTATATATAAATATATTCCCTTTTTATTTTTCCTATGTTAATACGAGAAATTTGTATTGTTTTACTTCTTTTTTTTGTAACTATTCGTGAAAAAATATTTGATTAATGTTCTATAAACCTGCGTTTAGAGCTATCATTTAAATTTAATTAATTTTTTAAGAATAACTTTATTTCACTGTTTTATTTATATATTTTTTTTTTTCAAGTTTAATCTTATTTGTAAATACACTTATTGAGTCGCTACAGATTAAGAACATTTCATGTCGAAACATAAGCTTAGCCTATGCGGCATAATTACTTCATGTAAACGCATTGTGAAATATTACAAGTAAACGAAATGTAGGCACCATTTCTTACAAAAAAGGGGGCAATAATTTGTGATTATACATTTTCTGTCCCGGTCTTCTATATAGCTGTAAACGATGAAAACACCCCTGAGGTACAAGAAGAACCAGTCAAAGTTACATTTCTGAAAGTAACCGCTTGTGCCGGTCGCGGCTTTTGACTTTACCCTATTTCGATTGTCTTGTGATTTCATTACCTTCGTAACAAAATTTTGTGACTTCTTGTTTATTATGTTCATCTATCTTAATGTTTAGTACCCGATTATCTTTCTTTTTCTCTCATTTCATTATCTTTGTTTTACAATGATTTTCACTCCGCTCTCAAATTCATTCTTCAGTTAGCTTCTTCTACATGCTGCTTTGAATGTGGCGAGGACAGTTTACATCCTTGTCTCACTCCCTGACTCAGCCATTGCCGTAATTCATTTCCTAGTATTGTAACCGCTACAAGATTCCCGATCAGATTATACGAGTTATATATTGGTTAACTGGCATTTCTCCCGCCACCACCCCATTAGGTCGCCCTAGAGCATAGACCAAATGTCAGTGCCAAGATACGGCTACTGTGCCTCTAAAACATTGTAGCGACCTCGTTCCTAAAAGCTCCTAGTGAGCTACCTATCAGCGTGAGCGGATTAAGCAGGGTGCTATTCACCACCCACTTATGTGTCCCAACCGCTCACTTGTCAAACTAATCTAAATCGGGGAGGCGCACCCCTTGTTACTAATTACTAAGTCAAATAAACTAAAATAAAAGTTAATAAAAGACAACAATTTAAGCTGTCAAGCCTTGGTCGCTGTATGCCAGCTAGTGCCTGTCCACCATTTAAAGCGCTTGGAGCTTGTATCTGGCTGGTGGCCAGCCATCATCTCAGAAAAAACTTTTCGCAGCGGCGCTGTAGGAATCAGTAATAACCCAGATTGATTAAAAAAAAACTCTAGTGATGACGGTTGAACATCGCAACCTCATCGAGGAACTCCCACACGATCCGACAATGCGGCTCTCGCCACACTGACGCCGTTTATGAGCGGCCAGTTTTCCCCCAATCTTCCCTTAGTCGTGGTGTGCCATTCAAGCTGCCATGCCTCCATCGCGAGTCTCCATAGCCTCTTCCGCAGGCGGGAAATGGGCAACTGAACGAAATTTAGATCCGGTGCATTGTGATTGCCGTTCCGCTCTGGTTCTAGCCCGGCTCGAAACCGCATCCCAAATGCCTCGGCTTCCCGACCTCTTCGCAGCTTCCATATGGCTGCCCGAACTTTCACCACTAAATCGATTGGGAGAGCCTTTCCCAATACGGTGGTAGCCTCGTAGAAGGTTGTTTTAAAAACACCAGTGCATACTATCAAGGCTCTGCGCTGGGCACTCCTTAAATTTTGAAGCAGTGATCTATTTCTATCCAACCTATGCGCCCAAATTGGCGCCGCGTATGCGATCATGCTCTCGAAGACACCTCGGTACACCAAGTCCATTTGACGGCCCGGCAGTCCGTAATCCTTCCGAGCATCCTTCTAAGTTTGTGCATCACAGAGACGGCGTCCGCCGCAACTTGCTTAATGTGGTTACTAAAAAGCAACTTGTCATGAAACAAAATACCTAGGTACTTATGAACCCTTACTCGACTGATTACACAGCCTTTATACTTAATGTGAGGGTTACGACTTCTTGATAATTTGTCTGTACCCTTCAGAAGCACAAACTTCGTCTTGGGCACAGAAATCTTTAAATTTTGCATGTCCATCCAGCCCTCGGCGGTTGATAAAGCAGCCTGCGCCCTATTCACTAGCTGCGGTCGTGAATTACCACGAACTAAAAGGAGACAGTCATCGGCGAAAGCCTAGGCCGTGACCCCTTCTGGGAATGTCAAGCCCGGAAATCCATCAAACACCAGGTTCCACAGCAGGGGACCGAGAACGGAACCCTGAGGGCTTCCCCTGGTGACAGATTTTTCCACAACTACGTGCACATCCTTAAACAGAGCCGTGCGGTTAGACAAATAGTCTCTTACCACGGCCTGCAGGGCTTCGGGAGCATTGCGGCGTTCCAATTCATAGAGAACAGAACTCCAACACAAGGAAGGAATTGCTGCCCCTATGTCAATAAATATTGCCAAAATGTATTTGCAGTCGGCGCTTTCCACCTCAGCAAGAGCATTTAAGATGCATTCCTCGGTGCCAACTCCTTTCATGAAGCCATATTGGCCTCGATTTAGAAAACAGTTCATATCGATGTTTTCCCAGAGCCGTTCCACAACCAGCCTTTCCAGCAACTTTCCGAGGACCGGCAAGAGGCTGATGGGCCGATAACTGCTGACCTCACCAGGATCCTTTCCAGGTTTTAAGAGCAGCCTCACCAAAGCCACCTTCCAGCAAGCTGGAAAGCAGCCCCAGCTAAGTCACCCCGAGAACAGTCTGCCAAGCGGCTCTCTTATGACAGGCAGCAGATGGTAAAAAATATCCGGGTCAAGTTGGTCAATCCCCGGTGCTTTCTTCAATGTCATTTGAGAAACCACTCGGTCTATATCTTCGGGTTCCACGGCCCGAACGCCAGGGAATGGTGTTTCGCCCGCCCTAACGCCGATTTCCGCTTCACCCTCCGGAGTATCTGGAAACAGAGTATCCAGGAACGCCTGGTAGGTCGCCACAGATGTTAATGTATGGTCACGACCACAAAACCCGCACCGAACACTGGATAACACGTGCAATGGCTTCGGCTTGTAACAAGTCTTTGCGAGCTGCCAGGGATCGCGTTGCAACTCGCGCATGGAGTCTTTCTAAAACTTGAGTTTGGCTTCCTTGATGGCGTGAACGTATTCATCACGGGCACGCCGGTAGATCTGAAGCACGTGGTTGACGATGGTCCCCGTTAGGGGGCAGCGCTGGTACCTTATCCTCGCGGACCTCACTCTTGCGCGCAGCACGCTAAGGTCAGAGGACCACTATTTCTTACCGGGCCTCCGTCTGCGTTCCACAGACGCCTCCCCGGAAGAAGGGGTCATGACGGCTCCAGGCACGCTAAGATCAGCGGACTGGCTGTTTATGATGGGTCCATCCATTGGCTTAGGCCGCCGTAGGACCACATCACAGCTAGTCTTGATGACCCGGCCGATTTGCTCCGCCATTAATTCCACCTCCTCACTACTCTCCATGCGCCACTGCAATCCCTGTAAGGCAGCATCGCATACACTCCTCAGCCTGTGTCGGTCCAGGCCCCTTAGGTTATAGCGACCTGAATCTGGTGCTCTTAGACCGCCTCCGTAAGCAATATCATAGGTTATAAGCCTATGATCGCTCATGATACGAGTTATATAAGCATTCTTTCCCTAAATTACGGTCTAATAAAAATATTCGATGGTAAACAAATTTTTAATTTGAAAAACAATGTTATTCCATGCCGCATTATCTAATGTTTTTTTCAGACCTACGAATGTCATGTAAGAGGCTTTAATCTTCTTCAAGCTACCTTCCAAAATTAACCCTGGTGGTCAGGAATGGCCTTTCTTATAACCGTGACATTCCAAAACCGAACCGGTCCACCACGGATTCTACTCCCTTAGTAAATTATAGTAGCGTGTACGTTCGATTCACGCGTTAGTATCGCACTTATCTGCTCTTAATTTTATTTTTAAGGTAAAAATTACACTTTCCTTTAATCTGTTAGTATCTCTTTAAAGTAGGATTTATTTGCCCAAAGTTTTCCCTGCTTTACGATAAACTATCTTTCCAGTAATCGTACTTTTCTCTACGTATCGAAAAAATGTTTCTGTTAAAAAACTACGACCGAATTACCTACTTCGGATTCATAGTGACGACTGCAGTTATATTTATTAAATCTTGCAGCGTTATCGACTAGGACAGTGATTCCCAAACTGTCCTCTTCACAGGGGCGCCGCGAAATATTATAAGAGCTTCATAATTAATTGAACCAACACATTTATAATTATTAATTTAATGTTAATAAAGTAAAAAAAAAATTAAGATACATGAGTTTTATTTATTTTTATCTCTTACTTACGACTAGTCATACTTTTACTTAGGGTAGGGCGCCAAGGAAAAAATTTAAATTGAAAAAGGGAGCCTCAACTCGGAAAGGGCGCCGCGACTTGGAAAAATTTGGGAACCACTGGATTAGGGCATTAATATTTACATTACCGGTAATGAACTAAAAATAATGATATCCTTATTTTCTTTTACTTCTAATTTTTATAAAACTTATTTACGAAGCTGATCTCTAGAAATCGGAGAATTCAGATTGAATTTAATATTCTCATCTACATAAATTCAGTATTTCTAGACTTATATTTTTTTTATGAATTTAAAAGCACACGCGCGCTCGCCCAAAAAAAAATATATATATATAAATGTAAATGTTCGTTTGTTCAAAATCTTGAATCACCGAAAGTTCTTCACCGATTTCTTTGAAATTGACACAACGTTGCATTCGAATACGCGCAAGTTTTTATATACCTAAGATGTCACACCTGTGACAGGTAAAAACATACAGTTTTTGAAAAGCAGCATCTGTTGGACGTAAAAGCAACACACGACATAGTAAATATTTTACGATTCCATTTCAGGGTTTCCGATATGTGTATCCGCTACAGAATAAAAAACTGCTGGACCGATTTAAACGCGGGGGGAGGGGGAAAGGAGAGCGGGAAAAATCGGAAAGGGGAAAAATTGAAAAAGATAAAAGGTAAGAAGGGGAAAATGAAAAAACTAATAAAGAGAAAAGAGAAAAACGGGGAAAAGGAAATATGAAGGGAAAGGAGAAAGAAGAAAAGGGGAAATGAGAAAAGAGGGGGAAATGGAGTAGGGGAAAGATAATGGGGAATGAAAGGGAAGGGGGAAATGGAGAAAGGGAAAGGGTGTGGTGAAAATGAACATGGGGAAAAGGAAAGAGGGAAATAGAAAAGGGGAAAGGGAGAAAGGGTAAAAGGGAAAGGTTAAATGTTCATTTTTTAATGTTTTATAAAACTTTCAATTGTGTTCATTTAATCCATATACAGAGTGTCCCATATAAAACGCAACCCAACCATATATTGGTAGATATTAAAATAATAAAAAGGCATGTGTAAATGTAAATGTAATTTTTATTATTACCATCCATACCTTACATTTAGAGTAAATGTTGGAAGTGGCCGCCATCTTCTTGAATACAAGCTTTACTTCTTATTACAGTGTTTCTTGCAACTTTTTTCAAAGTTTGTGGCTGGATATTTAATACAGCTTATTCAATATTGACTTTCAATCTTCAAGTGTTCGTGGTTTGTTGCTGTAGGCTTTTTCTTTCAGGTTAACCCCGTAGAAAAATATCCGCCGCAGTCAAATCTGTAGATCTTGGTGGCCACAAGCTTCGACCGATAACACGATTACCAAAGAATTCCTCAACGAAATCAGAAGTCGAACCTGCGTAGTGCGATGTCGCACTGTCATGTTGTAGCCAGCAGTGTCTGTCTTCCTCTTCCAAGAGCGCGATGAACTGAAATAAAATATCCTGATATCGTTCTGCATTAATGGTGTACTCGAAATAAATAGGACCGATTATTTTCTTCCACGATATCGCGCACCACACGCCCGACTTCTGCGGGTGTAATTGTTTTTCGTGATAAACGTGGGGATTTTCAGCACTCCAAATTCTACTGATTTGGCTGTTTACGTAGCCATCCAAATGAAACCGCGCTTCATCTGTGAAAAATAACGAATCCATAATATTAATTCCCTCACGCAGAAATCGACGGAACCGTTGACAATATTGTAGCCGTTTTTCTTTCTCGGGCTCAAGAAGTTGATGAATCGTTTGAATGCGATAAGGTCGTAATTGTAATTGTTTGTTCGCCCGATGAACAGTCGATTTAGACAAATTAATTTCAGCACACAAACGTCTGATCGATTTATTTGGCGAGGCGAGTAATCGGTCTTTAATTTCAGTGACTGTACCTGTATTCAACACTGACGCAAATCTTTTGTGTTCCTTGTTATTAACAGAACCGGTCTCTCAAAATTTTTCAACTAACCTTAATACTGATGTTTTGTTAGGAGCCGGTTTATCTGGGTACTTATGGCGAAACAAATCTTGCACTGCAACCACTGATTTCGTACCGAAGTACGACTCAACAATGAAAACACGTTTATCTAGCGAAAACACCATCTTGTCTCTAGCAATACACTGAACGTTATGATTGCATTGTTGTTACTATCGGTAGTGTTCTACTGCGTCGCCGCGATGTCCAGATGTTGGACTAGTCCATTTCAGTAACGAGTAATGGAGTAAGCCTGACTTTTGAAATTTCATGGATGAGTGATTGATGGGTTGCGTTTTATATGGGACACTCTGTATATATATATATATATATATATACTCAATTCTAGTAATAGCGAAGCATTGCCGGGTCTGCTATTTATATATATATATATATATATATATATATATATATATATATACACACAATGTTTGTTCCATAGTACTAATTATTTAATTAAATGTGTAATCGATGTTTCACCAGTTATTCTCAATTAATAAATAACTTCTTTTATTAAATCGATTAATCATAAAGCTTGTTCAAATAGTAATTTTTAAAGTAAAAATTTATTTAAAAAATTACCTTAAAATTGTATCATTTTTTTTAACCGGATCTATTTCAATCTACTGCGCAAATTTTTAATTACTTAAGTTTTATGTTTACACAAATTACATGTTTTTTTTGTCTCTAAGTATCAAATATTAGTTAAAAGCCGATCGATTTGTCTTTCAGCCGTTAAAAACAAATAAAATGTTAATATGTGTTGGAAAACACGGCAAGCACGAACACTGTTCATGGTATTCTGGGTTTTTAAAAGTAGGTAAATTTACACATTTATTTAGTAAAAGACAATCGTTTATAGTAGATGTTGAAATCGATTATAGGAAACGATATTAACACAGCAGGTAGTGTACAAAATCGATCATAATTTTAATATATATACGTACATATTTCAGAAGTTCGCGTCTGAAATAGATCCGTCGACTTGGAGTAAGTGTTAGGCAGTATGAAATTATATTGTTAAAAGTATAAATAATCTACATTTGTACATTATTTATAATTTTAAACAAACAAATACATTAATATTTGAACAGTTCTAATGTTCGAGTACGCTGATTAAAAACGATTCATTAGGGCGGACCTGACCTCACCGGTGAGAAATAGAGAGGTTTCAAAGATTTAACGTTAGAAATCTGAACACGATCTTATTACGAGTATCTGTATGTGTAGACATAGCACATTTCACAGCCAATTTTATGCATTTGTTGAAATCGAGTCACGAATCTAGAAGAGTTTGAAATAAAAATTTAATGAGGTCCATGGAATATTCTCCCTGTACGATTCAAGTTAAGCGATTGGTTTTCACCATTTTGATTTATTTCTTTTTTAAAACGATCGTACCAAACTTAAATTTATAAAAAACGGTTTCAAGGAATCGTTTGAAATTTTAATCGACGATTACCATGGGAAATGTTACAGCATTTTTTATATTCTAAGCGACTACTTGCAATTTTTATCTATTAAAAATTTACTACAAATTCTAGTAAAATCGAGGTGGTGGTCCTTTTTGATTTTATTCTCTTAGAGAGATATTTTTTCTCTGCGGTGTAAAAATTTTGTATTAAGTAATGTCGCTAGAATTAAAGATTGTTTAGTTTATCTTAAAAAAATAATCGTTAAAAATCGATCGAATAATTTTGTTAAACGATCAAATGTAATTATTTTTATCGATCGAGTTTTATCATTTAAAGCCGTTGAAATAGCATTTAATTTCTCGGAAACGCTCCCGCCGATTAAAATAAAATCTTTATCGTCATAGAAAATACTAAAGTTTGTCGTCTGTTTTAAACGTCTTTAGACGATCTTAAGAAAATTATTGCGAAAAAAGGCTCTTTTCTGTGTTAAGCACCCCCCATTGCCGCTGTCATTTTGAAAGTATTCCAGTGACCGGGAGTGTTGCATAAATCGAGGATTTCAAGTTTGTATTATTAAAGTAAGTTATAAAATTTTATGAAAACCGATTTAACAGAAGTCGGTCTATCGAATACTCCAAGAGTAAAATACTAATACTCATTCGTAAAACGTACAAAGAGTACGTTTTCAATCGATTTTAAAAACGCTTTCAGTAATATTCATTAAAAGATCTTATTTCGCTTATAAAATTATAATGAACTATTTTATTTAGGTTAAAATCTCTATACAAGTTTTAATAAATCAACGAGAAATTTTAAAAACTCTTTTGCTTTTAACGCTTTTTAAATTTATCGCATACGAACTGCTGATGGCTCGCGATATTATTTTTGAACAGTAAGTATTTTCGACGAACTATTTGTCTATTAAGAAGCAATATTTCAAGATATCAGTCGGCGAACCCGAATAATCTTTGTTTCACTCCGTTATAATTTATGCTATTTTAAAAAGACGGCAATTATCTTTTTATAATAACATTAATTATTATTTTTCTGTTTGAGTATATTACTCGCATATACAGTGATACCGAGATTTTTTCAATAATTTTTATATATTTTTTTTCACTTTTTCTTTAACATATCGTTTATTTTAGCGGGCTTAATTGCAAATAGAGTGAAAAAAGAACGCACGCAGTTCATAATGAATATTTAATAATCAGAACAGTAATCGTGTTTAAACGTTAACGTGTAAGCTGCGGTGGCAGTGCTTAGTCTTAACCGTATAAGTATGTACCGTATATTACAGTGTTTACTAACACGTGTAGACTTCTCGCAGTTTTACGGTTTTCTCTAATACCGTAGACCCTGTTATCCTGTTATTACCCGCCTAATTTTCTCTATGGGATTTAAGATCGGATTCGGCGATAAAAAAGTAAAATCGTACAACCTGCACAAGGAACCGCATAAAATTCATTTAAACGTACGATAAAAAAAAATTCACCGCAACCGAAATCGTTCAAATTACTTTCACTCACCTCTAACTTACATCCTTTAATTTTTTTTATTGTGTTTTGTAAAAGGTTTTATAGGTTTGTTTACTTTTCACCGAAAAATTACAAATTGTTTCTGTTTATTTTTGTCTTATTAGAGGTTAGGTTATTGCGTATAAATAGTTATTTTAGCTTTTTCCTAGACACGAATACAATTTTAACACAGCTGATTTACTTTCTGATGAAAATTTTAATATCATATTAGCAAACCTAAGTCGAATAAAATAGCATTATAGGTAGATCTACGGTTTTACAAAATTTCGCAGTAACCTTTCTCAAAAACGGTTCGTACGTTCGCGATAATTTAGTATATTAATCTATAGAAACCGTATCAAATTTTATAGTAGAGATGTACACGATACATTATTTTTGTACATAATTTTTAGCATCTGGGAAAAATTTTCGCAAGATTATTTAAAAAGTTTATTTCTTAATTTTGCCTTTTAAGACAGCTAAATCTCATAACTGGACTTTTGTAAAAAAAAAAATAAAATTTAATGCAATCCAAAAACCCGTTTATTTTCGCTCAAAATATTGTATTTTTGCACAGATTTTAAATGCCTGCTTGCGATTTTCATAATTTTTTTTTTTATAAAAATCGCATATAACCTGAAAAACGCACCGTATTTTTTCAAAATCGTTTTTGTATAAATTTGAATACACACAAAGTGGTATATTTACATATTTCAGAATTTTAAGACGCTAATAAATAAAAGTTTTGTGTTCGCTTGTTTTCAGAAAGGTTTTTTTTTTAATGAATAAAACAAATAAACCCTGACATTGAAAAATAGTTGAATTTTAGATTATAATGGTACAATAATCCGATGAATTTTCAACTTTTTATGATTAGTAATTTCTTGAGTTATATTGTTTTATCTTAATATATATATATATATATATATGTGTGCATAGTTCGAAAATTAATAAATTAAATTTTATCTACGTTGTATTTCTGATTTTATCAAAAACGATCTTGGTCAGAGAGTTTGTAATTCTATTTTATATAAACTATTATATACTATTATAACTTTTATATAAAATAATTTTATATAATGATATATGTCTATTGTTATATAAACTACAAAAGTTTTACAAACTTTTTTAGCTTCTTTAACCAATTTTTAAAAAAATATAGAAAATTAAGACTTTTTCAGTGTAAAGCGGCTGTGGTTTTTAATAAAATTTAGGAAACCAAAATTGATAGTTTTATTTTTATGAATTATCGGGAATAATCCCGATAAGAGAGATTTTATGAAGAAAATAAATTATTTAGGTAAATTTTATTTTAAAATACTCTCAAAATCAAATATAGATTTTAAAGTTAGAATGAATTTTTTTAATTTATAGACTGCGTAGTGTTACGTAATCAGAAAACAAAAACGGAAAAACGATAGAGATCGAAACCGAATAACAGGAGGATGAAAGTCTTTTGACATATCTACAGAAGGGAGAATTTCGCTGCTATCAAATGTTTCAAGAAAAACTAGGTCGAACGGCCAAATTTTGAAATCCATAAAACATTACTGAGCTTTTTTGAATTTTTCATTCGTATTGAAAGGAAGCGTACAAGGTAAAAATTGTAAGAAAAGACATATATACTCGCATTAAAATATAATAGATTAAAGGACGTAGCTGATGTTTAATTAGAATCGATTATAACAGAGAAAAAACGATTGGAGTAGACCATCAAACCAGATTACAGAAATCAACCGACGGATTAGCAATGGGCACCCATTATGTAGCTTCTACGACTACGTAAAAAATGAATTTAAGTTTCCATTTGTAATAAAGTAGTTGTTGATCACTTTTCCTGGCAAAAGAATTTTCTAAACTGTGATTTCAGAAGCGGGAGAAATAAGTTATACTAGTACATGAATAATAGTTTTAATTATTCTTATATACAACGTAAGTGGAATACTACAAATTTAAAAGTTTTTGTATTTTTTAACATTTTTTTCGTTTTAATAAATAATTTTTTTTTTGGAGTAGATTAATAAGTTTTTAGGCAACTATTAAATACAAATAAGATAAGTGCTTATAATTTTGAGATCATCAAAAATTGAACTTACTTGAAAATAATCAGAAAAAAGAACGTCGAGTGATAAAGATTCTACAAACAGTTTTCGGCGTGTGACAATTTACATGTGTAACACGATGTATATCCGCTGGTGAACTGATAACTTTTGGCAGGTTTGAACATTGTTTTTTGGATTGCTGTAATAAAAATTCAAAATTACGTCACTAATGTAAAGAACTTTAAAAAGAGAAAATAATATTACTTTTAAACTTAAAGAAACCCTCAAAAGCACTCATATCACGTGGAAAAATTGTTTATAAAAGTTTAGAATTTTAATAAAAATTGACAACTGATTTTTTGGATTATTGATTTTGATATTTAGCATTTTTACGAAGTATATTGAAAATCTGTAGCATTCGAATTCAAATTTTGAATGGACTTTTTTCCGAGAATTGTATATTGCGTAAATATGACATTTCTCCGACCAGTATTTACATAATTGTAGGCGATAATTTAAAGAGGTTTCACCAGAAAATTGTGAAATTTTCAATAATTTTTTCTAAAACTGCGTGGTTATGGAACGTCAAAAGTGTACTATCTGAAAAACAGCGTGCGTTTTTAATTCTTTAAACTTTAAAAAATCAGTAATACAGAATAGAAAAAGGTAATGAAAACAAAAAAAAGATTTAAAAAATATGCTAAATGAACACATGAAATGAAGAAATTACGATTTAAAACTTAATATTTTCATCAAATTTACAAATAATTATTTTATGATTTAATTGTAGTTAAGAATTGTTAGTGTTTGAGAGAAATCGAGAGTCTGGCCTGAGGTAGTGATTTGAAAAGAAATTAAAAAAACACTAGACTCTGTTAAATTAAATTAAAACTCAGTTATTAGGTTACGTAGTCAAATGTAGACAAAAAGAAAAATTATTTAATATATATATGTTAGATAACAATATAAATTCAATGAAAGCAATTACAAAAAAATATATACACTTGAAAAGAGCTAAAGTCATTTTGAAAACGCAAAAAAATATAAGTCTTGAATTAAGTTCTTTTTACTAATAACCAAATAAACAAAACTGAGAATGTGTCCATGTTTCACAACACTTCTTTTTTTTTACTTGAAAGTAGACGATAAAGAATGTCTTCAAACGTGACTAAATATCGTTGTTGTAGAAATTTGTTTAATATATGTGAACATTTCATATTTCATACTTAAAGCAGAAACTACTATTTTACACATGACTGAGATCAGGTGAGAGTTAATTTACATGCAGTTACGACATGAGTTACCGAGTGGTTTACATGAAACAATATTTGTATTTTAGAACACTATTAAATTAAAGATGGCTGCGACCCCGACCAAAAACCGAACAGTTAGTTATTCCATTATTAAATTACCATTAATTTAAACTATTCTAATTAGATTTTAAACGGATTTTCACCTAATATAAAAACGATTGTTTATCGAAAGAATTTTCAAGAATTCGATTGTACCTATAATTCTAAACGGCTGGAAATTACCGTTCCTAACTGAAACGATTAATTAATTTACTAATGATTTTAAAAAATGGAATTTTTGTACGTTTTACTGGAGAAAATATAGCTGAAAAAATGTTCAGATATTTTCTCCTTTTAATTTTAAATAAAAATAAATAACTGAACATTTCCTTCTCTAATTAAATGTTTTATTAGCTTTAATTTTGAAGCACTTTTTTAACAAATAAATAAATAATTACGATGACAGTGTTTTACGTAAAAAAATTATAGAAATATTTTTTGAAATTTTGCCAGGACTTCTTTCATCGGTTTCTTCCATTTGTATCTTTTTAAATAGCCAGAGCTAAAATAACAATTCTTCGTAGTTAATTGTGTATTCTTTTCTAATCTAGTCTATCTTATTTTCTGTTCTTACAGCTAGCATTATCGATAAGAATTTTATTTAAAAGAGAAAAGGAAAAACCTTAATCGAATTTCTACAGGCTATTTGATATTAATAAATATTCTTTTAAAATGTCCAACTTTAGCTGTACGATACGGTAAACCAGATTTAAGGCGACCGGATCACGTTTAATAGATACGAACAGTTGTTTAAGTTTTCGGTAGAATTTCGAATGCGTTTCCTCGGGGTAAGACTATTTTTAATTTAATACAAACATTATTGTTCGTACCCTGTAAGGGTTAAAGATATACAGCAGTATATTTTATTATATAATGTATATTTAAGATTTGTAATTTTATATTAATAAAAAAAATACCTTCCCAAAATGCCGTCGTATGAATTCGTTGATGCACATTAAAATGACGCATTTCGATACATACCATTGGATTATCATGGAGGCTTTTAAATATATTAACAATATGTAATTTTACATTAAAAAGCACATAAACCTTAGGTTTTTTCTTAAACACGGTTACAGAACTTTGTTATTTTTTTAAATCATTAGATACTATTTTAAGAAAATTAAGAATGATAAATATGTTATTGTTTGGAAAAATATGCCAAGGAATTTTTGAAAAACAATTAATGAAAAATAATCTGCTATTTTATCTTAAATCCCTTGATGTTTCTTAAAACGTCTATTTCATAGGAAGAAAAATTTAAACGCAAGACATAATTCGTTCGTTAATTTTAATACACTGTATAACCAACCTATTTAAAAACAAAAATTTAATAGATGTTTAACTTATATCGATTATTTAATATACAAATTTTGAAATGTGTTACAATTTAGTCTTAATGAATCGGGTCAAATCCGAGATCCATAACCTTTAAAACTTATCGAACCCCACGATGACATTCAAAACCTATTCAACCTAAGATATACGTTAGGGAGAAAGAGTAGTGAGGCTGGAAGGATGGAAAAGGAGGTAAAGAGCTCTATTCAAGAATAATTTTGGTAAACCAAAATATCTGGTCGTTAGTAGAGAGGATGGGAATTTTTCGAGGATAAGTCTATTCCTTATCGCTCGAGAGATAAATAATTGTGCTGGAGGCCCAGAAAAGGAAATCCCTAAAACATACAACGGACTTTACATATAGACGACAAATTACAACCAGTCGCAGAAGACTCTTGGACTAATGAAGATAGGTGAGTTTGCTGTACGAGTTGATCCACACAGCACCCTCAATACCTCAAAGGGTGTTGGGGTGTACGGAGCCGGAGATTGTAGAAGAGTTGACACCTCAGGAAGTTATTGAATGCCAAAGGCTGAACATGAGGAGGAACGGCAAAGTTCTTCCATCTGCATCTCATGTCCGTACTTTCAATAAACCAAGCCTCCCGGAGAAAGTGCGGGCAGGAATACACCGTCAGGACGTGCGGGCTTTTGTGCCGCAACCCATGAGATGTTTCAGGTGTCAACGTTTTGGCCACACCGTTGTTTGGTGTGAAAGGCCACAAATATGCATGTGTGGTGAGGAAATTCACGAAGGAGAACCATGCAAGGATCCTCCTTCAGATGTAAACTGCAAAGGACAGCATTCCTGTAGATCAAGAAACTGTCCTATTTACAAAGACGAGGTGGCTATGCAGGAAGTCGAAACCCTGCAGAAGGTCAGCTACTTCGAAGCAAAGAAGATTGTAAGCGCACGCAAGCCTAGAGAAACAACAACTTATGTCCAGGCTGCGGCTGCGGTTCCTGCTCCAACTGATGTTGATACAGACCAGCTTCTCGGCAAACTTGGCCCCACGTTGGCTACCATGATTGAGAGAATAGTAGATAATAGAATGAAATCTCTCACTCACAAGGAATTTAAAAAGCCTTTGATAAAAGTACAGCCTCCACAGGCTACGTCGACTATGAATAAAAGCGAATCTGACAAGACACCTACTAAACCAGAGGTAAAAGTAAGTTTGCGTGACATATTGGATGATGGTGCAAGGAGAGTGACTGCTTCGCAGACTTCTACGGAGGCTCCCAAGCCTCCTACAACCGAGATGGACTCTAAACCACGGAGGCCACAAAAACTACACAGGGGAAACCTGTTTCCTCCCTGATTGAGGCAGTGACTAGTGCAACTCCTAATGCGGGGGTCTCTGAGGTTGCCGCCTCTCAATCGGCGCCTGAACTAGGCGCCGATCCATGTTCATCGTCGTCCGCGGCTTCGATGGTGTCCGATTCGGAGGGCGGGAGCTATGCCAGCGATGACTTCCTTATCGAACACGAAGCTGTTTGACAAATGGAAAAGAAGAGGAAGAAAGGATAGCCGAAAGGTAAACCAGGAAATTAATAATTTAAAAAATTAGCGAGTCGATAATTCAATGGAACATTAATGAATGTTTGTCAAACATCCATGAGCTCCAACGCTTGGTGTATGATATAGACCCATTTGTGTATGCCTGCAAGAAACACATTTCTGCCGAAATAAAAATTTCCAATTAAGAAGATACAATATATTTAGGCGAGATCAAACGCCAAATATAAGAGTTAGAGGTCGAGTAGCCATATTAACATCGACTAGAGCTACCACTGAAGCTGTTGATCTAAACGCAAATCTACAAGCGTCCGCTTCAGATCACTATCTGTTGCATATACTTGCCGAATTTTGATTGGAAGGAGGATGATATAGCACGATTAATTGCTTAGCTTCCGCCCCCCATATTAATGGTTGGTGACTTCAATGCACATAATTCTCTTTGGGGGTCCGATCGAGTAGATCCCTAGATCCCCCTGGAAGAGAATTGGAAAAGTTCCAGCCGAATTCTGATTTCATTATCTTAGATGGTTCAGGAACGTTTTTTAATGCCAGAAATGGATCGACGTTCTGTAAAGATCTAGCACTTATAAGTGGATTGATAGCACCGAGTTACACTTTCCATGTTTTAGAGAATCTACATGGAAGCGATAATTTTCCGGTGCAAATTGTAACTGACGTTACAAGAAAAATATATCCCATCTCTAAAAGAGGGCTGTTTGATAAGGCAGATTGGACGAGCTTCACAGCTAGGACGATACTCCCGGAAACAACTAGAGTTATTGAAGCCGATGTCGACGCTATAACTAATACCATACTTGACTCAGCATAAAGATATATTCCCAGAACATCTGGGAAACTCAAGAAGCGACGCGTTCCGTGGTGGAACAATGAAATAAGTGAAGCTATTAAAAGAAAGAAAAAAGTGTATAACGCTTTTAAGAAACGTCCAACATTAGAAAACCTAATTGCCTTTAAAAAATACAGGGCGTATGCAAAAATACGTATGACAAATGCTAAACAACGATCCTGGCAGCAATACGTGTCATCCATTAACAGAAATACGACTGCATCAGACGTTTGGAAGAAAGTGAGAACTATTTGTGGGCGTACAAACTTTACTCCCTTAACTTGCCTTCAATATGAGGTTAGAGATACTCCAAACGAAATTGCAGAGTTACTAGCCAATCGTTTTAAACAAGCAAGCAAAACGGCTAATTACGATGAATATTTCAGAACACAAAAAACAGAACTTGAAGGTCTGCTAAATTTTACAAATGAAATCAATTATTCATATAATGTACCATTCAAAATAGAAGAATTTATGAAAGCGTTGCAGAAAGCCGGCAACACAGCTGCTGGTCCGGATGAAATAAATTATGTCATGATCAGACAGCTGAATACCACTGCAAAACGTTGATTGTTAGAACTATATAATCAGATATGGCGGGATGGAATGTACCCGCAGCAGTGGAAAAAAGCACATATTATTCTAGTTCCAAAGAAAGATAAAAATCTAACAGATCCCAATAGTTGCCGTCCTATTTCTTTGACGTGCGCTATGAGAAAAGGTTTTGAAAAAATGGTAAATAATCGACTCGTTTGGATTTTAGAAAAAGAAAATCTGTTATCCTCACATCAAGCAGGTATCAGACAATACCACTCAACTAGTGATCAAATGATTAACTTAGAGAACAAAATATAATACAGGTTTATCACAAGAAAACATTGTGTCCGAGTCTTCTTTGATCTTCAGAAGGCATTCGATATGACCTGGCGACATGGAATAATGCTTCAAATACATGAATGGAGCATTCGTGGTAATATGCCAGTTTTACTCAGCAACTATATGAACGACCGTACTTTCCAAGTACTCGTCAACAACGAATATTCATCAGAAAAAAGATTGGAAAATGGCATACCACAAGGCCCGCCGTTGAGCGGTACCTTGTTCACGATCGCCATCAATAAACTAATATTAGCCATTCCAGCAGAAATCAGCAAAAGTGTTTATGTCGATGAACTGGCAATTGTGTATGCCTGTATGCATGCAAAACTACAACTTTGGTGAAGTACAAATTGCAACGAGTGATAAACGCCCTCAACGAAGTTGCGAGGAATAATGATTTCAAATTTTCACCAGAGAAAATTTTCTCTGATGAGAAAGAAGTGGTGGTAAGAAGTGTCTACACTTCTATAGGAAGAGAATTCCTCACCGAAGTCCTGTTTTGACCATCGACGACTAGCGGCCTTGTCAACGGCGGAGGGCTGGATGGACATTCAAAATTTAAAGATTTCTGTGCCCAAGACGAATTTTATGCTTCTCTAGGGTGCAAACAAATTATCGTACAGTCGAAACCCCCACATTAAGTATAAAGGCTGTGTAATAAGCCGAGTGAGAGTTCATAAGTTTTGTTTGATGAGAAGTTGCTGTTTAGCAACTATATTAGCCAAGTAGCGGCGGACGCCGTCTCAGTGATGCACAAACTTAGGAGGATTGCTCGGAAGGACTATGGATTGTCTGTCCGTCAAATGTACTTGGTTTACCGAGGTGTCTTCGAAAGATCTCTTACGCGGCGCCCGTTTGGGCACATAGGATAGATATGAATAGAACACTTGTTCAAAATTTAAGGAGTTCCCAGCGCAGAGCCTTAATTGTACGCACTGGTGTTTTTAAAACAACCTCCTACGAGGCTACCACAGTATTGGGAAAGGCTCTCCCAATCGATTTAGTGGTGAAAGTTCGGGCAGCCTTGTGGAGATTGCGAAGAGATAGGGAGGCCGAGATATTTGGGATGCGGTTTCGGGCCGGGCCAGTACCGGAACGGAACGGTGTTCACAATGCACCGGATCTAAATTTCATTCAGTCGCCCATCTCCCGCCTGCGGAAGAGGCTGCAGAGTCTCGCAATGGAAGCACGGCAGCTGGAATGGGACACTACGACTAAGAGAATATTCCTGTTCAAGTTTATACGGGATCTGGGGAGATGATATGCCTCGAGTTCGTTTTTAAGGGCAACGAGTGCCCAGGTGCTCACCAATCATGTTAATTTGAACCAATATCTGTTTCGGTTCCTTCTGGCAGCTGATGAGCTGTGCCTCTGCGAGGAGGTCCAATCAAATGAACACCTGATGTTGGACTGCTCTGCTCTTGGTGGGGGGGGGGGCAGAGACCGGGCCACCCTAGAACTTAGAGTCAAGGGGAAAATTGGCAACTCACAAGCGGCGAGTCAATGTGGCGAGAGCCGCATTGTCGGACCGTGTGGGAGTTCCTTGATGCGGTTGCTATGTTCAACCGACATCAGTAGGTTACTTAAGGGAAAGACTCCTAACGCACTGCTGTGGGAAGCTAACCTTTAGATATATGGCTGACCACCAGCCAATTAGGGCTCCAAGCGCTTTAATATGGTGGACAGGTACTTGCTGGTATCCAGCGACCTAGGCGTGGTAGCGAATTGCTGTCTAGACAAAGTAAATTTTAATTTACGGATGTCATAAATATTTTTAGTAGTTGACGGGGTGCGCCTACCCATCTTAGTTAATATAAGACAAGTGAGCAGTTGGGACACGTAAGCCGGTGGTGTATGGCACCGCGATTAGTCCGCTCACGCTGTTGGGTAAGCTCTAGGAGCTATTTAGGACACTGGTCGCTAAACTGTTTCGTGGCTCAGTAGCCATTTGTGGCACAGACATTCGGTCTTATGCTTTAGGGCGACCGAATGAGGCTGTGGCGGAAAAATGCCAAGCAAAATGCATATAACCATCGATAGTCGTCGATGGTTATATGACCACCGACGACTATCCAATAAAATACAATTGCGAGTTTTAGGTCTGTTACTGGATAAATCCCTTACATATATAGGACTTGATTGATAGGTGCAAAACAGCCATAAAAATTATTAAATCTTTATCCAACATCAATTGGGGCTTAGATAAAGATAAGATAGAGTTTGACCACGGATGTATTGCATATTCATCCGCTAGAAAGTCGCATTTACGAAAGTTAGACGTAATTCATAATAGCGGAATAAGATATGCCACAGACGCATTCCGAACAAGTCCGGCGAGTAGTCAAATGTCGGAAACCGGAATAATGCCACTATATTATAGAAGAGACATCTTATTGCCAAGATATGCGACAAATATATGGGACTTTCCTACCCATATAAATAATAAAACTTTCAACAATCATCCTTTGGTTGCATTATATGAACATCGTGCTACCTATTCCAGACCAGCCGGAATAAGGTATCACGAATTGACAAGAAAATATGAAATTGCTTTACCAGAGACATTAGCAATTTTTACAGGAGAAATACCGCCATGATTTTTGCCATGGCGGTATTTCATGGCGGTAGCCTTGTATTTACCACTGGTAAAAACCAGTGGTAAATACAAGACTAGATCTCTCTCGTAGAAAAAACAAAAGAGAAGCGAGCAGTAATCATCCAACAGGAATTTTTGTCAACTGTCAGTAATTATGAAGAATACATTAAAATTTATACTGACGGTTCTAAAACCGAATATGGTATTGGATGCTCCATATAATGGAAAAGCCCATTTTTTAAAATTGTCAGATATGGCAACTATTTATACGGCAGAACTTATTGCTATACAGCAATCTACTCGCTACTCGGAACACTTCTGCGAAGAGAGAGTGCTAATTTGTTCCGACTCTATAAATGTACTTACTGCAATTCGGAACAAGAACATTAAGGATGTTCTTATTGAAAACATTTTGTTTATTTTGTCCGTTTTAAATAAACGAGGACTGCGATGTGTATTTGTATGGACTCCAGGGCATGCTACTATTGCAGGGAATAAAAATGCAGACGAAGCTGCCAGAAAGGCGACAGTCTGTGATAACCTGGATATAATTCCTGTTCAAGTGGTAAATGTTAAAAATTGTCTAACCAATTCAATAAGAAACCGGTTAAGTAATGATTAGAAAAGATTAAATACAATGCTACACTCAGTTAAAACTTATCCATATAAATGGAAGAGCGACGTGAAGCTCTTGTTCTCACCGAGAACAAGTGGTGGTGACCAGACTTAAAATCGGTCACACGCGAATAACAAATTCATATTTGTTAACCGGCGAAGAAAGACCAATCTGCGGTGTTTGTAATAAAGCACTTACAGGAAGCATCTAATGGAAGAGTGTACCACATATGAGGACCTCAGAAAGAGGTTCGGTCAAAGAAATCGTATTGCTACTGATTTGAGAAATGGAAATGAAGAAAATATAGTTGCGGATCTGCACGCCAGTGGACTATTAACAAATCTATAAGGAAAGTCAACCTGTGTTAAGAAATCTCTAAACGAAGTAATTTAATTTTATATGTATGTATTTTAATTTTTATATGTATAAAAAAAATGGGGAGTCTTGAAGCGTGGCAGTTATATGCCGGGAGGTAGCCCTCTTGCCTAGGGCGCCCGGGCTCGCCTTCACGCAAGAGTGGGGGAGTCAGGGCGTATCCGATGATGGCATGGGAAACCTTCGAGGGTGGACAGATGGCGTGGGGCAAAGGGTATGCGCAAGGCATGCATGGAGCTAGCTAGGTCAGGACCGGGAAGGGCAGCCTCCCCGCCAGGGGTTCTTTGGCCCTCTTGAATAGGTGGTCGAAATGCTCCTATGACGCGAGGGTGACCCTGATGGGTAACGTCCTACGGGACAATTTATAGGGGGGAGTCAACTGCCACGGCATCCTAGGGCGACTGATGTGCTGCTTAATGGCGGTTCCGGTTGCCCCGGAGGTGCTTAAATAAAACAAGGGATATAAAAATGAAATGTTGGTATTGACAAGCCGTTCTTTTTCATTTATATCTTCGTGTTTTATTTATTATTTTTAATTTTAATATCGGGGCCCTTTACACCCTTAAGTGTTTTTAGTGTTTGTTTAAATGTTCTGTCTTGTCTATTTTGGTGTTTTTTAAATAAAATGTAAGGGCCCTTTACACCCTTACATATGACGAATCTGATTGCGATTTATACCCTATTTTAAAGAATGTGATGAGGGCTAATGACCGGTGAAGTCGATGCCCATATAACAAAAAAAAAAAATAATAATAATAATGAAATATGTCAGAAAATAACAAAAACCTGTAACCAAACAGTCGATGGAGAGATTTGCTTTGTAAGTCTGCTTGGAATTGGTTGAAAAGTTCCTTAACATTTGTGTCTGCATCCGTAAAGCATCACTTTACTAAACTTATTCTTCTTTCAACGAAGTAACAATATGCACTGAACCCATTTAAGTTTTTTATCGTTAATGTTAGGTTGGATAATTTATTGTAACTATGATATTCCGGTTTTGAAAACATTAGAAAGATTGCTGTCGGACAGATTTACCCATACACATATTAATTGTTTTATATGTAACGTATTCCGTTTTAAATACATATAAAACGAGTGATAAATTGTTCGAAAAAGAATTTAAAATTGAATATTGTTTAAACGCGTGCAATAAATGAAGGTTAGGAATTTTTAAAGTTTATCTTAAAATAACTCGGACGATTTATTTTTTAGTACATCGATGAAATTTACACTGCTGTACGACAGTAAAAATCTCCCGTAAATAAGTAGTTAAATTTTCACGAATTACGCCATCCACCGGTCAAACCGAATTATTTGCACTGTTCAATCGTATTTTAAAAAAATGTAGAAACTATTTCTTGATCTTTTCAGTTTTACTTTATATAAGCCGACTTTCAACTTATAAAAATATGAAATAGAGTATTCGCGGCCTGTATGCAGAATTAGTTTTTCAGTTCCGCTTAAAAATTGTTTAATATTTCTATATGTTCCCATTCGGCTCAAAATAACGGTTATGAAAATGTATTTAGCACGTTTTCTAGTACATTTTTTAAACGTAATCTTTTTTCATTCTGTAAATTATTTTTTTGACAAGAAATTTGTATATGATGAAAAGGTTCAGCGAAACTTTTAAATAATTTTTAGGCGAGTGGTGGATGCAAAAACGACAAATAATTCATAATTTTCCCATCGATTAAGTAATCGTAGAAAAACATTATAGATAAAGGGTGTGATTATTTCAACATTTTTTTAGATCTAATGCCGGAGAAAAAATTATACAATACGCGAGATCAACCGTAAAGGGTTTTGGATGGATCAAAAACAAAACATGTGTGTTAATAACAAATTTCTACCCCCTTCCTTTTTTAATTATTATTTTATTTTATTAATGAGAGGAAGCGGAAGGGGCCTATTTTTACAATTTTGGGTTACCATGTGGAAGACTTACGAAGGAACTAAGTTTTTTAATGAATTTTTGGTTTTATGATCCGAAAATTGCAAATAGATGTTTGACGTGTGATTTATTAATATTAACGTAAACTAAGATCCTTCATTTAATAGCGATTTAAATCTAAAAACACATATCTGTTCAGAAAACATCTAAATTGTTCATAGGTTTTGAAAACGTGAAATTTTTAAGTTGCAATTCCTTTTATGTACACGTAAAGTAGTCGGACTTACAAATCAGACTTCAGACTTTTAGGTTCTGCGTTTCTGCTAAAATTTCTGCTGACATTCTATGCGGGTTATTCCAATTTTCTCTGTAAGGGTTTCAATAAATCCTAAAAAATATACTTTATACCATTCTCTAGAAAGAAAATTAAATAATTAAACTACAATTAAAAATAGGTAAGTTTTCTCAGTAATTTTTCTGAAATATCACTAACTAGTAAATAGAAAATAATAAAAACATTTATCTTTTTATTTTTTTTAACCGTACATAAATATAAAACACAAAAAAGCCATTAAAAAAGACGTTGAAAATCTGGGGTTTTATTTTAATTGTGATTAAACATTTTAGGGTATATTATAAGACTTACGAAAATCCTTTATTCCTTGTTAAATTGTCTTACTTAAGATGATTTAAAAAATTTTAAGACGGTCTTTACTACCGTAAATTATTCGTAATACGATCCAGATAAAACCATTTTGAAGCCAAAGGTTATAAAAAGATCTAAAATCAGTGACTAATTGAGCTAAGGGTCAACAGATTTGATCCCTAATAACAAAAGCGCTTCTCTCGACCGTTCTTTTCTTTCCTGTCAACACTGCAAATAAGATATATCGATCTATATTTATCAAAACTACGTTAGAAAAATCTAGCTATACACGTCAGCAATATTTTACTGATGAATAGGGAATAAAAAATTATAACTACCGTGCGAAATTTCTCAATTATTTTTTATTGTTGTAAAGATTTTTTTATAATTCTCGGAACATTTTTTCAGCACTTTCTACTAAAATAATCCACCCAGATAAAATATTCTGATTATCAAAATCTTAGAAACTGTATTTCTAAAAGAAATAATTTATTATATTAAAATTTTAATTTTCTCGCATTAGAGATACATTTTTTAATAGCGTTAAAGATTCTAATCCAATTTTCGTTTTCAGTTAAAGATTTAATCCAAATTTCGTAGTTCGTCAGATGCAGATATCGTTATACGAACTAGGGTGCGTGTACAGCTATTTTTCAAGATGGATTTTAACCGATTCGGGGATCATAAAAACGTAAGATCACAGAAAATCGATGTCGATCTTTTCCCTGATTTTTCATTTTCGTTAGATTCCCTTATCGGAAATTAAAATAATTACTTTTCTTATATTGAGAAATATAAACCCCTCTACTATAAGATTACTTCAAAAATGGTTATGTTAACTTATTAGAGGCTTATTTTCAAAAAAAAAAAAAGTATTACGTCAATTTTTAAAATAATCATCTATTACCTTTGAACGCGTTAAATATTTCCCAAGTTGTACAATGTTTTAGTTATCTATAAGACCCAAATTCGAGTAGTTGAAGTAGTTGAAACTATAAAAAATATCTTAGCATGTTTTAATTAACGGCCTAAACATTTTTAGAAAGTCTAAAATCAGATCTATTTCTACTTTGAAAGTCCTAAATCTTTAATTTTATTTTATTTCGTTATTTAAAAAAATTCTTTGTTGATATATTATAAATAATGCATCTCGAAATCGGATCAAATTGATTCTATTAGTCAATTAAAAATACTTATAAAGCAAATAATAAAATAAAATAGTAATAAAACTTCTTTTTATAAAGCTCGTACGAACTTTATTTCATTTAATTTGTTTTAATTAATTTTTTTTTACTTTATCGTCGGGAAAACTACTGTGGCATAATTCTTTCTTTTATTTCGACTTTCTTTAAAGCTGTTTTTCCGTTGATTATTTAACTATAAATATAGTGAAAGAGATAATTAGTGTCTGTACTCCATTAAAAAGGTAAATCTTCTTCTTTATGAATTCAAGGAAATACAATACCGTGGTATCGAAAACGTTAAAATTATTTGTATTTATTTTTTTGTATAAATTATTGTATTATTTGGTACGAATATAACTGTGTATATAATATAATCTTACCAGAAAAACATGTACTCTTCTACAGAGAATTAAAAAATAATTTACAGCATTTATTTATAGTTTTTATATTCTATAACAGTTTTCATTTAGATAATCACAGAGTTAAGAATAATGAAAAAAGACTAACAATAAAATAAAAAAATGATGCCAAACATTAATTTTAAAATTAATAACAATATAAAAATATTCTGTGCATCATAAAAATTTTTAAATAATATTTTACGATTTAATTTGATGGGGCTAAACTATTCTGATCGATTTTATCAGTAGAACAGAATAAACTGCAGTTTTTAACAATTAAGTGACTTAAACTACGGTCTATGGCCCCCTAACTTCTGTGAACATTGCGGTACATTGTGACTTTGTCCGGATGTATGAATAATTTTGGTAGAAAGGTTTTAAATAACACAGTTTAACGCGACAAAAGCGCAGGGAGCCCTTTTATAAATTGAAATTATCTTTCACTTTCATAATGTTTACCGTGAACTAAGATAAATCGCTAAAAACTGTAATCGGTAAAAGAGAAAGGCCAAGATTTTTTGGTACGTATGTTAACTTCTCCACCAAAAACTTCCTTTCTTCTGAGATTGAAGAAAAAATTTTAACATTCTCCTTAAGTCAGTTCTTATGATAAAATGGAATCATCGGAAAGAAACGAACCGAAATACATAGATGTCTAAAATGATAGAGACTGAATATAAATTGAGTAGATTGAATACTATTAGAAGTGATGTAATTATATATTACATTGGAAATACGAAAATAGTAATTTATGTTTATTATTATCTGATTTATTTTTTCTTTGTTAGTCATTTCAGCGGTTATATGCACTTTTACTTGTTTTTGTTCTGCACCGATCTCTAAATCCGTATTTGTTACATTCTATCTGTTTTACGAGTGGGTTTATATTCTAATCTTCGATTACCGTTACAATCTCTAACCCTGGATATCTTTATCTTTAAATACGGCCCACCGACTTGTTTAGTCAATTTTTTTTTTCATTTTTGATTAATTAAAAAAATCTCTTTATCTGTTTCCAACATTCTCTTGTGCAACAGCGTATTTTAAAAATTTCTTTCTGGTTTTCTTACGTCGTTTATTATTATAAAAAACTATACATAAGTACATCTCACCGTACGGAGATATACTATGCGATTTGGTTTTTGTTCAGACAAAATCCTTTAAATAATTCCTAATTCTGTGTTTAAAAATAGTAGATGATTTCTGCAAAAAAGCTCGGCAGTCTTGTGCAAGTACGTCTCCTGTTTCTCCTGTTTGTGCTTCTAACTACCCTCCTTACTTTATACGTTCTTCGCAGTCTTCAAAGTTGCATATAAGCGATAAGTCCCGTCGACCACCGACGTATTTTATTCTGTTAACTTTAATGTTTAATTCATTAGCTTCCTTTCTGTCGCATTTATTATTATTTTTATTCTTATAATGACAACGTATAAACCGGTTTGAAAATTACGAACAAGATTATTCTATGCGATTACTAAAATTTATTAACCGGTGTATTCAAATAAAAATAATTTTTTTATGTTACAGGAGGTGACAACAACCTACAATCCTGCGGTGAAACATCGGTTAGTATCAGTTATTCTCCGGAGCATCAACACCCAGTATTAACTAATGCCAACGCGACACTAGAAATGAAACAGTTATGGGAAAAGTTCAACGAGTTGGGCACGGAAATGATAGTTACAAAAGCCGGAAGGTAAAATTAAAAAAATATATAATTGTTTATTTTAGCATACGATTTTTAAGTTCTGAAGTTACAGAAACGAGTCGCCCGATTACTGTTTAGTATCGGTGAACACGAATACGTGCATAAACAATTAATAAACTGGAAATCCTCAAATTTACGTTTTATTTATAAATTCGGCGTATTTAAAAAAAAAAAATTAAAAAGTAACAATTTTCATTACTGTCGAACCAAACGACCGAACTATTTTCCAGTTACACAGCATGTTAAATTCGACCTAGATCAAATTATTCTTTCGTTGCAAACTCTTGTTAAGTATCCAGACCGCTTAAGAGATTTACAAAAAACAAAAAAAAATTATTTAAAATTTAATTTAAGGATTTCCTTTCTGTAAAAACAATATTACTTTTAATCGGTGATTTTTAAATAGAAATAGTTAACTATACCTGAATTTACTGCATTTACTTTAATTTGTAGTGTTTTCGTTTAACAGCGAACTGTTTTAAAAATTGTTGTTTTATTTTTCGGATTTTATTTATTTAATACCTTCATAAATTTGCTTTTGTATTATTATTATATATAATTGTTAATTTTAAGTAATAATATGGGTTATAACCGCTTTTCTTATTATTAACGAATTTTATGTTTTTCGATGGTGCTGTAATAGAAATTTTTGGTGGTTTTCCTCTCTTGATCCGGGCAAACGGACAGTTACAATTTGCTACAATCCTTTGCTATAGTTTAGAGTAGCAAAGAATTTTGATCACGGACATAGTTCATCCGATCGAATAACATTTTGAAATTTCTGAAGGTTATTCTACGTGTTCGTTTAAAATTAGGAAAGCATACATTTTTTTTCATAAATACAAAATATCAACAAAAATTCGCTATCGGAAGCAGGCATGAGAAGCTTACTTTCATTTAAATGTTTTTACTTTCATTTAAATGTCCTTCTACAAAGTCACTGTATTTTGCATTGTAAGTTTATTTTTGTTTGTACGCAATACATTTTAAATGTTTCAGGAGGATGTTTCCAACATTCCAAGTTCGATTATCCGGCCTAGATCCCAACGCTGAATATATGTTAATGATGGATTTTGTCCCAGTAGATGAGAAACGTTACCGATATGCGTTCCACAGGTAATATAAATTACGGTCTCAGTCCTTTTCTCATGATTTTTATGTTTGTTTATCTATGTATATTTATGATGTATATTTTTAACTATTGGTGTCTATTAACTTATTTCTTATTTAGTAATCGGTGATTGTTAATACATAAAAATAAAATTATTTAACAACACATTTTAAGTGCTAAACTAGTGAAATTCGCTTATTTTAAATTAAAAATTAGTATTTTGAGTTTGCTTTCACAAAATAATAATTTTATTTCTCTTATCAGTTGTACGCCCTTATAGTTGTACCCTTATTAGTTGTTTGTCTAGGTAGTGTTGTGTAATTTTCAGGGTTATATTTTTGATTAAATTTTTTAATTTCCTTTTTGAAGATTTGTAGGTATATTCCAAAGAAATTTTAGCGACCTGCAGGAGAGACAGAGCTTAATAAACAGTAACGTCGATGTTTTTTTTCGGGAAATTTTAACCATTTAAATGGCGAATACATAATCGCGTTGCAAAATAAAATGGATGCTCAAAATCTTGTGAAATAGATAAACATAATCAGACAAAATTATTTTTATTGATCTGAAAATTCCAATATAGATAACAAATAAACGATAATGATGGTCTACCTTCTACCAGTTGTATTAAGAAAAAAATTAAGAGTGTTTCTTATTAAGGGACACGAATAGTTTGATCGATTGATTTTTATGATACTTCAATGTCTTCAGTTATTTGATACAAATTTGCTGAACTTGAATCGGGATCGTGGGCAGCTGTGTTCCTTGTTCGAGTAGTCGGTATACTTGTAGATTATTGCTCGCCAATCTAGGTTAATCAGAACCTGATAGTAGAATAGCGATCGGATAATATTATCGATAGCGCTAAAGTAGCTGAAAACTTGATGATCTGGCCTCGAACGGTTAATCTTCCTCGAGGGGAAGCAAGCAATCTATACACTGATTATTTTCAAACACACCGGTTAATTTCTTCGAAGGAAACACAGAATAGAATGATTGAAAAATGAAAAAAATCGATGATATCTATACACTGATTATTTTCAAACACACCGGTTAATTTCTTCGAAGGAAACACAGAATAGAATGATTGAAAAATGAAAAAAATCGATGATATTTACACACTATACAAGAATGAATTTAAATAAAACTGAAATTTTAAGGGCTTTCATTTTATAAGGTACCCAAGAAATCTATTATTGATTCGATCACAGTTTTGTTGTTTTTCAGAAAGCAATTTTTTTTTTGAGATTGCAAACAAATAATTTTTATAGCGATATATATTTCTATATATATAAAACTAAAATTTTTCTTCAGTCAGGAACATAAAAATCTCCATGGTTAACTGAAATAAGCCCGATCGACAATAAAACCTTCCCGAAACGAATCCTGGAATCAAAATCTATATTTTATGGGTTTTTGTGACTTGAATACAATTCAATTATTTAAATCGACTTTTTGAAGTCGGTGGTAAATTAACATAAATAATCGATCTTCAAAGAACTATTCAGATGAGTTTAAAAAGTCGAAATTTTTTTTTTTTTTTTTGTCTTCAGTCCTTTGACTGGTTTGATGCAGCTCTCCAAGATTCCCTATCTAGTGCTAGTCGTTTCATTTCAGTATACCCTCTACATCCTACATCCCTAACAATTTGTTTTACATATTCCAAACGTGGCCTGCCTACACAATTTTTCCCTTCTACCTGTCCTTCCAAAATTAAAGCGACTATTCCAGGATGCCTTAGTATGTGGCCTATAAGTCTGTCTCTTCTTTTAACTATATTTTTCAAAATGCTTGTTTCTTCATCTATTTGCCGCAATACCTCCTCATTTGTCACTTTATCCACCCATCTGATTTTCAACATTCTCCTATAGCACCATATTTCAAAAGCTTCTAACCTTTTCTTCTCAGATACTCCGATTGTCCAAGTTTCACTTCCATATAAAGCGACACTCCAAACATACACTTTCAAAAATCTTTTCCTGACATTTAAATTAATTTTTGATGTAAACAACTTATATTTCTTACTGAAGGCTCGTTTAGCTTGTGCTATTCGGCATTTTATATCGCTCCTGCTTCGTCCATCTTTAGTAATTCTACTTCCCAAATAACAAAATTCTTGTCGAAATTCTAAGTCGAAATTTATAGAATTCAATCATATTAATCGTTACTCTTTAGTAAGTTTCTTAAGGTGAGTTTTTCAAGTTTACTTTACTTTTATTTTTTTAGTATTATCGCTATTTAAATTATATTTAATTTAGGTACATTAACAAAAATAAAAAGATAAGGTCCCATGAATTAAGCTGTTCTGATGGAAGGCAAAAGACAAGTAGTATCTTGAAAATCAGTATAGATAATAAAAAAGGGCTTTTCTCGATAAGAAAACCAGCGCAGAGAAAATCTCTGCGTGAACTTATAAACTACGCTTCGCGTAAGTTACTACTACCGAGCGTGAGCAGTCTGGAATGCAGTTTTTCGCAACCGCTACAGTAATAATTAAAAATTACGTTCAATTAATTAATTAAAATATATTATATTAAGAATAGTAATTCAGTGTTTTATACATCGCAAATAACCTTTTTGAGAAAATACTAAAAATATCATAAGTTATAAAACAACTTATACAATTAAAAAATTTAATATATTACTTATTTAATTTTTCTTTTTTCCTACCGTTGCAATTTAGAAATGTTATCCGATATATCCTACGCCGATTATAATAAATTGGTATAAGTAATTTTTTTTTAACAATGTTATTTTATTTGTAAATAATTTAGCATTACAAATCTAACAAAGCCTGTGCATTATCTATAATTATTAATTTTACTTTTATTTGTTTAATTTGATACTTTTGGGAGAGAACAGCACGTAGATGAAGCAGCGAAAAAGTTAGGAAATAATTCGAGAATGTAGTAACAATCCGCGGAGAAAAATAATTGCGTTCAAGATATTCTGTTAGTTATAAGCGAACTAAAAACGAATCGTATCGAACAGTGTGTATTTTATCGACGGAAAAAAGTTCAATTTAAATATCTACAAGAGTAAAACAAAGATAACGAGACGCGGAAAGGGAGAATATAACGATTAGATAAACGCTAAGTTATGCGACTAGCAAAAGAGTTGTAAAATGCTCACGCAAGCTATCCCGAGGCATCAAGGCCTAGTGAGTTAATTAATAGAACGGATCGTAAGGATAAATTTTAGAGAAAAATAAAATATTAGAATACACGAACTACGATATTCAAGGGTATGAAACCAGATATTCGAGAGTACCAAGATATTCGAGGTGTGTAGGCAGGCGATGTAAAAAAATACTCGCTAAAAATAGATTTATATAGTTAATCGGTCTAGTGACTTTCCACAAAAAATAAAACTGCAATAATTACGTCATATTTTCTTCGACAAACTCCCGCAAAGGATCCACGGTATAAAAATTGCCACACGGAACAAACCGCTTACCTTTTACAGCAAAAATCCTCGCTTTTCAAGCATACGGTAAGCGACTTGCATTTCAATTTTTAATTTGGGAGAACTTACACGAACGTCAGAACAAAAAAAAAATTTCCGCCCTGTAAATTTTGTTGCGAATTGATTTTACTGATAATTAAACATAACTTTACTTTCTTAAAATTCTTTAAGTAATTTCTATTGTAAATGTTTAACAGTTCTAGTTGGGTTATAGCTGGAAAAGCCGATCCTATATCGCCTCCAAGAGTCCACGTTCATCCCGATTCACCGGCGTCTGGAGCTCAATGGATGAAACAAATAGTCTCCTTCGATAAATTAAAGTTAACTAATAATCAGCTGGACGACAATGGACACGCAAGTATTTCCTGTATTATCAGTAAAATTAGTGGCTAAAAAAAAAGTATAAAAATAGTTGGTTAAATTAATCATTTGATGCTAATTACTTTAAGATGAATATATTAAAATTTTTTCAGGTTAAATATTCGGAACAGGTTTTTTTGGATAATACGGTAAGCTATATCTCCTCACGAGGATAATTATTTCACAACACTTGGAAATTATTAGCGAGTATCATCAATGAAAATTGAAAAGTATAAAATAAGGATAAATAAATCGTATTTAATTTACCGGTTCTTGTAGATAACTCGCTACACCCGGCGGTAAGACGCATAATGTGAGAGTTTGTCATTATCCTTATTATTAGCGTATGGCCGATGACTGTATAATAGTCGATACCGTGAAAAATATTTCCCGATCGTGGTAGACAAGGTGAGATTGCGCTTCAATTGACACGGTCGGGGGTCGTGTTTTACTCTTATCGGAAACACGATGGAAGTGATTTCAGTACAATGTTCTTTCTATCCTTTATATTAGCGCATATGATTGATAGATCAATAGTGTGAATACGGTAATTTAATACTGTCCGTTGTGTAAGATAGCTTATTACTTACCTTCGACTTATCGAACCTTCTGATATTAAATCTTATTCAATTAAATGTTTTATCGGTATCGTTTCGGTTAGTTTTTACGTTTTTAACTTATGTATTTTGTAATATAGAAGGAAGCAGACCGGAGACCGTTTGTAAGATGAGTATTATAACTCGTATAATTCTGCGTTTAGAATCATCCTCCAACAGCTTCATTTGTAATAATTAATAATAATTATAATAATAAATATATTGTGGAATTACTTTTTTAAGAAGGGAAAAATAAAATAGGAGAGATAAGAAAAGAAGAAATAGTTGAGTTATCCTTATCTATCAATAAGTATGGATTATACGAATTACTAAGCTGCAAATGTAGCGGTTGTGGTACCGTCAAATTAAACAATACTTTACTTTCAATATTTACAAATTTTATAAATGTTTTCACGTGTTCTTAAATACACAAACACACACGCACATAAAAAACCTTCGCTAAGCAGATTATGAAAAAAACGTTTAATATCATTTTTTGGTAACCTACAGTAATTTTTCAGTTACTTCGTTAATGCGATTTACTTGCAGAAGTAAAACTGATATCTAAATTTATCTGGATTTTTTTAAAACTATTTCTTTGCCGATTTTAATATAGTAGTTCCCCGTACTTTTAAAATGTTATAAAGGACTAGATATCGTTATGCAGCATTTAATGAAACAAAATAATGGGTGACCGATCAACTTTCAGACAGTTTTAATTTGTTTAAATATATTTTTCATGTTGTAGAAATACACAAGTTAAGGTTGTCTGATTATTAAGTTCTCACCAGGTCTTACATCGATAAGAAAATTTTGTCCGTCAACGAAAATATTTAAATGTAGTCTGAGGGCTCTGAATATTAATTATTCTATATTAAAGAGCTCCAAGTAGTAATTATTTTATATTAAAGAGCTACCGACTGCATTTATTCATTTTTTGGCAGTCGTGTTTTTTAATTTTTATAATTATTTTTATTATTTAATACTTTTTTAGTGATCATCGTGAGAAATTCACGATTCGAAAACTTATGTCTATAACGTATTTAACGTACTGAGCCAAGTGAGGAAACTGTAAACATTTCTATTTATTTATTTAATTGGCTTATACCAATCTAAACATACAAATTTCTCATGCGATTGAGTCTCTCGAGAGACTTTTTATCGTGCGTATTATACAGCAATTTTCTGGGATCCAAACAACTAATAACTAAACTCTCCAATTGTCTAACGCGACTCAGTGCTACTTAGGCCTGGCCCTTGGCGAACATGCAAGTGGTCAGATCTACGACAGCTCTATCTAGGGTAGTCCCTTGTATGCACAGTCACAGCCCAAAACAATATTAGCGGCAGCATACGCCGATCCTCTTTTCCCTGTTCCCCTAAAGCATCAAATTCGACTATAGTGGACTCGATCCTCAATCCGATGCCGACAGCGTTACCTCTAATCGTACTGTCATCAAACTCTACAAAGACCTTTTGTGGGAGCTCGCTGTGCTCAAGCTGGTCTCGGCGTAGCGCGCGCACACACTCACACTCACACACACATATTATATATATATATATATATATATATATATATATACAAGTGACACTCCCGGCAACGTAAAAATTCCAACGCGGGGTCATACATCTAAATCGGTTCGGCCGTTGAGCTGCTACGGTGGAACAAACAAACATATACATACATACCCCCTAAATACATTACGCTCATTTTTGGGCCGTGCCGTAATAAAAATCGTCTAAACACATTTATCAGACGATTTACTACCCGTAGGCTACTTAAAGACCGATTCAGACGGAATGAATGAAACGAAAAACTAAAAATATTTTTGTAGGCTTACGTTAGTAATATGTACTGGTACATATTACTAACGTAGGCCTTTGCGCATCAATAATGATAGAAATCGAGCGATATAATACAAAATTTTAAAAATTAAATTAATTTAGTAATTATAAAAGAAACATATTAACGTTCCAAGCCCCAAATCGAATGATCGTTGAACCTTTAAATTCTATCTCGCAGAAAACAAATCTATTTCAGATATAAAGGTGTTAAACACCACCATGGCCGTGCGTGAAAACTTTAAGAATCTTTATCGTGACTTTCCATAAAAGAGTTATGTCGGCTGCGATATTTATGCAGAACAGCAACAGATCGGTGTCGGTGCTTGTCACCCGTGCTATCTTTGCTATTATAAATGTGACGCTCGTAACATTTTTACACAACATCAATGTCAGTAAGACTCCTGGGTGGTCTGATTTAAAAAAAAACTGCAAAATTGAAGCTTGGCACCTTTATGCAGTAAACAGTCGGTGGATATATATTTTTTCCTTTTTTTATAAAATGTTTCTCAAAACTGCCGCGCATACTCCGTATGCGTTATTCAGACCCGATTTCAGTCTTATTATTTTAATTTTATTAATATTAGTTTCATTTTCTAAGTTTTTTACTTTTCAAAATCGGTTTTATTTTTGGCATTTTGTTTTCTTTTATACACGTCTTTATACTGCAGTAAACATTTATTACGCAAAAGTGAAATTTGAAAAACAGTTTCTTAAGATTTATTTTTCTATTATTTCAAGTAGGATTTTCACTTCCTCTTAAAAATAGCCGAATTTCTTTTTCTTATTCGTTGAGAATGTTTTAACGTCAAATTACAATAATAACAAATAAAAATAAAGCGACAGAAGTTTTAAAGATGTAATTCTTTTTTAACGTCTGTGCAGGATCTTTTATCTTCCTTTGACGATTGTTTTTTTTTACCTCGATTGTTGTTATATTTATTTATTTATTATTGTATTTTTTTGACGATTGTTTTTTTTACTTTTATTTCAGCAAGAGGGGAATGCTTATCGCAATTCTAGCCGGGGTTTCCCTTCCAGGTAATAAACGTTAATCTCTACGGACGTTTACCGTACCTTCATCAAATTTCAGCGCATTTTGGTGATTATTTTGGCGATAGCTAGCTTTAAAAAAATATTATTTTATTATATCCAATGATCGTTTCGAATTCAAAAAATTGTAATCTATAAATTAGAATCATATTATCACGAATCCCAAAAAGGTATTTTAAAATTTGCGTTTAGATTAGATTCTTACGACCGAGTGAGCCGAGTACATTCCTCCAGAGCGAATCAAACGGTTCAACTGCGACCGCTTGAACTAAACAATAGTATTATAAACGTCAACGATCGTAACGCAATAAACACATCGTTTGGAAAACGAGTACTTAACTTGTAGGAATGTAATACCTTAATTTCTCACTCGATACCCTACAGAAAAATTAAGACTGTATTTGCATGCAGTAATAATATAACTTTTTACATTAATTATTTATAATAATTAAATAATATAATTTATAACTTATTTAATATTATATTAATAATATTTAATATATTATAATTTATAATATAATTTATTGTTTATTTATAATTTTTGATATCAGAAATTACATTTATTGTATAGCTAATTGCTGTAGGAAATTTACTCAGGTGGTAAAACTATGTTTCGGGGCAACGTAAAATCATAACATAAATGCTTATAATATGTTGTGTAGAATTATGTTCTTTAAATTAAATTTGTTTTGACTCCGAGGATCATCGATAAATAAAGTGAATATTACCTGTTTTTACGACTTGACGTTGTTATTTCAACGACGCGTCTACGATTCTTTATATAAAATAAACATTTATTTACGACTAGCAGTGTTTGATAAAATGGGATTCAGTTTTTAACCGTTTTAGACGGATAAGGTTTTCTGCAAAAGTAAACGACCCGTTTCTTGCTGTTTAAAGAGTTCTTTAAAAAATAATATAACAGAACAGGATTTAATTCGGTATATATTATATTTTTTCTAATTGTTATTTACAAAATAACACCTCAAACTCAGGCGCCTTATTTCATTAATCAGACTATAATTACAGTCTAGTTAATTTACGCAACGGTTTCGATAAAATTTTTTTCTAATCAATTAGGGTGAAACGTAGACACCTTAATCATAACAATAATAGTAATAAATAACAAATACCTTTAAGTAAAGTTAATTCATCGTCTGTATAAAGTATAATTTTATTCTAAACCAGATACTTTATAAACCGATATAAACTGGAGTAACATATTGATTTCTACATATACAAACGTATACAAATATATATATGGATATAAAAATGTTATAGACTATACTTATTTATATACATAGACAAATGCTTTGAACCGAGCTAACCGTTAAAACATGACAGGACGTAATTAATAATTGACATATAGAAGCATAGGAAGTGCATTTGGTCGGGGAGAAGCTGTTTAAGATAAATAAACAAAATGAGTTGTGGCAATCTGTGTTTATATTTGATATGGTTTGCTTTCCCTCATAAATATAAAACAACCGCGCTGTTAAATCGTTAAAGTTTTATCATCATAGTGTAAACGTTAAAATAATGCGCACATCTTTTAGCCTTTTATGTGTTTTAACGTAACATCTTATTTCTGACAGCCGATTCGTTAAAGCAACATAAGTGCGGAATACAATGTATATTGTTTTACGAATAGTTAGAAATATTATTGGTTTTTTTATACGCTAAATTATTACTTTTTGAAAATGTTAAGTACAGTATATTTTAGCTGCATATTACCCGTTACAAATCACTGGTATTCTAACATAAACAATTTGTAGCAATCTTAATTGAATATACAACGATTTTATTTTAGGCGCGTATTCTCATTCATTTTTCAGTCTTCCAAACTTGTTCTTGGAAACGATTGTGATTTCGTGTGAGTTGTAAACAAATTTATACCAGACTTAAAAATTTGAAACATTTGTAAGGTAAATTAAGTCATTTACTACACAAATGAACGTCTTAATCTTTTTTCTTAAGGGATGTATGTACAGCTATGTGTACACCTCCAAGTTCCCCGTTCAGTGACAGTACAGGTAACGGACAGAATATGTACGGTTTTGTAGAGCTCTGTAGTGTTGTGAACCGCCTTATTCACCCTGGTCGTAACACCGTGATCGTCAACTTACTTTAAGTGTGACCCTCTCGCTCTCCGGCAGAATCAAATTTGACCTATGCGGCGTAGTCTTTCACTTTCTTAGGCCGCAGGCTATCCTCCTGCTATTCACAAACAAGATTTATCTCTGTTCATCCACGATTTCCAGCTGCCGATCAAATTCCAGCACGCGATCACTGCGCTATGGTCGCCCGAGTTTCCCGATTTTTTCGAACCGAAAGAGAAGGAATTTTATCGGGGGTGGACCCGGTTCGAAGATCAGCACGATTTCAGGCACCCCCAAATCCTGCTCGGGGGCACTCGTTTCTAATCTAGCTATCTCGATGCATAAAACGGGGCCGCTCTGCCCAAGAAGGACTGACTACAGCGACCTGACCCTTTCCTGAGGCCACGTTTACACGGCACGGTGCCTGTATCTGTCCCGTAGAGGTCCGAGGGAGAAGCCGTCGTCCGTAAAACAAGAACAAGACACGAGTAGATCCGGATGCTCTGAGTTACAGAGCAAAATACCAAACGTCTCGGCTACCTTAAGTGATAAGACCCACCGATACCTCTATGTATCCGGCATCAGTAGGCTACCGCAGTGAACGCTTCAACAATATCTCTACATCACCGGCGGTAAATAGTCACGTGCTAGAAACTCCGTCGGTTTTCGTATATGGGTCACAAGCCGGGCCGCGTGCTCCTGGAATTTAACCCCCTGCACAGGACAAGACTCCGGGTAGGTCCAGTTATATAGCCTACATACAATAGGAAAAATTTAGGTCGACCGATGGATGATGTAACACTAAAACTTTTTAACTTCGTAGTTTTGAAAGTTTTTATTTTTACAGACAGTGTAAATTTAATATTGAAAAATCGGTAACTATACTAAAAGATTTCATCGACTGATGAAACGAGTGATATATGACACGTTTCAATAGGTCAGTTTTTTGTCTTGCAGCAACAACAGAATCGTGGCGGGATTTTATCGATCGAGTTTATTTGAGATAACACATTTTAGTCATCACATCAGTAGTCGAGACCGGAATGCTAACTATGTACGGCTACATTTCTCTACGTTGGTTTAAGTTTTAATAAACCGGTTAAAATAAATTAACATATTTACACCGAAACCGATGAAAATACAAAAGTAGCTACAATTTGTATAAATATATTCCGTAATCGAAATATGACTTTGAAAACACTTAATTAATCGATGACTTCGAGACGAGATCGACGGACTGCTTGAGTAGTTCTTTTCAGCGTGCCCTTTTTCGTTACCAGAAGATACGTTCCAGTCGTAAAATGAATATTTTTTCGCCGGCAATGTAGTATGAAATAATACATTACAACCGTTTGCAGTCTAGATAAAGTAAATCTCGGACTATTCATTGCAGGCCGTAAGTTTTTCTTCTAGAAAATCGAATGATATCATTTTTTTAATATGTGAGCAAAACAATGCAACAAAATAACAAGACAGTCATAGGTATTTATTGTGCTATTGGTATATCATTTTTATTATTTAAAAAACATTAAATTAAATTACGATTTGAAATTAATTAATTCGTAATATATGAAGATGCGGTCGTGTCGATGATACAACAGATTTTTATTCGCTTTTTTTGTCAGAATGCAATAAAATTCATACAATATTACCGAATCTGAAAATTTAAAGAAATTGATGTAGTTTTACAGAGGTATTTTCCACGTTGACGGTGGTACAACCGGCTTATCTAGTTAATAAAACGGTTATACTAATTTTCGTTAATAAAAAGGTTATAAAGAAGTACTTTAATCTTTATTAGGAAAATGAAAGATGCAACATAATAGAAACGATAGTGAAAAGAGTTTTCCGTAATCGATGAGAATTATAGATTAACTTTAATTATAACCACAAGATTAAAAAAAAAACTGAAGATAACTAAAATAACTTTTTTATTCATTTTTAACCTAACTAGATTTTACACCCTTGCAAAATAGGCAAAATATTTATAAAAATTGTCGTATTAGTTGAACAGTATCTTTTACATTGCCCTCGTCGGATTTGGAGATTTTTGAACCGACGGATTTTCAGTTTTCGGCCACTTTGCAAGTGAGTAGTAGCTACTTCAGTTAGGAATGATTATTTTTTTAAATGAGAAAGATAAACTGCTATAACCGTTTTGATAACCTGAACTTAAAATATGTATGAAGCAATAAAAATGGGTCTTTTTAGAATGTCCCCTTAACCTTTAAAACTATTACTAATCCCTTAATGAAATATATCACTCGTTTATTAGAAGTGATATGCGCCACTATGTTTTGTAGTATTCTCTCGTGCAGATACGGGCTCTCCATGTAAATTCGCATAAATAGGAATCTATCATCGTCCTGTTTGTTCTACATTCTGATAACCTGAACTTAAAATATGTATGAAGCAATAAAAATGGGTCTTTTTAGAATGTCCCCTTAACCTTTAAAACTATTACTAATCCCTTAATGAAATATATCACTCGTTTATTAGAAGTGATATGCGCCACTATGTTTTGTAGTATTCTTTCGTGCAGATACGGGCTCTCCATGTAAATTCGCATAAATAGGAATCTATCATCGTCCTGTTTGTTCTACATTCTCAATTATTTCTACGTTTTGCAGCAGCCCAAAGCGACTCAATCATTTGAATACTCTTAATAAGATGTACGAAATTCTCTATACTATTGACACAGTAGTGTTCGTATACCGCTTTTCAGAGGTATTTCGTATTCCCTCGTACCCCCTACATTTGTCAGACGTAACAATTGTTCCGGGTAGAATTCCGGCTGTGATCGCCTCTGTGTTTCCGCAGACCGATTTGGGACAGGATACAAAAAATACTCATTCGTTTCTCTGCCGACATCTTCGAACACCTTTTTTTTTTCTTTTTCCTGTTTAGCCTCCGGGAATTACCGTTCAGGTATTACTTAAGAGGATGAATGAGGATGATATGTATGAGTGTAAATGAAGTGTAGTCAAGCACAGTCTCAGTTCGACCGTTCCTGAGATGTGTGGTTAATTGAAACCCAACCACCAAAGAACACCGGTATCCACGATCTAGTATTCAAATTCGTAATTTTCGAACACCTACGGAGTAGGATACATTACGGATAAGTTATCCGGTCTATATTAAATTTCCGTTTAAAGAACCACAATTCAACGATTTCTACTGTGTGTTCAGACCACCGTTTGTGAACGGTTTAATAACTGAAAAATGAGAATGACCCTTCCACAGATAGCACTTCCAGTCGGTGATGGCTTTCGTTCCCGTGCCGAGTTCATCAGCGTAAAATTCGATAAGGCCTATTCCATAAACCGGCAAGAAAATAAATTATGGATCTTACCGTACGGTAACTTACAATTCTGTAGTCACGTTTCTCTTACGTAGAGACCTATTTTCATTCTGTACGTTGTTCTATTTCATCACCGACGATAGGACCATGCGCTTAACGACATAATCTTTTGTTGGCGGTTTGAACATACTCTTTCTCGATGTAGAATTCCGCATCAGTGAAAGTACCGTATCGCATTCTCTTTCAATTTAACTTTCTCGGCAAGTTCGAACAAGGACGTTCTAATTCTACCGCCTTCTACAATAGTTAAACGCGAATAAAACGAAGTTACGTATTAGCTACTAAAAAAAAAAATAATCAGAAACGATTGCATTTGATACGAAAGATAACATTTTAATATCCTCGATAACAGAAGAGCATTTGTTTCAATAAGAACGCAATCGCATAACTACGATCTTAAGTACGACAAGATAAAATTTATAAGTACGAGTTGCGCGAATATTCCAAAAGAGACCCGTAAAAAGTAATCGACGATACGACAGAGGTGATATAATATCTGAAAAAAAACTTTTAAAATAAGTTATATAACTGTTATATTAGTTACTACAGAAAGGAAAATACTGTAACGACCACATTATACACAGTTTTGGTGATAATCATAAAACAAGGTACGAGTTGTTCTTTTTGATAAAAGTTATTGTGCGTCGCTCTTTAGGGTGAGAAATAATCGCATTTTTATTTACAAATTTCGCTTTAAACAGGACGTCATAGCGGTTGCCTTTAATAACTGTTCTCGATTCGTGGAAATGAATATACAGATTTTAAAGTATTTTTAAGTAACCGTAACCGACCAAAATAACCGATTCTTTAAAAATAATCGATAACTGAAAAATCGTCGATCTAGAAACACCTGTATCGGATGACGGCAACGAGAAGTTGTTACTAACTACGCAGCCGATACAATATATTTTTAGATTTTTCCATGTTTCGCAAGTGCAGGTTAAGGTTGGACAGATCAAAATAAGGTAATTTTATTTTTATTAATTATTTCTTTGCTGGAAAATTTCAATAATGGATTAAAATTTCCCAGGTTAACAAAAAAGAGAGAAAACAGGTAAAATCAGACTACCGTCGATATTTCACCGTTAATATTACAAAAAAACGTAACATTTTATCAGTACGTTTCATTTTTTGTGAATGCTTTGCATACCTTTCACATTTCTACAAATAAACTCGGGTACTTAGATATGCAACGGTAATCAGTATTTCACTTTCAAGTACCTTGAGGATCATTCGTTTGAAATATTTTTGAATTGTGAATTTTAATAAAAAATCTTGCTATTTTGTCGAATTCCATACGTAAAGATGATTATTAAATTTAATTTTTATACATTAAAGGTTCTGAAGGACTACATTTAGTTATTAAAACTGCTTTAAAAAACTACCTTAAATAAAAACAAACTATTGTACTTCCTACGTAAAAAAAAATAAGAAAAAATATTTTATATTTCTAATGATTAGTATTTTTTAAAATGGAACAAAAAAGGATATTTAATACTTTAAGGAAAATGAAACGAAGTATACAAAATAAAAAAAATCACGCATTTTTTGCAACTGAAGCAGATTCCTTACAAATATTCAGAATAGAAAACGAGAAAAAGAAACCGATGAACAGCAAGAAGCGAGACAAGGATACTGTCTATTTCATTTAATTTTAATTTTTTTATTAAAAAACATTACAGGAAGTAAACAGATTTTCATGAATGATTAATAAAAGTTTTAAGATTCCCTGATGATTTTTATTTCGGCTAAAACTAGGGAGCAGTTACAAGTAATGAACAAAGATTCATCGCCAAATATGGGTAAAATCCAATCCTAAAGCAAATAATAGGAAAACAAAAGAAACGAAACGGTACAGAAAGAAAGATAAACGAAGATTTAAATATTAAGGTATAATATAATTTATCAGACTTGTGTTACTATTTTTATCAGCATTATTTTAGTTTTTAAGCAGTAGAATTACAAAAGACGGATAAGGAAAGAAAATATGGAAAGAAGACCGGCATAAGAAAAGAAGAGAAAATAAATCTGTTCATAATTTAAAAATTAAATAATTTTTTTTTAAACTTTTAATATTTGGCGTTAAAGATGATTTTTTAAATTATGCGTTAGAATGCAAAATGAAGAACTTTTAAGATGAATTAAAGAGATTTGTAGTAGAACCTTGTAACAAGAACGACAGTGGTGGGCATAATATTAAGATCTCTCTTTAGTCAATATGGTCGCAAAAAGGAAGAAAATTATTTAAATCTGTATAAAAAAGAAAATCAAAAATCTATGAGACGTACAGAGGTAAAAGATTAACCCACGATAGAAAGGAAGGTAGAAGAAGTAGGAACTGAAAATAAACACGGGAAAACGGGTTTTCCATTACATCAAATCTACTGCTTGTATCAAATCTACTGCTGTATCGAAGGATGATAAACTTCTGAAGAATTTCAGAACGATCGATTTTTCAAAAGGTTTGGAACTTTAAGCACGAGCAAGAAGATGAAAAAAAATTTGCGTTCGAAAGAATCCTCAGAAAGATCTTCGTCTAATCTTTGAACTGTATCGCCGGAGAAGAATAGAAAATAGGAAGATTTGGAATTTAAGCGAGGTTGTGGCTGAAGCGAAATGTAGAGGTTAATGAAGAGCAGTCCGTGAATCATAAAGAAGTACGAAGAGGGAAATGGGAGGAAAAATACCATAGGAAACTCAAGGGCGGAATAAAGATACGAGACGGAAAAAGGACTAGAAAGAGGAGTACGGTCGATAAAGGAGGACTGAGAAGGCTGGTACTGTCAGTTCCATTTAAAAGAAATGCGCTAATCCTTTAATCGATAGAGTAAAGACGTTTAAAATCCAAGAACCACCCGCCACATTCCGTACGCCCATGTTACTCATCGACCGCTGAACGATTTAATCCATATTTTTGTAACAAATCCCCGCTTCAGTCTATCATTTCATTTTGATCTCAAAAATTCTATATTCAAATTAAATTCAAGTCGTGTTCTGATTCCATTTAAACCAGCCTTAAAGGTGAAAGACCGATTATATTTTGAAATGCGTTTTTTTTACAAAAAACACACCGGCAGCGGCAACTTGAAAAATATTTTGATCCAGTCAGTACTTTTTATTAGATAGACTTCTGTCTGTGCAAAATAAAAGAATAAAATTACATGGGTCGATTATCATTTTTTACTTATTAAGGTGTTGTCCAAAAAACAGTGGTCTTTTTCCTTTCGACGTAGATAAAAAATTAGAGAATTTTTAACTTCCTAAAAGGTTCAGATTTTAAGAAAATAAGCGATGCTATTTTATGCATTTTACAAGCAACAGATTGATGGTTTTTAACCGTATAATTACATATTTGTAATTATTTTTAACGGCGCAATAATAGTTCTTAATTCGTTTTCAGGGTTGTATTATGGGTACTATAATAGACGTTGTTAAAACGACTGACATCGGGTACTAAAAATATGAGAATGACATACCCTTCACTCACAAAAAAAATATCGGCAGATATTACATTTAATGCAATACTTAAATGAACATTTAATTTATTACCACAGTTCCATTTTTACCAGTAATATATTGAACGTATCACTAACAGAAATTTTAATGCCATTTCATACCCCGAAGTACTATGAAACTGCTTCTGACTTTTTAAAACTTAATAATATTAAGAGATAGTTTAAGTAAAATAAATAATAATGAGTTCTGCTATGAACAATGTTTTGTAACAGTATTAAATTCACGGTACACTGTATCGCATGCGACCGGGTGTACGGCGCCAGATAACAAAATAGAGTACACGTATTGTTGTCAACGTCTCTACCTTTGGCTGGACTCCTGTACTGCTCTGTATTCTCTGTCGCCGTGCATCTACTTAGATACAACAACGCCTATTACTCGCAACACGTCTGTGCGTGTGCCGAATAAGGCAGTTCAACAAATAAAAACGTAATTTTCTCAGTCTTATACCGCTAACTTTTAATTAATTAATTTATAGGTACAAAACCTTTTTAATCGGTAAGGTAGCACCCGGATTTCATAACAGAATACCTACCAAGATTTTAATAATGAGAAAATTCTACGCCAAAACGCATACTCGCTCTTAAATTATAAAAGTTTTGAATATTATTTAAAATCGTTCCTATGTACGAAGACGAAGAAGATTGGCTATGGACAGCGAAGATTTTTAAAGAATAAGCCTAGCAGCCGCCCGACGAAAGAGAGAAGAGGCCTGCACTTTCCACCGTGTTGCCCTTTTCCGGGCCACGACACTATTCAAGGTTTATGGTTTGTAAATTATTTACAGCCGGTTTACGGAAAGACACGCTAAAGAAGAAAAGAAGAAGAATGAAAATCGGCCCGCCAAGACGGACTGGAATCCGGCACAACCGAGTCCAGCTCAGATGCAGCAGCGAAGACAGCCCAAGGGAAGAAAGTCTCCTAACTTCACCTCATCAAACACCCATCATCATCCTTTCCTACTATTTATAATAATGTCCCAGCTAACACATGCGACCCCCTCCGGAAAATGGAACGCATTACCTCCTCCAAACACTAGGACCCCCGAGAAGCGTATTCCTGCTAGGACGGAAGACGCTAGCACCGAAAGGATTTCATGAAACGTACTGAAGTGGAATCACGCCTTGAGAACGAAGCTCATGTACGCCTAGTCTTCCACGATCAGCCCCGGTCATCAATTTTTAACCGGTCTACAGGATCGGAATGCAAATACCGATTCCGTCCGTAAACAAAACAGAATAATTATAATCACCGCTAAATAAATAATGACCCGCCGATAAACGAAAGACACAACAAGAAACATTCGTCCAAGTTCTGCGATTAGTAGGAAGATACAAACTCTTCCGTTATCCTTACGTTCCGTTTCAAATCGTATTCAATCAAAATAATAAATTTATTTTAACATTTAACTTGTCGGAATATTCTTGTAAACAGTAATTTAGAACACCGCTATAGCGGTGTAATAATACACTATTAAAGAGCAGCGATTAGTTTTCATGAAAAGTATAAAACATGTTATCGATTCTTATTCTGAATCTGCAGAACTTGTCTGTCGTCAGCGGATTGTCGGTCATACCTGACAATGAGAAATGGTGCCGCTTTATCAATGTAAATAGAAAAACCAACGGTTAAGTGAAAGCACGAAACGCAGCTGGAGTTACAGAACTAAATATTACAAAAAAAATACCACCGATCCTAAAAAGTAATATAATACAACTTAAAATATTGCAGTACACGTTTATAATTTTTTTTTAATATTATTATCAAATCACATTTTCTTTTCCAGATTAATAAATATAGACTTAAAAGAGAAATTTTATTGGATTGTTTTGTTAAAAATTATTTTTGTATCTTTTTCATTAATTTAATTATTATTTATATTATTACAGATAATATTAAATTCAATGCATCGATATCAACCGAGATTTCACGTTCTTTATGCGTCACCTGAAGGAGAACAACCTGGTTCTCCGGTACACAATTTCAAGACTTTTGTTTTCCCAGAAACGATATTCACTGCTGTAACAGCTTACCAGAATCAAAGGGTACTTAATTGTTTTTAGAATTATTTATTTTAGAGAATAATTAAAAATAAAATTAACGTCTTGTTTTTGTTTACACGTATTTAATATTAATGTGATAAACGCTATCTAGGATTAAGGAAAGGATTTTATTAATGTTATACTTTTAACAATCGATGTTAGGTTAACGAACAATAAAATGGGTCTCGATATATCTCGATCGTAGAATGCTGTTATCTGGAAAACTGAACGATACCTAGTCTACGGCATTTAGTTGTGAAAATAGTATTTGTTCTACGCATTCGTGTTTAATATCTACCGTCAACAGAAGAAACAGTTACTAGAATTAATTCTGGTAATTTTCACGTATACAGTCTCACACACGTGATATTATTGTTATGTGATTTTTGTAAAATTCATTTACGCACGAGTCAAGTTCGTATTCCGTGATGTAGAATCACGAAAGAAAATATAATTTCTGGTAATAACTTCAAAATTTTCTTTACGTTAATAAAAATTTTTTAGGTGTTTCCTGAAGATCACATAACCTCAGTAGTGATCATATAATTTTTGTGGCCTGTGACGGAGCGAAACATTACTAGAAAGAGTAGTAGGCTAAAGTTTCGTTACTATAAACTGGGAAATAGAATAAATTACAATTATTAGCGTAGTTTTTACGAAGGTTAAAAATGATAAAAAGGAAATTTGTGTACATGCTTGATGCATAACAGATACCAGATTGTTACCGGTCGGTGCATGGGGGACACACACACACACACATACACACACACACACACACACACACACACACACACACACACAATTAGTAAAAGAATCACAGCTGCATAATTTACTTTATGGTATGATGAATGTACAGTGCAATGAACAGCTTCTGTGCAAAGAAAGCCCTTAACATTAACGTACACATTAGTCTATCCGTCTATCCGAAATAAACAGTAAATTTTTTATTCAGCATCCGATACAATCCACGATAAGAATAAATGACCTGTTATGAAAAAATACATTTCGGTTCGGGACCATGATGTGGGGCTAAAATAAATTTAAGAATAAAATAATATAAATAATAAGAGAGCACATTTTTTCTGGAAATAAATATCACAGGTAACCCCCCAATCATTTTGCTTATTGATTTGCCAAAGATAAAACCTAATGTAGCTTTACGTATGGTGTATAATAATCGAGCCGATTATAGCGTGTGTTATATATAACGGGTTCTATAATCTATTAAGATATGATAACGGTAAAAAGTAAATAGAATTGCCTTTATATGCCTTCCTATAATATCCGGCTAAAATTTTATATCGGCGGAATAGCCATGTGATGAAAGAATAACAATAAAAGGGATTTTATTTCTGCTAATGTACTGGCTTCGCGAACGAATAAATAAGTACAAACAGAAAAACGTTATCTACTCTATTCTCCACTACCTTTCTATTCACACTAATACTTTTCTTTTTCCCTATTTTTCACTTTAACGACATGATCCGCTTGTATCTGACCGGACGGCTTGAACTGTTTTCTCGATACAGAATATTCTATTTTGACCTACGAGAAGGGCCTTATTACGCCTTCGTTTTCGTATTTTATGAATTACCTGACCGTCTAAAAGATTTTCCGATAGATTTACTTAAGATTAAAGTAAAGAAAAATTTAATTCTAGAAAAATAATACGTATTATCCTATCGTTGATATTTTAACTGATGTCGATAAAATACCTGAGTTTTCTGCATCTCCGTTTAAAAATGTTGTTTTATATTGTACTGATAGTATTTATTCAATGCCTTTTAAGTAATTGCGCTCCTGTCGTTTGAAATTATTGTTATATTATCAATATAATAACACAAACACACACACACGTTACCGAGCTTATCTTTCTTGTTTATACCTTTAATTAATGAAAAGACAATCGGATACTATTATTAATGGATTTCTGTTCGATAATGAACTATTTCGTTATAATACATATCATGTTTTAATATTTATGTTTCTGGTTACAGATAACACAGCTTAAAATAGCAAGCAATCCATTCGCTAAGGGATTCAGAGACTGTGAACCCGAAGACTGGTAAATTAATATTTATGTAATTTTAAGTATTTAAAAGGCGATTGTTTTAAGAAAATTATAAATGTAAAAACGTACAATTCTATATTACGTGTAACACTGTTTTGAATTGTAGTCGGATGTAATAAATACTTCTTTTTTTAGGATCATTCAGCCCCTAATGAAGATTTCCGTCTAATCTGTAAAAGATTAATTTGTTCTCTTCCTAATATTTTTAGGAACGTCATATACATTCTCTTACAGCGAAGTATTACTCGTCAAAGTTCAGAAAGCTTGAATACATGTTACCGGTGTCTGAAATAGTGTTAGCGCTGCTAATAGCTCAGAAGGCATTGGTTTCGAAGCTTTTTTTGATAGACGACACATTTCACTGAACGCCCACGATATCGTCACACACTTATTTGTTTTTTAACAATAATAATATGTAGTAACTAATTCTAAGAATCCGACATCCAGTGTATATAGGCCGATGTTAATACGAAATCAGGTGCATTCTTCTAAATACCAGCAGCTCGTTAAGCGGCGTCAGATAAAAATAAAGCTAAGTGCCTGGAATATCGACCAACCTCCAACGGAAGTCCGATTAAAAAATTATATAATGTGGTTTTTAAAACTCACCGCTAAAATTAATGCGAAGTCTGCGCTCGGTGTGTTCCACAGTTTTCAACACGTGGCCTTATGGTTGGACTGGCAACAAGCAAATTATCTTCAAAATGTACCAGTCTGTTCCTGTGTGTAGATTTCACTGTTCTCATTATAGAAAATGCCCGCATAAATCCAAAAGGATTGTTCTGAATTTTTACAGATTTTGTTTTCACGGTAGAATCGCAGGACAAGTCTAAAGACTCATTCTTTTCATTGACAGATCAGTGACATTTTGTAAGCTGATTTCATCAGATGTACCGAAAAAAGAAATTACCCGTTCTAACTCTGAAACGGAAAAGGTAGGGAAATATTTTGTTATTGAATTCTGTAAGCATTAAGGTGTTCTTTTAACTTTTTCAGTCATTCTTTGTTATTTTGCGTAAGCTGACTTTTCAAAACTCAACTAGAGGATAGCAAGATAATTTACATCCTATAATTGAAGATTGCCAAAACGACAAATTTTGCAAAATCCTTCCATTTTGTTTGCGACTAAAACAATATTTCTTTTTTTGTGTTGCACGCTTGCATTCGGAGTTCAATCTGTCAAAAATTTCGGCTAGTCTTATACGTTAGTTTGGCACATCATAAATTATCTTCCAAAAATCCTGCTTGCTCTGCCTTTTCGTCTTCAACAAAAAATAAGAACCTCGTCTTGAAACTCTACAACTCGCATCGATGCTTTACCCCTAAAAAGCCAACTCATTTCCGAATGTAGCAATAAATTGGTACTCTCATAGAGTCGCAAAACTTTTGAAATCGTCTATACTTAACAGATCTTGTTTTTAAATAACTTATCATTTCAATAGTCGTTCTTAACACCCGTTCTAAAATCCGCCTTCATTAGTTCTCATGGTTATTGATTAGTTCTCGCCTCTCTAAGCAAAAAATAATGAGTTGTCACTGTAGTCGGATTCACTTCCAAAATTAAACTTATAAAGCCTTTGATTTTCCTCGTTAATGCTGCTGCTCCGTCAGTACAAAGAAGGATGCATTTTTCCCATGAAATATTATGTTCAACAAATTATTATTAACACAGACATAAATATCTTTGTCTGTTATAGTGGTTTGAATTCTTGGAAAAATAAAAATTGTTCAATTATATCTAAATTATATTCGAACCTAATAAAGCTTATTAATTGGCATTTACCGTTTGCGTCAGTAATTTCGTCCGACTGCAGAGCAAACACAGTATCCCTCATCAATTTATTGTTTACATTAATTTCAATGTCGTGAGATATTTCTTTTATTCTTCGGCTGACGGTATTATTGAATAACGGACTTTTGGATTTTTCTTCTTCCGCACCTTCACCAAACATTATTTTCACAATTTTTATGTTTCTCGCCTATATTATGAAGGTTTTTTTGGGCTATTAACTCAGATACTGCACGTGAAGCATCCAGCGCTTTATCAGAAACGGAAATGCGTTTAATTAACGCACCACAGGTGCGTTAATTAAACATAGGCACCACAGGTTTTATTTTTCAACTTCAAAAGACGTTCAAAATATTCTCTTGGTTTTGAAGCTGCATGAGACTTTCTAAATGTCTTTTAAGTTTATTCGGCGCCATCGACTGATTTGACAAAATACTTCTGCATATAAGGCACCCGGGTGTCTGTTTATGTTCATCTCCACGCCAAGTAAAACCATATCGCTAGTATTCATCACTGTATTTCCGAAGTACAGCTAGTTTTTAGGAATTTTGAAGGGAATCATAATTTCCGCTCACATTAATTAAAATAGCCATGACTGCTATCACTGGTCCCAGAACTTGATTCAGCTAATCTTTATCGAATGAGAAATCTAGCCCGATATAAAAATACTTTTGTAAACCTTTTACCTACCTATCCCAAGTGTAAACTGAAACCGGCCATATGTCCTGAGACTAAAAAACAGTCTCAGTGTTTTTAGTCCCTTAGTGTTACCAGAAAATCCCGCAGTCTTCAAAAATCCCTACGCTGTGGGATAAATCCCTCGATGAGGCGATACTGAACACTCGGTTTATTACCAAGAGTGGGAGAGTAAACTAAGCATTGTTGCTTACTGTTCATCATCACTAGAAATTATGTGCAGAGAGAAAAATTAAACAGCATTGCTGCAGGTGTTGACTGGTACATTCTGTCTCAAAATAAATTTTACCGTATTAAAGGATTCATGGTAAGTATAAATTACGTTATATAGAGACTTTCTGAACGGCATAAAATATTTTTAAATTCTATAATTTCGCGACATAAAGGTTGGGAACCGCTGGTAAAGGAGATAGTGTACCGCGAAAGAACATAGGTAGCAACAAGCTAGTCACGCAAACAGTATTTGTGATTCTTATGTTATTGTTGAATTAATTATTTTATGCAGAAAATGATATGAATATGATACGATTTTCTGTTTATGTGTCAGAGTAAAATTTAAATAAATTCTCATGTACATCCGTGTAAATTAAATTCGTAGAACCACGAAGTCCGATTTACGGCTGTACATTCATACGCGGTAGTACACGCAAACAGTCAAAGAATTCCATTTATAAATTAGTTTTTTTTTTTTTTTAAAGGAATTTAGAACACACGAGGTTATATGTTATAAAATATTTGGCAAACGTTTTTCTCCAAAATTTAATACTTCAAATCGATTATACCGTTTATTACTGTATTTGTACAAAATTGTTACTTTTATTGTCTATTCTAGAAATGCTACTTAAAGAGTAAGGTTTTTAAAAACAAATATAACATTTACTTTTTTATGCAAGTTTGAGAGCTTACGTAATCTTTTCTAATGTATGTTTTAACTCATTTAATGCAAAAGAATTTTTTTTTATTTAATAAAACGCTCGGTTATTTCAGTTTCGTAGTTAAATACATTACATCGTTAATTTTTGTAATAATAGAATGAAAGCATGCAAGTTATTTTTGAGAGTGTAAAATATTATTGTCACAAAATTAACGAGACGTTTGTGTATAAAAATATTATAAACTCCAAACATAATTTAAAATATTTAAAATACTTATGATCAGATAGAATTATTAATCTTTTTTATAGGGTTTTTTTTCTGTTTCAGTAAATAAATAAACATATATATAGTTGAATCCTATATATATATATATATATATATATATATATATATATACATACAGGATTCAACACAGTAGAGTGAGGGTTGCCAGTGGGAGATTTGTAGTGCAGATGCTTGCCATAAGCTGTCACAACTAATAGCATGCATCTGACAACAAGCATCTCCTGGTGCTTTAGCCTCAAAATTTGTCACATATATACGACCATAAATTCCTGAGAATGTATATACAACGTGATGTTGTAAATAATATTAAAATATATATATACAACATTCCACAAGATTCTTGTTCACGTGTACAAACGCATTTAAAAGCAAACGTCGTCGTCGATTTAGATCAGAGCGCTGACAATATTTAGAACAATAAATATATACATACGTGAGTGTGTATTCAAACAGATGTCATTTATCTGAACATTTTTCAACCGATTTCCCTACAAAATAAGTCAATTATTGATTATCTTTTGTAGTTTTTTTTTTTTTTATAATAACAAAATATACCTATATATCTACGTAAAAAACAATTAAAAATTACCTTTATCGTAGATTTCACTGCTTTTTAAAATATTAAAATACGGCAAACATTTCATCGAGTTAATTACTGTAGAAAACCTGCAATCTGCAGTAGTATAGATTAAAAAAATATACAACGTTTTTATTAAGAGCTTAAAAGACAGTTTACTTTTACGTGGAATAGTTTGCGACGAATGTGCTTTAAAAACGCTATTGTACATAAACATAAAAACAGGTTTTTTTACCCTAATTTATTGGTTTTTCGCCCCAAATTTCTCAAAACCTACTGCAGATACGGTTCTAGGACTTATTTTATTCGATTTGTCAGGTCAAAAACCATAAGAAATCACTAATTTTGCCCCTTAATTAACGTCTAAAAATTTCAGTATGACCTCATTTCACCGGGATAGCTGAAATCCGAGCGAAATTTTTCACTAGCCGTAACTCGCAAACGAAGCATTCTAGGACATATGTTTAATCGAAATTTTTTCATTATTTTCACTGGTAGAATAGGTTATGAAGGTCCCGGAAGAACTTCGTGATACACTCTGTATAATACAATGATATTCATATTTTTCTATTGAAATAACTTATTTGGTGTTATTTTTCCGAGGTTTGAGACTGCAAATTTGACGGAAATGTGCGTTCGTTGAATTATTTCCACATGTCTGCTGAAAACAAACTCGAGCAGATTTAGGTATATTTTGATTTTATTATTATTTTCATGATGTCAAAAAATTCCGTCGCAACAATATCTAAAAATAGATTCGGTAAATTTTTTTCATTAGAAAATCTGTTAAGGAGAGATATCGATATTTCTTTTCCACTTTGTTGGACCTCGGCAAAGTTCTTCATTTTCTCCGATTTTTTCTTTCTTATTCTACCGCCATAGTTCTAATTAAAAAATTTAACCTAAAAAAAGTCCAGAAATCCGTCACTCTAACGATATAAAAAAACATTTTTTAATCGGTATATTTATTGCTGTTTTTCTTATTTTACATTATATATTTTTTTTCTTTAAGAAAATATAAACGCAAAGTTAAAAAAGATCAAGAAATATCAATCGCGAAAGATAATCCTTATCTGGATGATAAAAATTCTACTCAGATGCGATGGCAAATTAGTAAACGGTTAAATTACTATACTACTACATAATGAGAATTCTATAGGCTTACTTGTAAAAAGAATTGTTTTGTTTCAGCGGCTCCGAAACACTAAATCAAATGCAAATCGCAAATAGTCATTACCATCAACACTCCCCGGGACATACAAGTGCGCAGGTAAGACGTCCATCACCTTGCAGTCGATTTCCGACCGGTCATGGAGGAAAAGGTAAAATATTATTTTAATAGTAAATAGTCGTATTTTTACTGGATAGATTATCTTAACATAATTAATTAACTTTAAACGCGATTAATAAACTAATTTATAAATGATTTTTATTTATTTATTAAATGATTTCTATTATATAGGTCGAGTCACTCTGTATTTAAGAAATTCCAGTAAAAGCTTTGGATTTAAAAAAAAAACATCTTGATAAGCAATGGATCATTTACTTCAAACAAATTAAATTATATTTAAAGAATTAGTCATATATTATTTTACTTTTTAATAAACTATCTGTTTACGGTATAGTTTGTATTTTAGTGCAGGAATCTGAAAAATTAAATTTCAATTTAAAATCCGGCGATAAGTTTGACCCGGGATTTAAGTCCACACCGGCGTTTTATTCAAATTTCTATTCTAAAATCTCAACTTATTTTACGTTTCATAAGGAATATATATTACGGGATTTACAGTTCTTAGGTAATATTTAGAGACCGAAAAATATTTTTAAGAATTAAGGCGCACTCCGCAAAGTCGACATCTTGAAATTTCGCTAATAAAAAATTTGTTAGTGTTTGGAATCAGTAAAATTTCACTGAGATTGAGTTATCTTACTGTACTTATTGAACTATCTTGTGTTTAGTTTCATTCCTGCTTGTCACTGCTCTTAATTTAGCGATATCCATTTACTTTTAACCTCCCTAGTAATCGTTTTTACCTAAGCTGTGCGCCGATGCAAAGTAAGACGTTTCCGTTTCCGTTTGTAGCGAGCGTATCTTACGTTAAAATCTTCCCGATATGTAATCGTTGAGAAAGAAATTAAACGTGTTAAAATTTTAGCGATATTACAATGATTTCTTTTCCTCTTTTTAAAATTACAATTCGAGTATTGTTATTCTGTAGACATGCTATTAAATAAATCAAGAGTGTTATTTACAATACTTGTATATTTAATGATATGTATATTATATGATAATGATATGTATATTAATTCGATTTACAGTCTCGATTTTAATTCGAGAGTTTAACATATCGAAGTATAATTATTTTATTTTAAGAAATAAACTTTCATTTTTTACCACGTCCAACATATTTATATTTAAATTCTTTATCCGGTTGATTGATTAGCAACAGATTTAATTGCGGTTTTTTCTTTTTTGTTAACAAAAACCACACATTAGTTGTCAAAATAAAAGTGAAATTTAAATAACATAAGTGTTATCAACTCATTAAAATTAATCAAAACAAAATTTGTCTATTACCACAAAAAAAAAGAGTTAGTGTAATAATTAATGTTATACATCCGTCGGATAAGTTATTTATGAACAGAATGAAGTCCGCGACGGTGAATGATAAGTTGAAACGCGTGTTGCTATACTAGTACATATAAATTTGGTTACCGTAATAAATTTGAAGGCCCATTTTTTTAATAAATAGGTATTTTAAAATAGATGCGATTCAAAAATTCGGCATTTGCGCATATGAGTATGTACCACCTTAAAATAATCTATACTATTATATAAAGAGGAAGAGGTTTTTTTTGTTCGGGATAAACAAAAAACTACCCGATCTATCGCTACTAAATTTTTATCCATGTTCCTTGGCATAACAGAAGGTTTTTGGATATGTTTCATCTCGAAAAAATATATATATTTATGTAGTAGTAGAGGTTTGTCGGTTGAAGCAAAAACTTTAACGAATTGAATAATTAACTGTGAACAGGGTTTGAACTGAATAGTTCGAAACAATCGAATGAATAATATTGCATAATAAAAGTATTAAATTTACATTAAATAAAGTAATCTATATCTATATTTATACTATTATATAAAAAGGAAGAGGGTTTTTATTTGTTCGTGATAAACAAAAAACTAACCGATCTATTGCTACTAAATTTTTACCCATGTTTCGTGGCATAATTGAGAAGGTTTTTGGATATATTTCAGCTCAAAAAATCTCTAAAGAATACTCATGTATAATGTTGTACTGTAGAGTTCCCGGTTGAAGCACAAACTTTAATGAGTTGCGAACTGCGAGTGTCTATCACTGTTTTAGCTGGGTTTGAACTGATTATGAACATCTAAAAAAATTTCTAGATTTGTTGAGTTTCATTCCGGGTTTGAACGGTTAAAATTGATTTAAAAATTTTTTTTGGAAACCCTGTTACTTTTTTAATTTCTCGGTAACAAATGATGAAATCAACCTGATTTCTGGTGAATGTAATCTGCATGTCAATAAACCAATATCTAGATTTTTGAAATTCGACCTTGAAAGGGGATGAAGAAAGGTAAAAATATTTTTGAACAATGTTTGTAAATTTTCCCAATCCTGACTATATTAAACGAGATTGAGTTTGCAAATACTCTTCAGATAAATATTTAAAAAACCCTTTGAGGTTTTTTTTTTAATTCCGACTTTATTTCCGAATTTTTTTTCTGAAAGTAATGATGTTTACTAGAAAACCAATTCCTGCGAGGAACAGAATGAAAGTGTAATTTACAAAGTTGAATATCACCTGTATTTCGGTACGCCTGGCGAGTCGCAGTATTCTCATTTTGTACGGCTCAATGAAGAAGGAAATGTTAAAATATTTTAGTACTATTTTTTCCTCGAAAACCTGTCGAGGAATGTTTGCTATATTTTGAGACCGATTATGACATTTTCGGGAATGATTTCTGACTCACACCGGGTCTCCTACGACTGTAAGATTACAGAGTCTATCGTACATATATAGTAACAAAAGTAACTTATTCACAGTATTATTATTTTTAAATTCTCGCATAAGCTCACGTCAGTTATGTCTTTAATTAAATTCATAATTTTTTTTTTTTTTAATAAACTGAAGCAGTAAAACAGAAGAAAAAAATAAGATCATCTACGGACACAATATTACGTCTGGAGGAAAAAACCTACCGAATTCCTCCTTCCTGGGCTCAGAAAAATTGAAAATTGAACGTAAATGATAAAAACTAAGGTTACATCGATAATACCAAGTAATATTGGATTCGGTGACTCACCTAAATGTTAGGACGTTCTTTGCTAAAGTGACATCTTCAGCCATATTAGGCTGCTGAAATTAAAATAAAACTAGGATTAATAAATTAAGCAAATCGAAAAAATTTCCTATTTTTTAAAGTTATTTTAACCAGGCGATTTATCAGAGCCGCGTAATGTAAACAAGGTTACATAGAGAATCTTTGGAAAGGAGCTGACTGCTTTTGTTTCCTTTTATCGTTTCATATATTCTTTTGGTACATCGGATGGAAAAGTGATCTATTGATACCCTTGCGATTCGCAAAGCGACAAATTAATCGGTTCATCTCGAGTATTGGACGGATTTAACTGCCACGAGGCGTCTGAAAGGTACAAAGTTAAATCGTCTTTGAGAATTCGTGTCGCGTCAGATTCCGTAATAGTCGACCTTAAGTTAGAATTCACGATGATCTAGAATTCACGGATATGTTTTAGTATTACAATTATAAACTTACGAGGATCTTTCAAACAAATACTTTTTTGATTGGATACGGGAAAAATAAATACACCTTTTTATTAATTTACCTTTTAGAAAGATAAAAAACAAAAATTCAATCGGTTTAAAATCGATGTATAATCCGAACATTCTAAATCGTTTCGTAATTTGTTTTATATAATGTTGCCTTTAATAATTGATATTATTTTAAATTAAAAAAGTGTAAGTTTCATTGTTTTAAGCGTTAAGCCAGGCGATTATAGTCGAGCGATAGGTAGGGATGAAATAACAAGGTATCACAAGGTATTGTATCTCAGCGGGAAACGAGCCAGAACTTTAGCAGCCGGCTGCCACTGTAGCGGCTATAAATAGTACACGGCACGTCAAGCGAGCAAATCATTTGTGTCTCGAGTAGAAATTGTTTCCGTTTTAGTTCATTAATCTAATCCTGCTATGTCATTAGCATGATGTATTTTCCTCCGTTATTTAAACCTTAATATCGGCGCCGGCGAACGCATCCGAGGTATCCCTCCTCCGATGATCTTTAACAAATCCTTTAAAATAATATTATGAGGGAAGTAACGTGATTTTTTTTAAATCTTAGCCGTACATTTGTAATATTTCACATCTTTACACCCACGCTTAGACAAACAGACCATTAGCCACACTAATTGGATATGTCACCGGTATATAAGATTATTATTCAAAGTGAAAAGCAAAAATACTAACGCTTGAAAAAATGATATAATACCTCGTTAAACGAAAAACGAATGAATTAAATTTGTTTAAAAGAAATAAAGTTCCCTCTTATTAAAAAATTCTACAACCCGATTACTTACGCAACAAAAATTACTATGTAATTTTTCGTTTATAAATTAAATATTTAAATTATTTTAACGAAATAAAATCTATTAAAAATCAAATCGTTAATTTGAAATACATCGTTTATTAAATAACCTAAATTTCATTCTACCGTATTTTTAAAGAAATGTCCTACACAAGTAATTAAATAAGCTCTCATAAATAAAATCTTAACTATTTAATCGGTTTCTATCCGATGGATTTTGCCTGAATCCATTTTGATTAAAACAAACAAGTCGTATAAAAAATGTTTTCTCTTTACATTTCACTCCTTTATTCTCTTATATTATTTGAAGCGAACGATTTCATACTCTTCAGAAGCCCTTTCTTAGACCCTTATTTGTAAAACTATGCCGTAAAACATCGTCGCAGGTAAATAAATTCAACTAACGATATCTCGCAGAAATAAAAATGTTCTGAATATCAAGAATGAAAGAGTTGGTTTCAGATTTTACTATTTAGGAAAAAAATTCCTTAACTGATGGAAAACAAAATCATAGGAAACGAACACTCGAATAGCTTTACATAAAAAATGCCCTACAAGTTTTATATTACATTAACGACTGACGAGAGTAAGGAAAATAATACATCTCTTATTTTCTCCGTACTCACTCCCATCACAGTTGCTAACATTTATTGAGCAGAGGAAAACAAAAATTTAATTATTTTAGAACCCAATCGATTTCTTTCTTACAAGAAAATCTGCGGAAGATGTTAGGCAAGACTGGAAAAAGTCTTGGGTTAAGCGAAGATGAAAAGTTTTACAAATTGCAAAGTTTTCATGTAAGATGTTTCGAATAACTTAGAACTTCTTACTGCGAATATCTATCTCTTTGAATCCCCACACATCCGATCTTGATAATTATTTTCTGAGTTCTGCAAGTAAAAGAGTGAGAATCTCCCACTGCGAAGACTTTCCGATAAGTTCTCTGTTGTGACAGCTAATATTGTAAACACCACTACTCTAAAAAGATTGATCATTTGCTACAATTTTATAAATAATACATATAGATAGTCAAGATGTTTTTATCTCTATAGGTAAGCAGAATTTTTATTTTACTCGTCGACAACACATTTTGGTTTCATCGAAATCAAATAACAAGATTAATTAAAAAAATAATTACGTTTAGGAGTACTGATTTTTAAAAACTGAAAAATAAACGAACAACTGTGTTGTTTGACTGTACAAGAAGAGCACACTGAGTTTGAACTTTTTTGTTTAACTTGATCGGTGAAGTAAATACACAAACGATAATATTGTGCGTAATTATGTGACACTAATGAACACTTCTCCGTACATTTATTTAACTGATTCATCGATATTACATTTCTCAGGCCTTTCCCAGGAAAGAGTAGTCAGACGTTCGTTGTATTCTGTTTAAGAAACCAGAAACTTGTTTTCGTAGCGATTTTCCGAAACTAATGAAACACAACGAACCTCTGTAAACCCTAACTTTTCGAAGATTAGAGCTCGGATAATCAAGTCTTTACTATGCTTAAGCGTAAGTTAGATTTACATATTTATTTTACTTGTTGTATTATATTTGTTAATAAGTAATTTTGCTTATTTTTATGTATTTATTTTATTTTTATTAGATTACTGCCTAAGCAACAGCGGATTACTGGCTGATGGAGGGCGTTACGGACAAGGATTACATGCAGGATCGTCTTATGTTTCTGATTATTCAGCTATTGGAACTCACTTCCATGCTGCAGCACAAGCTCCTCCCCCGCCACCACCGCCGCCACCACCGCAACCACCACCCCCACCTTATACAGGCGGTTATATAACTTTGCCGAGGTAAAATATTTTTTAAATCTATAAAAAACTTTACAAATTGCAAAGTTTTCATGTAAGATGTTTCGAATAACTTAGAACTTCTTACTGCGAATATCCATCTCTTTGAATCCCCACACATCCGATCTTGATAATTATTTTCTGAGTTCTGCAAGTAAAAGAGTGAAAATCTCCCACTGCGAAGACTTTCCGATAAGTTCTCTGTTGTGACAGCTAATATTAAGTGCAATCTTAATACTGATAATTATTTTATTAAAATATTTATATACAAGCTCCGTTACTTTCCTGAGAAATAATAATAGTTAAAACGGGTCTACATTACACGAATACAAATAAAAGTTCGTTTAGATCGGTGGATGTACGCAATAACATTATCAAGAACATCGATGTCAAAGCACTACTCGTATGTAGTTAAATATCTTGTTTTTATAGTAGATTTTTTTTTGTTTTTAAGTCGTTAATGTTTTAAACGATATGTCATAAAATATGCAGAATACGACTTCTCATTGAAGGTAGATTTGTAGATTTAAAAAAAATACATTATCATATGGAAGTTAGATCTAAGTTCGTTATTAGTGAAAAATTATTTGCGAAGATTGTAAACATTACAAAAAGAAATGCCTTTTTCTAGAAAGAGCACATCTAGAAAGCAAACCATTGCTAGAAATATATTAGAAGAAATATATTTTAGTAAAACATTTGCAAAAACGTTTACGACTAAATTTTTTTTGTGTTTTTTTAATCTTTTTCTTAACAAAGTATTTGTTATTCGTATATTAACTAACTAAGCTAGAAACAATGAGACATTTTTAACCGTTAAATATTAACGTTCCAGTGTTTAAGTCGCTCCCAGTCATTTTAATTATATGTTTGCTTTTGAAATCTCAACTTACAAACTGTAATTTGGCGTAAGTAATAGTAACAGGTTGTTCTTGTTCAAATTTAACGAAAAAATCGGCTTTAATAAAGAAAAAAATATCTCGACACTACTTTCATCACTCTGTCTCCTGAAAATTTTTCTCGAGAATCTTGTCCATTCCTTCCTGATAATCTCTTCCTATTAATTGTGTTTTAATGTAGATAAGTTTTCCGACAGACGGCTACAGTTACTAAGCAAATAAAATCTACTGTCTGTCGGCAATCACAGATTAAAAAAAATACACCCTGCAATATATAATTTAGTATCAATAAGTGGTATGTTAAGATATCTTGACGCTTTTGATTTATATGTATAATAAATAGTACAGTATTCTTTACTCTATTTTATTTCCAGCGCTCCAAAGCCAACAGTGCCCGGTACCAGAGATGAAAGTGGCAGTGGAACTCCTGATTACAGTATAACACCTCCGTTTCCGTTACTTTACAACAACGGAAGCCAAGAATCGAATCATCCCCCGCCGGATCCTAATCTTCCGACAATCTATCACGATTATTCTCCAAGATAGAAACAAAACCTACGTTCGATCTATTGAACTCTACAATTAAGAAAAAAATTGTAATTTGTATAATCTAAATTAATATTTTTTATGGGCTGTAAACATTTTTCTGTACATAAAGATGATGATAAACATGTTTTTTTTTTCTTTTTACCGTACACATTATCGTAGATTTATTTTAAAATGTTTATTATTATTGTTAATCGATCAGATCTACGAAAAGATCCGGTTAACGTTTCGTATTTATGGTTTGTTTCACGATAACATATCGAAGGGAAAAGGAAGACCCGAAGACTATATTTTCTTTTTTCAACTAAGGATATATTAAAGCGTTTCAAGGAAAACATTTTTTCACGAAGTTTAAGCTGCACATTTGGAAGTGATAGCCCGTCCATGTAATCTTCAGATAAAATTACTAGAGCCAGCTTTCTAATTCTGTTATAGTCATGGTCAGGTACGACACTTTTCAAAAACTACAAAATTCATCATAGTAATCGTTATAGGACTCACCCTGATTTTGTCGTACGAATAAACTAATGGACCAAAAAAAAAAGATCGAGACCGAAAAATTATTTTTTTAAATAACAAAAGATTAGATAAACAAGCGACAGATATTTTAGAACGAACTGAAAAATAATTCACATTTATTCTCATTTAGCAGTGATAAAAATATTGAAAACTGTGCGCAAATGTCTTTCAGATACATATCCCTACTCTTATTCTTTTAACACTTAATAATCAACATGTTGCCTTATTTATTTATTTTCACTTTCGTGCTCCAGAAACTATGCGATCGTACTGCATAAGTTTTCATAAGTAATGTATAAGTAAAAATAGAAATACAATACAGTTTTAATGCAGTAAACAAATTCACTCAAATAAAACAAAATACACAATTAATAAAAAAATTTATATAATACACACACACACAAAGAGAGAGAGAGAGAGAGAGAGAGTTACACACACATACACATCTAAACATGCATGAAAACACGCATCTTTGTAATGAATGAAAACAATTTGACTTGCAAACATCATACCCGTCAAAATATAAATTTGCATTTCTAAGCAAAGTAATCGGGGAGGGTTTTGTGGGCAGAAGTGGTCACAAAAGGAGCTCTAAACACTTCAATTGATCTACGACCGTCGGAATATTAAAATTCAAGATATCCAGACCACCATTATCAACAACTTTCCTTCACAGCCTCTTCCCCGATAAACATAAGACCGACAGATAAGATTGAGCCTTTTATAAAGGAACTTGAATTCGATAAAAGATAGTAAACTGTCTTAAGATATTTCATAGACGTACCTTGTAATTAGAAATAAAGATAGACGAATTTTTTTCTGTAATTTCAATGAAATTTAAATATTACTAAAAATGAGGGCTCTGAACAGTAGCGCTATGAATTTTAAATGAAGCTTAACTAAGGAGAGCTTCATTAATTTTAAATTTATATTGTTATTCATAATCCTAAATTTTTAAATATATCCCCCATTAGTTTGAAGATACGACAATAAATCGAGTCGGTTTTTAAATGCTACATTGTAGTCGCTAATTTAATATAATCTACCCCCTTTAATAAATATAATTATACTTTATCTTTAATAAATATAATGTTTAATAATAATAATATAATATAATATTAATAATAATATAATATTTAGACTTTATCTTTAATAAATATAATTGTTACCGTTGGAGACAAAATCAAAAATAATAAAATAAATAAAATTAAAATTAAGTAAAATAATAAAGTTTTTTTCTACATCAAAAGTAAGTTTTTTTTTCACTTCATTCAATAAGAAAATCGATCATAAAATAATATACATTATATATTTTATGAAAACACTCTTCCGCTATATTTTTTTTCTCATATTCACTGTTCTTCAGTCACCCATATTTAATTCTAATTGCCGTCAAGAATTTTTTTTTTAATCGATCCAATATTTTTTTTGGAAAAATGTTTTAAATTGAAGCGGATGAATTAAAAAATAGTATTTTTTGAATTGTTTATTTTTACTGGACGACCTACATAATAAGGAAGGAAAAAAATTAGCCGGAATGTTATGTAAAAAAAAATATATCACACAGCATCCCTTCCGACATTATTCTACGGAGCCGAAACATGGACTGCAATCGAAAAGCATAACAGCGATAGAGGTAACATATTTAAAACCGAGAGGGTTAGAGAAAACTACAACGATGTAAACATCAGAAAAGTCAGGAGATTATCAGACCGATTTGGACAAAATATAAGGGTAGATGTTCAGAATAAACTGAGACGTGTTGGAGGCTCACCTCGAGTACACATCTTTTTCCTTCTGGTTGAGATCAGAGGGAAAAATAATATTTAGAAGACCGCAGATAAAATAGGAAGAACGTGTGGGAGGATCGGAAGAAGGAAGGGAAAAGATCGATGATAGTTAAAAGTGCTGTCTCGGATCGGAGTGAACTTTTAAAATTTTGGAAGATGACCGTATGTACATTCTGTTTTGCAGAAGCGTTAGATAAAGAAGAAAAGATGCGGAATTCGTACTATATGTTAACTACAATATAATTTATTATTATTTTTTCTTATTTTATATAAAACTGATTTAAGGTTGTTGAGATCACATAATCACAAAAAAGCGATATAAAAGTATTAGTAACTTAGATTTGAAAACATTTAACGGTTAGTGAAAGGCCGTTTTCAGAATTAAATTGGGAATCTTTTCCAAGATTGTTTCCTCCTAGTTTTTATAATTATAGTCGGATTTTTTTTTTAGCGTGCATGTGAACTAAAAACGAAGAGAGAAAAAATAGAATGATCGAATATAATAATACACGTATGTCTTACTCAAAAGTTCGAGTAAAGATGAAGTATAAAAGTATTATAAATATCACAATCGTGTGTTAAAATAAAATTATTACAGAGAATAATATACGGCGCGTAAAAGAAAATTATTAATTACATTACAGATAAACCAGGGTATAAAGTCGATGAAAAGGAAGTAAATATAATGTCTTATGGTGGTGATATTGTAATTATAAGAGAGTAATAACTACCAAACGCTTATTTGTGAATTTAATAAACGATTATATCTTTAGGGTAGTGTTATAATACTATAAGGATTTCAGTCGATAAAGCTAAATTATATCAATTTATGAAAACGGTGGAATAGTTCAGCAAGTGCGGCAGTTCAACTATTTGGCATTTAATCGCAAGTTTCGGACGAGTATAAAGAGCGATAGAAGAGAAAGTTTACAGAATAGTGGGACTAATAAAGGATATGGTATGGAATAATACATGTCTTGATAAAGATATGAAAGTAAAAATCTAACTATTAAGGGACCGGTTTATGCGATTGAAGCGCGTCTACAAATAGAAAAAACTTTAAAAACTAGTCATTGAAATCTAAGTTTTAAGACGTATAATAGGAAAAGTTGCACTCTTTATACTTGCATTAAATTTTTCTCAAATCTTCCCGACCGGAATACTTTAAGCCACATTTAATGTAACTGTGACCTCAAAAATGTTAAATTAGCTACTAGAAATAAAACTTTACAAAATTTAAAACAACACTTTCAATAGTTTCAATTACAACGAAGTTAATAACAAATACCATTACAGCATAAGTATTCGGTCGATTAAAAAATAATGTAAATTTACAAAAATAGAATTTCTTTTAAAAAAAATCTAATCGATAAAAAAAAGGAAAACAATTCGTTTTAGATTTAAACCTCAAATTTGCAATTTATTTCTATAGTATTACCAGTACTTTTTTTCCATTACTGCTAAAAATATTTTAATTTATCTTTTTTTAGGAATCCATTTTAGAAGCACAGGTCTGAAAAATGTTTTGAATTTTTTTAATTAGATTACTTCTCTCGTTAACTGGCATCTTATTACGATAACCTTAAAAACAGGGCCGTTAATAAAGTCCAATTATCTAAGAAATTTATGAACCCGGCGGTTATAATTTTCAATGCTTTTTTAATAATTAAAATTATAATGCGAAGTTTCATTTAAAACATTTTCCCCGGTTTTTATTTTTACTTTTTTTTTAGTATTTCTTGGAAGCAAGAGTTGCGCGTATTCATTCCACAGCAACCGCCGCTTCACAGCCACCCTTCAAACGTACTCGTACTACAAATTATGTGGCACATTACAAAATACCATGTATGATTTACGGTTCTAAAGCAAAGTCGATACAAATATGTCGTTTTTACACTCGCACTTATAGTTATTAGAAGACAGGTCAGATATATAGACAAAAATATAAAGCGGTTTTTTGACACGTAAAGTGGATGCTGACTTATTAGATAGAATAAAACCTTTCGATCTTGAGAACATTTCGTTCGAGAATTCTCAAACAGCGAGCTCTTCTCACTAGCTGTCTATTACATTAATGTCACCTACTTAAAAATCATTTATATTATGTCGTATGGGTTTAACTTCAGATCAGCCACAGATTAAATAATGCAATTAGCCCTGATTAAATATTTATTATAGTAGTAGTCTTTTTATATTTATTTCATTCAATTTACATTTTTATAGGATCCCCTAAACCGGCATAGCAGTTTGTCAGGGGTTTCCATACAAAAATAATAAATACAGAGTTAAAACAAAAAACAGAAATAATTCCATTGAAAAATAAAACATAAAACAAAACTCATAACTTATGATTAATTAGCATAAAACAACAAAAAAATATTTCCTTATGCTCAAAAACATTAATATTCTGCCCTCCATTTCTGTCCTCGTGTTACTTTAAATTAATTAAATAGTTAAACAAAAATGTCATCCTTTAGCTTCTTCATAGAAATGAAATTTAATGTGCCCGGTGACAAATCTGAGAAAAACTTTGGGACAAGTTATGACAGCGTACGATAGCCGTACTTATTACGAGGCCGGTGTATTATGAATTTCATAGTTCATATTTTTTATTTAGTCAATTGATTATTCTTAAAAATGTTGTTAATTACTTCATCAATTTCGAAACCCGACTTTTTTCAAAGCATTTTATTAATAATACTCCGGTATTTTTAACGTTTCCCTTGTCTAAAGCTAATTTATCAAAGTAAGATTTATTCTTCTCTTTTTAATCGATTCCGGAAACTGATATAGAAAATTTTCAACATAACGTTATCAGGAGATTGCTTCCATCTTTTAAAAAGTTTATGTCTTTTTTTAACTTAACATATAATGCTGATGTAATCCATTCCTTTTTCAATTTATATGAATTGGTACAACAATGACAACTTTTTTACGAAAAACAAAATTATTTTGATAAATATTGTGAAAGGTTTTTAAAAAATACTGCAAAAATGCTCAGAGCTTAAAAAATGTTTTAACTCGTTCAAATTTGTATTTAGTAACCGTTTTTTAATTTTGCTTGCGTTATAAAAATAAAAGAAATCATTAGAATCAAAATATTATTCTCTTTCACTATCATCGGAAACATTATTATTGTTGCTATTAGTATTCCGAGTATTATTAACAAATATGGATGCACCGATTAAATAAAGATCGGACAATTTGGTTGACACAACAAAAGGGATGTAAGAAAAAGAATTACTCCTAATATACACATGATCAATAATTGACTTTTAGATCTCCTCTCACATCCGTTTCCCTAGTAAATACATTTATATCCTGCTCTAATCCAAAGAAAAATATTAGGCTTTTATAATTATTTTTTACAGAAAGTCGTAATTAAAGTCAATATTGATATCATCCTGATCCCCGTAGGAGAAGACACCCTCCGCCAACCCCTCCGTTCTTAGCCCTTATGGACTTTACCGGAGGTCATCTTCGAAATCTCAGCTTTTACATATTTCAGTCCGCCTCGGCCAGGATGCCACGAGTGACATTCCCATCGGTGTACTACTATTTAATGAACTCAAAACAAAACACATCTTACCGAGTCTTAAGTAAGACTGAAAGGACTGAACTAAACAAAGGAACAGAACTACCTACCCGTAGAAAATAAAAGTAACTTCAACACAAACACGAAACGTAAAATTATCACACGTAACAATAACAACACAGTAACATTGAAACAAAACAAAGGACGAAAACAACAATAAAATCATAATTAAACAAAGCATAAACAAAACAGGAAAAAAGAGAAATCCAAGCAAGGCTCTAGATCCCCTCAGCAATCCTTTCCTTGGCTAAGTACGCTATAAAACTCTCCACTATCGCCCATTCGGCCTGGCTTCTCCAGTTTACACGGCGATCCAACGCCGACCCGATAAGATCAAGCCGACAGATGGTCTCCGTGCGCATTAACTCGTACTTCGAGCACTCATAAAGAACATGGTAGGTGTCATCCGATTGTCCACACTGAAGACACATCCCAGAATCTACCAAGCCGAATTCATGCAGTCTGTCCCTAAATGCACCATGGCCGAAAAGAAATTGCGACACATATTTATTAGGGTGTACCCAAGAGGCGTTCCGCAAACATTTAGAAAGAGATCATGCGTATAACGCCCACTCTCTGCCTCATCCCATCTGGCCTGCCACAAGGTATTGCCATGTTGTTCAATTTCTCGAACTTTATCCGAAGTCAACTCACCGGACTTCTTAGCAACATACCGCTGCTTCTTCTCAGATTCAACCAAGTCTATCGGTTTCACGCCTGCAATCACCAAGACTGCCTTCCGTGAAATAGTACGGTAACCACCCGTTACCTTTAACAACATTAGGTGTTGAGCCATTGTTGGCCGCCAGAATCACTAGAGAAGTTGAAGAAGGTGAAGGGATTAGCCCAAATCAATTTGGTTTTTGGAGGGGACGCTCCACCGTATTAGCTGCCAACAAGGTAATAAATTGGGCCCTTGAGGTAAGAAGTGGTACATGGAGAACTAGAAGAATTCCGCTTCTTTTCTCCTTAGATGTTAGAAATGCTTTCGACACAGTAAAGTGGAGTCAAATTCATAGGGCATTACAGGCAAAAAACATCAGCCCGTACTTGAGGACACAGGTGGCGAAATACCTTTCAGAAAGGACTTGTACAGTGAATTCACAAGAAGGAGAATTGATATTCAATATATACGGTGGAGTTCCCCAAGGTTCGGTTTTGGTTCCTCTTTTGTGGGTCCTCACCTTTGATGATGTTCTACAATTGGACTATCCGCCTGGTCTGGAAACAATAGCCTATGCGGATGATTTGGCAGTCCTTGTACAGGGCAAGACGGGATTGGAGGTGCAGGAGAAGGCCAATATGGCGCTTGCAAAGATACATGAATGGTTGCAAGAAAAGGGACTTATGTTATCAATTAATAAATGTAAGTTCATCACGTTTACTGGTAGAAGAGTTATAGAAGGTCTGAACATTGTTGTGAATGGACAGGAAATAATGGAGACAAGCTGCCTGAAATATCTGGGAATTCTCTTTCAGAGAAATTGTGCCTTTTCTGAACATATTAATAGTATATGCAATAAAGCGGACAACATGATAAAAGGGTTAAATATAATCATGTCAACAAAGAAGGCTCCTAGAGCGTCCAAAAGAAAGATGACAGCATCGGCAGTTGTATCATCTTTTTTGTATGCAGTGCCTGTATGGTGGACTTCATTACGAATCAAGAAAAACAAAAATAGACTTGTGAGAACGCATAGGAGGCTGTTGCTGGGAGTGGTTTCCGCTTACAGAACAGTCTCCTATGAGGCACTTTGCGTTTTGGCAGCGGTACCTCCAATCGACTTAATGGCCTATTACAGGGTAGAGATATCGCAAGGACTGGAAACTCAGGAGGCTAAGCATAGGCTGATAACTAGGTGGAAAGAAAGTTGGAGAGAGGTAGGACCTGCTAGCAGGACAAAACAGCTAATCCCTGACCTTGAGAGTTGGATCAATAGGAAACACGGGGAGGTGGACTTCTTTTTGTCGCAGTACTTTACGGGCCACGGTAATTTTAATTATTACCTTCACAGAGTTGGGAGAAGACAAACGCCGGCCTGTATGTACTGCGGCATTGAGGACGATGCAGACCATACCTTTAAGGAATGCATCAGATGGATACAAAATAGACGGGACACAAATTTATCAACGATGAGACCTGAGGAGATTACGAGTAACATGCTACATAGTGAGGACAATCGGAAAAGAATTGAAGGAACTATCAGGAATATCTTAACAGTAAAAAACGAAGACGAGAGGAAACTGGGCTTCTGAGTGAATAGATTAGGGTAGGGTGGATAGCCCCAGTGGTGAGAGCTGGCATGCTTAGGTGTGTCAGTTCCAAGGATCCACTGGGGACTCTGAGGGAGAATAGGTCTATACAAGTGTAAAAGACCCATCGATGCGTCACGACTTTCCAAGGTATGGCGTAGCGATACAGAAGGGCAAATGAGACTCAAAAGACCTGACCGGTGGGCCGACCTGCCTTGTCGGACATACAGCAGCCTGTAGGTGGGGAGGCCCATTAAAGTATAACAGGCAAAGGCACTCCCCTGGGTGGCGTAATACCAACCAATCGGACCGGCCCAGGGGACCAGAATCAAAAAAAAAAAAAAAAAAAAGTTGTTGAGCCATTGAGTTGAGTGGGAGATTTTGTTGAGAGTAGACTTGGTCTATATTGCTCTGTGTTTATTTAGTTTTGGATCGGGGTTAGCGGTTTTTCTTTATTGAACTATCATGGTTACTTGGTTGATAATTTGGACGTGTTTTTTATACATATAAAGAGTTTGGATAACGGATGATCTTTGTTTATAGTCTTTTTTTTTGTTTTTGTAGCTTTATTGCCGGTTAGCAATAAGGTTTAAAATTGCTTGTCAGTGGTCTGTGTGTGTTGGTGTGTGTGTTTCTAATGCAGTGGACTATAAGAATTTTATTTCTTATCGTGTAGTTTAAATATTGAAAACTGTTATCTACGTTGGTTACATTTAACATTTTTAGAAGTACATTAATTTTTATTTTTATTAATTTCAATTTTAGTGATAACGAGAAGCAGTTGGTTATCTATTTGATAACAGACTATTATTATAGAGACTGTTAGTACCTTATATAGGTAAGCTATTATATAGCTGAGCGTAAGCTATTGTGTAAGCAATTGCATATGATGCGTCGACGAGGGTCACTCCCTATAGAGGATACGTCCTCGCAAGGGGCCGGTTCCTCGAAAGTGACCATTTCCAAGAAAGATCATCCTGAACTAGCGGCAGAAGGGATGGATACCAGTGCTACAGGGCCGTCTGGTGCCAGGAGAAGAAGGCTTGGAAGCCCCCCGACGCTAGAGGTGCCAAGCGCGTAAGGGCCGGCTCGTCTGAAGAAGATGAGGCCCCTCCCACACTTAAGGAGGTAACGTATAAGTTAGGGCATGCTCTTACTCAGCTTCGTCAGAATCTGGGTAGGACGAGTGCTACGGCGCTTAAGGCCCATGAACGCGAATTAACTGAAGTGTATAAAGAACTTCAACGCATTAACGATGCAACCTCAGAGCTGGAGACAACAACTCAAGGGACACAGACGGACAGACAATATAGAGAGGAAATGTCTGATATACTTGATATGGACCTGACAGACAAGCAATTATTGGATAGGCTAACAATGAGATGGTCCACCTGGTTATGAACAGGTTGACCCAGGTCGGTGCACTTAAAGTAGGAGACGACAGTTGTCATTTTGTCGATCTTGCCAATCGAAGGCCGAATAGTCAATTTTTCGGCGCGAGTCCCGGCGCTATGGTTATGCAGGACTCAATTATCCTTGAGGATGACAGAGTAACTACACGAGGCACTAGATATATGGTGTTGTATAATTCTGACAACGGTGACAGGACAATGGCATCCCACGTCATCAAGGCGATGAGGAGAGTAGTGGACAAATCAGAATCTTCGGTGTTCATTATTCCGCCTGGTCGGGCGGGTACGATTATCAGGAAAATTGTAATATATCTTGCCGAGGATGGTCTTACCCAATCTGGGAGACCAAACTCGTGCGAGATCCAGATCGGCGTCGGCGCGGAGGGGCACGCCTCCGGTGACTGACAGTAAAACAGTCGTTGTCAAAGCGCCTGGCAAGTCATATGCCGACCTATTGAGGACTATGAAAGACAAGGTTAGTATGGATGAGGCTGAGGACGTACTCTCTATAAGGAAAGGATGGAACCAGGAACTGGAAGTCCGGATCAAGGGTAATCAAAAGGCGGGAGAATTCACATCATTGTTGAGGGACCGTGCGGCGGACCTACAAGTTGACTTGAGAACCAGGGGGGATCGCAGGACTGTGGTCCACATTAAAGATCTGGTATGTGATACCTCGGAGCAGGAAGTTAAAGACGCAGTAGAGAAGACCTTAGGAACAAATGAAACTTTTCAAGTTACTTCGCTTAGAAGTGCTTATGGAGATACAAGGAACTGTTATCACTACACACAGGAGTGCGTCCAAATTGGTGATCTCAAGACTCAGGGTTGGCTGGGTCAATTGCCGGACATATATTAGGACAGAACACGAACGTTGTTATCGCTGCTGGGGAACGCGCCACGGTAGTAGGCACTGCAAAGGTCCTGATCGAGCAAATCTATGCTAAACTGTGGTGGACCAGGATATATAATCAGAGAATGTCGAGAGGCTTCAAAATGCCTTGACTGTAAAAGTCTAGGACATCGAACGGGTAGTGCTGATTGTTCTAAGAGACATGCTTAGGTTGTTACTGATAAATAATAACAGGAGCCTTTTTATCTAATGATTTGCTAGAGGAAATCGCCACTAATGGCAGTTATGATTTTATATTGGCTATGGAGCCTCATGTATTTTCGGTAGCAAGACCACAATGGGTTCCGGATATGAATGGTGATGTGGCGATCAGAAGGATCGTAGGTAACAGAGGATACGGTCTCTACCTCAGAGCTGAGGGGGTGCTTGCAGTCGAACTGAATGATATAGTAATATTCGGCGTCTATATTAGCCCAAATGTTTCTTCAGGGATGTTCCAGGACAGGATGTTACAACTCCAGCGAATGGTCATGCAGTCCCCAAAAAGAGTTGTTATCTTGGGGGACTTCAATTGCGGAACAACGGCCGCGGGAGCGGAATCCTCCAATGCTAGGGGAGGAGTCCTGGAAGAATTCTTAGCAGTTACTGGTACAATATGTATAAACGACGGCATGCCCACATATAAGGCCAGGCGTCATGAATCTATTATAGATTTGGCAATAATAGATAGTAGAACGGCCCCAGATTCGGTTACATTTGCCGTATTGAACGAAGAGACTGGCAGTGATCATCTGGCGGTCTCCTTAGTGATCAGTGATCATCATACTATGATGATGCCACAGAATCTCACTCGTAGACTAACAAACAGGAGAATCCAAATGGTGGTAATAAGATTTGCACGTAAATTGTAGAACGTGGGCCGGTTAATCCAGATATGTTTCAACATATCATCATTGAAGAGATCGCCAGGGTGCCACACAGAGCTGCCAAGCACCACCCTGTATATTGGTGGACGCAGGAGATCGCAGAACAAAGGGATCAGTTACAGAGATGTAAAAGGAAGGCCCAAAGATTGCGAGCTCGTATAGGTATGGAGGCTGAGAGTAGACTAGCTACTGAAGAATACAGGATGGCACGTAAACGTCTGAACTATCTCATCAAACAGGCAAAAAGGCAGAAATGGATGGATCTGTGCTGTGAACTGGATGCCGACCCCTGGGGGCAGGCATTCCAGATAGTAGCCAAACGTCTTGGTAGATGTATGCCTATACTAAACAAGGACATGGTGGCACAGCAGATGAGTATACTGTTCCCACGGGAGGAAACCGGGAATCGGGAGGAAATTGTATGTGATCGCGGCAGGTTTACGCAGGAAGAAGTGTCTAATGCAGTTAAGAAATTAAAAAATAAGAAGAGTCCGGGCCCGGATGGGATTCCGGCAGTGATCATCAAAGGTCTTATCGAAGTGATCCCGTGGGAGATAACTGATGTTGCAAGTTATGGGCTACAGAACTGTGTTTTCCCAGATTGCTGGAAATCAGCCCGAACGGTCTTTTTGCTTAAACCGAGTGCCACTGCTGGTCTTAGCGAATACCGTCCTATTATTCTGATAAATAATATGGGAAAAGTAGTAGAGAGAGTTATAGTGTTTAGGTTGCAGGATGAATTAGACCAAAAAAAAAGTCTACACGGAGAACAATATGGGTTTCGCAGAGGCCGCTCAACAATTGATGCGATCAATAGGGTGATAAATTGGGCAGCAGGAGTTCGTGAGGGCACCTGGCGTACAAGGAAATTTCCATTGATGATTCAGTTGGATATAAAAAACGCGTTTGGTTCTGTTCTATGGCCCGCGATTGTAGAGGCGCTGAAAAGGATGCACATTAGCACGTATTTAATTAATCAAATTAACTGCTACCTTAATGATAGATGGACAGAAATCAGGTCGATAGAGGGAACAGAAAGATTTCAGATATTCGGAGGTGTTCCGCAGGGGTCAGTGTTGGGACCCCTGCTTTGGAACATTTTCTACGATCAAATATTTAGACTGAATTATCCGGAAGGCGTAACAATTGTAGGAACAACTGCTACAACTGATGTAGCAGTTCTCGTGGAGGACCGTGAATTAGATATTGTTGAGACGAAAGCCAATCAGTCTCTTAGAGTAATAGATGAATGGCTCGCGAGTAATAAGTTAGAGGTGTCCCCCGCTAAGTGTAGGTGTATCTTCTTTACGGGAAGAATAAGAGTTCGCGGTATCAATATTGCGATCCGTGGGGAGGATATCACCAAAGTGAGGTGCACCAAATACTTGGGAGTGATGCTCGACAAGAGTTTAAAATTTAGCGCACATATTGACATCATATGCAAGCGTGTAGGGCCTACTATCAGAGCGATAAGGGGACTGTTCTCGAATCATAATATCCCAAGAGCTTCAGTTAGGAGATTGATTACCTCCGTTATGATATCATCGGCGCTGTATGCAGCCCCGGTATGGTCGGAAGCAATAAACATCCAGAGAAACAGCCAGAAACTACGAAGTGTGCACTGTATTGCGCTACTGGGGTTGGTGGCGGGATACCGCACTCTATCATACGACGCGCTATGTGTCCTGGCGTCTGTACCGCCAATCGAGCTTCAAATCAAGGGTCGAAAATTGAGAGCAGCAGGATTTACTAAAACTGAAGCTGAAGAAGTGATGAGGAATAACTGGAAGGTGGATTGGTCTGTCTTATCGGTTGGTGCGTGGACAAGGCGCCTGATTCCGGAATTGGATGCCTGGTTAGAGAGAAAATATGGACTATTACACAACGCAGCTTATGACCGGGCACGGCTCTTTCGGCTTCTATTTACACAGATTTGGTATAAGAACATCGCCCACATGCATTTACAATGTTTGTATGTCAAAAATGGGCTCAATATAGGAATGAAATGGATGTTAATAATATAACAGTTGAAAATTTGGTTGAATGGCTGCTGATGAATGAAACAAATTGGGAATGTTTGCAAATTTTGCAAGAACCATACTAAGAATCAAAGAGGAAGAGTCTAGACGCCAGGGTTTGTAGGTACGTAAGAGTGGGACGGGAGGAGAGCCCTGCCTCGGAGGGCCCGTATGCTTAGGTATGCGGGTTTCTGTGCTGGGATGGGGACGCCTGTGGAATGTGTGTATGGGACTATGTTAAGACCGAGACCCGGCCGGTAGTGTTGGTTTCTGGGGCGTTACGGCGCTTTCGGGGCCGGCGCTGCCGGTTAGAGGCAAGGCATAAAGACCGAGACTCGGTTCCCGATGGGGGGGGACGGCATAGCCGGACCTCATCTTCTTCTGCCGGGGATTAGAGGCAGGCATTAAAAGATCCTGAACCAGGGGGGGTTGACCTACCGTGCCGGGTGTAAAACCGGTGGGTGGGGACGCTCCCTTAGAATCTAATGGACACGTTCCTGGGCCTAGTATACTTAAGTGGATGTCCAGCCCAGGAATGTAGGGGGAAAAAAGGTGTTGAGCCATTAATAATATGTCCCGATAACTTTTATGTTTTAGCCTATTCGCCCAAACAGGCGCCGCGAGTAGCATAATAGTCTTGCACACGCCTTTATACAGAATACTCATGGTCTTAAAATTAAGACCCCAATCAGGATACCATACGTCGAATACCGAAGAAGTCATTGCTGGCCTTCTCCGGAACGTATTGAAGGTGCTTTTTAAATTGCAGTTTCTCATCAAGAAACACCCCGTGGTACTTGCACCTGAAAATACTTTATACGCTGGCCTGTCATCGAAACACGGACTCGCCGACTCACGGCCAAACGGCCTTTCAGGAGCACCATTGTGGTCTTTTCCAGACTAAACGTCATCTTGTATTGATACCCCACAGCTCAAGCACCCTGCAAGCTTGAGTGGCTCGAATTTCAACCTCCCTCCACGAGCTTCCTTCGACCAGCAGGAGCCCATCATCAGCATAAGCCACGATGCAACACCCGCTGGGTAACCTCATCCGCAGGAGAGAATCAAAATCCACCATCCAAAATAAAGGACCCAAAATGCTGCCCTGGGGACATCCCTTAGACAGCGTTTTGCCAACCACATGGCTGGCTTCGCGGAGCAGCATATCCCGATGACTGAAGTAACTTGCATAACTTGCAATTCACTTACAAAAAATTCTCTTTTTTGGAGTTGGTAAACAGCAGAAGGCCATCATAAATTATTAAATTCTCCGGAAATGTCCAGGAAAATCCCCAGGACATATTTCGTCTCACTAGTCGTTACCACAATCATCACACGGAGTATGGCGTTCTGAATACCCTTTCTGGGACGAAACCCGTCCTGATTCTCCATCAACAGTCTTTGCGAGGTTAACCTCTCATTTACACGCATATACAGAAACTTTTCAAAAACCTTGCCAATAACCGGAAGCAACGTCAAGGACCTATACGAAGAAGTAACAGCGGGATCCTAGTCGTCACCTTTAAACAACAATTTTACAATCCCCTTCTTCCAACACACAGGGAAGTATCCACCAAGCAACAATTTATTAAAACTTCGTATGACAACTCTCACACTCATCCCAACCGAGCGAACAAGAAGCTCCGCTGTAATTCCATCAAAGCCTGGGGCATTTCCCCTACCTAAACTACAGATAGTTTGACGCACCTCAGCTTCGGTAATCTCTAAGAACACTGCACTCCCGCGGAACTGAGCAACCTCTCGCCGCACCTGCAGATGGTATGCGGTCTCTCCAGCTTTCATCAGGTAGTAAATCGACTATTAATTTTTGTAAAATTCAGAAGTATCCGAAATTACACCAAACCTGGTCGAGAGAGCAGATCGAAGAACGTCCTTTCGTCGTATGTTTCCCAAGAAACATATATACTATATATATATGTTACTACTATATACTACGCCCCAGGGATCCCTGTTCCCCTTCTTTTGAACAAAGGAACGCTAGGAGTCCCTTTTCGCAGTCCGAATTTTATGAAAGAAATGAGATCTCAGATTTCTGTATTCACCAACAAGGACTGCCCGTCGTTCCGGATCACCATCACGTTGAAAAGCTCTCCGCAAACGACAAACAGCCCCCTTCATGCCGAACAGTTCCTTATTCCACCATGATGCAATCCTCTTTCGGCCGGAACTTCGGGGAATTGAATTCTCCGCGGCATCAAGAAAATCTGCCGACAAACCAAATGCCAGATCTTCCAAATCAAAGACATCCAGACTCCGATCCAAAACTCGAAGCCTTGTCGAAAGAAAATCAACAAATTTCTTCCAGTCCGCACGCCTGTGCAGGAGACGACCCTGCTGAACCGGGACGTTACATCGGTAGCGCTCTCTCAAGCAACCAGCAATCTCATAGACAATCAATCGAAGATCACTCGAGCAGTCATTAACTACCTTCCAATTACAAACATTAGCAGGGATAAACCTAGCAACAGTAACATCGATGTTCGTTCCACCAAACAATCGACACCCATCTACCAAACCTACGTAGGTGGGCAACTCACCAGGTACTTTATATACCTGTAGATCATGCTGGACTAAAAAGCCCTCTATTAATTTACCGCCGTCATCGGTGAGACCGCTATGCCATAAGAGTGACTTAGAATTCACATCCACGCCACATATAAGGATTGGACCAATACCAGAGAATAGTAGGATTTTATCCCAGACCTCAAGATTACAATTAGTAGGATCTCAATACTGGAAATATAAACTAGCAACGTACAAATGCAAGTTCTGAACATTCACACGGACAACGATATGATGATAATGACAAGTCGAACCCTCCGACTTCTTTGGACACTCTTCACGCATGTGTCCGCTCCACAATGAGCGCAAACTGCAGGATGTTTACAGAACTTAGCTCTGTGACCAAACCTGCAGTACTTAAAACAGCGCTGAACATCTAAATACTTCTTGATCTTACACGAAGAGAAGTCTACAAACAACCTGTCCTCCGCAGTGAAGCTGTTGAAACGTTTAGGACTAACCTCAAAATTCCCATGGTAGCGTTCTGCCACGCGCCTACCGATTTAAATAATAATCGATACTCAGACTTCAATGTAGCCTCATCCATCTGAGTATTTTACTCTCTAATGAGAGCCATCAATTCGTCCTCAGACAGCCGTCGATCTATATCATATACAATCACTTTAGGACACCTCTTGCCTTTAGGGTCAAATTTCATGTTGGACCTTCCGACTTTAAAACAGTCAAAGATGACCAGCACATTTTCCGTATCGTCAGCAATGACGACTAAACCCTTTTTCATCTCTCTAATATTACGAGTTCTCAGATTCTCCCTCTTTTGTCGAAGGACGACCTGAAACTCGTCCTTCATCTCCTTAGTTGTTTAGTTTTTCCTTCGTCTCCTTATTAGTTGCCCCATCCTTTAGGTTGACGAACACACAACCTCTGGCTGCTTATGGAACAGACTAGCCTCCCGCCTCTCTTTCAGCACCTTTAAGTATCGTTTACGTTGAGGCAACCCCTACTGCGGAACCACGGGAGGGGCGGAAACTATCTCCCTCACAACCTCTCTCACCTCAGGTCTAATAGCCAATTTTTCATAGCCTTGAGCCAAGGCCTCAACAATGGGTTTGAGTTCCCTGATCTTAGGGAGAATTTTACCTCGCGCATTAGCCTTAGTACTTCCAAAAATTGAATTAAGAAGTCGTATTTCTCTTCAAACCCCCGTACTAACGGGACTGAATCTCCAGCCCTCCCATTACCTTTAGAAAACTTATCAATCATTAATTGATCTTTATTCTTTCCAGCCAGCGAAGAACTGGAAGCACCTGCTCGCGACCCCTCATCCCCAGAAGAGGATGAACCTAACCTCACTCATTTCCGTAATCTCCTCGCGAACTTTAGCCCGCTTGGACTTACCCTTTTTTCCTTCAGTTTCAGACATTTCTGTAATCATAAACACAACAAAAATAGTATCCAAAACAGTGTTAATTAACATTAAACACAAAATTAACAAAAACAGTGTTTGTTTACAAATTATAAACATAAACACATAAAAACAATTGGCCAACAACAAGCACATACACTGATGAAGTTGACCAATAGCAAGCTACGGACAAATAATAGATGGTTGCTATCAACAGCTATTAAAAAAAAAAAAACAAATAACAGCTAACTTAATAATAAATAAATGTCAGAAGCTGAAGTAACACTAAACAATAAAAACAAACAAATATACAATAAAACACAATAGAAATGTAGAAATATTGGTTTCACCCCCGGTGTGCAGTTCAAAGGGAGTTTGAACTACCCACCAAACTAGTCTAGAAACCCGGTCAGGCTATCTAGGCAAATTAATATGAAATAAGACTAATAAAATATTTCAGAAGCCCTAAAACAATTACAAAACCACAAACCAGGCCATAGTGAACATAATATACTATGAACATAATAAACTATAATATAACGATAAAGTTACACCAAATAAATATCTAAGTAGCGGAAACCCCAAAATACCACCAAAAAAATTGAAATTATCTCTTTCAACAACAAAACTATAAAAATAATGATAATAAAAGTCGATTTAAACTGTTTATTTGAAATAAACAGTCTACATTCTATCAGGCGTCACCTGCCAACAGAATGACAATTTATAAATAACTCTCTACATTATACTCTTAATAAATAAAAACGAAAGAGGAAAAATACCGAGATATTTCATAAAATTAATACGCAGTAAATAATAATAGATTTAATATTTCATTTTAAAAATACTATAAATAAGACAGAAGAAAGTAGTAGATAATAAAACATAATACAGTGCATAAATATAAAAATATGTAGGCCTATATAAAATTAGAATAAAAAAAAATTAAATATACCGAAAAAAACTGGGAAATAAAAGAAAAAAACCGGTAATTATCGATGTTTAAATTAAATTGTTGGCGTAATTTACATCACGCTAAAAATGGCAGCTTAAAACGTACAATATCGACAGTAAAAAAGGATTAAAATCCATTTGTCCTAAGATACCGGATGAACATGGGCAGTTTAGTATAGTATATAATAATGTGTCTTTGTAATACTGTCTTTGGAAACTTATAGGAACTGTAATTGTATCCAATTACATATTTTTGCAATTTTAACTACAGTGATGAAGAAAAAAATTAATTTGAGGTCAAATTATATGGATTTAACTGTATTTTCTACAAATCGGCCCGCCTCTATGTGTTCCATTCGTCTTAAAAAAGTTCGATCAACAGCTTTTGTACTAAATATTTATATACGTCTTATTCATTTCAACTTTATCTAAATAGCGAAACATGCGCCTTTTATTTCAATTTAAAACGGCTTTCTTGATCGTATTAATGTTCAGATATACTGTTGAAGTTAAAATTGGAACAACCAAACGCTAACTACTGTCACACGTAATGAGTTTTTTCAGCTTTGAATCGACGTTGTCTCTCTTCGCTGTTCTTATTCAGCGACCCTAAGAAATTTTTTAACCGGCGCTGCTGGAGAATATGTGGAAATCGCATAATTAAATCTCTTCTAAAAATGTTAATTTTGGAGTTTAGAAGATTTTCCCTGTCGGTGACCCTTTCCCATCTTGAATAATTCCATCGCAATTAGACAATCCTATAACAATCAACATTAACTTTTCTTAAATACAGCTTACGGAATATAATTAGTGAAATATTAACCGCCTAAATCTTTCTTGTCATAATTTATTTTCGAACGATTAAATATTTTAATAAGAAAAAAATGAATACACTTTATCGTAACGTATCGATAGTTATCGTTAGGTATAAAAGAAATTATGTTAACAGAAACATTTCAGAACGTACATAACATTTTTATTACTTCAAAAATAAAAAAATCAATTGCGCCACTAAATACGTGCGATAAATCGACTGACAGTAACCCATCACTCTGGCACAATTTTTGTACGCGTGATAAACGACTGGCTCTCGTTTTATATCAGTACTATTTATTTCAGGTAAACTACCGTACATCTTCAACGAGTGAGTGTGCACACTCATAAATTAAATTTTCTATGTATTTCCCTATTTAATCTTATTGACTATTAACACCGTTTTTTTATGTATTTATCAAATGTATTTAAAAAGCAATATTTATTTTATTAGGTAAAACAAATAAAGTACGTATTGAATAATACTAATCATCATTTACACTGATAAACATAATTTTTGTTTCCTAACATGTGATACATGAGTTTAATCTGTTTTTTAATGCTCAAAACGAATATGAACTCTTTTCTATCACCCACCATTTTTGAAAAATTTTTAAATTTTAATTAAAATTTTTTTTTATTTTTCGACGTATAGTTATCACTTTAAGCTCCTATATTGTATTTTGTTAGTTCATTTTTTATTGTTTAACTTCGTTAACGTAATTTGTAAACTATAAATAAACAATACTAGACAAAGAATTAAATCATATCATAGTCGCATATTACGACATCAAATCTAATATTGAAGAGTGAGCCTTCATGGACAAGATTAATTATGTCTGTGCAAGTCAAAACATAGAGCTGAAAACACAGCTGTGTTGTTTCTATTAAGCACTGGAATGAATTAATCTCGTTCAGTCTTATTGCTGTCTTACGTTTGTTAACAGTGCAGAGTCATAATGCCTCAAAATTGTGTAAATGATATGGATGCCTATTGTTATGTATGTGGTGAGTTTATCGTAAAATCAAATAGAAAAAATATTACACCTTTAATTAAAAAAGCATATCGTTTGTACTTTCAGTGTAAAATTGGTGATCAGGATAAGACGTGGGCTCCTCATATAATATGCACTAATTTTTCTATATAAAATAGGATATATTAAGAAGTATATTAAGAGGTATATTCAAGAGGATGGCTGAAAGGTGCACGGAAGGCTTTGCCATTTGGCGTAGCTATGGTTTGGCGTGAACCAAAGGATCATGTAACCGATTGTTACGTTTGTTTAACAAGTGTATCTGGAATTTTTTAAAAATCTAAACATACTGTAAAATATTTCATTGCAATCTGTAATCAGGCCTGTACCTCACAGTGAAATTATTCCAGTTCCAGTGAATTTATGTTTCGAAAGCAGCGATGAAGAATCGGGCAGTACTGAAGAAGACAACAATTATTTTGAGTTTGAATTATCTTTCAGTAAGCCTCTTTGGTAACAATAAACATCGTTACCAAAGAGTGGAAGAAACGAGACAACTTAACTCCAAATGGGAAAAATATTATTCATGAGCTCTTAGTTGAATCCAAAAAACTATTCTTACCCCCTTTCCATATCAAGCTAGAACTAATGAAAAATTCTGTAAAAAAAATGAAGGCTAGTCCCGGATTTTTGTACATCAGGCAGAAATTTCCGAATATAAGTAAAAAAAAAAATTAAAAAAGGAATATTTGTTGGTCCTCAAGTAAGAGGATTCGTCAAAGATGATGTACTTAACTCGATGTTAAATAATGTAGAAAGTGCAGCTTGGGCTTCATTAAAAGACGTTTGCAAAGATTTTCTCGGCAAACAAAAATCCGAAAATTATCACGATATTGTTAATCAACTTCTTACTTCATACATAGCTATGGGATGTTTATATGTCTTCGAAAATACATTTCCTCCACTCAGATCTGGATTTTTTCCCGGACAACCTCGGAAACGTAAGTGACGAACACGGTGAACGTTTCCACGAAGACATTTCGGTGATGGAAAGCCGCTATAAAGGAAAATGGAATACTAACATGCTAGCCGATTACTGCTGGAAATTAATTCGGGATGTGCCTGAAGCTATTTATAAAAAAAAAATCAGCGAAATCATACTAACACAGGTATGGCCATGCAAAATCATAAATTTTACAGATTTTAACTATATTTTCCCTTAATTTGTTTTTAAGCGTAATTTATTTAAAACTAAGGGCGGTAGAATTTAAATTGTATTTACAGATCTGTAATGAACGCAAAAAAGCAATTCAAGAAATGGTATCACACTTAGAGAAACATCAAAAAAATGTTTTTTTTTTTTGTCTATCAGAGTTATAGTAATGGTTTTAACTAAAGTAGTTACTACGACCAATAATACGATTACGATCTGATCGCACGTACTTCAATCACCTGTAATAGCCTCGGATCGGTTACTTTAATAATATTACCAGAAAGGTGAAATATGTGACACAAGAAAAATGTAACACCTTATTACCCCTACACTATTCGTTAGCCGCCGAACGCAATCCTGATCCTTGTCGATTAGTAAGTTAAAAATATTCCACTTGGCTCGTTCCGAAACACCGTTTAGATGTGAAATTTTTATCGCCGATATAGAATAATCAGAATTAAACTCACGAAAAAAAATGATATACATTTCGATTTTTAATCTACAAAATAATTAAAATTAACTAATTTGCTCGAGTAGGGATAATAATAGGTTTAGAGCTTCTGATCCGAATATTAAAATAAGATGCCATTACATGTGATCTCATTTAATCAAATGTCCAAACGATACCGTCCATATCATCATCGACTTTGATTTTAATTATCGAGTAGATAGCACACGGGTGATCGAATCGAAACCTGCCAGGCGCGACTAGTTAACCGATGTGCCGTTTCTTTTTGTAATATTTATAAATGAAAGATCATTTTATCATCTTTCATCCAAAGTTATACAAAAAATTTGTTTCGATTTTATCATATAACTTGACATTCATAATCAAATAGGTCACATTTTATTCAGGCAGTCGCCGATCGGTCACCGAGTAGCCGCTCGTTAATAACCGATTCAGGTCGAGTACCGCAAAATGGAAAATAATTTAACGAGAAAAAAAATAAAAGTAGATGAGCGAGAGCACTCGGTCTTTGCAAAAGAATTATATTAAAAATTATTTTTCCTGAAGCGTTAAACTCTTTTTCCAAAAAAATACATTTTCCTCTATTTATGTACCTTCCTTTTTAGTTTCTACACGAGGTATTACTGTGAAATTTCCGAGTTATATTAGAGATTTAAAAATAATGAGAGAATTATCGGAGTAGCTTTATATTCCACTTTTCTTTTTAGGGTTCTAAGTCTAAAAATATATTTGGCACCGTTAAATGTGAACGGTCCAGACCTACGTTTAGCAGATTAAAAGTTTACATCAGTACTTTCAGTCGTTCACTTTAATGTGCACTTGCATTAGGTTTAAAGTGTAAAAAAGATCGTTGTAATTTATTCCCAAAAAAATAACAATACCAACTCTATCCGATCAGACGACACGATTACTTGCATGAAAGTAATCGTAGAACATGAGAAAAAACTTCAGACTATGTTTCTGTTACCATTTAAAAATAAATTAACTGATTATTATTTGAAAGATCTCCCGATCTTTTTCATTTTTCGCTATCTGTTCATTTAAGTTTTCCACGCTTACATTTCAGATTCCTGCTGCCTTTCTTTTTCTTTTTTTTATTTATAATATTTCAAATCCATATTCAAGTACATCTAAATTTCCCCCTGAGGGAGAAGAACACCCTCCTTGTGACATATCCGGTTGCCACACCAACCCCTCCGTTCCTAGCCATTATTAGTTTAATCGGAGGACATCTTCTAGCCCTTGAACTGATCACATTCCACAGTCATTAGCCGGCCTCGGTGCCATTGATGCGAATACCTCGAAAGACATTCCCATCAGTAAATTCCGCCCTGTCATAGCCTTTTCCGAAGGCACCGGACACCTGTTAACACTACCACGTAGCCTCCTGGAATTACTCTGCTCTACCAAACTCGCGGAAGCATGAAGACTAACTTTGCTGCCACCTAAAATATGCCACTACAGAACCAGTTATTCGATACAACGCCAATTGCTACGATAGCGATAATAAATTTGGTTATTGCAGTACAAACAAACCAAAAACATAATCCCAGAGGACCTCAGGTCTGGTCCGTCCGAGAACTGATTATAACCTCTAGTCTCTCACTTCAGCTCCAATTTTGAGGCCCGCTTGGATAATCTAAAACGTTGATCGCAATTACGGTTCGTTAATTGCCCCTTAATAGTGCACACCAATTCAACCAAAAACTGCCATGCTAAAATCAGTAACCGTACCCGGGAGAGTGAGAAAACACTCCCGAGCACGAACCCCGTTGAAACTTGATTATCTAACCGGGGCACGTTGCCAATCACTCCTACCTCCGGCCAATCAACTGCCGGGCAGAACCCTAGCCACCCGGGATACTAATACTAAAATGAACCCGCAATCGCCAGTGCAGGGTATGAGGCGAAGTAAGCTAGTCAAGTAATCATTTATGAAGGATTACAGCAGTGAAAACCGCAGTGAAAACCTAGTAAAACTACTAGGTCCCCTATCGCTACATAAACAGCCCTCAGTCAAAGAGTGAGACCAACGGAACTTAAGGTTAAGATCCATCTGATTCCGATGCAGAAGCGTCCCTGACAACAGGGTCAACAGCCCATAAAAGTGCCCGTAAAATTCATCACCTAACTTTTGCCAAAGAAGCGATTCGCGTAGAACCTAAGATCAAAAGCCCTCTGCATCGAAGAGCAGATGGATCACAATATGTTACGAAGAAACTGAAACCGCATGACCTGGTAGATCACACAATTATAAATGGGCGCTGCAAAAAGCAACACCGAGACTCACAACACCTATTCACCTAACACTACGTACAGATATCAAGAATTCAAATAAGGGGTCCTAATTATCCAAGGAATTGAAGTACAATTCTACCGCTCGTAAATAACAGCCACAGTCCTTACTGTTGACCGGTGTTTGCAGTTTTTGTGCAACCTTTTACAGTGACACAGGATGGAGCCTCGGCTTTCTGCGGACATAAAAGACATGGTCCGCAGTGTCATCAACTCCACAATCCGGGCAAAGGCCCGAATCGGCCAATCCAAACCTAAGCAAACTGTTCCTAAATGCACCATGTCCCGATAGAAATTGTGCTATGTTCCGATTGGAGGAAACCCACTTAACCGCTTTTAATTTTCTAAAATCCTGGAATATACCATGTGTACGTCGACCAGTAGAAGATTCGTTACACCTAACTTGCCAAGAATCAAAACCTTGGTCTTCAATTTCTTGCATACGCCTTGGGAGTAGAAAGCCTTCCTTCTTCGACACAAACCTCTTGCTACGTTCCGTATCCAGAATATCTACTGGTTTATTGCCAGCGATTACAGAGACTCTTGCGAGACAGTTCTGTAGCTCCCGACAACAGCTAACAATACAAGACGCTGGGCTCGCAATAAAATATCCCTATGACACTGAAATTGCATACGATGAGTCCAGACGGGCGCAGCGTACAACATTATGGCCTCACAGGCACCTTTATAAAGAATTCATTGATTTATCAGCCGCTTACAACACTGTTTGGAGAGAAGGCATGATTTGTAAGGTCCTCCGTGTAATCCCATGCAAATTAACAGCTCGTCTCCTTAATAACATGTTGAACGACTCGAAGTTTTCGTGGGATAACGTACGTAGCTGTAGTACAGCGGTACTACACAGCATACGTCCAGCCGTAGTGGTGCAGCTTCCCTATTTTGGGACCACCCTGGGACATATTCTCTCCAAAACCCTCTGGGGATGCACTTCTTAGAGATACTTGTTTCTGCTCCAATAAATGTGCTATAGTTTTTGCTGATTGGTGGTATCCAGCCTAGGTATTTATCAAGATTCCTAGAAAACCTTTCCCAATTAGAATTTTTGAAGTTTCATTTTTGGGTGTAAAGCTAGTTCGCCTCCACGTGGTGCACCCTGGATAACGCTAAATGACCTAGTAGATACTAGCGGTCAGACAAACCAAGACATCAATAACATTTATGCAAACACTAGACGATGCTATGTATAATACCTTGAGAATTGCGTCCTCTGTGCCCTTGCCGGGCAAAAACCATACTGGTCGTCCATTAACAAATGATCGGAAATTAACCTACTATTTATTGAGGTACAAGAATTTCTCGAAGACCTTAGCTATTACAGGCAAGAGTGTCAGAGGCCGGTAAGATGAGCTTACGGTGGGATCCTTCTCGCCACCTTTGAAAAGTAACTTCAATACACCATGTTTCCAACAAACTGGAAAATATCCACCGAAGAACATTCTATTGAAAACGCTAGTAAGGGAACCAGTGATTATGGGCAATGTGCGAATAAGGAGCTCTACCGTGATACAATTATGTCCGGGGACTTTGTTCCTAGCTAGACTGCAGATTACTTGATGAACTTCCGTCTCGGTGTTCTCAGAAGACTGAATCTCAGAACCAAAACTTACGACTTCTCTTCGGACTCGGCGATGATACCAGATTTAACCAACCTCAGTATTATCTGGAAGTAGATCGTTCATCAGAAGACTGAGAACACGATTCTTATCTATTACAACGCCCTCCTGTGACGAGAGAGCCGACAGAAGAACGTCATTTTTCTTCTTATGCCCGAGAACTCTATAAACTACACCCCATGGGTCCTTATTTCCCTACTCTTTCACAAAAGAGCGTCAGGAATGTCACTTAGAAGACCTAATCGTATGAAAGTGCTCGGTCCTTGTTCGGCGATAGTCTGCAAGCAGAGCTGCACGCCGTTCAGGGTCGCTCTCACGTTGTGCGGCTTTCCTGAGCCGGTTCACAGTCTGTTTCATCGCAGTCAAGTCCCGAGTCCACCAACCAGCTACTCTCTATCGACCTGTACCTCGGGGAATGGTTAATCGGCTGCTTCGATAACCGCCGAAGAAAGACCCTCTGTCAGGTCTTCTAACGGGAGCTCATCCAAGCTCCGAGTAAACATCCGAAGCTTGGGCGCAAGAAAATTAGAAAGTTTAGGCCAGTCCGCTTTTTTGTGTAGGAAGAGTCCCTGTCTAGGAACTCTATAGGGAGAACCCCTATAGACACTGCGCAGCCTTCTCACTATGTAAAAAACTATTAGCCGATGATCGCTCGCGCTACCATACTGGAATTCCATACTGGAATTCGCTACCATACTGGAATTCAGAACTGGTTGTATTTGAAGAAATACAACCAGTTCTGAATTCTACGAGGGATATTCTTGTCACTGGTAACATCAATGTTGGTACCATGGAAAGCCCTACGTCCATTAATCATGCCGGCGTAGGTAGCCAACTCTCCCGCTATATTGAAAACCTCTAAAAAGTGCTGCGCGATGAAACCTTCGACCAATTCACCGCCTTCATCCGTGATACCTTTGTGCCAAAGAGGCGATTTGGCGTTCGCATCAACTCCTATAAGAATAGGACGACCCGCTACCAACCTAAAAATTTAACCCCATCTTTCCAAGTGCTGTTCAGTGGGATCTCTGTACTGAAAGTACGAACTAACTACAACAAGGTCCAAACCATTCACGGCAAGCTTAACAACGACGTAATGCGTTTCAGAGACCTGCCGTAGGAAGACACTATCTATCGACTTCCTACACAGTACGGCGGATTTGCTGTCAGCAACGAAAAACTTATTCCTGGCAGATCACCCTTAACCACATACGGGTGCTGTAGAAGAAAAACATCGAGGCTCCGTTTCTCAACAACCTCACCTAGCTCAACTTGGACTGCATGGGCTCCCTGGGCATTAAGTTGACCGAACCTTACTATCGAGAGGGTTGAAATACATCTCAACCACTCTCAAGTAGCATCCACACTCCTTACTATTAACAGAGTGCCTATGACTTTTGCGCAACCTTTTACAGTTTACGCAAGACGGAGCCTCTTTCTTTTGCGGACAGTCGTCACACTTATGGCCCTCCTCACCACAATGTGCGCAGACCGACGCATACTTACAGAACTTGGCCTTGTGGCCAAACCTATAACACTTAGAGCATTGCTGCACATCAAGATATTCCTTGACGCGACAGGATGCGAAGTCAACGAAGATTTGTCCCTCCGACACGAACTTCTGACGGAGACCAGCCCCTAACTCGAACACACCGTGATACCGTGGGGCATCACGCTTGCCAATCTTAAAGATGAGCCTACACTGATCATTAAACGCAGCCTCGTCCAAGTCGGTGTTTTGCTCTCGGATGAGAGACAGAATCTCATCGGAGAGGCTCCGTTCTATGTCATACACTATGATACGGGGTCTTCTCAAACGCTTGGGGTCTACCTTGACCTCAAGCTTCTTGACTGCCGGAGACTCCTTGATGATTTGGACCGTTTCCTTGTTCTCTGCGATAACTACCAGCCCTTTGCTGGTCTCCTTGATGTCCCTGATCTTTAGGTAATTCCGGTCACTACGAAGGGCTGCCCGGAAATCACGCTTCAAGTCTTGGCTCGTGGTCTTCGAGCCCTCTACCTTGTTTACGAATGAAACCTCCGGCTTCTTAGCCGCCTTGCTGGCCTCACGCTTGGTCTTGAGCACATCAGTATAGCGCCTGGACTGCGCTGGGGCTTGGACCACCTTTGGGCACCGCTTTCACCTCCTTGGGTTTAGAGGCCAAAGCTTCGAAGCCCTCACATACCGCCGTAAAAGCCTTCCTAACCTTAGCCAGGCGGGGAAGAATCGTCTTCCTCGTCCGTACGCTAACGCCGCCGGGAAGTGCCAAGAAGTCTAACAAGTAGTCCAGTTCCTCCTGGACTACTTTAGCCAGCGGGACAGAACTGCCAGGTTTGCCCTTCGCCTTTTTAAATGTCTCAACTACCGGGGAGATTGCACCTGGATGGGTGCCCCCATCCAGGTGCATCGCTTCGCTTACCTCGTCCTCAGAGGATCTCGTCGACGGCACTGGCTCAGGCTTCCTCTTCCGCCTGGATTTCCTCACCTCCTGGATCTCGGACATGGCCGAAGATTCCCTAACACGCTAACACCTAACAGACTAACGGATTCTCGCTATCTTCCTCTTATCGCACTAAGTTGGGCAAGCCCACAGCAGTTGACCACTGCCCGCAGCGAGACGGGCAGCCGGAGACCTTAATATTCTCCTGTCATACTATGCACCTCTTCGCGGATGCTGGATCGATTAAGTGCAATACGTCCAACGTACGGCAAGAAACCACGGATTACTGCCCTTGTTCTTAAAAGAACGCGAGTAGGACTAAAGGACGCTACCCTTTACTCGTTACAGGGGCTTACGACCAGCAGTCGTTTCCACTTTATCGCCACGCTGAGGCGGGTGCCCGAACAAATTTTCGCCTTGCATTGCGTGCACAAATAGTAATTGACGAGTCTCTGAATCAAATGATGCTACCGTTGCTGAAGCACTCTAAATCGGATTCGCAAAGAACTGTCGAAGGTACACACTCGACGAACAGCTCAAAACACAATGGAAAAAAAGACTCAACACAACGTAACTTTGTCCGCATCAAAGGGCCAAAGTATATATATATAAGTAGAATTCAAACATACCGATTCATAAGGTGCTTCTTTAATTCTTACATCTGACTATGTAACAATTTACGTCTATTAAATCCTTCCTTAACCGGTGTTATTCTGACTTTTATTTTATTGTTTTTCTCTATTCTTACAATTTTCCGTTAACATAGTACCTAAGTAGTCGTAGTGTTGTTCATTTTTTTCTTTTGGTTAGACGTTAATCAGCTTATTATTTATCCTCATTTCTTTTGTTTTCCTAACATAATTTTCGTTTCGTATTCAGTTATAACTTCGAATACACCTGTTGAATGTCTTGCGATTCATCTCCTAATAACAACTTGTCGTCTGCGTACCTTATAGAATTTATTTTCCTACTTCCTCTACACTGATCCCTTCGTCCTCTTCTTGTGCTTCTAGCACCAAAGGGTCTATCATCTTAGATGGTGTATCTTATGAACTTCAAAACTACAATAAGTTATCGAAAGTATATTATTTACATATATATATATATATATATATATATACAGAGTGTCCCATATAAAACGCAACCCATCAATCACTCATCCATGAAATTTCAAAAGTCAAGCTTACTCCCTTACTCGTTACTGAAATGGACTCGTCCAACATCTGAACATCGCGGCGACGCAGTAGAACACTACCGATAGTAACAACAATGCAATCATAACGTTCAGTGTATTGCTAGAGACAAGACGGTGTTTTCGCTAGATGAACGTGTTTTCATTGTTGAGTCGTACTTCGGTACGAAATCAGTGGTTGCAGTGCAAGATTTGTTTCGCCATAATTACCCAGATAAACCGGCTCCTAACAAAACATCAGTATTAAGGTTAGTCGCAAAATTTAGAGAGGCCGGTTCTGTTAATAACAAGGAACACAAAAGATTTGCGTCTGTGTTGAATACAGGTACAGTCACTGAAATCAAAGACCGATTACTCGCCTCGCCAAATAAATCGATCAGACGTTTATCTGCTGAAATTAATTTGTCTAAATCAACTGTTCATCGGGCGAACAAACAATTACAATTACGACCTTATCGCATTCAATCGGTTCATCGACTTCTTGAGCCCGAGAAAGAAAAACGGCTACAATATTGTCAACGGTTCCGTCGATTTCTGCGTGAGGGAATTAATGTTATGGATTCGTTATTTTTCACAGTTGAAGCACGGTTTCATTTGGATGGCTACGTAAACAGCCAAATCAGTAGAATTTGGAGTGCTGAAAATTCCCACGTTTATCACGAAAAACAATTACACCCGCAGAAGTCGGGCATGTGGTGCGCGATATCGCGGAAGAAAATAATCGGTCCTATTTTTTTCGAGTACACCATTAATGCAGAACGATATCAGGATATTTTATTTCAGTTCATCGCGCTCTTGGAAGAGGAAGACAGACACTGCTGGCTACAACATGACGGTGCGACATCGCACTACGCAGGTTCAACTTCTGATTTCGTCGAGTAATTCTTTGGTAATCGTGTTATCTGTCGAGGCTTGTAGCCACCAAGATCTCCAGATTTGACTGCGGCGGAATTTTTTCTATGGGGTTACCTGAAAGAAAAAGCCTACAGCAACAAACTACGAACACTTGAAAGTCAATATTGAACAAGCTGTATTAAATATCCAGCCACAAACTTTGAAAAAAGTTGCAAGTAACGCTGTAAAAAGAATTGAAGCTTGTATTCAAGAAGATGTATTATATATATTCAATTGAAGATGTATTCACTTCCAACATTTACTCTAAATGTAAGGTAATGGATGGCAATAATAAAAATTACATTTACATTTACATATGCCTTTTTATTATTTCAATGCCTACCAATATAAGGTTGGGTTGCGTTTTATATGGGACACCCTGTACATTAGTAAAACACTGACAACTAGAAAAATAATAATTTTTTCCCGGAATACTATAAATTGAATGAACTAGTACGACTCAAAACAAACAGATTTTAAAACGAATTTTAAAGATAATATTGTGTCAGTACCACACACAAAAACTAGGTTGGTGGGACAAATATTTAGAATATAGAGTTAGGAAAGATAACGAAGGAAGTGAGGAACTTATTAATAAATTTAAAGAAGATAAGGAATAGAGTTCTTGAAGAATATATATCATCCATTGATGAAGTACGACTAAGGAATACATTTATTAACGTGAAACGGAAGAGATAGTAATTAATCTCGTTTTAAATGATTCATGTAAGATTTTAAAACTCAGAAAAAAAATGTTCAACGGTTATATCGGGTTGTGAAATTTTTTCTGCCTCTCACTGAATCCATGAATTTATACGATGAAAAGTCAATAACATTTTTAGGGGGCCAATTAAAAAGATTTAGTGTAAAAATTAAGAAAAACAGAATTTCGAATCACTAAAATGGACAAACTTAACTCTCAAATTCCGCTACAGACAAATTATATTGATTTAAATTTCATATTTTTGTTGTTATTTTTTTTTAAATATATATGCGACCGAATTAAAATAATAAAATTAGTTAAAACTGATACATGGAGTATGTTGTTATAGTATTTATAAAGACCCGTTTATAAAGTAAAAGTAACTGATGCGCTAACGGATATTTGTTTGTATGCTTGTGAGAAATCAATCGTTTTATAAGCAGTCGACTAGTTCAAAACAATACTGATCGATTCCACCTTTAATCGATCGCTTACCTCCTTTAGCATACCGTAATAAAAAACAATAGTAATAATTCAAGTTTAACCTGTTTATTTTAATTCAAAGATTTCGTAGGAGATTGCTACATAGCCTGTACGTATTAATAGCCCGAACACGAAGTTCAGTGGTAACACGTGAAAAACGATATCTAAATCTTTTTATTAGAATGCTATCTTTAAGCCGTTTCGTGTTAATCCGTAAATGTGTGCATTCTTGCAGTAGCTTCTAAAGTTCAACGGCACTGATATTTTAAAATTTCCATTTCCAATCTTCTTCGATGATTATCGGTTTCTTCCCGTGTAAAAACCAACATATTTTCCGTACGGGTTCGCCTCGAACGGGTAAAAAAAAATTTACTTAAAACAAATAAAATTATCGGTAAAAAACATACTCGATTTTTTTTGCAAATGTAGACATAAGTTTTTTACACTGAGGCATAAGATTTCGAAATCGGTCTTGTATAATGAGAAAAGCAAACAGTATAGAAGTTTAAGCGCTTTACTTAGTTAAGAACGATTGAATCATATAACGACCGATATTAAATCTACGGTTATTTAAATCGTTTATTAATCAGAAGTATCCGCAGTAACAAAGTGGATCTTAAAGACACTGCCTTACTCTTATCTGTAACATATCCGTATCACCCTGTTTACGATCTTCCGATTGCAAGTAATAAGTCAATAAAACGACCCTTACCGTTGTTTGCAAAAGAAGCATCAAAAACGACTTGATTGATGTACGATACAGGTACAAGTGTGAACGCACTTTAATGTAAAAATTTCTATTCATAATGAACTAGTAGATGAAGAATTTATGGTCTATCTTCTGGCTATGTTGAGTAATTAACTCCCTCACCCTTTTCTCATCCGCTGAATCATCTACCTATAGTATCTCATGTCGTATTGCTCCACACCGAGTGCCGTGACTTTTGCTGATCAACATAACACCTTATACGTCATCTACCTCGCCAAGCGGGGTTCATACTTATCGTTTTTTTCTGCTCTGCTTGGATATACCGTAGCGATAAATCACTTTCATGTCCTAGCAGCTCTTAGATGCAGATTTTTACATTTCTTTCCAAGGTGATATTTTCAAAATTATTTGAACAATCGTCCGAAAAATTGAGAAAATCATATTTTAATTTCATCTTTGGAAGTATTAGTCATCTTTTGCAGAAAAAGTGTGAAATTTTACACAAAAATATCCGTGTGTATTGCTTACGATCAGAAACTTTTTTCAGTACTAGAAATTAAACAATTCTTATTTTAATAAGACTTCGATAATAAAACTTAGAAATTTATTTTTAATCCGCAAAAGACTCTTCTTATTAAAATGAAAATAAAACAAACCGTATGTAAACGATTAATCAAACAGTATAATTTAAAAGAATACCCAACGGATCTTCTACCTGTTAAAGATGAAAGACGAGTGCAAAAGATTTTTCTCCTAACGACATTCAAAATTTAAAAGTTAAATTTTTGAATGTCGTTAGAAAATAAATTACGAGTAAAACAATTTTATCAAAATTATATGAATAGTTTTCATATTTAACTTTTAAATTTTTGAAAACTATTCATATAATTTTGATAAAATTGTTTTACTCGTAATTTATTTTCTTGTAGAATATTAGATTTTTTTCGTAGATGTTCAGCACCTAATAACTATATATTTTCGTAAAATTTACAAATAATTATTTCACCTTAGAACTAAATTTCTCAAAAAAAAAATGAATCGACAAAAGAAAACGAAGTATCACAGTCTTCGGTGTCGAACGGTAAGTAACATTTTAACCACCTTCAACAGCGATGACTCCAGCAGATGAGAGTAGTAGTAACGGTAAATTAAACACTCCGCCGTTCTCCGGGGTGGAATGATGATAGCGTCTCGGTCTTTCATCCGGAGGTCCCGGGCTCTAATCCCGATCAGACACAAAGATTCCATTTCCATATCCCAGGCTCAAGCTTCAAGCTTATGTGGCGATATCATCGAGCAAAAAAAAAAAAAATACAGTGGAAATTAATAGATTATACAAATGCGCCGATGTCCGTCGTGTTAGCGTTAACATCGGGAGAAAAAGTGAGCGAAGCGCGGTTACTCGTATAATTTTCCAAACTGAACATCTCTCGACTGTTTTGTAAACCCGTGGACGGAAAACGGAAATTATGTGGCTATATCGGTTTGGAACGAATCTGGAGAAAGATATCGTACTGATTACTTGGTGGACGAGGTGTAACTGTGAGTTCAATCGAAAGGTCAGTATACTCGACGTAATGTTACAGTCACAGATACAAAAAAAAATGTAAGGAGATATAGAAAACGTAAACTGAAAATTTATAAATCTGGTCTTAAAAATCTGAGGCAAAATAAGGCGCAAAAACGTTTTTAAATTTATTTAAAACCGATCAGTCTAAATGCACGGTACCCATCGAGTTGTTCACCGCCTTATGTTCCGAAATACACTGCCAAGAAAACTTAAGGCGATTGAAATCTTTATTTTAATGCTAAAATAAAACAAGAATTGAAACGATTTCAACCAATGGAACGAATTGCGCCCTGGAATTACGGCTCTGAAAACATAATTCATGTACCGTAAGCTCTACGTACGCGCGGACATCGTACGATACCGTATCGATGTGATATCTAGTTCTTACTTCGCTTATTTATTTATTTATTTTTTTTTAAATTATCGAACTCGATTTTTAATATAAATTGCTAGCTTATTTGCAAATTTGCCTTAAAAACTTACTGTAGGGTAGTTCTAAATCTACAGACGATTTTTCTTTATGTACAAATTGTAAACGTAACTAATAAATTTATTTTTGAAAATTTTAATTTTATTCGATTCTTTCGTAAGTTTACTTTTTTTATACTTTGTTCATATTCGTGAGTATGTATCCTGTTGCACAGATAGACTACGAACATCAGTTTCTTATTAACACGACTCAATTATTCGAGTTCATTTCTTCGTCTGTAAATTGTTGAATGCTACTTTGTTTATAGCTTATTTTAAACAACACAGGACGATTGATGTATTGTAATAATAAATGAATCTCTACAACTCGACTTTTTTTCAAAAAAAAAATTACGATATAGAATATATACAGTAGCGGTTATCATTTTAAAAATCAGTACAAGAAGGAGATGTTACAGTAGTTCTAAAATAGTATTATTTATCGTAGTTAGAGTGCAAGCATCTGACGTCATCGCTAGCTTCTGGCTCAAGTGTTGAGTGAATCATGGCTCGGCATCGATAAATCTTGACTAAGTAAACAAGGGATTATGGGCAGCTTTCAGAGCTGTGAAAACTATGAGCTAGGAAGCCACCACCTCTTCCGTCTATCTTGACAATCTCTACACCTCTTCGTTCTGTCTTCATCTGCTGCACTACTTCCTTTTAAAAATATAAATAATTTATCCTAACCTTTCAAAATTTTTAAATAATAAAAAATTTTATGTTTACTACAACTTTACTCGTGATGTTAAATGTATAGTGAAACACTTAGGTGTTCAAAATTTCCTTTGATTCTAAAAATTATCTTTCCTCGTCATTTAACCGAACTCCAAGTGCCATTGAATCAAGCTAATTTGAAGTTATAAAATTAAACACTTGCGCGCGCGTGCACACAACACGCACACACACAAATATATATGTAGAGGCTCTGAATCTAACCTAAGATAAAATATTAAAAATCTTATATTTATATTTAAATTAAATTAAAAATCTAATAGAATTCAAAACGCATTAATAAATAGTGCTTACAAAAATGTCAATTTGTTATTTGATTAGATACCGAAGGCGTAATTTTAAAAGTATAGAAGTATGAAAAAAATGTTTTAATAAATGTAAGAAAATGCCGAGTTACTGGTAAACGCAAAAGATGTATATAAACCCGGGAACTGTATCGTATTCGCCGCTATACTGTTTGCTATTTTATTCCTGAGGCGGGCAAGCCGTTAACAGATCGAGGGAGGAAGGTGTGTGTTGTCAATGAATTTCAACCTGAGTGACGAGCACGAAACGGTAACCGATGAAAGAGAAGAGGTCGCGATGAAAAAGACGGCTAGCTGTTACGCCCGATTATAAAAGCATCGGTGGTAATATGGGGCTTACGAACGAAATGCGAAGTGTCTACGAATAATTTTCGATCGAATCGCAAGTTTAGAAGAAAGTGTGCAGAACATCCTGTTCTAAAAGCAAACAAAAGTGACATTGTTTTCCCGTGAGAAACGTGTAAGTGAAAGCCTATGTATTTAACAATAAAGCGTGTTAAATTAAAATTATTTAATTAAAAATAACAAATTATTAAATCTGTTAACGAAAAATGTAATTAGATGTTTGTGATGTAATGTTTTGTTCAAATTCTAGCAAAGGCTTTCAAACTAATTTATCAGGCGATATTCAAAATTAACAATTAACATTGAATTTCTCGTTAATTTCTTTTATTTAATGTCGAGTTCGGAAAATTAATATTACACCTACTCAAGATATTTAACTGTATTAAAACTGAATTATTTTTATAAGAAACCGAGAACGTTCTAAACAATGCACCGATTAAGAGTTTCAGCATTACTTAAAAAGGAAAAATGTCTCTTTTGAACAAATTATTTTAGTTTTGGAGAAATTTAAAGCTGATATTTTTATAATCTTCTGACTGAAAACTAAATGTTACAACTTTACTTCTTAAAAGTAACGAAAGGTACGAAGAAGAATATGAAAGGTTTTTCTAAAAAAAAAAAACTGCTTAACCGAATTAACCGAATAAAAATCAGTATAACCACCAGATAACAGATTATATATTACACACCTGCTACTTAAAGGTCTTTTGCTTCGTCGGTTAACAATTTTTCGATAAAATTAATCGAACGTACATCAGTAAATAGTTCGTATCCGGAGCGAAACTTATAAATTTAAATAATACATTAATTAATATTAAATTACATAACATTTTTATTAATGTAATATTAATACCCGTAGTAATATTATTTAATACAAAAAATATAAATTTTTAACTGTAAATAAAAATAAGTATTTTTATTTACAAATATTATTAATTTACGACATAACTTTTTTTTTTGTATTGTTATTATTATACGTATCATCATCTAATTTGGCTTATCGATACAGAAGAACCAATTTTTCTACTTAAAACATAATCATTCCTTATTGAAATAGCATCTATTGCTTAAAAAGTGGCCGATAAACGGAAAACCGCTGGTGCAAAAATTCCCGAATTGGTCTAAGAGAAAGAGAAAACAATTATTTATAAAGGAATATTTTTAGATGGCTTTTTTGCGCGGTTATCATGCGAGTCAATTTTTTGAAAAAAGGTAAAATCAATAACGAAACAAAATCGCATTCGCTAACAGAAAAACGAATAGGGGAACAAAATAAGACCGCCCTCAACTTTTACAATTATTTTAAAGCAAGATATTCAGCTTCAAACTTATTGGCAAAGACATAATTGTACTGTAGTGTAGTTTTGTGTTAATCGCGTTAAAATTTTATCGGTTTAAATAAAATAAAAATATTTATAACTTTAATAATATAGTAAAATATAAATTAAAAAATTACGTTAGATAATTAAAATAATTAGTTATAATATTAGATATCTATATCCTTATGTAATCGCCATCCATCACCCGTATCTGACAAATGCTTCCTCGATAGTACATGTTGTATAGAAATAATAAAAGTATTCGCAACGTATACTACCGGAAACACGTTAAAAACTATGCGCGTTCTTTGCCGGTTTCAGAAATGTTTAAAATACTCATCCGACTTAGTACTACACCGAGAGAAGTCTCGCTGCTGTCAATCTACAACTTTTAATCGTACTGACGTTCAGTTCACGGTGTTTCTTAACGAGCGAACTTTACGTAAATTTTGTAGTCGGTAATTTACGATTTGCTTCGGTCCCCGACGGTCAAGTTAATTTCAAGTTAAGATTTAGAACTCTAAAAAGTTACTTTTAAACTTAAGTCTCGCGTCTTATTTGGAAGACCTTATTTTACCTGCTCTAACTTTACTGAAGCTAATAAGCGACCTCTTGCTAAATAATTTACCGAAAAAACCTAGAAACAGATAAATTCTTTTCTAGTTCAGATTTTCTTCGTCATAATGACGGAGATGGTGTGTACTCTTCGTAACGCGTCGTCTCGCTACAGAAACTGGTACGCTATCTATTCTAGTATTTCTTGAATCGGTAACGCTTGTAAAAGGTCTGAGGAACTAGCATCGGTACAAATTTCACCTGTATCGCTTTCACCGTAAGCAATGACTTTCTTTAAACAGCCGGTCGCTGCGGCGAGAAGAGTGAAGATATCGCATTCGGATAGAGCCGATTATCATCTGTATTTCAGAAGTCAACGTACCGACGTTTAGCGTGTCGGAACGGCTTAAAGAGTCGGCTCTCGCCTTTCCTTGCGGAAGGTTAACGGTTACAGGCCGAGCCGAACCGATTTTATTTTAATATTAGAGGCTCCTCCGTTGTCGCTCTATTTAGGGCTCTAATAACAAATCCGGGCCTGGCGATCCCAGGATGAAACAAACTATAGGTTCAGAGCTACTACGAGTCACGATTCTATTAAAGCCGTAGCGGCAAGATATCACAATATTTCCGGATTATTACCCGAATCGATAAAAAATCTACTATTAAGCGCTACACTTGGCTTACCAAATATGACGGAACCTGCTTTGATCCTCACTATCCCTGGTATTCCTGCTACGAGCTTTACGGTTTTTTAAACCCACTTGTTTTCACATCGGGTCGCTTAAGTGCAACAGGAGCGAGGTTTATAACATCTGACGGATGTTCGGAACCGTACCAATTCGTTACATGTAGTAATCTTAATTAAAACCGGTCTGAAGCCGACCGATTCTGAGATAGTGTTAACGACCAAAGTACACCGATCACAAGGGCGTTCGAAGTTCGAACCTAATTAAAAGTTACTGAATGTTGAATAACTGAATTTAAACCTAGATCGGCCAGTGTAAAAAAACGATTTTTATTTCGCTTGTTCGGTTGCGATGGTTAGATGGATAGTTCATCCCGCTAGCGGAAAACTATGAAAGATTACATTGAAAAAAATCACAAAATTTAATAAAACCAAAGATATTACGTTCTTTCTTATTTCTTCTCTCAAACCGTTTTTGAATTTTACTGTTATCTACTCGTACTTCACCGGCGATCGATTTTTGAAATTCGTGGTTAATACAAATGAAATAGCAATCTATTATTAATAAAATTATAGATTTATTATTAGAATAAAATCACGGTTTAAAATGTAATTTTAAAAATCTTGCGAAACATTAAAAAAATGGAAGGAGACAAAAATAAACAGAGCGAGTTTCATCAGAGAAGCAGATGCTTAATTTATAATACAGGCCGAGACTCGATAAATGTCTTCCGAGTACCGTAGGGTCACAGCGTGGGACCGGGACGGCAGACTCGCTGCGTCCGCTCATCCGGGACCACCTCGTTCCTACGAAGATAATTTATTACAACGGGGAGAATTTAAGGGTAGAGGATGTTTCGACCACCCTGTCAAGTCGACACCCTTCTCGTAACCGTAAACTAAACAAATCGCTCTACTAAACTTTTTTGCTAAAAGAATTTCGTATCCGTTTCTGTGTACGCACGAGTATATCTATACTCGCTGTCAAATTTAAGAAATACTTAAACGGGTTGCGAAATATATTTGCAACTCTTAACGAGGTTTAAAAAACCCTTAAGATTCGCGTGTTTTATTTACCCGATTTAGACTCTCATTCAAAGTTCCGTAATCTGTTTAAAATTACTTTAGGGCTATGTTCTACGTATAACCCCTATCGCCGGACACCAGAAAAGTTGCCTGATAGACGGGGTGTAAGACAAAAAAATGGAACTACTTTGGTTAAATGGAACTAAGACGGCTTACACATCGCAGCTAAACGACTTTACCTTCATCGCTATGAATCATTAGATGTACCTATTTTTTAATTATAAACTGGAAAAAACTAAGAAAAATTAAGAATTTTATTTTTTTGTAATTTTATAATACCTTTGAATTCTGAGTATTGTAAATTTGCTTGCGGTGCATTTTATTATTTTTATTTTTACATTATTTAATGCGTTTTTAGTAGTAAAACTAGGTTTTTTTCAAAGAAAATAAATATGAAAGTTTACCTGCAATTTAGGAAAAAAACAGCGCACGCGCGTAAAACTTGTAGATTAAATACATTAATCGATAAAATTGGTTTATCGAGTCGTCACTGATTAAAAATCTGTTATTTTTCTTTTTCTAATTCTTGTTCTCTAAGTTTCACTGTCAGTACTTTCATCACGATTTTCATAATTATGATCGCTTAAACGTTTGAAGTCCACTACATATTCAACCCCATAGTAAGATATAAAATCTAAAAACATCTCACGACGACAACATTTTGGGCCTTTTATCGTATTAATTCGTTTTAATGACACAAATTCTAAAACCCGATCCGATTTTAGAAAATGATTTTTTGAAAAAAAAATAAGTAGAAAGGATTAAAAATATATAATAACCACATATAAATTGGAAAATAGAGTACAAACAATACACTGGTTCACGACGATTGAGATGAAATTACAAAAATATTAAAAAGTGATTAAAAAACTACACAAAAATGATTAAACGAACATAAATAGTGTACATATATAAATATATTACGAACAGAAAATCAAGATTTTAAATAAATACAAAATATTAGCAACACATTTTACTTCAACATAATAAATATTCTGTTTTTAATTTTACTTAAATATTTCAAAACGTCTTTATTTTAATTACATCCACTCCTGTTTCGGGAAAAATGATCTGTTCTACTATTTTTTAAAAACGTTTCACCGACACTTTTGGTACGGGTGGTTTTAGTTCCACCGTCTTCGCACAAAATCCATTCAGATAAATATCATTGTCTGCACTACAGACGGAGAGTTCATAAATAATTACTTTTTTTACTGTACGTTCTAGAAATTCTTTTCGAGTTCTGAAAACCCACTGTCATAGCCGATGAGTTTTTATCTCATCGCTTGTTGCTAGAGCTAATTACTGTTACCTAGGCGGTTTTTTACCGTTTTCATAGGTGATCTTTAAACAGTTGAATACACGCATTCATGCACAATCATATTTGTCGGTATTATCACCGGATAACGTCACTTCGTCTATCCGGTCGTCTTTCGTAGATATACTCGGATATTTGCTGTTTCTACTCGTATATTCACTTATTCCCAGTTTTTCTGTTACAAAACCACAAAAAATAAAAGCGCATACGATTAAGTAGAAGATAGAATCAGGCAGAAATACGGTATCATTCCCAAGTACAGCATAAATTATTTTAGTAAGAGAGCTTGGAAAAGAAAGAGGAAGAAATTAATATGGGCTTATGGTAATGCGTAGGTACAGTAGACCTTAGAGCAGAGTTACGATGCTTGCGTTCCGAAGAGACCTCAAAACTTCTGAAAGGCGGTTTACAAATAAAATCGAAATTAAAACTGCTCGGATATTTTTTCAAAATCTGGGAGGAAAAATTCGTGAAAAAAGTGCCTTTAAGTTCGGCGTGATACGGCAAACATTCAACATTTCTAGAAAGTTTGAAAACTATTCCTACGCAGATAATCCCTCATGAAAAATAAATATATTATGGCTGCAGAACGAGAACGTGACGAATTTTGAGTTATTTATAGCGAGAGTAATTGAAGCGGAACAAACAGATACAGCATCCCATCTTCACACGGCATGCAATTTATTTATCGGCGGTCACCGAGAATCGGTCGGTGTAAATCATGCGTTTATTGTTACTGCGTTCATCAGTTTAAATCGACCAAAGATTTTCAAACATTTCGTTGATAATTTAATACGACTCATCACAGAAATTTATTTTAAGGTGATATAAAAACTTACAGATGCCCACAAGCTAATTAAATACCCGTCGTTAAAATCGGTGAACGAGTAAGACAAACTGCTATCCGAAACTTTCGACGATCAATAAGACGTTATTGAACACACCTGAGATATATGATACGTACATTAAACGGAGATATTATCGAATGTTCGGCGAATACTTCGTCGGTATCTTTCTTTTCGGCTGAACAAAATTCAACTTGTCGAGAAACCTCTGTAAAATAATCTACCTGATTGACTGCTGTGAAAAATTCATTAAAAAGTTACGTGAAAACGCAAAATTTAATCGCGTCAGATGAAGCTCGGTTCCGTTTAACAGAGTATTTTAACAAACAAACAAATAGATATCCGAACCACTTTATCCGGTGCACTAACGACCACTGTGTTGCGGAAAGTTAAATTTTCAAAGTAAATGTCCCAGGTGACCGATTCTTATTCATTTAAATCGAACGAAGACGCTTGTATAAATCGAAGAGTAACGCTTATTTCTCAGGTTTTCTCAAGAGCTCAAAGATTTTGTTGACTGTCAAATGGCGATGTTTAAAGAAAGAAAACTAAAAACTAATGTTCATAAAGGCGGTGGTACATCGCATACCGCGAGCGTACTTATGGATATTTTACTAAAATGTTTTCTGAAACGAGTTGATTTCTTAAAACGGGAAAGTAAGTCAGCCATCCGGATTTCTAGACTAAACAGTATGATTTCTTTTTGTGGGCTTTTATAAAAACGAAAGTTTACGTAAAGTAACCGATACCGATCGAAGAACTGAAAACGTTCTCTTACGGTATCGAAACGGTAAATAACGACATACTGAAGTTGCCTTTCGTAATTCGAAAAAGATATGCTCGATGATAAACTCCATTCATCTAATATTAATTTTCTAAAATCAAGTGAATAAAAATGACATCGACATAGTTTTTTTTTATAATATTTTTATCATTATTCTTGACTCGATCCTATAATTTATACACACTATATCGTTTTATTACGTCTTCAGTACTCTGTGTATTAAAATATTTTTGGTTCGATGGGTTAAACGGCGAAAAGCCAGAAAAACGAACGAATTAAATACAAAACGTATGATTTATGGGTGATGTTTTTTGGAAAATTTGTTTCCTTTAATTTTAATAGGCAGTTCGTCGGTATCATTCGTAGTAAAAAAAGGTTCACGAGCGAAATGTTTTCCGAAACCAAACATCTTCAAGGTATAATCCCCCTTGATATAGTTTCATCTCCGAAGCGATGTTTTCAAAAGTTTAATAGAATTAGTACATGTACAATTACTACCTCCGATACGTGAGCTACTACAACGGATTTCACAATCATTTTTTCTCGGTATGTAAAATAAGATACTGGACGCTCACACAAGACGCGAAAAGCCGGAGAGAGATTTTTTATCTACAGCATGTATGCAATGTTTTTATAAGGATTGGAGAAAATAAAAAATGAGTTACCCGTTTTACCAGATTAGTTTTTACAGTTCCTACTTCCAAGTAGACTATATACGTATCAAGTACTGTAAATATCGAATCAAAACGAATTTTACTCTTTTATATTAGATGTGTAGATTTATATATATATATATATATATATATATATATATATTTTTTTTTAAGTTAAGTATAACAAGAGTTTCACGACTATTTTTGTTACATTTTTCATCCAGTTTTAATTCTGTATCATTCTCTGCTAAGAAAGTCAAGAAAAATATTATTTTGTGAGTACAGAAAAAGTAGGGAGATTTTTTTTTCCTTTTCAGCAGGGTGCTCGTGTTCGGAATGGGAGTAATGTAAGGACTATGCTCGAAACAAATTGGCTGTTTGTCGTGGCGAGCGGCCACCACGCCTCACGACCACCATAATGACACCATACCTTAACTGAATAGCAAAGGATCCAGACAGTGGCACGTGAAGAATGTGTCTTTCCTCTTTCTAGTTACTTATTAGAACATCGGTATACTCTTCTTACACACGAACAAGCAACCCGACAGCATTCCTAAAATACTTTCTCTTTTTATTAGGATATCCAAAATATTTATTTCCATCAATAAGCTCTATTTTTTGACAGGCTTGTCTCTTGTAACTTAAACTCATTAAATAAATACCAGTAATCCTAGACCTACTCATTTAAGTATGTGTGTGTCCGTGCGCGCGCGAGCTCACGATCACGTTTGTATTTTAACACACGGAGTAATTCACTCTTTTATTCACGGAGCCTACAAATAATAGGCTATACCTTTACAACATAGTATGCTTACTTCATCAATCACTTTAAACGATCGTTTTTTGTAACCAATACAATTTCGATTCTCTTCGAAGAGAAATTAACAATTTGTATCGATCGATCACCTCTACATTACTAACTGATAGAAACAATGTTTTCAACTTTTATTAACACCAATTTAATGCAACATGTTCACGAAAGATAATAGCCTATATTTTAATATCCGTTACTCAAAATTATGCCGAAAGGTTATGATTTAACTTAACATAAAAATAACTTTTTGTATTTTCCACTTACCAACAATTTTTACCGACAAAAATTGTTGGTAAGTGGAAATATTTTATACAAAAGATATTAATACCAACGGTACCAAATGCTTAGAAAATTAAATCTAAAAATAACAGATTGTATATCAATTTACAGCTTTGGTGCTATATAGAATAAAAGTTCTTGTTTTTAACTAAGAACCTTTAACGTATCCGAGATCATTTATTTAAAAGCGACCTATTATATGATATTCGAAATTTCCTCATTTAAAACGGACAAAACTGGGTTCTACCGACTGTAAAATATTATGAATGAAAATGATTGAAATCTGATTTGCATCGTCTATGGAATGATCTCCGTCAGCCGAGTGAATTTTTTATTTCTTTCATGTTGTTGAAAATATTTTTTTCTGGATTTGTGTTCCAGTATGTAGAATGAAAATGGCAACGATTGCTGAACATATATATACAAATATTACTTATTTTAGACAATAAAATATGTTTCATTTTTTAGATAAAATACGATGTGTGTGTGTGTGTATGTATGTATGTATGTATGTATGTATGTATGTATGTATGTATGTATGTATGTATACATACATACATACATAATTTTCACTTTTTATGTATGTGTGTGTGTGTGTGTGTGTGTGTGTGTGTGTGTGTGTGTGTGTGTGTGTGTGTGTGTGTGTGTGTGTGTGTGTGTGTGTGTGTGTGTGTGTGTGTGTGTGTGTGTGTGTGTGTGTGAATTTTGCAGATAAAATTTTACAATAACCTTCGTCAAATTAAAAATTTTAGCTTTATTTGCTAAAGCACTTCCGAGTAAGAAGATTTTTATCATACAAATATGTTTATGGAATATTATTTATATATTGTATTATCTCTTACACTAGTAAATTTTCTTTAAGTACTGGTAGTAAATTTGCAATTCGCTTGTTAATAAAGGTAAAAAAATTGATTCTTTTTAACCTACGCGATTTCAATTCATTTGTATAATTTTTCTTAAAAAAAACTTTAAAAATTGTAACTTTCTGAGCACTTTTCAACCAATTTCGAGTTTTTTCTACGTCAAACCCACATAAAAAATTCTAACAGTATGCCTAACAAGTAATGTTTTCTAATTCTCGACACCCGATTTGGGAGTTTTTGGACCGTCTGTTTTCTATTTAACGTTTATTTTTCAATTAATAGCTATTTCAATCAGGAACCATCAATAAAAAAACATTTTAAATAAATAAATAAATAAATATACTAGTATGTATATATTTTTTTTTGATAAGTTGAATATGAAAAACGAAATTTGTCGAACAGTAATTAACAGTATCACTTTTTATTTTAAGTATTTATTCAACTACTGATGCCGTTTCTGAAGTTCAAATGTCATGCTTCCATGTTGCCACCCACCTGCGTTAAGATCCTCCATTTCCTCACGGCTTCCTTAATTACATACACCGATCATCGCCCGGCTGTACGTCCTCTTCTTCTTTTTCCACAGGAACCCGAGTCCGCTCTCTGTTAGGCCACCTTCCTTTTCTCGACCGACAAACATGGTTACACCATATTAATCTCTTGCGTTTAATTTCATCCAAAATCGAATCGGTGACTCCTATACTCCTTCTTACAAGTATATAATTTTTGGTGACATGCTACGATCGAGACACCCGACAGCTTTGAGAAAATCCATTTCTAGTGACTCGATTCTTGGCTTACTACCATCTGTTATTTCCCAAGTCCATAAGTTCCATACGTAATTGTTGATCTCTTTGTTTTGAACCTGTCCACTTGCTTCGATCAAAGTGTCGAATTCAACTTTTTTACCGTTCGAATCCCTTGAACAACCTGATGCGCTACCTAGGGATTTTACATCGCCATTATCTAGCGTATTTACATCAGTGATGTCTTATCACTAACAAACATATCGTCTATATGTTTCAAAGATGGAAAAGTCAACAGTATTTGCGATCAGCGTGTTTCTAACAAAATCCCGTCTAATCTACTTTAAAACTGAACAAGTAATACTTTTAATTAATGTAGCATATTATCCTCTATGTCAAGTTATAATTACAATTATAATTTTTCCGAGTTCATCGCTGCACATTTTTGACTATCCTTGAAATGGAAATTCTAAGATGTTAAAAAAGTTCCAAAACTGGACTAACAAGCGTCATGTCGCTGTTCAGATTGACAGAAAAGAAATGGCTCTTCGATCGGTTGTAATCGTATGATTCCCATCCTGTATTTCCGAAATGCATTATCTGTTAATACTCTTCTAGTTTCGTCTAGTTACGTTTCATTACGTACATTTACATTTACTGCTGTCATAAACATCGCTTTATCACGCATCTTTAACGAACATTGGAACCCGAGGTTCCTCCTAACAGATCTAAAGCCGTCTTCGAGTGTTTCAAAATCATAATTAACAATTTAAAAAATCTGAAACTTGACCAGAAAAGTTATTGTTATTGAAGAATGTATAGTATACTTTTAGTTATCTTAACAGTATATAACTTTTTCATACGCGTCCAGAGCCAAACTTATATTTGTTACTTATAACCGTTCGGACACTTCCATGTTGTCTTCACATCAAATGACAGTTTACTATTTTACCATCTATATTATAAACTATCCCTCCATTACTAATACAACTACAGAATCCTTCCAGAAGCTACTTTTCACACACTGCTTTTGCGATAGACCGCCCTCACCAACGGTTGTGGAGGAATATCCGAGTCCGTCCCTTCTGCTTCCCGCAGACGATTTACGAATAATAGTAAACATCTGCGTTTTGTCGGTTCTATTTCACAGAAAAGGTCAGAACATGCATACTGGAGCTCCTTTGAATCGTTTTTGTTACCGTCGAATACGCATACTAATACTGTGCATATCATCTAATGCGAACATAAACTGTTGGACGTCGTGTGTTGTACCTTCTTTGAACTGAAGAGAGACTAATAGAATTTATTTTAAAATTATAAATATCGCCCAGCACGGATACAACCGCGACGACGACACAATTCTTTTAGAGTATCGATCTTCAAACCGTCGAGATATTCTACACGGTTATACTAACCGTGTAGATTACAATCTATACTGATGAGATTTACAGTAGCGTAAATTTCATCATAGTGGCGTTACAATTGAAAATTACTTAAACCGTATTGAAAGATCGACGTCCACGCTGTTACTTAAGGCGTGGGGAAGATGGAATGGAATGCAAAGTTGACGGGAGTTTATTTCTCCCTACTTATCGCAGAACCTGGACAGAGTCCCTTGCTGCTGGATTATTCTAATCGGGCTTGTTTTTTTTTAAGGGTTATTTTATATAGCGGGTCTAATTTTTCAAGTTTTGTTTATTATTATTTAATTAATTTAAGACGGATTTAGTTGCATTCCAACGTGGGGAAGACCTCTGTCACTATCATCAACAAATGTCGCAACAATCTTACACGACGGCTTTACGACGGGAAAAATCTAATCAACCACACCGATGATGCTATACCTACTTCCATCGTTAAGCTGCGACTGTGGTGATCCACGGTACACGTTCCCTAACCACATCGAATTCACTTTACCCGTAGCCAGCTTTATTTCATCTCGCAACAGATCCGCTCAATGTGTTTTAAGAACTGTAGGAAGAAGGATATTTGCTTTGTCTTCCAACAACGACGACTTTTTATTCTCGCGTATACCATCGTGATTTATATTCACTATGTAATTAGAAAGTATAGGCGTCACTTCCGTTAAACGTTTCCACTCTATAAATGTAAATTGTATTAGCGTAGCAATCTTATCGTACATATGAATATACCACTACCGATACAGCTTTCAAATCTATACCGATACAAAATTCATCTTTACCGCTTACCATTATCAACCGAATCTTCTTCTCATCGTTCAATTCTATATACGTTGTTATATCGGAAGACATCGCTACCAGCTTGTCCCAAACAAACGCATCTAGTATTAGATTTTTCGATCCTCTCGGTATAACTACTCCCGCTTTAAATTCTTACTTAGGAGGTAGCAAATTTGATTGATACTTTCTGAAGCAGTTCAAGCTACATTATTGAGATTCTTCCTTTAAGAATTTAGAATTATATTTTATAAAAATGAAGAAGATAGATCTAACTATAGGAACAGATTGGATTAGAGGTCTTAATATTAACATTGTGAAATAAATCAAATTAATTTATTACAAGCGAACGCTAACATTAAACCTTTTAAATATTATTTGAAAAATTCCAGATCTATTTCAGAAGAATTTTTTTTAATCAAGATTTGTTCCATCTATATCGAAAGAATAATAATTAAACACAGACTAGAAGAAAACTGCATAATACAGAAATTTTTCATTTTGAATGGAACCCGTTAGTTCTGATATGTTTTTAGTCCCAAAATTTAATGATATAGAAAAAGTTCATGTAGAAATTCATAAATAAACAATTTACTTGATGCAGGATGTCTAATACCTGAAGTAGAAGACAGATTAAATAAAGTACATGGGTTAATGTCTTTTTTATGTTAAGATATATTTAAGGCTTATCTTACTTCATTTAACAGTTGATGATAATACTAATAAATACAAATAATTTCTATTCACAGGGGAACTTATCTCATTAAAAGATTGTTTTCTGGAATTAAAGTTACTCCTAATAATTTTCATCAGTTTACTGAAAAATTTGTAGAATTTAATGGTAATGTTATATGTATTCAAGTTAGTAGTTATTCAAGAATATCTATCCAGATTAAATGAATTGTTAAAAAAGTTGGCAAATTATATCTTACATATCAGTCTTATAAATATAAATTTTTTGCAATGGAAGTTGAACATCTGTCATGCTATTAGCAGCTAAACAAGTAGCTTCACAAGTAAGTTTTCTGTAAATTAAAATTGTGACTGTTACTTCCAGGTCATGAGTAATAATGATATAAATTGAAAGTTTCTATGAATTCTAAATCTTAAGTGAAATTTTTAGATAATTTTTCAATCTTATTATATTTATTTAAGTTATTAAAAAAGATAGAATTTTTAAGACACTGGAATGTGAATTTTATCTTCAGAAAGTTAATAATAAATATTAAGTTTTTAAAGCACTAATTTCCTACTAATGGGAGTCCCTATGGATTATCTGGAATACTTTTACATTATGATCATTTCCTGCTAAATTTAAACGTTTAGTGATAATGCTACTACTTCCAATTCGTAAGAATTTCTATCATTTTTTAATAGAGATGAAATTTGTCAAGTTATTGCCTCTGATAAGCCATCAACTATTGTACAAGTTTTACAGTATTTTCAAATGTTGAAGAAAACCTTAAAATCTATGAAATTTGAAAAACGTTCCATACATGAAAAGTAACACTTTCATCGAAGATATCCAGGTATTATTCAAATTCTCAATTATTGAAGTTGGTATGACTGTGTGGAGGAGGTTGGGTTAATTACATTAGAAAATTAAATTAGATGATGGTTATATCATTAACCATCATATTAACCTATTACTACCGTGAAGTAAACTAACAAATTTTAAAAATTAAATTCATCAAGTTCCATAAATTGTTTAATTTAAAAAATCATCATCCATAAACTGAACAAAAAGTAACTAGTGTCGTCTCCATATTAATAGGAAAAAATATTCTCTCTTTAACACAAATTATCTTCTTAAATTCCTGCAACAGTTAATTTACAACTTTCTAAGAATCAGCAACAGTCTAACAGTGACAACATAAGGATCAACTTTAATCAACAGCAGATCAGTGACAAGAATTTAAAAAACAAGTGCGTAAAAAATCAAGGTATCTTCAGAATATGAACCTTCAAGAGTTTAAACATCAGGATCTTCATGAATACATACCTCTCAACTGTACTTAATTTGTCAACAAAAAAAAAACTTAAATTCTATTATTGTTATATAAGAGTCTCTATATTTCAATTTATTTATTATTTTTTTAAACTAAAAAGCAATATTGTATCTTACTTTTAAAATTATTATTATTCCCATTGCTATTTTGGCAAGGGAGCCCCAGGTGATCTACAGGAGGCGACGGGCAGGCGAAGACCGGGAGACCATTGCCAACGAGGAATGCACTCGCAAGTTCCTCGCATGGCAAGAGACCTGGGACCATGAGACTAGAGGACGATGGACCGCAAGGCTTATCCCTCTGGTCAGACGGTGGACGGAGCGACGGCATGGAGAGGTGGAGTACTACATGACCCAATTTTTAACAGGTCACGGGTACTTCCGCGCTTACCTCCATGTCATAGGAAAAGCGCCATCCCCCAGCTGCCTCTATTGTCCCGGGGCATGGGACAACGCTGAGCACACCTTTTTCAAATGTGCTCGATGGGCGGCAGATCGAGGGACACTAGAGGCGGATCTCAGAGCACTGAGCCCCTACAACGTGGTTGCGATGATGCTCCGTGACCTGAGCAGCTGAGAAAGTGTAGCCCGATTTGTCGGCAACATTCTCAGGGCCAAAAAGGTTGACCTGGATAGTCCTGAAAATTAGGTAGCACCTAATCAAGCTGGTATAGGAGGACTTGACCAGAAGTAATGTGTTAAACGATTCTGCATCAAGTCCTGGTAGAAAGTGGGGTGGTTTTAGTCGGTAGTCTGCTGATAGTGATTGGATGTTACCATCAGCGGGAGACTGACACTCCATGCGTAGATGCATTTCCACCTCCCTCCGAAAAAAAAAATTATTATTATTATTATTATTAAATAATAAAACTAAAATGGGAAACACTGTTTTTACAAGGTTGGAAACAGCACTCCTTCCATCTATGTTCGCATAATGTAATAAAAGAGCTTAGACTTCAATAACATAATTATACATAAACAGTGTTATTTGTGATCATAAAATTACACTGCATTAAAGTTATTATATTCCTGTTCATTATTTAAAATACATAATATTATTTTAATTCTGTAGAAGATTCATCTGTCAGCCTCGTAAAAAAGAACTTAAATAAATAATAATAACAATGCTGTGTTGTAACTGTTTTGTGGGGTCATCCTGAAGTTACAAGTATTATTAAAAAAACTGTAATAGCTGATCTTTAAAACAAAAAGGAAGTAGATACAAACATGTGAGACCAAGAAATAAAGAAAGGAAACAGACTTTATAATGGCATGAAAAGATTTCTAAATTAATTTGTAAAATATAAAATATATTCAGAAGCAGATACAGATTCCAATCGTAGTTGATTAATGATGAACAAATTATTTATACTGATATTCATTGAAATTAATAAAGAAAACAGCTGAACAAAAAAACAGATACAATCAAACTAAAAGAGAATGATGTGAAGTTAAAGGCAAATTAAATAAGAACATGTTATTGCAAAAGTAGATGCTGTAGAAAACAGATTAATAAATTTAAAGACAGAAATAATAATGACAAGTGAGTTGATGTATTACAACAAATGGAACATAGAAGACAAGGATGCAATAAACAATATCAACTTAAATATTGATCCTTTTCAACCTCTATCTTCAGAGATCTGGTCCTTTTTCCCCCTTCTTAATTTCCACTAGTGTCCATGGTTGTACTTTTGGATGATTTGGGATTGGAAGGGTACTCGTTTGAGTCCCGCTTGTGGATGCTACGGGTTCCTTCTTACCACCAGAGTCTCTTTTCTTTTTCTTCTTCTTCTATGTTTTGGGCTCTTCAGACTGGTAGAATAATAATAATGCCTCGGATAAATCCAACTCTACGTCCGTGCATAACACCTACACACACGTCCGGGACGGGCAAGGACCATTGTACTTCGGTACTTTCACTTAGGTGGGCCAACGGGGAAGTGGTTTTGCTCAGGGCTCCCTGTGGAATATGGGATTGGGGGTCTCGAGCAATTCGAGCTGGTTGCAGTTGTGGTTCTTGGTTTCGCTGTATGCAGCGGTGGCGGAGGGCTTGACCGTGATCTGTTTTGCCGACGTTGGGTGGAGTGCGAACAGGGAGCGCTCATCCCTTTTCTCGGTTGTGGAGCCGGGTTGAGGGTAGGTTGCTGTGAGCTTGCTCTGTCGAAGTCTTGCGTCGTCTAGCGTGTGCAAGTCACTTTGGCCCTTGGCAGGGATTGTCCTATGGGTAAGGATATTGGAGCCCTTACTGCTACGTGCGAGCCCTGGAATGTTGATATCGTGGGTCAGGCAGTACCTGACTCCCCAACCCGGGTTAAATTTGTGGGAGGCAGCTGACTAGGGAACCCAAGTAGAATCTACGATCCGGGGCACGCCCGACCGTCTCTTCACCCGCACCTTACGACATATTGACTGTCGAAAAACTTTTTTATGGAACAATCCACTTCTACATTATCTATGGCAGAGGGTCCACACAAAAACCCTCGTCTTGGAGAACCTTTGGCTTCAGACCCAAAGCGAAGGAAGAGTTTCGATGTCAGTGATAAGGAAAAGTCGGATCGAACTAAGTCAGTCAGTCATACCGAAGTGTCTGATTGTACGAAGAAGTGAAGAAGATTTCATAAAAGTCAGCCTTTTCGTGATTTCGCGTAGAATCACGGAAGCCGCCGAAGGACTAGTCAAGGAGATTAGAAAGACAACTGTTGGTCTTTTCATCGAAACTGTTAATAATTTACAGTCTTCACGGCTTCCTAAAGCTAAGAAGATCGGCGTAATGGATGTTGAGGTTTCACCTCATGGCACTTTGAATACCTCTAAGGAAGTAGTCATGTGCAGAGACTTATTAAACTGCACCGAGAGGAAATAGTAGAAGTACTTTTCGAACGGGATGTTATAGCGTGTAGGCAATTGAATAGTCGCCGCAATGGAGAAGTTGTACCCTCCACGTCGCACGTCCTCACCTTCAACAAACCAAAGTGTTCGTAGAAGATAAAGGCTGGTTTCGAGAGACTTGAAGTGCGTCTGTTCATTCCGACTCCACTGAGGTGTTTTGGATGTAAACGGTTTGGACACACGACGGTACGCTGTAAAAAGCAACAGGTTTGCTCTTGTAGATCCCCACTTCACACAGATGAACCGTGCAAGGATTCACCTGTCTTTGTGATTTGTCATGGGCATCACTTGGCAAGATTGAGGAATTGCCCAAGGTACAAAGAAGTAGCCATCCAGGAGGTAAAGACCATACAAAAGGTCAGCTACTTTGAGGCAAAGAAGATAGTTCACAGCAGAATGCCTAAATCAACATCATACACACAGGTTGCAGCTGTTCCTTCAGCTTCAATCAAGCCAAAAGATGTCATATCTGACCTAGCACCAGCCCTAGCAAATATGGTTGAAAGGATTCTCATCTAGAAACTTAGAATGCCACCAATCCTAGAAAGTAGTTCTACACCGGCACCAAAAGTTCAAGACGTAATTAAAAGAAAGACTACTTAATCAAAGCAAGAACCTACGGCTAGTAATACGTCAAAGGAAAATCAGGAAAAATGTAAAAAACCTCAATCTAATCTGAGACAAGTTCAGATAAAAAAAGTTCCAAATCAGAGAAATCGGAAAGATAATGAGAAAGTACTGAGAGAAAAGACGTACAAGTAAAAGTTGTTGTGAAGCCTCCAAAGGAACAGAGGTCTCCAAAAGAGAGGGAGAGCATCATAGCCACCCCAAAATTAACCTTAGGGAGCCCATCAAGCATGGACTTAGATGTAATACTCCCCACTCTATCTGAGTTGGTATCATTGGATGCCTACCACAAAACGAAAAGATGGTAAAAGACAATGTCTCCGAGGCTTCACCCTATTTTCAGAGGTAGAGACTGTGCGAAGAATGGAGAAAAAAAAGAGAATTAAAAAAAAAAAGAATTACAAAAAAAGGTTGGCCTAAGGGGAAAACCTAGGTGATAAAAATTTATTTGCAAAATGGTCTGTGTAAATGAGTTGATCTTGCAATGGAACATCAATGGATGTTTGTTGAATTTGAGTGAGTTACAGCTGCTAATGAGAGAGCTAATTCCTTTATACACTTGCTTACAAGAGACGCATTTAAGGAACATTGATACATTGACACTGAAAAGGTACAACATAGTTAAGCTTAATCAAGCACCTAACCAAAGATCAAGAGGAGGAGTTGCCATCATCTCAGCAACTCGTTGTGCCTTTGAAGAAGTTCATCTTTGCACTGATTTACAAGTGGTAGCTATACGCATATACAGCCCAGTCAACATGACATTATGCAATGTATATCTGCCTATGTTAAATTGGAGAGAAGAGGATTTACACAACCTAGTGGAACAACTCCCTCCCCCTGTCATTTTTGTGGGGGATTTCAATGCTCATAATCCTCTTTGGAGATCCAATCGCTTGGACCCTGCGGGAAGATTAGTTGAAGGTTTTCTGTCAACTTCAAATTTTGCATTATTAAATACTGGTAGAGGAACCTTCTTTAATGTCAGAGATGGTTCTTCATCCTGCATTGATTTAGCTTTTGCTAGCGCTGCTATAATGCATAGATTAGATTGGAAAGTAAAGGAAGATTTACATGGAAGCCATCACTTTCCAATCATGGTGTCATTAAATATACTCATGAAATTTTATCCCATACATAAGAGATGGGTTTTTGGCAAAGCTTTGGCAAAGCAAAGATTTTGCAACATCCACCTGTTCCTTGGTGGTTGGATGTTGTACGTGAAGCTATTAAGAAGAAGAAAAGGACTTTCAACATTTTTAAGAAAAGCCCTACGAAAGAAAATTTAATAAAATTAAAAAAAAATGCAGGGCTAGTGCCAAAAGAATTATTTAACTAAAAAAAGAACCGCCTGGCAAAAATATGTCTCCTCGACAACAGGACAGACAACTTCGGCAGAGGTATGGACCAAAGTCAAAGCGGTATCCGGTGGATCAACCTACCACCAGGTTACCTGTATTGAAGATGGAGAAAAGCTCCTTCACTTGCCTTCGGACATAGCTAAGAAATTTACGAGTTACTATGAAGCTGTCATTGCAACCGAAAATTATGATCATGATTTTAAAAAACACAATGTTGTAACTGAAAACGATATATTGTTTGATACCCAAACTAATTTGTATTGTAATGAAGAATTCACTGAGAAAGAATTCAATGATGCTCTGAGTAAAACAGCAAACACTGCCGCTGGTCCAGACAACATCCAATATGAGATGATCAGAATGCTAGACATCATTGCAAGGAAGAAAATACTAGAACTCTTTAATCAAATTTGGATTTCTCCTATATAAAAAAAGCGATTAGAGCTCCTATTTTAAAGAAAGGGAAAAATCCCTTGGATGTGCGGAGCTATCAACCTATCTCACTTACTTGTGCTCTAGGAAAAATTTTAGAATGCATGATAAACTTTCAACTCATGTAAATCCTTAAAAAAGAAGAATGGATTTCACCCCATCAAGAGCAGGGTGTGGTAAATTTCACTCCACTACAGACCAGATGATTAATGTTGAAAATTTCATATTGTAATAGCTTTATAAATAAAAAGCATTGTGTTGCCGTCTTTTTCGATTTAGAGAAAGCCTTTGATATGACTTGGAGATACAGCATTTTAAAACTGTTACAAGATTGAGGAATAAAATGAAGACTCCCAAACATTTTTAGGAGTTATTTAGAGGAAAGACAATTTTGTGTTAGAAATGGAAATGAATCACTGAGAAACTTAGAAAATGATGTACCACAAGGATAGCCACCTAGCAGTAAACCTTGTTTACAATTACAGTGAACAAACTTATTTCCGCTATACTATCTGATATTGGAAGAAGTTTATATGTGGACGACCTTGCGATCTTCTACACCAGCAGTAAAACCACTATGTTTAAATACAAGCTACAGATGGCTATTAACATACTTGTCGAAGTAGCAAATATGAATGGATTCCAGTTTTCAACTGAGAAGATTTGTGTGCACTTTACTAGGAAAGGATTGGCATATAGAAATCCAGTTTTGATAATGAAAAACAGTATTGTTTGATATAAAGAAACAGTTTGTTTCATAGGTCTCACTTTGGACAGATATCTTTCATAGAGGGCGCATATAATAGAACTAGTAACTAAGTGTCAGAAAGCTCTAAATGTCATCAAGTATCTGTAAAATTTGAATTTGAGCTCTGATAAAAAGTATTGTTGAGACTTTACAAATCATTGGTCCAATCTAGAATATATTACGGATCAATAGCATATGGCTGCACCAAAAAGTCTCATCTTAAGAAACTCAATGTGATCGATAACAAAGGAATCTGGCTTGCTACAGGAGCTTTCCGTACCAGTCCTAATGACAGCATATTGTCAGAAGCTGGAGTTTTGCTGTTGAACTACATAAAGGAAACAATTCTCCTAAGATATGCAGTTTATGTCTTGGCCTCCCCACGACATAAATTTTGCTTCCTTTTACAAGCACAGTTTGGCTGAACAGTATCAGAAAAAACCTACTTTTTCTAGACCAGCTGGAATAAGGAGAATGGAGATCTGTGGGGTCTATGGTATTGATCTGCCAGAAGTTCTCCCAGTCTCTAGAAGAGAACCCCTGTCGTGGTTGATGTCTACGGTGGAGGGCTGCATAGATTTGAAGGAGAAGATAGAGCAGGGATTACCAGACATTTATATTCCAAATGTTTATCGATGATTGATTGCAGAATTTAAAAATTTCACCCATGCATTCACTGATATGTCGAAGACTGAGAACAGCGTCAGAAGCTCATTAGTGGTATATGATGAATCCCACTTTTGGGGCTTATCTGCAATATCCAGTGTCTACACAGCAGAATTATCTACAATTCATCAACCTCTTCATTATGTATTACATTATAACGAAGAAAGAGTGCTTCTCTGCTCCGATTCTTTATGTGCAATCATTGCTTTAAGGAGTGACTTCATGCATGATGCACTTGTTCAGGATATATTGGCAGAATTTAAAAACCTTACAGATAACTGCAAACAATATATCTTGATATGGACATCTGGCCACGTCGGTATTCCTGGTGATGAAGCAACTGATAAAGCAGCCAAACAAGCGGCAAACAGCAAACAAGTCGATATTCCATTAGTTCGACTGGATGACCTTAAAAACTACAGTAAACAGGTTATAAGAAAGGAAACGATAAGAAGGTGGGGTGTGCTTACTACAAGGCTTAATTGCATTAAGAAAACCCCACTTCCCATTAAAACAAAAAACAGTCTAACTCATTGAGAACAAGTAGCCCTTACAAAATGTTGAATAGGTCACACGAGACTTACTTCTACCTATATGCTAACAGGAGAACAGAGACCAATATGTGAAAGCTGTGACACATATCTCACAGTGAAACATATAATAGAAGACTGCACATTGTACAGAGGCCTCAGAATGAGGCTCAATCTAACTGGTAAATTGGATCATGAGTTATCATTATCATGAATAATTTGTTGAAACCAATTCAATTGTGTTTGTGTCTTAACTGTTATTTTGTTTTCTCCAGTTTTCAGTTTTGGTGTTTTTAGTGTAGCTGACAAATTTATTTAAGGATGTGTTTTAATAGTTGCAGGCCCTTTACACCTGCTTTGATATTTTAACGACATTTCTTCAGAAATGGATTACAAATTTTAAGTGACAAGGGCCCTATACACTCTTGTCACCTAATGTTTCTCTGGTGTTTTATTCTTTTTGTGACAAGTCTGTTTATCCGGGTGATCTGTTTGACAAGATCGGCATTTGACCTAGTCACTTTCATGGGGAAGGGAGTGCTTTTAATTTGTGACAAGGGCTAATGACCATAGTAATCGATGCCAACTATTTTCAGTAAAAAAAAATAATTATAATAATGGACATGTTACAAAACTGTACAGTTAATTATTTAAGTTTATTGATTTATCTTCACCTAACATACCTTTATTTATTAACTTTTTTCTATTTGAGTAAGTATTCAAATAAAATGTAATATAGTGCAAATAATATACACCTACCTCCATTGTCAACTACATTAATTTAAAAGTAAATGTGGGGGATCAAAGCTTATAACAGAGCTTTTTAACTCTGTTGTGAGAACTCCAAACAAATTTGTTCAACATTCCCACTGTACATACAGTACAGTACAATATGACTACACTAATTAATGACACATGAAACACTAATGACTATGTTGTTTTACTTCAAATTCTGATAATTACCAATTTTCTAATAATTTATCAATAATTACTGTTTAACAAATATAATAAGAAGTAAACAGGTTCATATATTATTTCTGTAGTTCAACCTTTAAGCCCTAGTGTGTTTTAATCCATAATATTAAAAAAATTGAATATAGATAATAAATGTATTAAAACCATACTCAAATGAAAGAAATATGTGCTTTTTTAACGCTATTTTATATATAATAAAAATATTAAAAGAATACAATTAACTGTAAGTGAATTTATAATGTAGATGTTTACATCACCAGATTACTGTATAAATTATGTTTCAAAATAAATACGCAACATTAATACTTAAATTACTAAAAAAAAAAAAAATCTTTTAACAACCCATTATTTCATTTTGATCACAACTTCTAAACAATAAATGTGTGTGATACATTCTCCAACAAAAACTGAAAAACAGATATTATAGCTAATAACTGGTTTAGGTGATATAACAGCAGGAAATTAATGTTTAGGAATGGTCATTAAAGAAGGTAGTAGTGAAAACAGTAGTCAGAGAGAGAAAGATAAAGAGGTCATATCAGACTGTGTATAATATTCTACAATAAATCCTCTTTATCACACCAGAAAGCAAAATTAATTTAGTGTAACTCATAATAACAATAATTATTAAAAGCCTAATTATGCTTTCATTACCATTTTTAATTTAAAAGATCTCATAAATTTATTCAAAATAAAATTAAAAGATTTTCTTTTATAATGTTGAATTTCTGAATTATACAAGTTAAAAATATCCAAGATTTTCTGCACTCAACGAGTTCAAATGATCTCAGTTAAGAAGATTTTAAATAACAAACATGAAAATCAATTCTTAATCTAGTCTATCTTCTTAATCTTTATTGTGAGTGCTTTATTTTTATATTCATGAAAAATAATGATAATTACTTAAAAGATATAAAATACTTTGATAAGGTGAAGATGGTGTGCGGATAATACTCAAAAATTACTAGCCTTACCTTATAACCAACAAGGAACTGTATAATATACTGGCTACGAATTGTTTAATTTATGTTTCTAAAACATTTAATAATGATACTTTTATTTTGAACTATGGATTTTTATAGAAAAAGTAACAAATCAACCATTATTTCATTAATTTAACTAATTTCCAGAATCTTGTATTTGCAGTATTTTAGTAGGAATTCTACATTATGTTGTGCTGGACAAGACAGTAATATATCCAGACCTCCTAAGGAAATGCCTTTATGGGTTGATCATCTTTTTTCCTCATCCTCAGCCTTTTCTAATCTTAGATTTCTTTTTTCTAGAATATAATACAATGAGAATAAGGTCAGCTGCAGCACGGCACTGTGTGGAAGAAATTGTTTCTGGATTATTAGGAAAATAATGACTTTGGCAGTGAGATTATCATTAGAAACCATGAAACAGATTAAAGATTTAGAAAGATGAAATATTTTGAGATTAACAAAATTAATACAAAATAGAAAGGAACAGAAAAATGTATCTAATTAGTCAAGTGACAGATGGCAGTCAATTTTTTTTTTAATTTTTATTTTCAAATGCAGTATGAATACATAATTTTATTTCTCATAGAGGTATACACAAAACAAATGTTCTTTGATAACGGAAAAAATTTAAAAACATTTTTAATGCATATAAACAAATATCTCTTCAAAGTCTATATGTGCAGATTCCTTGATAATTTTTCATTAATCATCAACCCTAAGTATTTAATAAGTTTACCCAAGATATGACTGAACAGCTTACTAAGTATTCAGCCAACATCAGATTTACTTATTAAGGAATCCACGTATTCAAGGCATTCATCCTATTAAACATGTATATTCAAGGTATCCGTCTAACATGATAAATCCTTATCTGGCTTCATCCGATCCATTGCAGATATCCAATTATACAAGCAACTTACTTATATAAGAAATCCATTTACACAGTGTTAATCAAGTTTTCCCATCTGTACAAGCAATTTACCTATGTAAGAAATCCATCTATATACACTGTATATGATCAATTTTGTTATCTGTTCAAACTATTTACTTATTTAAGAAATCCATTTCTACAAGGTATATATTAAAGATTATATTATTCAAGGCTTACTTATGTTACGCACTTATTCTATTAAAAATTCTATTATTCAAGAAGATTTAATCATTCCACATAGTTATTCAAGCTAAAATTTATGCCTTTTCAATACTCATTCAGCTGTGTACCTATTCAATTGACTATTACACTATTTGCTTACTTATTTCTCAGATGGTTACTCTACCTAATAAATACTAAAAGTACACACTCAACTGATTCACTATTGGTTTCATGCAAGATTTATTTGTTCTAAGCTTTCATCTAATTTAGAAATCTACTACTACAACTTTTTCTGTTTAGCCTCCATAAGATGTTACTTCAGAGGATGATATATATGAATGTAAATAAAGTGTAGTCTTGTACAGTCTCAGGCTGACCATTCCTGAGGTGTATGATTAACTGAAGCCCAACCACCAAAGAACACCAGTATCCACGATCTAGTATTAAAATTAATATAAAAGTAACTTCCTTTACTAATTTAGATAATTATAATGTTCAATAATTAATTACTAATTTAGTTCAATAATGATTGATTTCATTGATAGGCAGGCTTGCTCTCACAGATATTACTTTCATTCACATATAGTTTGCTCTAGTTTATTCAAAATCAAATTATGGATTGCATTGCTAGGGATCAACCTATAACAGTAATCTTCATCCGATTAGAATTCTTCAAAAAGCTATTGTACAGGTAATGTGTGGTGTGAATAGAACTCACTCTTTCCCTTTTTCAGAAAAGTCAGTGTTTTCCGTTAGATCTCTTTTTGTTTATAAGGTGCTTATATTTTTTTATAAAAGTAGTGGTAATGCCAGACTGGTGATAGCTAAGCATGAAAGCTATTATACTCATATAACTAGGCAGACTTGTACAGGAAATATTGTTGTTCCAAGGCCTTATTATATAGTGCCTGCCATTTAGTTGTCTACCATGTAGTGTAAGAAGTACCTGCAATTTGAATCAATTTAAATTTAACTTAAAGGAGTGGATTTTCAGGAAGAAAATCCACTTCTTTAAATTCATTCATCAATAGATGAGGTTGAAGCATTGTCTTCAGTGGTAATTTAGTCTAACTGAAACAGTTGTCAATTCTAAATTTAAATGGGATCTTAATATACTTATATTTTTTGCCTGGTTGGTGTCAATATTGTGTTTTTTGCTTAGGTGTGTGTGTGTGTGTGAAAGAAAAAGAGAGAGAGAAAGATAACTTAAGAAAATTGTGTATGGGTGGAATTACAGCTTTTTATTTTAATGTTTTTTTAATTACAGTTGTTGTTGCTGGGACTCCTACCTAAAGTCAAGCTTTAGCTTTATAGGTAGTATATTTTCATATGCATCTGCAGTAATATATTTATCAATAACAAGGAACTAAATTTATTGACACAGTAATTTGATTAAATATTAGTGCATGCTAAATTAATTACTTAAAGTGCTTTATATTTTATAAAATGCAATGTATTGCATCACCTATGTATTTCTTTTTATATGTGCATATTTTGTATTATGAGGAAGAGGAAGTAAATCTGAGTAAAAAAGTTAAGATAGAAAACATAGAAGAAGAATGGGAGAATGCTAAAAAGGAAATTCTTAAATCAGCAGAAGCAAACTTAGGTGGAACAAAAAGAACTGGTAGAAAACATTGGATATCAGAGGATACATTGCAGCTGATGGACAAACATAGAAAGTATAAGAATACTAGTGATGAAGAAGTTAAAAGGACCTATAGACAATTAAGAAATATTATAAACAGGAAGAGCAAATTAGCGAAAAAAGAGTGGATTAAAGAAAAGTGTTCAGAAGTGGAAAGATAAATGATCATTGGTAAAATAGACGGAGCATACAGGAAAGTTAAGGAGAATTTTGTGGTACATAAATTAAAATCTAATAATGTGTTAAACAAAGATGGTACACCAGTTTATAATACAAAAGAAAAGATTGATATGTAGGTGGAATAATATATTGAAGAGTTATATGAAGGAAATTAATTAGAAACTAGAATTAGTAACAAAAATTAATTTAAACATCTGGAAAACATTTTTGAAAGTATATGTTTAGAGTATAGCTTTATACAGAAGTGAAACTTGGACAATCGGAGTACCTGAGTAGAAAAGATAAGAAGCTTTTGAAATGTGGTGCTATAGGAGAATGTTAAAAATCAGATGGGTGGATAAAGTGACAAATGAGGTGTTGTGGCAAATTGATGAAGAAAGAAGTATTTGGAAATATACAGCTAAAAGAAGAGAGAGAGACTTATAGCCCATATCTTAAGACATCCTGGAATAGTCACTTTGATATTGGAGGGACAGGTAAATGGGAAAAATTGTGTAGGCAGGCTATTGTGCCTGGAATTGGAATACGTAAAACAAATTGTTAGGGATGTAAAATGTAGGGGGTATACCAAAATGAAATGACTGGCATGAGATAGGGAATCTTGGAAAGCTGCATTAAACCAGTCAAATTACTGAAGACAAAAAAATTATGTATTCATGTTGCATTTGAAAATAAATACATTTAAATAAATTTATTGTTATTATTACTGCCTTGTATTTCAAATGCTTCAGTTTTTGCAAATAATTTTTTTCAAATGCTATGTATCACTTACCGAAATTTTACTTGTTTCTTTCTTGAAATTTGACAACCTAGAAATACATACTACTATTTACACATACATAACTACTTATTTGGTGTTAAAGCTCAGGTCTGAAATGTGGAGGCACAAGTAGATGTCACCATCACTCAGAAACACTAGGGGCCCTAGACAGAGCAGTGATTTAAAGTGATCAGATTTAAAGTTCAACCTTGTGTACCAGTTTCCCATGAGTCCAACCTTAATCAGCTGAGACAATAATATTATTGACATCCAGGAGGGTCTAACAGCTCACGTTGTACCAGACATAGGTCAGATCTTGTATTCAGATTTCCAGCTAAACCAGAGTCACCTGCTTAAGATTGGGATCCAGTTATGCCTCCTTGATTTGAGTTCAGTTGGGCTTTCCTCTATGAGCTCAATGCTTCTCTTTCTCTTACCTCATCATTCATCAGTTTAATAAATGTGATTCAATAACAAATTGCAAAACTAACTAGGTGAGGTTAAATACAGCTAGGAAATTTTCACTTTATAATTGTCTAACACTTCTATGTTACACCATTGAATCAATCAGTTATAAATTCATTAATTTTATCGACATGTAATTATGGCAAATTATAGATTCATATTAGATAATTTTATCCTAATTAAAATATTAGGTTTATTAAAAATTATTTCTGTTTACATGATGAGATTATTTAACTTTTTTCCGCTTTAGTTACTATACTTTATATTTAATGAATGGTAAAGTTATCTAATTGGACTTTGATATATTTGTGTTTATATATTGTAATACTGACCTCTTATCTCCTGCATTTTGTCTGCTTTAAAACAGCTAGTTGCAAGAATCATACTAAATGTGATTAGTGGCTATCAATAGTAATAATTTTATTAAGAATAGCTTAACCAGTGCTACATTTATTATTATATTAATTATATCTAGTTTTATTTTTACAAAACTGTGTATTATGAAATCAGAACACTTTATAATTAACTTTGAACCGTTAAAAAGTATTACTGTAAGTATAAATAAATGCCATTAGTGTTTTACATTCTGATTATTTAAAAATTTTAGTTGAACGACAAGGAATGTTTAAATTTTGTATTTAATGAATAAATAATATGGATTCAGGTTGTTGGAGTATTTAGTTTATAAAATGTTTCAGTACTACTGATTAATGTAAAAGAGTAGTAATGTTTAGATGAAGATGGTGAATCCAGAACTTTGACCCTTCTACATTAGGTTTTAGATGATTTTTTTGTTAAAATATTTATTATATAGCTTTAGTTTTCTGATGGAAACAAGGGAAGGGAGAGTATTGTGATTTTTTCTTAAATATTATTAAACTGAGTAATGCTTAATTATGATATATCAGTTATTGGTACATTTATGATCACTGGTTATTGGTAAAAGGAAGGTTAGAAGGCCTGGCTTTATCTGATATGTACTTTACCCATTAGGCTTACTGTAAACCCGCAGGGTAGAAATTAGGCCCAAAGCTGGTCTACAGGCAGCAGAACAGAACCAGACACTACCAGATACCAGACACTAAGGATTTCCACCTGCAAACTGGTAATGGGGAAGAAGGAATCAAATGAGATGGGTAAGGAAAAGGGATGTGTGGAGAAAAAGGACAATTACCAAACATGGTAATTTACTCTCTTGCCCAGGTTCCATTTATGATATAATATTACATACATACATACATACAATTTGGTTAATTAGTTATTCAATTTTTTTAAATTTAGTTTAATTTCTATTGCACTTTAATTTTAGATAGATCTCTTGTAAAATTGTTTAATGCAATATTGGTAACCTAGTTGTATTTAATAACCTAATTTTATTTTATTTTCATTAATAAATCGAGAAAAAAAACATTATTATTTACTAAAAATAATGGTATTTCTCTCAATTTATAAAGATTACTACTGTGTCTGAAATATTTATATAAAACCTTTTGTTTTAAATTGATAGGTATCTAGATGTGATTTTTAATACAAACCTGTTATTTCTTTTTAAGTGATACTTTGCTGATTTTAATTCTTAATTTTTACTGGCCACACTTTATTTTATTATATACATGATCTGCTTAGTATACTAAGTTCTTATTGGATTCATTCATATCTGTTAAACAGTTTCTCTAAAATTTTGTTTCTTGCGTACTTAACGTCAGAACTACTATGTGCAGTTATGAAAGCCATTTTCTATGGTGTAGCTATGTTACAGCCAATGGGAGCTTACATGTAAAGAGAACAACCTAAGAAATATTTTATCACGGTTGTCAAGCTCACCTAATCATATATATTATCAACATCCTACATTCTTTATATTGAATATTACAGTAATGTTGCTACTGTTAATAACAAACTTTTGGTTGTAAAATAGTTTGTCTGTAACATGTAACATTTCTGCAGTTGTAAAAATTCTACCTATATTCTATGAAAGACAGCTGTGTATTTAAATACAACATATGATCTTCTAAACATTTAGAAACTAAGTACATAATTAAATGGGCTCCATTTAAGATCCTTTTCTACTGGTAAGTGAAATTCATTACCATAATTTATCTACATCTGTGGTATAGATTTTTCAAATCATACAGTAAGGTAGGTCACTGATTCTCCATAGTGCCTATAGTTAAAAACATATAATGAAGTAAACATAATACTAATGGGCAGATATTATTAATCAATCACTTTGAAATAATTCACTCCTGCTCCATGAACAAGTCAGTATAAACTAAGCATTCAGTAGTACAAAGTCAATACAAGTATAATGTAGATTTTAATAAATTTTACTTCGGCCAAAAGGAGATTGTTGAAAATAAAGAAAAATATTTGATGAAATTAAACTTAATTTAATAACTGTTATTAACTTGCAAAATATTTGAAACCTTTTCCAATAATTGTTTTTACTTTACTAATTTATTGTAAAATAATGAATATGTAGATATTCTGTTTGTTTTTATTTCAGTCCTCGATTTCTTTAGGAATTCATCTATGAATAATGTGATATAAAAAATAAAAAGAAAGAATGTTTACTGATGGTGTTGCAGAGAAAGTAAGAACAAGCTGTTGGCAGATAAAATCATTGGTAAAAACAACCTTCATTGACCTGACTGCTAAAATAGTGAGGTCACTCAATAAACCATCTCATCAACCCACTCTTTCTGTACAATCTGGCTTACCATACATTTCAGAAAATTATGCAGAAAATTATTGTAATATCATGGAATAAATATTTAGTCAGTGCTTCTTTTTTTTGTCTATTCAACTTGATGAAAATTATATATTACAAATAAATGGTGTAATTTTGACTACACTAAGATTTTTGTTAAGGTATTTTTTCTTAGGATCCATAAAATTTATAAAAAAAATTTCTTCATGTTAATGGTTCCCTCTAGAACACTCACTTCTTTAATTTTACAGTGTGTGAAGACTGATTGTTTGCATTATTGTGAAATTATATACAAATAAGTTGTTGTTTAGATAGAATTAACTGAGACCTATTTTGCTAGTTAAAAACAGCAAAATTTATTTTTTAAAAATGGATTATTTTTAATGATAAACCAAATCAAATTTAAATTTGATGAGAACTTCAAAACTCACTTTTATCTTACCTTAGTTCCAAAGCTATTACCCATTTGAAAATTTTAAATACATGAAATATTCTGAACTCATTACCTAAAAAGCTTAAAATACCTGTAGATGTTACCATAACCTTACCCATCACAAATTATGTCAACATAATTTTTCATTACTACTTGGAATGGTAGATGACTCATTAGGAATTTGTTTATTTAGGATAGAGTAATGGTGAAATTTGAAAGGGATGAAAGAGAAGAGACAAAAATATAAAAAAAGTGATATTGCCAGGTACAGAAAAAGAATTATACAGGATCATGGAAAAGATAAAGTAACAAGGCAAAGAGTGCGGAATGAGAATTATTGGAAGTGATGAAAGTGTTGAAGCCCCATTGATTAAAAAGTATCAAGTTAAAGAATAATAATTTAGATAAGTGTACAGTTTAAATATTTTGGAATTACCTTGACATGGACTGGAAGCTTTATAGAAGAAATAAGAAGCAGAGTAGTACTGAGTAAGGTATGTAGAGATAATATGAAACCTCTAATAATTAAAAACTTTATCTCAGCATCAAGCAAAGGCTTTGCCAAGTGGTTATTGGTCCATGAACTTGAAAATTAGAAAAGAAAGAATAAAATATTGCAAAAGTTTTGAAATATAGCTGCAGCAAGTGACATACAGAATTAAGTAGAATTATAAGGCTAAGTTAAGAATAAAAAAGCCTTGAGGAAAGTGAATGAGAGACAAAACATAATGTAGGCTATAAAGAAAGAGAGAAGTCGATAAGTTGAGCACAAGCAGACAAGAATTTTCAGTAAAAGGCTGTTATGGAAGGAAGATAAAGCCAAAGAGGGAGTGAGAGAGGATGCATGCTGAAATGACAGTGAATAAATAATAGTAAAAATAGTAATAATACCTTTTGGATATAAAATTATTTGACTAATATTTGTTAGAATTTTTTGGAAGCATATTCTCTAGTCTACACTTACTTTTAACTAATGTACTAAACATTAGTTTGTAATTTATAGTTGAAAGAGAGCAAGGATTTAACACTTTTCAATAAGATTGCTTGTAGCATTGCCTAGGCATTATATATAGGCATTATTATTAGGCATTATATATAATCTAATTCATGTTCTGTATAAATAATACTGTATGTGAATGTTCAGTGTAACCAGCATCACTTATTAACTGACTTATACTAAAGAAGAATTCATACATACATTCTCCCTTTCAATTGTTATTCCCAATATTTTACTGCAGCAGAAACTGATAGACCACACAGCAAATAGATTAGACCACATAGTAATTTTCTTTTTACTACTTTAGTGCTACTGAAATAACTTAACTAAGGGATATTTAAATGTAATATTTTTAATTCATTAACAGGAGGAATTAAATATTTACAACGTTAAAAGATTTAAAAGAAACCCAGATATTTCAGTATATGATGACAACAAACATAGCATTATAATATATGATAATTTTACTAATGAAACATATATCACACCTGAGGCAAACAATAAAACTTCAATCCAGAGTGAGAAATTTAATATTGTTTTGTGGAGAAAACCTATTATAACAGTTATTTATTTTTTTAAAGAAATATATGTTTTATTACACTTAAATTACCTCAGGTAAGTACTAAAATTATTACTGTTCCATTAATCTTTATTTATATTGATTATTTGTTTAATAATTGTGTATATTGTTACTTGTCCATTTATACAAGAGTGAGTAAATCATAAGTTCACTAACACAGCCAAAGTGATATGACATGGCAGTCATTTAAAACTGTTTAAAATATAAAACAATTCTTTCCTCCCCATAATCAAAAGTATACATATTTTTTGTTTTCATGAAATAGTGAATTTTTACAACAAAAAAGTAGTTATAAATAAAATAGTTAAACTTTTTCATATCCCTACATGGAAAATAACTTCATTGATACATTCAGGATACATTTCAGAAAAAGCTTTCAAGAATTAGATTTAAATGCCATGAAATTTTCAAAGAGTTTTGTCTGTAACTCGTTTCTTTTAGCTACGATTTTGCCTGGTTCAAAAAATTATTTTCAGTTAAAATGGATTTTCCTATTCAGAATGCATTTTCAAGAAAACTGAGAATACGAGCAACAGTTAAAGCCCAGAAAATTTTCTGATAGTTTTGTATGAAGCACTTCTAAAATTGTAAGGAAGGATCTCTCTTACTGAAAATTTTTTCTTAACAGATATAATGGAAAAATGGAAAAATTGCAGAAGGATCAAACCATAAAGGGGGGAAAAACCCACACCGAATTTTTTTCCACTTTCTGCTGCTTTACTAACAAAGTTTTTAGAAATTTACTGCTGATGTTGACAAAAATATTTTCAATTGTTCATTACATTCCACATCTCTCTTGATGAGAAATAAGTTTTTTATAACAGGAAATAATTTTTTTTTTATTGCTTACTTCTTAATTTTAGAAAAATATTATAAGTAAAATGTTAATCTTTTTCTAATTAATAACATTAAAAGTTAATCTGAGGTCCATTTTATTTATATACAATCATTTTCACTGAAACAATGTTTGCCTTTTAGAGGACACAGATGATATACACATCAAAGCATGCTGCAGGTAATACGATTCTGCGAGTGCTTGGACACATAATTATTTTCATGCAGTTAAAATTTACTCAGTTATTTATATTGTTAAATTGTTCCTCAGAATCATTCGGTCTTCTGGTTAAATTGCACTACAGATGGATTGCAGTTAGTCCTTTAAAGATTTATTTAGATCATTTCATAAGTATCAATTGTTTTCATGATCATAATCATGATGGCATAATTATGATTATGATACAACCATATCTGATCATAATGATGATCAGTTTATTTAGTCTCATATTATATTTTTTACAGTTTCTTTATTCACATGTTTTAAGTTTATCAAATTCAGTCATATTAACTCATTGATATAGTTATTTCAGGGAAGAACACTTACCCACATCAAGAAATATTATTTTGCAAAGTATTGCCATTTTCATTTTTAAAATTACTGGAAATGGTACATTAAAAATAGATATTCATAATACTTTACTGCAAATGTTCCAATATTTGTGATTATGATTAAAAATGTGTTTAAACTTTTTATACAGGTTTAATGGAATCAAAACAAAACGTTTTCTAGCGACAGCATTATTAATAACACTTCCATTTTTGTTATTTAAGTTTGATGGACCTCATCATAAAGTAAGTTGGGTATTATCATAAATTAGATTTTTATTTGAAGCCTTCTTGAAATATGTTTTATATCATTATATTTTTATAGTGTACCTTTTTAATCAGATTTTTATGCCAAAAACAACCATTGTGTTTGTTTTTCATGTAATTTTTTATCCCACTGACCGCAGGATGCTATGCTGAAATATGCTTTGGAGGAGTATAATATAGTACTGTGTGCCTTTTCTCTGTATATTCAGAATGTAAATATGTTATACACAAATCAATTTATTTTACAAATCATTTATGTATCCAGCTTCAAAAACAGTATGGTACTTAGTTACAATCTCACTTTGTTATGAATAATGGAAATTAGTGCAGATCACTGTTAAAGTTGAAAAAGGATTTTAATAGTTTTGTATACTTGCTCAATTATCAGATCACTGCAGTACTTAATTTCCAATTAAATCAGATTGAAAAAAATTACGGAAAGTAATAAAATACTGAATTTTCCACAGACAACCTGGCTTTAGACTTGGCACATGACAGGAGTATTTCCAAACCATTTAGAATGCATTTTTTTTTTTTAATAAAGGTAATGTTTACTACATAATTTGTGTTTGTAACTTGTAATCACATTAAAATGCAAAAACTAACGAAACAAATTATAATAAAAATAAAAATTATGATTAAATAATTTACGTAATTAAAAAGATAAACAGATGAATGCACCACCAAGGATAAGATTCCTAAACGTATCAGAATATTGAGGGATTACAAGTAAACAAAATCTGAAAATGTAGAGGTTAACATGTATTTTTCCCACTTGATTAGATTTTAATATTTTGCTTCTAAAGTATTAGTAACTATAAGAAATGAAGTATGCATTTACCTTACCCCAAAAGGGTCGATTAAATAATATATGCATGTATTAATGACAAATACTTTTCTGATAATGAAGTCTTTAGCACTGTAATACAAATACCCTGTCTTTGTCTATACTGGTCGATGATGGAAATTACTTAAAACTACTAACTTTAAATAACAAACAGAACCAAATTTAATAAATGAATGTTTTCAAAACTTACATATATCATTTCCAGTCCCTCTTGCTGTCATCTTCATGATTCATTCAGTCAATTTAAAAAGTTTATAATTTTATTTAGGTTTAATTAAAAAAATAAAACCTGTATTAAAATCACTGTAAATAAAAGTGAGAATTTGTGTCAGTAGAATTTGTGTTCAGTTATGACTTTTATTAACAATTTAGCAAAGCTTTTTTACTGGCACTGAATAAGATATGTTAAATTTAAGCTTAAAGTAGTATCAATAGATATTAAATGTTAAAATCTACATGCATGCTGATAAACTTCTACATACACATATATAATCTTGTCTTTAAAATAAAAGTGCTTAGTTTAATGGAAGACATGAAAAAGGTAAATTCTGGATTTAATTATGTTGTAGGTACTGAAATACTTAATGTGGTATCTTTATTGGATATTTTTGGGTATTCTATCTTCAGTTGGACTTGGTACAGGATTGCATACATTTGTTCTTTACCTTGCACCTCACATTGCATCAGTCACGATAGCTGCCTATGAGTGTCATTCTCTTAATTTTCCTGAACCACCATATCCTGAAAAGTAAGTCAGTAAAGAAAATATTTTATATTTTGTGATATACTTCACTTTATGTAAATCTAAAATGTTAAATTAAGAAAGTAATCAAGGTGCCTTCATAACAGCTAATTTTCTTCTTCTTCTTCTTTTTCTCCTCCTCCTCCTACTCTTCTTTTCTAGTTTTTACCAATTAGTTTGAATCATGGCTTAAATATTCCTGATCACCCTGCAGTTTCTGCCTACCTATTCTTAAAGATGGAGTTAGTGCGGCAACTTAAACGATTCCCTGATTCCTGACCTACTAAGAAAGGATTTAGGAAAAGAAAGGAATAATTAAAACAGATAATAGAAAGGAAGAATTGAAATCATTTACTTTTAAAATATTATTTCTGGAACATCGGATAAAATGAATTTTTATCATTTAACTGGAAGAGTTAAAATTATTGTCAAGTATTAATATATATTTTTTTTATTTCTTATTAACTATGTAGCATGTTTTCATAAATTAATTTTTTACTTTAAATTATACATTTTTCTATTCAAAAATGTTTAAATAACTTTTACATATTTAAATGTTTATTTTTTTTACAGAATAATATGTCCTGATGCAATACTTGAGGAAAGTGATATTAGTATTTGGAGTATAATGAGAAAAGTACACTTTGAATCCTTTTTTTGGGGAACTGGTACTGCACTGGGTGAATTACCTCCTTACTTTTTAGCAAGAACTGCAAGACTTTCTTCAGCAAACAATCTCATTGATGGTGATAGTGATGACCTTCATTCATGTGAAATAAGTGATGAAGAGAAAAAACTGGTATACAAATTGTAATTAACAAACAGTAGTTCATTCAGTCTAAAAGTTTGTTATAATCTACTGTCACTGACCCAATATTTTATTTTAAGAAATTATTAAATTTGTTTTTTCCTTAAATTCATTATCAGTATAAAGTGTAATGCAGGTTTCTGGTGCTATTTTTACTAAAGAGATGTAAAATAGCCATCTACTAAAACCTGTTTGTCCCTGGCCTGCACAAACAGGTGGAAAACATCCACCTTTTTGTGATTTTAATACCACACTTGTTTTTTGGAATTCTTCAATACTTTAGGTCATTTAATATCAAACAATCTGTGTATCCTAGCTAGTAACTAAATCGGCTAATACATTTGGCTACTGACCCAGCCAGTCTGAGGCCCAGCAATGTGCTCTGGTATTGCAAGTGAATTAGCTTACTGGATTTTTCCACAGTGTGGCTAAAAGGACCAACTAATCAGCCCTTTAAATCCCTTTCTTCCCTTTAAAAAGGAAGGAAGAAAATCCTTTTCTTGAATTCCCTTTCTTGAATTTTTCTGTTGGCTTTTGTCATAACATCTGTTCCATTAAGCAGGCTGGCTATGAGGAAAAATCTTTTCAGTCTGATGCAAGTCAGGGAAACAGTTCTTTTTCATACTCAACTAAGGTTAAAGATTGAGTTTTTATTACTTTTTTAAAGTTATACCAACTGACTGATAAAAACGTTTTTAATTTAGTTTTTTTGATTAGGTTAGATAAATGTTTATAGCAGGCCAGTGTAAAAAAATAACAATTAGCTCCATCTAGCATCAAATACGAAAAATGTAGTAAAGGTTTTTATGAAAGCAGAAGCACCTACTGGACAATGGCCCATGCACAGCACTATTTCATTTGGAATCTATTGGTATTACGAGGAATTTAATCAGTTAAATTAGATGTACTTTTAGTTTTAGCCGTTATCTTTCAGACCAAGAACATGCCTGTGAACAAGTTTTTTTGACTACATAAAATTTAGATGATTTACTTTGTGGATAGTAGTAATTTTTTTAGCCCTTCCAGGCTCCTTGATAGGTCAATGGTAGCATACCAATATTTTTGTTACTATTCTGCTGCAAACCTTCTCTTAATTAGCTAGGTCTCTCTGCTCCTCTAAGTAGATTAGGTATCTTCATTGAGGTAGGAGATTGTTTTACAGTGTGAGAAGAGACCATACATGAAAAAAATTAATTTTTTAATAAAAAATTATTATTGTGGTTATTGTTTACTGTAATTTTAAGTCTTTAGTTTTTTTTTAATACTAATTCCTCCGTATTTACTGATGATTATCATTTAACTATTTAAAACTGACTACCTAGTTCAGTATTTCATTTATTTTTTCTGTGAATGATTTTTAAGTACTTTCTAGTTTTCAGATACTTTTGTATTTATGTATTAAAAATAATATTAAAATAAATATATTACATGAACAAATTTATCAAATAACTTTTTTATTTTTTTTTTAAGAGTGCTGTTGAACGTGTAAAATTCATAATAGAACAATTTGTAAAGAAAAGTGGTTTCTTTGGAATACTTGCTTGTGCATCAGTAAGTAAAAATTATTTTATAACTATGGTATATTGTTCATTTATTAAGAAAATTAAAGTAAGTAAAGTATTTAAGCAGCATAACAAATTTTAATTGTGCTTTAAAAAATGTCTTATCAAATTTTCACTGAAACCAAAATATATTTTATGAAAATATATGTTATATTAATAAAAATTTAAATAAATCTTCATTATTTAGATTACATTTTCATGAAATAAGTAAGTGATAGCAAAAATAGTTTCCTCATTCTTAAATTCTTTTGTTAAGAAACTAAATATTGAACTAATGAACTGTATTTAATATTATTTAAACCTCCAAGTCCTTGGACCATTCTGTTAACTGATTACTAATTGTTTACATTGCAATATTTAAAATAATAATTTTTCTATAAACACTTTTATATATTTGTTGCATTTATCTGCTGGTTTTTAATCAATAGTTATCAACTGACATTGTATTCTTGCAAGTAGAGAAGGTTTTTTTTTTAATTACTTTGCATCTTGCTATGAAGTTAATACAGATGGGTGGGGGAGAAAGAACTGACAATCATTCAAGATCTAGTACAACTTGCCACTTCTGCCTGTGCTTTGTTTGACAGCTATCACTGAAGATAATCAAATGAATCATCTGTTTGGTAACTTATGCACCCTTGTCAAATAAATTCTTGAAGTGTGCTGAAGTAAAATTCTGTCCAAAGTGACTATAATTTCCTCTGTCCTAAGTCACAAGGGCAATTTCCTCTTTAGTAATTGCTATGCCTTTAGACTTCTGTTGAACAGCTAAGGAATGTTGTCAGACAACACAAGCTGTTAGATTTTTGTTGGCAGAAAGGGTTTCATCACCAAATATACAGAACTTTTACTAGCACAACAGAAAGTAATGCATGAACCTAATAAATGACTACAAGTGAGCAGAATACTTCAGAGATAGAAAAATATGCAAGTCAAAATGCACCAACTCTAAAATCCAAATTACTGTGTTTTATGTGAATTTCTGGAAGATTAAAGAAAAATCAATAGCCAAATCAATATCATGTCCAAGGTTAACCCGTATTCAAAAACAAAACAGTAACAAAGATAGAATAAATGTGTGTTTCACAACAATGCATACTCACATGCCACTACATGTTAGATGTTTAAACAGCAAACACCCATAGAAATTGTTAACTAGGAAGCGCTTCCCAAACTAGCCTACAGTCTGGATTTGTGACCATATCATTTTCATCTCCTTGGCTTATTCAAAGTATTTTGAAACAACCAAAACTAAGAACAAGAAACAATATAGATGCAGGATTGGCTTTAATGTCAAGACAACAAAATTTTTAATAGGTAGGGGTTATTATTTACAAGTATAATATATGAATCCTTTCACTGCTTAAGCTGTTGGTTGACAGAACTTGGAATAGTTATAAATCTGGGGTTTTTTCACATATGTATTTTTTGTTTTTAGTTTTTATGTGTTTTTCATTTGTTATTTGTATACGAGCTAGACAAAGAAGATATCAGATGAATAAAATAAAAATATATTTATTCAAGTGCATCTAAATAACATTTTTAATTAAATATTGCAATCATGTAAGCATTTAGAATTACAAGGGTTATTTTTTTTTCAAGGTCCGATCGGTCACGAAATTAAAACCACAGTGAAAATAAAAAATTTTTTATTTGTAACAAGTACTTACATAGTTACGCTATTTTTCTACATAGTCGCCACTTTGATTTAGACATTTGTCGTAGCGTGGTACCAACTTTCCAATACCCTCGTCATAGAACGGAGCCGCCTGTGTTTTCAGCCATGTTTCTATGCTGGTCTGCAGCTGGATGTCTGTGCCAAAATGTTGTCCTCCTAGCCAGCGTTTCATGTGAACAAAGAGGTGAAAATCAGATGGAGCCAAGTCCGGGCTGCATGGTGGGTGATCAAACACTTCCCAACAAAAACGCTGCAGGAGCTTCTTTGTTACAGCTGCAGTGTGCGGCTGAGCATTGTCATGGAGAAAGACAATGCCTGATGGCAACATTCCTCTCCGCCTATTTTGAATTGCCCTTCATAGACGTTGAAGAGTCATGCAGTATGAGGCTGCAGTTATGGTCGTGCCATGTACCATGAATTCCACCAAGAGAACTCCATTCCGGCCCCAGAACACAGTAGTAGCCATACACTTTCTGTTGGGGAAGGTTCACGTGAACTTCTTTGGTTTACTGGGAGAATGAGAATGCATCCACTGTTTGGATTGTTCTTTTGTTTCTTCAGTTTCGAAATGGACCCATGTCTCGTCCCCTGTGACAATTTTGTTCAAAAAATCATCTCCTTCATTGTGGTAGCGCTGGAGAAACGTTAGGGAGGCGTCCATTCTCATTGTTTTGTGATGGTCGGACAGCATCCTGGGAACCCATCTCGCACACAGTTTGCAGTACTGAAGTCTCTCACTCACAATGGTGTAGAGAGCTGACCTTGAAATTTCAGGAAACAAATCACTCAATACAGAAATTGTGAACCGACGATTTTCTCGAATTGTTTCATCCACTCGCTCAACAAGATCATCGGTTGACACTCACTTCCTTCCTTGACCGCCTCCATCATGAACATCTGTACGTCCGGCTTTAAAGTTCCTGCACCATTGTCGCATTTTGCTGTTACTCATTGAAGTTTCACCGTACACATTACTTATTCATCGATGAATTTCAGCTGCATTACACCCCTCAGCCTGAAGAAATCGAATTACCGCACGCACTTCACACTTGGCGGGAGATGCTATTGTTGTAGACATGTTTACGTGCTATCTGCGTGTTCAGAACTTAACGAAGTGACGCGGCGTGATTGAAGGCCATACTAGAGATGCTGCGCAACACATATGCACAGGTTCATCCGATTTTTGTGTGGGTTTTTATTTTGCGACCGATCGGACCTTGAAAAAAAAAACCCTCGTATGTTATAGTACAGTAAAATAGAATATTAAAAAAAAAATAGCAAATCTTCATCAAATAAAGTTCAAAATGGTTTTCAGAAGTCATGTTCTTTTTTTGTTAATTCTCATTCAATAACTTTTTTTCAGATACCTAATCCTCTTTTTGATCTGGCTGGAATAACCTGTGGTCATTTCTTAATACCATTTTGGAAGTTTTTTGGGGCAACATTAATCGGTAAAGCAATAATTAAAGTAACCATTCAACAACTTTTTGTGATTATTATATTCAGTGAGAAACTGCTTGAAAATCTTATGAACTTATTCTCAAGTATCCCTTCAGTTGGAGCATCCATGAAAAGTTCTGTTCAAAACATTTTACTGCAACAGAAAGATAGACTTCATAAGAAAACACATGATTTTGAAGTCATTCATCATGTTAGTATTCAAGTTTTACTATTCAGACAGATCAGTAAATACTGTAAATACTTATTTATTCTCTTATTGTTATCTTTAGAAAGATTCTGTGATATTGTAAGGAAGTCCTAAGTTTTACTCCTAGCACTGATGGAAATTAAGAAAACGCCTATCCACACCATTACTTGTTTACAAACACAAACAATGATATCTGGTATATTACAATGATTTCTGTTATGTGTAATCTTCATGTGAAAAACCAATTTTTAGATTTTTTGAAATCGAAAGTGGGTGAAGAAAGGTAAAAAAACATTTTGAACAATGACTGCAAATTTTCCCCATTTTCAACTATACTAAACAAGATATTCACTCAATTTGGGGGTGTAAATACTTTTCAGATAAATATCAAAAACCATTTTTAAATTTTAATATTTTAAGGGGTAAAAAACATAAATTGTTTTTTTTAATTTTTACCATTTTATGCTACCACCATTGAATCAATCTTTATGAAATTTGGTAATATTGTGATGGTAATTTATATTTGTAATTCTGATTATGTATTTCACAAGCAAAGCCACAACAGGAAATCTATAAACTAATTAGTGGGTCCTTTACTGACCAAACTGTTGCTCTGAAGAAATAACATTACACTGATAGTTTTTATAAAAACTTCAATTTATAAATTGAAAAGAGTTTAATTTTGATTTATTATTATTATTCTCACAAGCATGAGTTTAATGAACACAGGGAAGTTCAGATAGGAAGGATGTTTAGCTCTAACCGGTTAACATCCCCTGATCGCATTGTAGGTTTGTAAAATATAAGTCCATGGAAATGTCAAAATCTCCTTTTTTCCTAAAAATCGGTATACGTGAAGCATGAAAACTCATTCTGACTTTTTGAACTAGCCCCAAGATATTATATCTAAACGGAAGTATACATCAGTAAAATAAATATTTATTAATGATGTAGATGTCAGGGATTAATTAAGATACTTGAATTAATAGCATCTTTCTTGAATTTACTTAAAGATAGTTGAATTAAGTATCCAGTTGGTTCAACCCTACAAATTCCCATGGGACTTTAATGTGTTCTACCATTAAAAAAGAACTAAACATTGGATTGGCCCCTTTTCTTCAAGGCTGTCTATCTGGTTAGCCCTCCACAATTAAAAAATATTTTAATAGTGCAATATTTGAACTAATATTTTTAAAATGTATCTAAGACAATGTTGTCTAAGAAGTTCAGATCCTCTTGCCCTTAGTGAGCTTCTAGTCTCCTTTAATTAAAAATTGAAATAATCTGTTCTTTTGGCCATTAAAAACTTACAGAAGTTTGACCCCTTTGTCTACCCAGATACTCTAGGTTTCTTAGGCCTCTTCATTGTGAAAAATTGAAATTTTGTGATATTCAAACTTTATTGTCAAACTGTTACTTTTCAAGGGCACAAAAAACCTCAATGAATTCATGGAGTTTAAGAACTCTTAACATTTTAATCCACTCTCAGAGACCTCAATCCATTTTCAGTTCAAGGATTGTTTAACCATTCCTCAATTAAAACTTCACTTCTGTATCAGTAAAAAAACTCAGTGGTGTCAATAAGATATGGGTCTTCCTTGGCTCCTCGGACTCTATTTATGAAAATCTGGTTAGCCAGACTCTATTACATTTACGTTGTTTTATATTTTCCTTAACTGTGCAATAAACTGGTGCAGATGGTCATTTCTTACCTTCCCATAGAGAATGTACATAACTTGAAGTCCACAATAATGTCTTTCTATCATCATTCTGTTGTTCCAGTTAGCAGTACACTTTGTCCTGGTGATCCAGAGATATAAGGTGCTGCAGGTATACACTTACCCTGTTGGGTAAGTGATGTTGGGCCCTCATAAATGAGAGCCCAATCCAAATCAGGCTCCACATCAATAAACCTGCTGTAGGTATCTGGAAAATCTGGAAATACCAAACAATTAATTGAATAGTCAGCTATTTTATCAGGAATGAACAGTTACTCATAAGAAACTTTTCTTCTAGGAATGAGGCTTAATTTTTATCATTTTTGTTAATGTCTCTATTTCTAAGTTCATTAGCCAAATATGACTACTACCACTAAAATGTATAAAAGAAATAGGAAATATATTAAAAGTAAATATCAAATCAAGTTAAAACTGCACCCATCATTATTTAATTTTTCTGATTATGGAAGATCTGGTTTATTATTGTGTATTCAGCAGTTGATGTTTGATTCTTTTATTTTAAAGACAATATTCCCAGAGAAAGGTCAGGTGAAAAGATTATGGAAGATCTGGTTTACTACTGCATCATCAACAGTTAGCCTTTCATTTTTTTTATTTTAGAGATTCTACACCCAGAGAAAGTGTTGTGAAACCAACAGATTGCAATTTATTACTTTACTAGGGACCCATTTTTGTGTCATAGAATTGTATCTTCTAATATGTAAAAAACAGAGAAAAAAGTATAAAGATCTTTATGGAGAAACTGTATAGAAAGGGCATATTAGATCAGTAAAGCCAATTTACTGTGTAATTAATAGAATGGATTTACCTTCATTAACAGACTAAATTAATAGTAGAATTTACTCTATTACTATTAGAATAAATAAAATAAGATTATAAAATATGTAGATTAATAGGTTAAACAAATGAATCCTTGGAAAAGTAGTGAACTGCAACTGCTTATCTATATCAGTTTGTAATTTAATTATTCCACAACAGGAATATCTCAAAAAATAGATAAGAAGACATGAAATAAAAAAAATGTAAACTGCTGATGATATGTTTCCAAACCATTTCCCATACATCACCAAAATTAAACAGTTCTGAGTGCAGTCGTTCTTTTGATAGGTAGCACATCTACCCATTCTTGACATGATCTATGTAATGTATTATTATGTACTGATCAGAATAAAAGATTTATTTATTTACATGCTATAATCATTAGTATATGTTAGGCCACTGGACAATATAATCTAAATCTAGTGGAATAAAATATAAAGTATACCCTTAACCTACACAATTATTTTGTTAAGTTACTCAGAAACCATATCTTAATCAATAGAATCACTTTCTGAGAAAGTAAAAAAAAAATCATTTCAATCTTTTTAAGCTTTCTTCCCATACCTCCACATACATTTTGAAATAAAGATTCAAGGAGTAAGTGGTATGTTTAATTCTTCAGTACTTCTTTTATGAAGTTAATTTAGAAAAGTACATGCATTTAAACTGATTTGTATTAAGATACTAAAATTGATCTTTCTTTACCTTCCTCTACAGTTTACATCCTCAACACATCTCCCCATTACCAAATTAACTAAGCCTGGATGTCTTAATACATAACCAAACAATCCAGTTCATCTGTTTAAAAGAATCTAGCACAAATTTCTCCTATAATATTCCATTTCAAATGCTTCTATTCCTTTCCTTACTGCTTCTCCTATGATCCATGTTTTACCTTCACGTAGCACTTGATTTCAAGTAAATATTTGTAAAAATATCTTCCTAATTCTTGGACCCATACTTGATCTTAGCAGACCTTTTGGTAGATGAAAGCTCTTCTTGTTTGAACCTCTATTTTTGGTGTCATTTACTTCACCTATATCTGTAACTTTAAAATGGTTTTCTTTCCTAGGAATAAATCCATGTCACTCAGTATTTTTTCTAACTCATTTATGGTCTCTGGTAAAAGAACACATTTTTTAGCTTATATTCCTCCAATAACATTTTTTTTATTGTTATTGGTGAATCTTTATTTTTCCTCTTTAGAAAGTTTCTCCATTTTCAAATTTGTCCTTCAGTTCCTGTATTGTTTCTTCAAGTACAAGTTGAAATCAACAGAAGCAGACTACATCCTTATCTCATTTCTAAACCAGAGCTTGTCTTCCTTCATCTTCTACTCTTATCACTGCAAGTAACAAGAAAATATATAAAATGAATCACCACATGCATTTTTCCTTTTATCATACGCCTGTTCTTATCTAGATCACGTAGAATTTTCCTTACAGTTCTGTTTGCTTTTTTTCAAATACAATAGTTTTTGCAGCATTTCTTATCCTTTCTGTTTACAATTCTTTGTTTTATCTATGGTATAATTTCCACCAAATACTCCACAATTATATCACAGATTCATAAAACGTTTTACACTAAAAAAAAATTAAACGTCAATAGATGTTTTTATTGTACTCTATATAACCCAGAATTTATTGTAACAAAATTATTTTTAGGTATTCTACTCAAAATCCATTAGGTATTAAACACAAGATTTTACAAAATCTATTAATTTATTAAGAAAGAAGAATGTTTCATCTTTATTAATAAATCATCAGCTTTGACTTAAAATTGCTTTAGGAAATGTGTATTGTTTTTGTGTTGATAATTGCTTTCAAAAACCAGTGATCACTATGAAAAAGGCTCAATTCTACTTTGCATTTTATACATTTGACTAATTACAATAATATTCTCTTTAAAAAACTGTTAACTTAAAAAAAAATACAAAAACCTACCCAAACCACATAAATAATACATAAAATATTCCAAAATATGTGTCCATTCATTCTAAATAACTTTAAACATTATTCAAAAGCAGGTTACATTTTTGATAAATTTTTTTGTATGTATGTTAAATGCAATAACCAAACTTTTTGTAGGTGACCTGAAATAATATGTCATTCCTAAAACCGACATAGCTATTATCAAGATAACAAGCATACTCTGATAGGATTACTAAAAAATGTGAGGAATGATGTGTTATCCCATTGCCTTCTTCACAGAGACAAACATACTGTCTGGCATTAGCATGCCAATCACACTGAAGTACAGAAGATGTTCAGCCCTGCAAGCAGCACATTCACTTTGTTCACTACAGGGACTGGCTGGATAGTTAACACAATTATTCTTAGAAAAAGCAACTCTGCCTTTTTACTTTTTTACTTTACATACATAACAGCTACAAAAACATTGGTACAGATAAAATAAAATACAGATACAAAGTATTGGTACAGATAGTAAAATAAAAAAATTAATGTACCCCTTCTTCTGAAAAAAAAAATGAGATGTATACATCACCAGGTAAAAATTTATCAGTGCTAGAACTGATGTATCATTTTACTAATCATCTGATGTCATAAAAAATCTGATACTTTCATAGTTTACCACTTTATAACACTTTGACTACTTTACCCAATTATTTATAACAATTATAATTTTGAAACAACCTCAGTTATTTACACAATAATAATTATAAAACATAAAAGTTATTTATAGAAAAAATAAAACATGTCTATAGTATTACTTTATTATTAATCAATACACATATACAACAAACAGAAGTTTGTTGTATATACATATGTATTTGTATATACATATATACAACAAACAGTTTTCTCAAATAGAAAACCTGAAAAAATAAACAAAAAACAAATATAATTTCTTGGGAACATATAATTTCATGATTATCATTTTTACTAAAAAACTTATGTAAAAGAAAAGATTAAAATGATTTATGTAGTTTTTTCAAATACTTATTCAAAAAACTACTTGACTTAAAAGTAATAATTGAACTATGTAGAAATGCGTGGATTTTCAACTTACAAGTAAATTGTTGAAGAAAAACAAATTTTAAGAATACAAGTCACAAAAGTGAACAGTTCATAAATGAACTTTTACTGCTAAAGAATGGCTCTGCCAAACCACTACCTTAAAGGTTTCTTGAATAACACAGAAGGGTCAATCATTTTCTCCTCCCACCTGGTACTTGTGCTCCGAAACTGTTTTTAATCCTTGGTGAAGCTGTATAACATATCATGCAATAGAACTGTTTATACAACATCAGAACGTTAACTGAATTAAATAAACATAACAATAATTATTAAATAATATATTATATAGTAGTGATAAATATAATGGCGAAGATTTTGTCACCCCAGCAATTTTATTTTTAGTATATTTTAATCCATAATATTAGATATTAAGGTTTGGTTAAGAAAATATATTTACTAATGAAAAAAATAAAAGTTTTAATTAAAAAACACCAGCCTTTAAAAAATATTAATTAATCTTCTTAAAGTGTGTAACTAAAAAGAAATTAAAATTTACAAAAATTGAAAGTTAAAGTTAAAATTCTGTACATGATTACACTCAGTCATATCTTGTAATTTAGTAACTACACAGAACCATGGGTTCCATCATTTGTATTTAGTATTCAGGCTATACTCTTGGGTATGCTGGTGCTCAAGATTGAGTACCGATGCAACAAATAGGTTTAATATAACTAGAAGTTATATGATATCTTGAGGATTGTATGGTAAAAAAAAAACATTTTTTAATAATATTTATGCATGATTTACAATGTTCTGATTTGCCTTAATATTCTAATAATATTCTCTTTAAAAAACTGTTAACTTAAAAAAAAATACAAAAACCTACCCAAACCACATAAATAATACATAAAATATTCCAAAATATGTGTCCATTCGTTCTAAATAACTTTAAACATTATTCAAAAGCATTATTTGCCTTAATATTCTAATAATATTCTCTTTAAAAAACTGTTAACTTAAAAAAAAATACAAAAACCTACCCAAACCACATAAATAATACATAAAATATTCCAAAATATGTGTCCATTTTTACTTTACATACATAACAGCTACAAAAACATTGGTACAGATAAAATAAAATACAGATACAAAGTATTGGTACAGATAGTAAAATAAAAAAATTAATGTACCCCTTCTTCTGAAAAAAATGAGATGTATACATCACCAGGTAAAAATTTATCAGTGCATTCTCTTTAAAAAATTTAAAATATGTTTTAAATACTACACTAGATCACTAGATCAAATTTTTGGACTGATTACTAAATTGTATGTTACTCATGATAAAATTATCTAAAATTTAAGGTAAATAATTGTGTGTGTATTGTTACCACATCAATCATTATCCAACAATGCTTGCTTTCAAGAGGAAAAGAATTGGTGGTCCTACCTCGTAATTTTAGCCCTACTACACTTTGTCAGTGCTACTAAGATTTTATGTAGCTTTTAGGGGATAGTCATTGATGAGAATCAAATGATCATTTGGACTTACAACCTACATACATATAATCAGACTACAGTTGACCAGATACAGCAAATCTTTGTGCCCAGACAAAAATTAAGAATATTCTTCTGTACATGAAACCTAAATTTGCTGTAAAGGCACAAACTGTAAAGGCTGTAAATGAAATTTACTGTAAAGGCTGTAAATGAAATTTACTGTAAAGGCACAAACATAGTTAATCAATATACCTGCAATTACAAATATAAAAGGAATGGTGTAGATGCAACTATTCCATTTGTGATATGATTTATGTTATCTATAACTGTCACCATATAAAGTAAATGAAGACCAGAAATCCGACTTCCATCACCACTTTGCTTACCTGTGAGGCATAGTAAGACACACAAAACTGGAGGAACAAGAACCCAGGCACTAGAAAATTCATCAGTTTCCCTGATGATGAAATTATAGACTTCAATCTCTCCTGTATGGAATGGATGCAGCTTGAATTAGACACACAGTGGATGAAGAAAGTGTAGCGTCAGCATAATGAAATGAGTATTTAAGGACATCCTAGCTACAATTTTTGCCATCCAAAGCAAATCATGAAATGTATTATGGAAAAATTACCTATTAGCATGTTTGATGATTGCTTGCTAGAAATTAGTAGGGTAACTGATACAGCTCTATAACGCACGAATAATCTGGATGTAAGTCTATATATTTAACCACAAGTTATTTTATTACCATACAATAACAAATAATAAAAGAGTAAAAAATAAATTAAAAAAAGTAGTTGCAATTAAATATATTAAATAATGTAAGCAGGCTACATCATGGAAAAGGAAGACTGTATGTAATGTCATTTTAGGTAATTTTCAATAAAATTTTTGCTAGTTTTACTTGTACTTTTAAGGACAATGTTTGAATTTATTAAATATTTTTAATGTGATGTCAATTGTTATTTTCAGGTAAATATTTTACCATTATTATTTGAAGTAATTACAACACTTATGATTCTATATTTTCTTATATCAATTATTAATTCATTTGCACAGACATATTATAATCGTATCCATGGTGTGCATAAAAGTATAAAAAATTAATTTTCATACTTAGGCATTAGATTTTTTTTATTAATCAGGATATAAAAATACATAAGTATGAATTCTAAAGAATCATTGAAATATTTTATAAATATTAATTTGTTTATTCTAATTACCAATGTTAAAAAAAAATAAAAAAATTTAAAAACTTCATATTTATTCATTTACACCCATTCTCTCCATTAAAATCAATTAAAATATCAAATGGTGTACTTTGAATGAACTAGATAGTCATTTAAATTACTGCCAGACCTATACAGTTTTTACACTTTATTCATATCACAAAAAATACTGTAACTAGATAGATTACAGTTAATTTTCTTTCTTTTATTATTAAAAATGAAAAGTAAAAATGGTTAGATCACAGTATGCTTTACTGATTACCTTTTGATTATGGCTGTTCATCAGTTTTTGAATATTTACTAAATGACATCATAAGGTAGTAACAAACAATATAATAATTGTACAAATCAATATTAAATAACAAAATTATTATTATTTTTATTATACTACATCAATTTATCTCAAAACATAATTGCCAAATGTGTACTTACATATCTATGTATATTATTTATTCTACATAAATGATATATACTCAAATATAGCCAACATATACTCATATATATGTATTTATATTTAATATATGAAATATAAGTCACCAAAACACAGTGTTTCGGCAAGTTAAACTTATATAAATTTACATATATGTTCATTATATTACTCAAAATTTCAAAATATAAAACATAATTTCAAGTAAACTGATAAAAAATTAAAAGAATATGTTTTGATGTAACAGATATAAAATTTAATACCAACTCAAGATGCAAAATGTTGTGAAAACTAGTTATTGGAAATTAATTGGTAAGTTTAACTTATCTAATTACTGTGTTTTGGTGGTTTATATTTCATATATTAGATTTTATTAACACAATGGTCAATATGTTGATGAATTATTTGAATATTCAAAAAATTATATATATATATTCATCTGCACTAAAGAAAAACATTATCTGTTTGATTGCCCTGGATAATCTCAAGAACTACAAAACCAATCTGAAAAATCCCTCTCTTTTAAAGTTTACTTTTCCTGTGAGTGACATAAGCTTCATTGGAATTATATCACCCACTCTAATTTTCTCTATATCTCTAATTTCCTTCATTTTAACACCCCTCCATAAAGCTATATTAATAAATAATAACTGACTGAGAAAACTGTTTATCACATATCCATCAAACTTTGAGTCTGATTTTTTTGGATCCTGGAGCAAATACTGCCAGAGTTGACAAAGAGCCCTAATTCCCATAAACCCTGGAATCTCATCAACTCAACAGGAAAATTTGATATCTTGACAGGAAAAATTGAGATATTGCATATATTCATCCAATCTTTTTGAAAGCAGTTCTTTCTGCCTTCAAGTAAAAAATTTAATGGTTTCCATTAAATCTTTTAATAGAACCCAACAAGGTTTCTAAAACTATCAAAGTTCAAGTTGTCCACCTCCTTACTCCCTCAATTAAAAATGAAATATTATGATATTCAGATCATTCTTTAAACAAAAGCAACTTGTGATCCTGGGAATAAAATCAAAACTGAATAGTATTGTAGCATTCAGGCCTTACTGCACCTCCAGATATCTAAATTCCTCAGCCACCTTGAATTTATAAAAATAAAAATTTTGTGATATCAGAACCATTTAAATTTTTAAATACTTTCTACCTTAGGGGTGTACAAGAAATTTAATAGTCTTCAGGGAGGGCTAGCTTTCCTTGTCATAGTCTTACAACCATATTTCTTTGTGTCAAGAAAGGATTGGTACAAACAAAACACGTGTTCATTTTTTCTCATTATGTAACAGCATCAATTTTCTGTTACACTAATATAAAATTTTTGAAATTTCAAATGAAGCTCTGCCTTCCTGTTTTCATTCTTTATTAACCCAGAATTCATTCTTTTTAATGTCAAATAAAAAAATAATAATAAAGGATAAAAAAATAATTTTTGTGAGACAATTTTTTTCATTCTGCCATTCAACTCTTCTGTATATGATAAAATTTAATAAAAACTGTATTTTTTCTTATCACTTTGTTTTGGAGGAATAATATTTGCCTCTTTTATGGGTAGGTTCTGATAGAATACAACCACCTCTTGGGTAAAGATAATTACTCTTGATAGTAGAAAAATAAAAACATTTAAAAACAATCATTACAGACAGTTCAACAAACATTCATTCACTAGTAAAAATAATAACTTATTTTTACTGGAAAAACAGCAGTACAGTTAAGAAAACAAAAACAAAAAACAAAAATTTGTATTATTCACATGGCTTTGTTATAATGACGACTAACATCCATGTTTATTATGCCATATAAGTTTAAAAATAGCTGAATCAATGTGCATGTTTCATGAATAAATGCTGCAGATCAATGACTTACATCTGACTATACTTAAATTTAAGGAAAACCTGAGTTTCTCAGCTTAAAAAGATTTTTATACTCTCCCCTAAACTTTAGGTTCTTCTGGCACAATTCCATATTCTTAGCAAGATTTATAACATGGCCTACCAAACCACAGTCTTTATCTGAAAGAGAAGATACTCAAAAATGTTTTAGAATGTATTTACTCAACTAAACTGGCAAACCAACTACTTGGTAAAATAGACTTGTTTGTATGAATGTGATCACATTTCTCATGATAAATTGATCAAATCATGATCATTGATCATGATTTAAACAAATTTATTCTAAAAATAAAAATAAAATATTCTACTCTACTTTTTTTAATTTAGATGCTATATTACTGAATTGTTTTAAAATTGTTCTGTTATAAATAGCATGAAGCATATACGTACTATATACTACATGTAGTAGTATACATATATATATATATATATATATATATATATATATATAGTATACTACTATATATGTGCATACATGTACTAAGCACATACATACTATTTTACTTAAGGTAATTGTATTTTTTTTCTGGAAAAACTACACATAATCACATTATATATATATATTTAATTTTGAAACTTGTTACATTACAGAAAAAAATGCAAGCTAAATTCATTTTGAATTTGCTTTTCCTGTGTTTTCTAAGAAGAGATATAGAAAGGTTTTTACTGGGTTCTATAAGAATTCTGTTAAATTCATCATATGTTTGAGTGATTAAGTATATTTGTGTTATAAAATCTACAATGTTTTTTTTTTATTTAGTATAGGTGTATTGTGTGAGTAAAGCTGCAGCTTAGGTTTAGTTTGAAGGTCGATTGTAGCCAGCTTAGGTTTGTGAAGTTTATTGTTTCAAAAGCATATGATTTTACTCCTTATGTTTTAAAAAATCAAGCACTCTTGAGGGGTTGAGAAACTATGTCTGTAAAGGATGAAGTGATGCTAGTAGTAATAATATTGATATTAAGTAGTTAATTTTATGTATAGGTAGCTTACAACCAGTACTGTTATTGCTAGATGATTTAAAGTGAGGTTATTGCTGCCAGATTCTCCTGATTAAAACACAAACTGTGAATATGAATGTCTGAATATACAATATGAATGGCTCTGTCCATTTTTAGTCTTTGTATATTGAATATTATTAGAGTTCCTTGAGATAAACTTTTTATAATCATTAATACAACTTTTTATGTATCTTTATAAATTTTGTATTATTCTAAATGTTATATTTGTAATCTATTACTATAAAGTAGATGTATAGCAAGAAAAAAATGTTCATTCATTAGCTCCTTGGTTCAGTTGGGCTTAACTGTAATTTCTTCTCACCACCAAGGATATTGTATGGAGAACAATATCCTTGAGGACTTTTAAGTACATTAAGTAAAAAGAAATTCTAGAAGAAAATCACATAGAAATTATTGCACATAACACATTATTGAATAGTATTATTGCACAGCTTCAGTATAATTTCTCACAAGAGGCTGCTCTTATAATAAAACAATAAATTATTATACAAATGCTAAATCTCCCATAAAAAGCCCAAAACTGTGCACTCAACCTTAGGGACAATCAACCTTGTCACTCAATCTTAAAGTTGACCTAAGCATATTTAGTATATCACTGTGAAATGTGCAGCCTACTGGCTGGATAAAGGAAAAATGAAACTATTTTAATGTTTTACATTTCTTGAGCTGGTTTTTATTAAACTTTTTATCATGTAAACTTGTTTCTGAACCAGACCTTAATTTTAAATCAGAGGGCAAAATTGCATTCTGTCAAAGCAAGTGTACCTACTAAACTGTCAGAACTGGAAAGAAACATAAAATAATCTTTGAGTTAATTTATTTATGAATTTGGTACATTTATAGTTACTACTTTCACTGTCATCATGACTAATATGATAATCATTAAATGTCTTCAAATTTATTCTTTCAAAGTTTACATTTATAGAGTAGATCAGTAAGATGTATTTATAATAATTTTATTAAGATGAATTAAAAAATTGTTTCATTTATTGCTTTTTCCTTCTTTTTTTTTGTTAAAATTGAAATAAAATGTTATGTCAAGGATTGAGATTGCAAACATCTATTTATACTTTTTTTTAAATTAATTATGTTAATAATTAACTATTTTTAAAAAACCAATCTGAAGAAACAGAGATTTCTGGAAAATGTATTAATGGAAAGCCATAAAAAAGAAAACCAGTAAGTGAAACAATCTTCCAATTAATATTAATTAACAAGATATAATACTAATTTTCAACAGCATATATTGTGCTGTTGGGATACAATCTTTTAAGATATTTCTATTTTTAATAGTTAAACGTATCTGGATAATAATAAGTCACTAACAATCGTGTTTAATTCATAGCCTCTCATTTAAACAGTTGCACAATAAGAATAAAAAAATATTTTTATACTGTTTAAAATAGATAAAAATATAAAAATTTACACATTGCTGTGGTTTGCTGAGCTGATTACATACATATAATAGAGATGATAATTTATCTGGATTCAGGAACCATGGTTAATAAGTATCCAACTACAAAAGGAATTCAAGTACTCATTTTCCCGTGAAAATAGATTATCATATAAAATAATTTTCAAAAGAATACCCTCAGATTATGAATTTTTAAGAAGAAATTGACAAGAAAACAATCCATTTTTCGCGATTCTTAAACGACACGTTTCACTGCCATACTTTTTCTAATAGTAAACAATTAAAAAACTACTATTAAAAAATAATTATTATTCTCATCAGTCTGAAAACTTGTGTTCAGGTTAATTCTTATAGAATAATCATAGTTATTTAACATTTGAGTAAGCAGAAAAGGGATTAAATTAAAAAGTAATATTTTTAACATGATTTCAGAAATGCGGAGGTAACTTTCCGAAGATAGGCCGTAAACTTCTAGTGTTGTGTTATTTAATGAGCTAGAATTAATCTCAAGAGACCATTAGTTAGCTATATTTTTGTAAAACTGTACTTTCAGCTTACTTCTGATAAAATAATCACAGTTATAAATATCTGAGACACTACAAAATTTTTTTTAACAAAATAATATTCCACCGCAAATTCAAAAATTACAACGTAGGTAACTTATAGTGCGTTGACCGCAGAAGCCAAGTTTTCAGAGCCGGAATTCCATTCAGAGACGAAATCTGCGTGATATTTTTGTAATATATTTTTACTTGATGCTACTCATAGCCAGCACATTTTAAATCTTTCTCGAAGTGCTATTTGGTAATATCAAGAAAAGGTTATAGAAAAGAAAATAGTACAAACAATTTTACAATGTCAACATAAGGTTGTATTGTATTCTTAACCTGCATAAAACATAATTTTGTTTTAAACTTTTTTCTATTTTGGACCTTTTATGGCTTAAAAAAAGTTAGTACTAATAATGATAGATTATTTCTGTCTGTTAAGTTGCACAATTCGATTGTCTTACGTCAGTTACATCACTGCTCTGCGGCCATCTTTGTCACTCTTGCATCGGTAGTCTGAGAGTGTAGATCTGTTTCAGTTTTTCTTTAATTAAAAATCCGTTTTAATCCATAATGTCGGAAAGAGAAGACAACGTTTATAAAGCAAAGTTAGCCGAGCAAGCTGAACGATACGATGGTAAGTTACAGTTATTTATTTTGAAGTATTACTTTTGTTTTATCTTGATTTGAAAAATGCCGTATCGGTACTGCCTAGTCGCTGATTGGATTTTGCACTAATTAGAGATCGTAAGTTAGCGCTTGTATTAAATGAGTTATATTATTGAATTCAAATGAAATGTACATATTAATAGTAAAGATAATTATATATTATCGTGTTAAAATAGTTAATTGATTTTTTGGGCGAAGTCGGAACAATGTACTCTGCGGACTCTGTTATCCATCTCCATGAACGCTTGTTGAGAATACGTATTACATTGATCCATTTCTTATGCGTATTTTGCTTCTAGAAGTTGGAAATAATTCTACGTCAGATATTTTCGATTTGGGTTTCGTTTGAGTTGCAGAGGATCTTTTTATTGATTTTTTTAACGTAAATGAACATTTAATATTTAATTTTCAATAAATTTGCATGTTAACTATTGGTTTTCAGGAAAATGCCTGCTATATTAAAAGTACAAAACTTTGATGTATCGACAATTATTAAGGTAAAATAAATGTTAAAACGTGTAAATATAATAATATCCTATTGTTAACATTTCATTTTATGTAAATTTTTTATGAGTGAAGAGTTTTCATTTCAATTTGAAACTAACCTAACATATCTGGCCTATACTTGTATTTTCTTATGAACAGACATTATTTTAAAGATTCAGAATTTTAAGGTAACAATTCTATGTAAACTTTAATTTACGATTTTGATCATTTTCGCATGATTAGTTTATTTTTGTTAGCAAAAATTTAACTTACAATTGTGCACGTAGGAGGAAATAATAGTGATTTTTCTTGACTATTAATTTTGCTATACGTACACTTTTTTTATTTTTTTAAGTTAAAGATAATTCTATTTTCAGCAGTAGTTTACTACTTTTTGTAATTCTTTTTCCCTGTACATTTGCCATGACAGATAGCTATGATTATGATTCTGTTGCTATATAGGTAAGCTAGCTTAAAAAATTAACCACACTCCAAAATACATTATACAGTACTCCAGTTAATCAGGCCATTGGTTAATTGTGATCACCATTTAAATAGGATTGACTTTAAATAATTAACTGACTGTGAGAAATGTTAACCTCCCTTATTTGGCCCTTCATGTCGTTTAATTATTTTAATAAACTGCCTCATGTAAGCCATCTTGATACATTTGGTTATTTACATCTCATTTACTGGACAATCTGTTTGTACAGTTACTGTTATTTTTACTTTGCTATTGTTTTCGTCATTGTCAATCATTTACAGCCAAACTTTACCATAATACAAAAAAATTAAACATGATTTTCCTACACTAAAATATGAAAGATGTAGAATCTGTTTTATTATTCTGTCAGGAACTTAATGTAGTCTGTTATCCAACAAGAACAAAATTTAGGAATAACACAGTATGTTGATTAGTCTATTAAAAACTCATTCATACAAAAAAACTACAGTAAAGTTAACTTGTGATTGCACATAGTGAATATAAAAAAAATTAGCCATCACAGGAGAACATGTAGAAAAGGCAATAAGAAAGATATGTATAAGTAGTAGCATGTTTATTTTTTAAGGTTGTCTTTTTTCTATACTGCTCTACGTCCTTATATAGAATAAGTTACTGCTACACAAGCCTGGCAGAGTGGTAGCATCTTGGCTTTCCATCTGGAAGGTCCTAGGTTCATACTTGCATCAAGCTTTGCATTTTTTTTTACATGTTACAAAATTTCCATGTCATATTCCCTTTCCCCAGGCATTGAGGTTATGTGTTATGTACTTCTTGTTAAACCTCAAACCACTTTTTAGAATTTTATAATATTTTGATGTCATAGAAGCTGATTATTTTTGTTCCTTCAGTAGCAACTTCATTGGGTTCAGAGTTGCTGACATATTTTTTTTCCATTTAACTTTATGGAATAAAGAACCAAGTCAACCAGACAACACCAGTTCTTGTGTTACTTATAACAAGAATTTAGGGGTTATTGGATGGAAACAAATGAATGTTACAAAGATTCAGACTCATTTAATGGTTCCTGTTGTATATATATATATATTTTTTTTTTTTTAATATGTATCTTATTAAAAATATATAATGTTTTTATATTAGGCACTGTTTTTATTATTACTGTTATTATAAACTTGTTTATAACTTTATATAAATAGGCCAGCTTTTTAATTGGGCCAGACTATTTTAATTGCTTACTTGACTGAAATACACTGATATAAATATTTTGCATTCTTTAAAAATAATTCTCAAACTATAACTGATTATTGCTTCAGTACTGGATTTTATAAGATTTTTTTTAGGTCTAGTCTGAAGTTCCATTATATTCATGAATATGGAGTATTATTAAAATGTAAACTGATAATGTAGCTGGTATGTGAAGCACTTTCTGTTATATCTCATTTATTTTTTGTTCCTTCCTGATTAACTTGGCCATAATCCTGAATTGGAGTTAGTCCACCACATGGATTAGGAAAGTTTTAATATATTTGAAAGAATTAAAACTACTACCGAGTCCTATCAATGAAATTTAAAGAGGCATTGTTTTAGTTCATTAAAAAAAAGTTCTTTTCAAAATACTTGCTGGCTTGGAAAAACTAGTACTTAAGATTTATATATCTTCACTCCTTATAATGCGTGTGTGTATATATATATATATATACGGTTATAAGAGGGTGATTAAATTCATTAATGTCTTGTAGAAAATTTTTTTTTTTATTGTATAATCAACAAATTTTTAAGAGTTAAAAACACTTGAACTGAGCTATAGCATAGAAAGTTTGTATGACAGCAGCTGTCACCTGGAGAAAATATGATCTGTCAAGAAAAAATAATGCTTAGAGTATTTGAGAATAATAAATTTGTATAGCTGACTACCATTAGTAAGTGCTGTGTTTACTTGGACAAGTCATTGAACTCAGTTTATTCAATTTTGGATCAGTGAACTCCTTTTTCTTAAGTTTCATTAAGTTTTAAATCTCTGAGTTTGTATTGATAGGAAAACACTACTCTGTACTGTTACTGCTACAGCTGTTTGTGATCAAGCAGTGTGTTATATATAATATATATAAAAAATGTAAAAAAACTACATTATTTATGCTGCACAGAATAAAACCTATAAATTTCCATCCCATAACATTTATTATCAATGTGCTGTTGTTCCTAGTGATATCATTGTGTTGTTTAAGGATATTAATATCCTGCTGTTCTTTGCCTTTAGTATGATTACAAGCTAGTTGTTACTGCAAAATTAAAGATATGTAAAGATTTTCTTCTTCATGAAGCTTTTTTCTCTTTGAATGTTCACTGTTGTTAGAGATTTATGAATCATATTGAAGTTGGGTATTTATACTCTTCTCTCTTATTTTATATCTACTTTTATTATATAAATTAAGATGTCCAGTTTCATAACATGTGTGTCCAGTTTCATAACATGTGTTCTATTTTATATTATGTAGTATTGCCTTAACAATTAGAGTTCCGCTTTACTGTTACCAATTTTAATTCAATTGTAGTCTGACAAGGGCTGATTCATATTTCTAGTCACACTTTGGTCTGTGCTTTATTGCTTTATTGTGAATTAGCAATCCAAATCATTCTTTTTGGAATAAATTTTTTACTTGGTAAAATGAAACAAAGTTCCCTGAAAAAATTTCTTATGAGTATAAAGTTGGGTGCATTCATTTCTGATTAAATTAACAAAAATGTAGAATACTATTTTTCTTAAAAGTATGAAAATTTCTGAATAATGTATTGTAGGAACCTGTAAGTATTTTGTATTAGAACAAAAGTGGTTTTAATCACATATAATTATGTTCCCGTTTAATAATTATGTGTTGCATTAAAATTTAACATGTTCTACAAGCCGAGGTCTGCCAGACAGCCTTGAGTCTTGAGGCATTACTGTACTGTTTTGCAAACAAGAAAGTTGCTGAAATACTTAAGAAAAAATTAAATTTTATTTGATTTCTGTTACAAATGTTCACTTCTGACTGAAATAACTGAAAGAGGAAATTGTTAATTTGACTTTTATTACTAGTTGTTTAACGTTAGCTGTAATTAGACAAAATAAGTTTTAAAAACTTATAAATAAGAAGTATAATACCTTCAAAATTATTAATGGGCATACCTATTGCACTATGTAACTTTTGACAACTAGTTTATTATTCATTAATGTCATCAGTAATTCAAATGATAAATTCTCTTAAAAAGTGCTCTTTTGAAAAACAACATCCTCAGATTATATTTCCGGTTTCAAGAGAGTGTAAAACGATTTGAAATTTAATCCTAGGTGCTCAAGCGATGTGATAAAAGTTTTATGAACATTACAAATTTGTTAGATATTTAAAAAATGGCATTAAGGATAGCAGATGAGATACAACCAATGAAAGTTTTATCACCAGGTTTTTTTATATCTTAGTGGTGCACTTATTTGTAGGAGGTTCATTTTCAGTAGAAAAAATTGCTAAGTTCTGGATGTAAGTCTTTGTACTTTTCACATAATTGTTCATGACAAACTGATTTAATGTAAAACATATGCAAATATAAAGAAGTCAGACTTCATCTACGTAGAGAACTTACTTGTTAGATTGAAAGAGATGACTTGTTAGAAATAATAGCGACATGTTGAGATCTGAAACTATTTTAATTCAAAACCCAACTGTCAAGTGGTAATGTGATACTAATGATATTTTCAGATACTTTACCCCCATGCCGTCAGACTTAGTCAGTACTACAGGGATACACATAGAAATAAATTAAAGCCTTCTAAACTGAAAAAATTGCATATAGTGTACATACAAGTACTTCTTAGGATAATGCTTTTTTCTTTTTCCTGTTTAGCCTCCAGTAATTACCGTTCAGATAATACTTCTGAGGATGAATGAGGATGATATGTATGAGTGTAAATGAAGTCTAGTCTTGTACAGTCTCAGTTCGACCATTCCTGAGATGTGCGGTTAATTGAAACCCAAGCACCAAAGAACACCAGTTTCCACAATCTAGTATTCAAATCTGCGTAAAAATAACTGACTTTACTAGGACTTGATTGCTTGAACTCTCGATTTCCAAATCAGCTGATTTGGGAAGACACGTTCACCACTAGACCAACCCAGTGGGTTTATGGATAATGCTTATCTGAACTTTTCGTAACCAGTGCTTGAAAAATTATACCGATATTAAAAAAAATGGCCAGGTGGTTCTGTTTATATCTGCGTTGTTCAGACCTTGTCTAATCAGACTGTTTAGGAGATTTTATCTGGAGGAGCTATTGCATGAAGTTTATTAGCAACAGAAAAAACAAATTTACAAAACTCAGATTTCACAGCAAAGAATCTTTGCTACTGGAATGAAAATATTAGAACAGTGGGAGAAGCTTATAATCATTGCCAGGGATTAAGTTAAAAAATAAATAAATAATTGGATTCATTGAGAAAAAAACTTCTTAAAAGATTAGTGTATGTGTGCCTTGACTTGCTGAATTACTTGTGTAGTCTTAGTTGCCATATATATCTATCAGTTGCTCACTACTTGTCATTGTATACAAGTACCAAATGAACAGAAAAAAGTTCTAATTGAAGGAGTGGCAGGAAGTTTCACTTAATTGTTATTTGATCAACAACAGTTATCTATTCAGTTTCTGTATTCTGGAAGCATATGTTTTGTCGTAGCTGTGCATTCGCCTCATCATTGTTAAATTTATAAATTGTTTCAATTTAATTGTTTCAAGTGGGTCAGTTGGCATTTTATAGTTTAATTTTTTTTGTAATAAAACAGCCAAAAATGCCAACAAAATCTATTTTTTTATGAATTACACATAGTATTAAGCTTCTGCTAAAAATATTTTGAATACCAGGTAAAGTACTTATTAGTATCAAATAATTAGCACTAATAAAATGTTGAAGTCAGTAGTGACAGGCTGTAGAGATATTTACCATGTGTTTGCATTGATATTTTTTTGTTAAGTAAGAGCCATGATGATTTTTTTTTTTAAGTTATAATCTTTATTTTAATACTTTTATAAGAAAGCTATGAAAGTAATTATACTCCTATTTGTCTACTTTATGAGGAAGTAATGTTAATATTATAATTGCTTAATGTGTAATTAATTTTTTGTTAGAAAATATTTGATCTAAATGACTGAAAATAATACCATTTTTTTATTGTTATTGAAATATATTTATAAACTTAAAATTGGTAATGTACTTTACTAGAGGTTTAATATCCAGAACAGTACTGCATTTTAACAGGTGCTTCAGTTATGAATGCTCAGCAGCATTTGCATTTATATAACAAGTATATATGTGTGGCACCCTTCACTACTATCATCATCTGTATTAAAATAATGCATTTGTACATTCAATTGTGTTACAAATAATCATGAACATAATTTTTTTTTCATAGTTTACTTTAGATTGTATAATTTTTTCGTTGTATACTGGAGATTTAGTATATGGATATTATTCTTTTATCTATAAATTGCTGTTACAGAATTTTCTATTTTTGTTTTCATAGAAATGGTTGAGGCAATGAAGAAAGTAGCATCTCTTGATGTTGAATTGACAGTAGAAGAGCGGAACCTACTTTCAGTTGCGTATAAAAATGTGATAGGAGCACGCCGAGCTAGCTGGCGTATTATAAGCAGCATTGAACAGAAGGAGGAAAACAAGGGTGCTGAAGAAAAGTTAGAAATGATCAGGACTTACCGAACACAGGTATGTTTCTATTTTTGTTATATATAGAGCTTAATGATTCATAATTATTAGTAAAAAAAAAAATCACCTATAAACATATCAAAATAGCATACAATAATATAAACCTAATATTTTTTTTAAAAGGTTTTATTAATTCTAAAACCTTTTTATAGAAATTAGTAAGTATATTTTGATTGCTACTTTGATTTTTTCATAGGAGATTAATTTTTAATTATTGATTGCAACACATCAGACAACATGTTGAATAAAATTAATGTGTGTGTGTGCGTGCACACGTATACACTGTCAGATTGGAAAATAATGGGTATGAACCTTAAAAGACTTCTGTTATTCAAAGCTTTTACTTTTGGAACTGGAAGTGTTACTTAATATGTTTGGAAAATAAAGCAATGGTATTTGCATTTCCCAATAAATTTTGTATAAATTATCTTGTAAAATTGTCATTAATTAGCTAGGAAGCTGTTTAAAGTAATTGTATTAACAAATCATCTATATACATCAAATGAATACAGTTACCTACATTGCACATAATGCTTCAAATCAAAGAATTAGAGTACTATACATCTAAATATTAATAAATACATTTTTTATTCCATATTAATTTGATCAAATTTCTAAGAAAAATATATTTCATGAATAAAGTGTATAATTCCTTGTAATATGAGAATCTTAAGCTTTACATTCCTATAAGTGACAAAAGTAATCATTGTAATGGCCTCATGTATTGAATATGTGTTTACAATTTCCAGCAACTAGTGATTATCACTGCTGGCTGTAGTCTTGGTCCTACAATAATCCAAATCACAGTTACTCATAATTATTTATGTACCACGATTCCATAATTTTTTATATAAAGTTTGGTTTCTTATTATATTATTGATATATTTCTTGCAATTTAGTACTGTTTTCAATGTTCTAATGCCTAAAGCAAGTTACTTAATGTACATCCTTCAAATTACAATGTATAAAAAATTAAATAAAAAGTTTTATATGTATTATGGGTTTGCATAGACAAGAAATGAACATTTACATTAAATTAAGTTTTTTAATTTAAACATCTCTGCTGATGATGATTGCTGACAATTATTTGACTTACTTAGTTAAATAACATGAAACATCAACACCAAAAATTGCAATTACTATGAATGTAGATTATTATTTCCTAAGCTGTTCCCTGTACTTCAAGCATTACTACATTTTTTTATTGCTGTATATTCCAGCTTATACCCATGCATTTATAATGTAATTAATTTTTAATATATATAATATAATTTGTTAATTTTTAGTAATCTGTTTAATTTTCACTTTTCTTTCCTGGAAATAAAAAAGATAACATATTCATGGAGAAATATTGAAAAATAGCTACATTCTACTATCAGGTCATGAGTAATGTGAAAAAAGTCATTATTTGTGTGAAATTTTAATATTGTTTTCTCGTGGGCTTTTATTGGGATAGGCAAAAACCATTGCAAACAGGAAATCATAACTACTGGTCACACTGAAGAACTGTTTCTTATAAAATTAATTTGGAATTGATTTCCCTTCTACCACAGATGTTTAGTGTAATGTGATCATCTAAGTAAAATAAATAGTTCATTGAAATGAAGTTGTATTCATCCCTAGGTGTATCAAATCAGAATCGTGTTAGCTGTGTTTTTGGAATTGTTATATGAGTTACAGCGTAGAAATTTCCAAATTTTTAACATAAAAACATATTTCTTATTTAAAAGCTTTTAGTAAAATTGTATTTTATTGGTTTGCATTTATTTCCCAATAAATACTTTGAATAATAAAAGATATGTATACAATTTAGGCTAAAACAAAACATTTATATCTTGAAATTAAAAAAAAAGTCCTTAATTTACTTCTGTTTTTTCCTTACGTATGATTTTTTTATAGCCTAATAACAATATCACCAGGAAATTATTAGGTACAAAGGACCACAAAGATCAAAGTATGCATAATTTTTTTCTAATGAAGAAATGGATTTTCTGAATATTAAAACAGGAGTAGCCACTCCATTTGGAGTCACATCTGCAGCATGGAATAAAAATTACCATAATGTGCTTGCGCGCACACATACATACCTGTAATTTTGTATAAACTTAAACAGTACGAGGAACCAATAAGGAATTCTTATGATTCATTTATTTAGCAAAGAAATTAATTGCAAAGAGAAATGTATTTAAGGGTCAAAAATTGTAAATATCAATGCAGAATGTAAAACATCTGTTCTTCTGTAAAGATCTCTTAAAGTGAAAAAGTTAAATTTCTATTATTGGTGGGGTTACTTTTTTTTTAATTACCCCTAAGAAATGAGATTTTTTTAAAGAATATTACTAACTATAAGCCTTAAAGTTCAAACAAAGATTTTATTTTTTTTATAACTTCCAGTCACTATCACCTTTTACTCTCTCATTAAGCTAATCCTTTAATGTATGTATATATATATATATATATATATATATATATATACTTACCTAGAAGTTTACATACAACTTTATATTCTGTACAAACATATTAGCTGAATAATTTTCAAATGTTGAAAAATATATTATAATTCAGCTGTCCACAGTATACTACACATAATTCTTATCTGTATATACAATATTCTCTATCTCTAATCTATATATATAATATATTCTTTCAGCCTCCGCAAAGCACAGAATTAGAGAAACACTCTCACCTTTAATTTTTTTACTTCATCAAAACACTTTCAGACCTAAGCCCATCCTCAGTGATAACGTTTATAAACTCTTTAACTGTTTACAATTTACACAATAACTCTTATTAGCTTTTTACATTTTGTAAAAATTGTTTGTTTAAAATAAAATAAATTACAATTCTTTAAAAACATTTAAAATAAATTTAGAACAAATATTTGTTCAGTCAAGCATGGCAAAGAATAATGTAATTCTTATATATGCTTCTGTGCAGTTTGCACGTATTATTACATTACATTAATTAATTTTAATTTGGATTGATATCCCTTTTACCACAGATGTTCAGTGTAATGTGACCAGCTAAGTAAAATAAATAGTTCATTTTCAAAAGAATTTTGTTGGCAGAATTTATAAAACCAGATATGACAGTAACCACAGATATTTATTGTGAAACGTTGACATAGCTTAGGAGAGTGCTACAGAATAAACGGTGTTGAATGCTAAAGAAGGGTTTTTTTTTCTTGTATATTAGTGAATTGCATTGCAGGTTTAAAAGTGAACATGCTAATAGTATCTTTGCAGTTGATTATTCTAAGTTATACCTTTACTTGTCTGAGAATTGACGAATGTGTGATATACATTTGTAAATAGTTAGATGAATTTTTTCTACATTTAGTTCAGAAAATATATAATACTTATAGGGTCAAGTTTATTTTACAATAACTATGCTTATTGTACATATTTCCCTGCCACAGATGTTCCTTTTTGGTAAATGATCAGTTATGTATGTGTGTTTATGTATATATTTTAAGTTCTATTAATATAAACCACCTAGTTTAGAATATTTAGATAACAAATATTTTACCATAATTTTATCATGAAAGTACTTTTGCTGATCCTTCATCCTCAGTCATGACTGAATTATTTAGTTGCCCATTATAATTAGAAATACTAAAATAAACTATTCACAATGCACATGATGTAATGTTTGTTACATTACAGTAATGTAATTTTTTACTTTTTAATACACAGTTTAATTAAATAATTCAATCTTGACTGAGGATGTGGGTTCCTGCTAAAGTGCTTTCATGATAAAATTAAGGTAAGATATTTCTTATCTCAATGTTCTATTTTTTTTTGTCTTCAGTCACTTGACTGGTTTGATGCAGCTCTCCAAGATTCCCTATTTAATGCCAGTTGTTTCATTTCAGTATACCCCATACATCCTACACCCCTAACAATTTGTTTTACATATTCCAGCCATTACCTGCCTGCCAATCTTTCCCATCTACCTATCCTTTCATTATCAAAACGACTATTCCAGGATGTCTTAAGATGTGACCTATAAGTCTGTCTCTTTCCAAGAGTCTTGAAATTTTCCAAATTCTTCTTTCTTTCATTTGTCACTTCATCCACCCATCTGATTTTTAACATTCTCCTATAGCACCACATTTCAAAAGCTTCTAATCTTTTCTTCTCAGGTACTCCGATCATCCAAGTTTCACCTCCATATAAAGCTGTGCTCCAAACATATACTTTCAAAATGTTTTCCTGATATTTAAATTAATTTTTGATGTAAGAAAATTATATTTTTGACTGAAAGCAAAATATAATTGCCATTCATTGTTTCTTCTAAATCTTTTTTACTCTCTGTTAGAATTATTATATTATTAGCAAATCGTAGCATCATTCTCTTTTCACCTTGCACTGTTACTCTGGATCTAAATTGTTTTTTAACATTATTAACTGCTACTCCTATGTAAAGATTAAATAGTAACAGGGATAGGGAACATCCTTGTTTGACTCCCTTTTTTATTGCTGCTTCTTTCTTATGTTCTTTGATTATTACTGTTTCAGTTTGGTTCCTGTAGATGTTAGCAATTGTTCTTCTATCTCTATACTTAACCTTAAATTTTTTTAAATGCTCAACATTTTATTCCAGTCTACATTTTCAAATGCCTTTTCTAAGTCTATGAATGCCATGTATGTTGGTTTGCTTTTCTTTAATCTTCCTTCTACTATTAATCTGAGTGCTAAATTTTCTTCCCTTGTCCCTATACTTTTCCTGAAACCAAATTGGTCTTCTCCTAACACTTCTTCCACTCTCCTCTCAATTCTTCTGTACAGAATTCTAGTTAAAATATTTGATGCACAAATAGTTAGGCTAACACATATCTGCTCTTGCTTTCTTGGTATCATGGCAATAAGGCTCTTTGAAGTCTGATGTAACTTCATAATATTCGTCTGATGTAACTGGTGTGTAATATTTACAAATATTACACAGTTCATATAATCTGTCGATCACTTCCTCACCTGCACCGCACAGTAATTCTGGAGGTTTCCTGCTATTCCAGGAGCCTTTCTCCCATTCAAATCCTTTAATGTTCTGTTAAATTCAGATCTCATTATTATATCTCCCTTTTCATTCTCTTCAACTTCCTCTTCTTCCTCTATAACATCAATTTCTAATTAATTTCTTTTGTATAACTCTTCAATATATTCCACCCACCTATCAACCTTTTCTTTTGTATTATAAATCAGTGTACCATCTTTATTTAACACATAATTAGATTTTAACTTATATATCACAAAATTCTTCATAACTTTTCTGTATACTCAGTCTATTTTACCAATGATCATTTCTCTTTCCACTTCTGAACACTTTTCTTTAATACAATCTTCTTTCGCTAATTTCCACTTCTATTTATAATATTCCTTAATTGTTTATAGGTCCTTTTACTTTCTTTCATCACTAACATACTTGTACTTTCCTTGCTCATTCATCAGCTGCAATATATCCTCTGATATCCAAGGTTTTCTACCAGTTTTCATTATTCCGCCTAATTTCGTTTCTGCTGATTAAAGAATTTCCTTTTTAACATTCCTCCATCTTCTATATTTTCTACATTATCTTATTTACTCGGACCTCTTGCGATGTCATCAAAAATCTTCTTTACCTCCTCTTCCTCAAATGACTTAATTCCACCGATTTATCTGACCCATTTTCTTCGGGTTTTTAAAACCCTTTCTATTCTAAGTGGTTTATATTAATAGAATTTAACAATACAGAGGAATAGTATCAATCTTAAAAAAATTAATTTCAGTAAAGTATATTTATATACATACATCAGTAACTATAGGCTGTAACATTACTCTTGAGTTTTTGTTTTTTTTTAACATAGGTAGTATATGATGTGCTGTTTTTCAACAAAACTTAAGTGTTTTATTTATTTTCTGTTAAGAAGAAAATTTTTTTTAAAACTGTTTTAATAAAAGAAGTTTTAAATTATTGTGTATATATATATATATATATATAATTTCTTTTGAAACTCCAAACAATTCATTGACATATTGACCAATATGCTTACAGAAATTTAATATTAAATGATATATAACACCAAAACTTTGTGAACATTGTTAAACTTAACATATTAATTCCAAGAATCGATTTTTGCTGAATCCCACATCTTCAGTTGTTATTAAATTCTGTAATTATATTAAAATATACTTATTTATTTATGAGTTGTTAATTTGTCAAATTGTTTTTTTCCTTCTGAGTGTGTGTTTGGTTTACTGAATTTCAATGAGTATTTCCTTACTGTGTAAAATCCAGTGTATATATAATGAATTAAATCTCAGTAAACCATGTGTTTATTTGAATACGTATTATATTTAATTACTCATTTGAATATTTTGTTAATAAAGAACTGTGAAATTTCTATAATCTAAAAATAGATTTGGTTTAGACTAGAAAGATTATCACCCTGCATAAAGTAAAAGTAAGAAAAGGCAAGTGAAAGAAAACACTCTTTTTAAACTTTTAAAATTAAAATAAAATAAATAAATGCATACACCAAAATGGTCATGAACATACCAAAGAACCCTCGTTTTCATTCATGTAGTCCAATTTCAAAAGCTTACATAAAGTTATATCACATATTAATAATCCAAGTTTGTAATTCTTATAGTATTTATTTAATTATTAGTAGATAATTTAAATAATAAAATGAAGAAAATTCCATATAAATATTACATTAAAAATATAAGAAATTGAATTTAATTTCAAAATAGTAAAAAATTAAATCATTTGATAAAACAATACCTGCCTTTTTTATTAAAATTATTGTGATAAAATTTAAAAAAATAGAAAAACCAACTCCTCTGTAATAAACATTGGTCTTTTCTGGATGCTATATTATAACAAACAAAAAAATCAATAATTTCTCCTACCCGTCATAGTAAAAGGAATAAGAAATAGCTGAAACTACAGAATTGCAGTTATAATAGTGAACATGTTAATACATTTCTGTGCAGTTTGTTAGTTAAGTTATACCATAATTTGTCAGAATCGATAAATGTATGGTATACATTATGTAGAACATGAATGGGTCTCATTGGACTCTTAATATAGAAATTATTAAACTTTCATATGTACATATAATTACCTTTTTTTTAGCCTCTGGTACCACTGTTAAGTATTGCTTCAGAGGATGAGGTCCAATGACAATTTTGTGGTGTGTGAAAATTCCATGCATGACTGGAATTCGAACCCGGAACCTCCAGATGAAAGGCAGAGACACAAAATGCTCAGGAACACTGTCCTTGCACCACGGAGGCCGGTCTTTATATATGTACTTAGTAGTGTTTAAGTGACTGGATATGCTGCTTCCAAGCAAATAATTGTCAATGATATAGCTGTTTAAAAAACAAGATGTATATTGGAATGTTGTATGATAAATGTTTATGGTTGTTAAAGGGGAATGTTTGTTATTATTTAGGGGTTTGGTGGCATTAAGTTCAATCCATGAACTTTTAAGTTATACAATTTTTATCTAGATAAATTGTTTATCTTTGTGGTCCTAGTTTGTAAGTAAATGTGTATTTTTGTTGGTTAATGTACTGTGAAGTTTATTGGTTTATTACATAATCTCGGAGAATCTGTGTACTGGCATTTATCACCAAGATTCTATTCATAAAAACTATAGTCAGTGTCTTTGTTCATTAAAATTAAAAATTAGGTTATGTTCAGTATTTGATCACCTTGCAATACATATGTCTGTCACCTTCACATCAAAAACTAAATATTAGGTCTTATAAAGTTTTAAAAAAATATATATTTGTATGAATATATTGACTGGGTTGCATCTACCAATACCATTGTGCAACTATCAGAATTAAGATTTAACGATGACTAAAGCCTACCCTTATACAAGAATAGAGACTATTCCCAACTTTATTGATAGTAGAAGAACATAATAATTTAACTGAGCAACTTGCACAAGGTCCAGCAGGGCAGTGCACCACAAAATATCACCATTTATGTGAGGCTGATTTTCCCCTGACTTTGAAACCCAAGGATGACAGTCCCTTGTCCCTCTTTAAAAACAGAGTAGTTCAACATAAGATGGCATGCTGTTTCTCTACAAGCACAAGATTCATGAGCTGCTAGGTCAAACCTGTTTAAATGTTAGGTAAAATTTCTACGGTTGGATGGGGCCTTAATTACCATCATGAGCAGACTGAGAATAGTGAAGAAATTAATTATTTTACAAAGAAATACTTTCAAAACAATTAATTACGATGCTGATGTGAGTTAGCACATTCATGTACAACATTTATTTGGCATTTCCCTTTTGCAGCATCAGTCATTGGCTTCTCTATGACTAGCTACACTTGCACCTTGAGAATCTATATTTTTGTGCATTCCTTCCTCATAACCCAATCTTAAGTATAAATTGGGCCCCAAAAAGTGTCTATAAACTGTCTTTGTTTTACTTGAAAATATGATAAATGAAAAGGATAAGGATAGCAGAATAAAGAAAGGATAATCAACTCGCAAAGGACTGCCTCTGATTAGGTAGTATACCATCTTGGCCAGGAGTTCTCAAATAATTTATAATAGTCATTGATTCGTTGTTCACCACTGGAGTTATGATGTATAGTTTAGTTGGATACCGACCTATAATACTTTAATACTGGATTAAAAGTTACCCAAATCTCTAGGAAAGATGGGCATTTCCTACCCACAGGAAATTTTATTTATTTTCTATCTACTAACTGTGCAAAAATCCCAACCTGGGGCTGAGTTGCGTATTAGGTAAAGATGACTCGATTCCTACTAATAAATGTTTATTATGTTATTTCTGTTGTATTTAAGCTGTTTATTATAGATTTCTATCATTAATATGTTTATATTTTAGGTTGAAAAGGAGTTGCGAGATATTTGTTCCGATATATTAGGTGTCTTGGATAAGCATCTGATTCCGTGTGCTTCAACCGGTGAGTCTAAAGTGTTCTATTACAAAATGAAGGGTGATTATCACAGATACTTAGCTGAGTTTGCCACAGGTAATGACAGGAAGGAAGCGGCTGAGAATTCATTGGTGGCATACAAAGCAGCAAGTGATATTGCAATGACCGAACTTCCACCAACTCATCCAATAAGGCAAGTAGTTGTATATTCCTTTGTTTTGTAGTTTTTCTAGAATCCTGAAAATTGATATTTAGGCAAAAAGATTTGAATTTCTTCCAGATTATTTAATTCTTTCAAGAACATTGCCAGCAAAGCTCTAAAAATTTAACATTCTTAAAAACATAAAAAAACCAGAACTTATTCTTTAATTCTAATTTTTTCTTAATGAAAGTTTGGTTTTAATCTTTTGAGCTCCATACTACATAGTCAGTTACGTTCCGAAACTAAAAGTCAGTGTATCATTTTTGCTTAATATTAATTCACTTTTCTTATTTTTCTTAAGTTACAATGTTAGTTAGATATAAAAAAGAATCTTGTTCTCTTTCTTGTTGCAATACATTTATCCTGTGATTATTGTGGCATGTATAGTTACGTTTAAACTTACAGAATGTACTGACTTCAGTAGTCTTGTACAATAAATTATTGTAAAATTTCTTGAAAAGTGGGTCGACTTCAATAAGGAAATGAAAGTTATTATAGTATACTTGCAGGTAAGTGTTGTACTGGTATACTCAAAAAGAGAAACAATTTTTGAACACTTTTCTGGAGTTATTTTTATTATTATATTCATGATATATAGAATAAAATATATGAAAATATGATTTTGTGTTAAAAAATGAAATAAACACTATTATAATATGAAAATTACTAAATAACCGAAGAACAATAACCTCACATTGCTTGGATAACGTAAAGAATGAGTATGATCAAACAATGTAGCCACAACATAGAAGTAATAAAAACATTCCCTGAGTTCAGATTAATTTGCTCACTACTGTACATAGAACTGTTTTTTTTTTAGTTTTTAGTCAAACTTTTAAAGGAATAAATATTTTATTATTATGACTTCATGCAATTCTAATTGTACTTTCAATTAATTGGTTTATTTTTTTTTTTATGTAGGCTCGGCCTTGCCCTTAACTTTTCTGTATTTTACTATGAGATACTTAATTCACCTGACAGAGCTTGCAGATTAGCAAAGGCGGCATTTGATGATGCAATAGCAGAGCTTGATACACTGTCTGAAGAAAGCTACAAAGATTCTACACTAATAATGCAACTTCTTCGTGATAATCTGACACTTTGGACGTCAGATATGCAAGGCGATGGTAATCCACAATTTATTAACGTCTAAATCTTTATATCTTTTCAGAATCTGCCTTTGTTTATGCATGTTTTTTTCTAAAGTTTTATTTCTTTACCATACATGTATTTCATTAGATTATCTTCATTCAAATTTTAGATGTTGAATTTTCATTTTGTGCTTTATTTTTCTACCTTGCTTTTTAGCTTTTTGGTTTCCTATCTCCTGAAAATTTAATGTAAAAAATATTTATGGTGAAACTTGTCTAAAACTAATTGTTCAGTACCAGTAATGCTCAATCTCCTGTCTTTCACAAAAATAAATGTGTTATAGATGAGGATTAGTAGCCGTTTCAAAACTAGTTTCCCTTATTAGAGTACAGTATAGCAGAGGAGCCGTTCTAGCAAACAACTTTTTTCTCTACTTACAGCTGTACATTTACTCGTCCATAAGCGCCTTGCTATAACTGCTCGACTATACTTATAACATGTGGACTCTTTTTGCTGAAATGTGTTATCTTTGTTATAAGTAATTTAAAATGACCAAAGTATAGTTTTGATTTTTAAAAAAAAACAATTTGACAAGATTTAAAGTACAAATTTTTTATTCTTTAAAAGGTATGATTATCACTTACCTGGATCTGCTTCTTTTGATGATTACTAAACTTTTATTAACTGAAACTTTTTATGATTTTCTATATTGCTGTGTGATTTTTAATCAGATTATATATTATATAGTATAGAAACCTCTCCTGTGAATCTTACTGAAATGTATGAATGATTAAGAAAATATTCAGTCAATAAATAGAAAGGATAAAGTGGTTTTATGTTATTGATCCAGTTCTTTTTAAATTCAGATAACATTAACATATTGACCAGAGTTAATAAAATTTAATATTATATGAAATATAAACCACCAAAATACAGTAATTAGATAAGTTAAACTTACCATATTAATTTCCAATAATTGATTTTTGCAATATCCCGCATTGTAAGATGGTATTGAATTCCATATGCATCAAATATTCTGTACTAGGTGGTTTATTTAATAGAATGTAAATAACTACATTAAAATAAATATATTTTAATAATTTGTCATTTTATTTTTAATTATTTTAAAACCTACAGTTTTGCTTATATATATATTTAAAAGCAATTTATTAAAACCATCTAATACAGTCTGAATAAAAAATTAAGAACACATACGTAACTGTAGCACGTTTGGAATGTTACTCCATTTTTAGCAGTCAGGTATATAAATTACACATAATTAAAACAAAATTAAAAGTAGAATTATTATAGTAAATTTATACTAATGAAATTATTTTAAATTTTACTTTTAATTATATATAATTTATATATTTGATTGCTGAAGATGGAGTAACACTACAAAAGCATTACAGTTCGGTAAGTGTTGTTACTTTTTTATTCTGACTGTATCTGTTGATTTTAATACATAATTTTTTTTAAACTGTTTTATTTGATACTGTTAAATATTGTTTGAAAAAAAAAAAATATATATATATAATATAATTCATCAACATATTAATTAATCATTGGGCCAATTAAATTCAGTATTAACCAAAACACAATAAACTAATAACTGAACTTACCAAGTTAACTTCAATAACCAATTTTTGCGGGATCCTGCATCATCAGTTAGCATTCAGTTTTACAATTACATCAAATCAATATTTAAAAAAAATTACAATTGCCTAAACCAGTAATTCTCAGCCTTTTTAGCTCTGACCCAAAATATATAATGAATATTTCAAAACCCCTCCCAACCCAACCCAGTTAAACCTAGTTAAAGCTGTTTAGCTGTGTTGATGGCGACAGGTATGGATTATTCACCTTCAGAACAAAAATGTTGAAGCATCCACTCACTTCCAATTATATTGAGAAAAATTTGGATGAAGATATTATTATTTACCACAGTTTGGATATTATGAAGATGCATTTGTATGAGCTAAAAATTCAGTTGGCAGAGTGTTTCCCAGAAGATAAAAATGACTTGTTGAAGAGACGAGTACTGAATCCATTTAGTGAAATTTTTGTTGCAGCTGCTAAGTAAAACAAATGCAACCATCTCATTAATTTATTTTTTTTACAGGTGTACTTGTAAATTTAAGTAAAATATTTATAAATGATTTTTTTTCTCAAAATGATTTCATTATTGTGTATAGGCTAATATTTCACAACTCCCCCTCCCCCCAGGTTGAGAAATGCTGACCTAAACTATCACTGTTTTATAATCTTGAAACTTGTTATGGATGAACACGCAATTATACTGAAATCCATTTCCAGTTTGAGCAACTGAGTTGCATGTTTGTCCATAATGAAGTTTCAGGATTATAAAAGTGACTGTTTAGGCAATTCTAAATTAATTTTTTTTTTAAATAACTGATTTTGATGTAATAGTAAAATACCAAATGATGATGCAGGATTCTACGAAAGGTAGATTAGTGGTGTTAATTTGGTAAGTTTACTTATCTTTTTACTGTGTTTTGGCTGTTAATTCAGTTAATAAAAATTTCCTTTTGATAATAAAACCTTTCCTTGTTTGAAATTCTGATAGTCTCACTTATGAATTTTTTTATTGTTAAATGTTTTGTCTATAGTATAAACAATTGTGTAGAATAGGTATTTGATATAGGAATCCACTTTTTGGAAGCTTTTTTAAAATAGGTTTTTTTTTAGATATGCACTTCTTAGATACTTTCAGTTTCAAAAGTAACAGAGTTTGTTAACAAATTTCAGGAGAATGATTTACTGAACTTCAATGTAATTATAAATGATAGAGGGTATTTTTTAAGGTTAGAACAGAAATACGGAATTAGCTGTTTCACAAGCCTTGAGAAAAATACCTAACCTTAGTCTCTTCTAAAGAAGAATCTGCCATTCAAAACTTAGATAAAATATTTTCAAATGCCAATGTAAAATTGCAAATTTTTAAATGAGCTGTTCCTAATTTTCTCTTTGATATTATTTTGTTTTGTTGTTTTTGGAGAAAGAATTGTGCTGTTTCAGCTGTTTCAGAATTCTTGAATCTTTCATCCTCATGATATGTTCAAAGAATTCTAGTCTTCTCTTTATCAGTGATTGGTTCTTCTAACTCTTTGTAGAAGACTTTGTTGGGCACAATCTTCCATGGCCCATTTTTCTGGTACTTTTTATTGATGCAGGTTCTTCAAATTGTCTTGATTTTCTGTTGTCTGTCTGTCTTTGATTGTTTGTTCTGGTAGAAGAGTTTTTCTACTGTATTAGTGGGTTCTGGTTTTATAACTGTGTTGTAGTGTCTTATTTTTGCATTTATTGTAGGTATTTTTTATTATAAGTGTTCCAAGTTAATTTTTGAACTTTAGCTAGTTTGTTTCTTATTATTTAAGTTGAGATTTTTTCATGTAGGGTGTTTGTTATTATTTCTCGGAGTTATTTTGGGTTACTATTTTGATTTTATTACGTTACTTCTTTTAATCTTGTTTGTTTTGGGGGCATAATTTCTGTCTTTTCAAATGATATTTTGAGGTCAACCTTATTTGCAATGTTTTGAAGTTCTAATAATATCTGTGATTTAGCTTTGTCGATTTCATTTGCTAGCAGTGCCAAGTCATCGGTAAAACAAAGACAGTTTGTTTTGATTTTCCAGCCATTTTTTGGGGAGGGGGCATTTTTGAACCATTCTGTCATATACCATTTCTAGAGTGCAGTTGAATAATATGAGAGAGCCAATCGCCTTGGCATGGTCCTGTTTTGATCTGGAAATGGTTCCAAGAGCTCACCTCTGAATTTTACCTTCAATTTAGTGTTTGTGAAGGTCAGTTTTATTATTTTTATTAATTTGGTATGTAGTCTGAGGTGTGTTAGAATTTTTGGTGGGGATTCTCTGTGGATGCAGTCATAAGATTTCTTGAAATCTAGAAATGTTATCACTATGTCTGTTTCTTTTCCTGTTGTAATCAATTATTAGCTTGAGACAACTAATCCATTATCTGGTCTAGACAGCTCCTTCAGGGTCTGAAACCTCCCTGGTTTCTCCTAGTTTTTTCTCGAGAACTGATCCTGTTTAGGATGATTCTTGAAAGAATTTTGTATGTACTGTCTACAGTGAGATTTCCCTGTAATTGTTAGGATCTGATATGTCCCCCTTTTTGTGCAGTGGATGGATGTGGGCTGTCCAGCGTTGTGGTAGTTCTTTTGTGATCCACATATTGACAAGCTGTTGATGAAGGGCGATTTTTGCTGATCTTCCTTCATATTTCCACATCTCTACAAAAATCTGACCTGCTGCTGCTTGTAATTCTTCATATTACCCAGTGCTAAGTAGACTTATTTTATTGTGGGAGGGTTGACTTCTGATAGTGTTGGTGTTGACGTTTAGGAGTTTTGTCAGTTCTTCGCAATTTAGGTATTTGTTGAAATATTTAGCCGGATTTCTGTGTTGTATTTATTGTTATGAGCCAGTTTACCATTTTCATTTTTATTATTAGGGTTAGGAGTTCATATTTTTAAAGGTGTTATAATAGTCTCTTGACTTTGTTTTATTGAATTCTTCTTCTATTGACTTCAGTGTGTCTTTATGGTTTTGTATTTTTATTCTTCTTAGGGTTCAGGTGGTTTCTTTCCTTTGTTTTACTAGATTTTGGAAGGATGTTTCTAATTTCTGTGATGGTAAATAGCCACGCTTGATGTCTTTTCTCTACTTTTTCATCACATTCACTGTTCCACCAATGATATTTTTTGCAGGATTTTATTGGGGCTAATTCTTCTGTGATTTGTTTAAGGTCATTGACTAGATCTTTGAATTTATCTCTTATTGTTTTTTTTTCAGTTGCTTTTTGCTAATTTTCATTCTTGATTGGTTGCGTAGAGTTCATTTTTCTTTTAGTTTCAGGGGCTTGGTTTAGTTGCTTTCTTTGGGGAGTAAATTTAATTTTAATTTTGATTACATAGTGGCCTGAGCCTGTGTTTACTCCTCAGAGGACTTTTACATTGCAGATCTCCTTGTGGTTGTGTTTGTCAATGAAGACATCGTCTAGCTCCATTCCTGTTTAGTGTAGTCGGAGTGTTTCCAAGTTTTAGTTTTTGAAGTTTCCCTTGAAATGTGTAGATTTCAAGATTATGTTGTGGTTTCTGCAGCGATCAGAGAGTTTCTGTCTGTTTCTGATATTGCGATATCTTTGCCTAGTTGGGCATTGAAGTCTCAGATTAATTGTTTAACATGGTTTTTGGGGGTGTTATTTATGGTCAGGTCGATGGCATCCCAGAACTTTTCTGTTTCTTTGTGGTCTTTTGGAAATTTATATTTATGATTAGTGGGTGCATGATCATTTTATTATAGTGTAGATTTTATTAGATGTTTTTAGGGTGAGTGTTGAGATTCATGGGGATTGTGACTTGAATTCTTGTATGGGGGGGTACCTGAAAGGAGCCTCCACGTAGATTGCAATTATACACGCAGACAAATAGCAGTTGGGCGTACCCTGGGCAACATCAAGTGTTAACTCCTGACAGCGGATCCTTTCACCACCAAGCATAGAGACAATGCAACCCAGTCCAATAAAAAGGCACTTTTCAGTGCCATTTTTGACGACCATCTCAGTTAATATTGAGGGAATTACAAAAGACAAGGAAGAGCTTCTTGCTCAATACTAATTGTGACATATTATGCGTACAAGAAACGCACAGGGACCTGACGAGAAATAGACCACAAATCCATGGAATGACACTGGCAGTTGAAGTGCCAAGTTCGAAGTACGGCAGTGCTATTTTTACCAGAGAAGACTTGATTCTAAAGTCAACCTCTTTTACCAACGATAACGATATTGAAATACTCACAATTAAACTAACAAACTGCACTGTAACATCCGTTTACAGGCCACCAGGAAAGCCTTTCAGTTTCCTCCCACCTAAGAATTTTTTTTCACAGAGAATTCAGCTGATATTAGGGGATTTTAACAACCGTAGTTTATCATGGGGATATACGGAAACAGACCTAAAGGACAATTAGTTGAGGAGTGGGCAGAGGAGAATCGGCTAGGTCTGGTCCACGATCCGAAACTCCCAAATTCTTTTTATAGTAAAATATGGCGAAGAAGGTATAACCCTGATCTGTGTTTTGCTAGCGCATGTATTGGGGGGAGCTGTGCCAAGGAGATATATGACCATATCTCGAGATAGCAGCACAGACCTGTTGGAAAAAGCGTCTACTCAGCCATTAAAACTACTGAAATTCCATTCAAAAGGAGATTTAACTTTAAAAAAGCGGACTAGGATCAATCTAGCCAGATAACCTCCAACCAAATAGCATATCAACTTCTGAATGGGAAGACCCAACATGCAAATTTTAAGCGGCAAAAGAGTACCATAATACCAGCAACTAGTATCATGTTCAACACTCCTTTCAGAATGCAAGAACTGGAGAAATGTGTGAGTGGATTGAGGATTGGGAAGGCTGCAGGAGAGGATGATATTTGTACAGAGCAAATAAAACATTTCGGAGACATAACCAGAAGCTGGGTCCTCAAACTCCTAACAACTGTGGTATTAAATACACTATTCCTAAACTATGGAGGAAATCCAAGGTGGTCGCACTTCTCAAGCCACACAAAGCTCCTGAAGAACCCAGCAGTTACAAACCTATATCACTTCTCGGTCACATGTACAAACTTTACAAGAGAATGATTCTGGAACGCATTCAACCAGTTATTGAACAAATACTTATTCCTCAACAAGCTGGGTTTAGACCGGGCAAAAACTGTACAGGTCAAGTTTTATAGCTGACTGAGCACATTGAACCGGGCTTTCAGGAGAAACTCATCACAGGCATTGCATAAGTCAACTTATTGGCGGCTTACGATACAGTAAACCACGACTGCTTCTGCAAAAAATACTTATATCAACAGGGGATCACCAACTTGCTAAAATAGTGGAATCATTACTACAGAACAGGCGTTTTTATATTATCTTTGAAGGAAAGAAAAGTCACTGGAGAAACCAAAGGAATGGACTGCCCCAGGACGGTGTGCTATCTCCCTTACTTTTCAACCTGTATACCGACGATCAACCTATCTTCCCCGAGGCTGAGCATTTCCTGTGTGCGGACAACCTTGCCTTTACTGTTCAAGACTTTTCCAGAAGTTGAGAAGAGACTTACTGCAGCCCTAAATGGTTAACTGAGTATTATAAAACAAACTCCTTAAAACCAAATCTAGTGAAAACAATTCTATGCGCCTACCATCTGAAAACCAGGGAAGCAAAAGACGATTGAATGTTACATGGAACACTCAGAAGCACCAAAGTACCTTGAAGTTATATTAGACAGATCACTTATGTATAGGGCTCACTGTCAAAGCACAATGTTGAAAGTAAATACGAGGAACAATCTCCTGAGGAAACTCCGAAGCAGTAAATGAAGTGCTAAGCCAACTGTCCTGTCGACGACAGCTAGAGCTTTGTGCTATTTTCCTGTTCCACACAGGCGAACAGATCAACACACACCAAAAAGGTTGATATAGCGCTGAACGAGATTTGTTGTGTAATAATGGGATGTATGAAACCCCTATTGAAAAGTTGCACCGAGCGGTGGGCATGGAGGAACCTGGAATACGTCGAGCTGAAGCCAAGTACATTGAACGGTTCAGACAATCTTTCGATACACAACATACAATGTACCAGATGGAGCAACCACCCCCTCCGAGACTGAAATCGAGAAAGGGATTTTTGAACTCTACATCTATCGAGCCCCCTCCATGGTTCCCAAAAAGGGCCCCAACACCTCCAGGACATGACCTGGACTGGCAAACATGGGTGACTTTAAACCGGCTTCGAACTGGGGTTGCACCAACCAGAGTTAACCACGCTAGATAGCGTCAAATAGAGCCTAACGACCTGAACTGCGAGTGCAGTGAGATTCAGGACTTTGAAATCTCCTAAAGTGCACCCTCTGACCCACCAAATGCACACTAGGAGATCTGTGGCAAGGAAATCCTTTTGGTGTTTCGGTGGCACAATACTGGTCGCAAAGGTTTTAATGTCTCATCACTCGGGCACGAAAAAGTAAAAGTAAGTCTTGTATGGGGCTACTTATTTTGAGATTGACTAAAAAACCTGTTCCAAATTGTGGGACATTTTTCATCATTCTCTTCCCAGGTATAACTTTGTAGAACCTATATCCTTGAAATTTCAGTGTCCTGGTTGGTGTTTCTTATTTCCTGCAGATCCATGAATAATTTTGTGTTGGTCCATTAGACAAGTATAGTTTGGCAATACTGACAGCTGGTCAACAATGAAAATTATGTACTTCGTTTGAATCTATTATCATACAGATAAAGGAAGTGTAGTGTTATCATACATTGTAAAAACACAGTTTCAATTTTCTAATGAGGAACATGCCAATATAATTTTTGTTTTTGGATTTTGTAATGGAATTCTGAAGATGCTTGACATGAATATCGGAAAAGATTTCCTGGAAGGCAAATTCCAAATATGAAAACCTTTTCTTTGGTGTATCATGAATGAAAGGGTCATTTTCATGTTAGTTTTCTGTGAATGCCAAGTAAATCATCATGTTAATTATGAACATGTGATTTAGCATAGCCAAGGCACTAGTACAAAATGAATTTCATTGGCTGTATTTACATTAATTTTCTCAGAATTAAATTCTCTTCATGTTTTGTTACTAAATCTACATTTATTAGTCATTTAGTACGCAAATCTATTGTCCTAAAAACCTATACAAAAAAACTTGTGTTTTGACATCAAATTTTGTGCTTTACTTTGGCTATTTTAAAAATTACTGGAGTTACCGTTCTGGGACCTGTTTAATCCTATTTCCCAGCTCAAATTACATAGGAAACCACCAACTTTACTCCTTAATTTGGGTCCCAAAAATTACAGTAGGGCTTCTTTTTATTAGAAGAGCTGAAATTTGGGCAAAATCTTTCACTAGTTGTAACTCTAAAACAAAGCGTTGCCAGACCTATGTTTATATGAACTATTTTCATTACTTTCTCTAGTAGAACATGTCCTGAAAGTTTCTCTATTTCTTCATGGGAACTTGTATATTTCTTTTTCTGTTATATCTTTATGTGAATTGGACATTCTGTTTTCAATCTAGAAAAATGTTTAAATGTTAATGGTTCTAGAGGCTTGAAAAATAGGGGTTTTTTAATGTCAAAATACTAATGTCCATAAACCTAGATTAACAACATATTTTTGAGACCAGTCTATATTTTCATTATTAAAAGCTACACTTTCTGAATTATACTTATAAGGAAAGAATATGTTAAATGTGGTCAGTAGATATAAGTTAAATAAGTAAATAAAGATAGAAAAGTTTTCGGGACAAAAATTGATAGAATGCCTGTCTAAAAATGAATAACTAATTTTCAATATTTTATTGCATTTGCAAGTCGTATAACCTTTGAATTACAGTAGCATAGATCAGTGTTAATAATTTGCTTACCACTGAATTGAGTTGTCTGATTGCTAGATGTACTCAAAAGAAAGTATCTTACTTATAAAACTGATGAACATGAAACAATTCTCAGATAAATTTTCAAGCCATCCCATCAGATCATACCAAGGCTGCATTAGTTCTACAGGTTCTAACACTTTCAACGTGAACCGTGAACCTACTGGAGTTCAACCTATACCCACAAAACCCAAAATGGAGAACAAGACTAAGGAAGTGGGTGAATCTTCAGAAAAGATTATATACTTCTGTAGGAACCTTAGGGGTAGAAAGACAGTTCTGCCCAGAAAAAGCTCCTGGTAGCAGGCATCCATATTCTTATCAGAAGATTAGGGCATTTTTATTCAAGGAGGAAGCAGTGTATTGCTGATGAACAAGTTTGTATTAAATAGTTTAACTAAATGATGTAACAATAGCGTCATCAAAAATTGAAGAGCTGACCAAGAAGAGGTTCAAGTAACTTTTCCCATCTCCAAAATCATATGCTGTATTGAATAATTTGACTAACCTGTTAACTCCACCAAGGTGACGTGGCAAATATTGTTGGTATTACATTCATTTCAGTGATGTTGTTCCTGAACGATACGAGGTCTATTCAGAAAATAATCAAGCATTTATAATTACGTGTCAATAGAGATATTTAGTGACGTGCGGTTGGCAACGTTGTGTTCTGCATTATCTCTTCTGTAACCACATGTTCTTAGATTGTTTGATATCTCATTTAGTTTTCATGTTATTGTTGTTTGAGTGCAGCGTGTTGTAAGTGTTAATAGTGATTTTCAGAAGCAACGATAGAACGTAAAATTCTGTGTGAAACTGGGGAAAATTTTCACAAAAACGTTTCAGCTTTTGAAACCAGCTTACTGAGATGATGTTGTGGGTCGTACAAAAGTTACGAATAGTTTTCACAATTTAAAAGTGGTCATCAGTCAATTGATGACAACCAACCAGGAAGGCCTTCAACTTCAACTGATGACATCCTTGTTCAGAAAATCAATGATCTGGTACGTGCAAATCGCCAGTCAACTGTCAGAGAACTTGCAGAAGAGGTTAACATCTCGATTGAATCATGCTATGACATTTTGACTGAAAAATTGAGCACGCATAGAGTTGCAGCAAAGTTTGTTTCTTGTTTGATGATCGAACAGCAGAAAGAACATTGAGTGACCGTTTGTCAGCAACTTCTTGAACAAGCTGATGACAATAAAACATTCACACAAAGGATTATAACAGGAGACGAAAGCTGGGTTTTCAGCTAAGTAGAAATACCGCTAGGAAAAATGTGTGAATAGTGGAGGGGAGTACTGTGAAGGGGACAAGGACCAATAATCTATAAAATTAATAATAAAGATTACAAAAATTAACTTCAGTTATTTTCTGAACAGACCTCGTATTCATTCTTGGACCTTACATTTTTTTAAAGTCAGTTGTAGTTTCACACTATAGTAGTGGTTTTGATGTAACTCAAGATTATGATAATCTCTTTATAATCCATAAGGAGTTAAAAAATTATTTTTGTACTTTACAGTTAAACTCTTCAGGTATAAATTGAATTCTATTAACGTTATTTTGGCAATTCTTTTTGTGTTAAGTTGTGAATAAACTATAAAGGTTACAGATGTTATATATTTTATTTATTTTTATATTAAATAATGTATGTAATTTTTTTGATAGGTGATGCTGAGCAGAAAGAACAACTTCAAGATGTTGAAGATCAGGATGTCTCATAACTGTGACATAATAACAGTGCTCTACTGCATCAGGAATTTTATAAGTCAAAATTATTACAAACTATTATGTTATGTGTGTGTGTGTTTGTGTCATTGTTTAAGACACAAGCTCACTACTACCTCTTGAAGTGAGCTGGGGGATAGCTTGCAGTGAGGCAGGGGAAATTACATTTAATACAGCAACCTTTACATGATACATACTTTTATATAAAAAAAAGATCCATGGTGATGGATATTGCATTTACCAAAAAAAAAAAAAAAATAATAAACATTAATGTAGTAATAATTTTTAGCGGTAATTCAAAAAATTTGTGTCGTAATCGGTACAGTCATTTTTGTCTATTTATTATTTATGAAGTGTTGTCATTAAATTTTTATATTTATATGTTAAAAGTATTTTTAATCCAGTATTTATTGTTGTAAACACATAAATTAATTATTCATATTTATTACTATTTATTTTTCAAAGAATTGTACTGAAATTGTAGGTTGTTATATTTTTTCTTCTTTCTTTCTTTGGCATTCCAAGTATAATAAAATGTTACCATTATTCCATTATTTTTTTTTTTTTTTTTTTTTATGGTTATTAGCAGCCATACATTTGTTTGACTTTTCTTTTACAATAATCTATGTTTATATTAATCAGAATCTGAAAATAATCTGACACTTAGATTTAGAATAAATAATAAATTTTTAATTTTATTTTTTCCCAATGTTTTCTTATAAGAAGTTATAAATAATTATGATTTTTATATATTGCCCTTAACTTAAGTTGTTGAGTTATATATATATATCCCCTGTCTTCAGTATATCTTAAGCTACTCACTCCTGCAGTTTTTCTACCTTCATGTAATGTGTATACAGTATATATTTTTGAGGGGAAAGAAATGAAATTAATTACAAAAGAAAAAAGGGAAATCAATTCCTGTGCTATTTCGGACAAAGTTCCCAATTTGTAATCATATGCAACAGCACATTTTAGTGAGGCTACAGATGGTTTTAAGAAAATAATAAATAAGAATTTATTTATTTTATAATTTAACATCTGTGCGTACACTTGAAAAGTTTTAATCAAAAGTTTTTGTGTTTTTTTTTTTTAATTCTCATTGAAAATTCTTAAGTGTTGTGCTTTTTTTTTCAAAAATTGTATCTGCTTTTGTCCGATTTGTGCACACGTGTATTATTTATATATATTTTTTTTTTATCAATATTATTATTATTATATGTTGATAAGCAATAGCTTATTTTAAATAAATTTGTACTTATTTAATTTAACTTACGGTGTGTCTCAAAATGATTTGTGTTTACAAGTGCAAGTGATTTATTGTCATTACTACTATATATGTAAAGCGTTATTACATTTGTAGTGTCATAATATGATCGTTTAGTATATTATAATATATTGTATTATAATATATTATTTGTAATTTGTTTTAATTTTTTTTATAAATTATTACCGGTGTAGATTTGTGTATACCCGCTAGCTAAATTATTGTATTATTGTCACATTTTAGCCTTAAGTAAACATCATTTTAATGTATTTTTCCTTAACTATTGCTCGTTTGCTTAATATTCATCTGCAATTATTTCTCCATTTTATTTCACACGAACTAAAAAATTTTATGTGTTTCTCCAAATGTATGATTTGAGCGAGTCTGTGTATGCATGTCTTTTGTGTCCGTATATATATATTTTTTTTTCTTGCTTTTATACCACATAGAATGAAATCAAGAATGTATAAATTAAATGAATCGGTGATTTTTCATGTGTTATGTGCAGGCACTTGGAATTCGGGGCATATGTCTGATGCACAGTTTGGCTATTAACAACACTATATATATATATATATATATATATGTAAAAAAGAAACTGAAAATATTTTCATATAGTCTTTTTCCTATTTCAAGCATTCCGTTTTCGTTTCTCTGTTTACTTCAAGATGGTTAACAAAATTAAAGTGTAGTTTTTGTTTGTTTTTGTAATTGAAAAAAGAAAAAAAACATTATATATACTTTTTATCAATTCTTCTTTTTTGTTTTTTTTTTTTTTTCTAAAGACTGCATTTTAGTGGTTACTTCTTTTGTGTCTCCTCAGTAACAATTAACTAAAGGCTTGGTAAGATGATTATATATATATATATATATATATATATATATATATATATTTTGTTAAATTGTGTTATTGTATTTATTTATTATTTATTTCAGTAACAGATAATAACTATGAAACAATTATTTAACTATGTGTTGAAAGAAACTATTGTAAAATTGTGCATTTTACTACATTAATTTATAGTAGAATAAAATGTGTAAGCACAGTCATTCGTTATAAAGGTAATACTTGCTTAAGAAATGATGCTGTTAATTAATGCAATAAATTTTCATTATTTGAAATACATCACTCCCTTTAGTTTGTTATTTGTCTTACCCTTTAGAAATATTTTCACTCAGTTTGGTTGTGTAAGACTTATATAACTGGTATGCTTTCTTTCAGTTATTGAGTATGGTTGTATATTTATTTAACTTCCTTTGAAATTTACAATTTACAATTTTTGTCTGTAATGATGGTGGCAACTTATGAACTGAGGTAAGTATTTGACTTGTGGTACCACATTCTAAATAAACTGTTTTTTATATGAATCTGATGTCACTTGTATGATATCAAGTATCATTATTGTATTTTATGTATTCTCAAGACATGTAAGCTGTGTATTTTATGTCCTCCAACTTTTTGGTACTATTCACTCATTTTTAATTTAATTACACAAAATCACCATATATTAATTACATTATACAATTTGATTTTTTCCTTTTTCAAATATACTAACTTATGGTGAAATTGAGGAATTTATTGAAAAATTATCACCGTATTTAAAAAAAAAATTGTTCTATTACATTTAACATGTACTGTTATTATGGAATAATTATTTTATTTGATTGTTATTAAGATAAAATTTATTAATTTTTAACTTGTTTTTAGTATTAACAGTTTTTTAATGGTTCATGCTCTGATAGTATTTATTGCCTGTCCTGTAAAAGCCCACAAGAACTACTTTAAAATCTTTACTCAAATAATAGTTAAAAATTTTAGTCTACAGTAGTCTGCATCTGAGACAATTGACAATGTAATGCTTATTATTTCAGTATAGTTACAAGTATACACACTTAATTAATGGTAGTGATCTGTTTATATACAAAAATTTTGTTTTTTATACCATTTCTTGAATACCCAATTCATTAACTAAACAAATTAATTGAAATTTTTAAATAAAATGTAGATACTTAATAGAAGAAATTACCACATATTGTACTAATACTAATTTTGTGCAAATCGTAATTAAATCATACTTGTAATTTCATCTCCTTGACTGCAAACAAATGACATCTAAAATTTTTATTCTGTTAATTTTTTATAATATATCATTAAAGTTTGATAATTTTATGTATTAGAATAGTTCAAAATTCAAAAGAATAGATCATTGATAATATAATAATGAATTACATAAGTGAAAAACTTCTAATTCAACAGATTGTTGTAGATGTAAAAAAAACTTCAGATGGAAAAATTATATTTATAGTAGCCCTCTGTATAATAAAACATGGAGTAGCAAATTTGGTTAATGAGTCATTGGTAGTGCACTTTGTTATATTCTATTCACTGTATAGTTGAGCAAGATTAGCAAAGGACAACAACCGTTATTGCATTGTTTTAAAAAAATAGACTAAACTTTTAATTTTTATAGATCAATGCAGTGTAAATTTATGGATAGTAGTATACTCTTTTTCAAATAATAGATCAATATTATAAATATAAATACGTTGAAATTTAGATTGAAAATTATGCTATTAAAAATTATTAATATAGGTATTGAAATTCTTGCATTGTTAAAATAATAATTATATATATTAATAATAAATAAGGTATTTACTTAAAAATTCAATTTTTATCACACTGTATTTTGTATGAAGTTATTAAAAACTAACAGTTTTATATACTGAAATAGTATGAAACAAATATAATTAATTCATGGATTTCTGAAAGAAGTATTAGTAGATGAATTCATAATCTTAGGACTGTTAGTAATTAAGGATATAAATCAATCAACATACATATGTTTTTTTTCTTTCATTTTTAAACAAAATCTTTTTATCTACATTAATTTCAGTGAGATGGAGTGAGGCTTTTAGTTAATTTTAATTTCTGTTAATGTGGAAAGCAATTAGTTAAAACTGTTTGCAGACTAATAAAGGTAATTTTTTTTTTAATTTTACGATTTCTGTAAATAATGCACAGATAACACATATTACATTTATTAATTTAAGAGCTGTCAAGATACACTAAAGTAGCAAATTAGATAAATGAAAAGTTATTCACAGCTAGTCAAGGAGGTAGTTGTAAATACTTGTATGAGAAATCAAAATGATAAACAATTTTGGCCCACAAAGTTTTAACTAAAACAGCCAAAGCTACTGGAATAAGTGAAAACTGTTTGCAGGATGATGATAATCATAAAGTAATTCTTTGGTTTTCTGATTTTGACAAAGTGTCAAAATCAGATGTTAGTAACTTACTAACATCTTTTAGTAGGATGAGAATGCAATTCAGCTCATAATAAATTTCTGTACTTTTGAGAAATCAAGAAATTCATTTATTGTTGGAATGAAAAAACATTTCAGGACTTGTTACAACTTCAATTGCAAAGGAAATATAGTCTACCTTCATTTCACAGACTAATTTTGAAACTTTGCTTCAAACAGAGAAAATACAGTAGATGCCAGTTAATGCAAAGGTACAATATATAGTGTTGAGAATTCATTATTTACAAATAATGCAACAAAGGAAAGAAGGACCTAACATTGTCTACGTAAAAGAAACCATTTACTTATATCACACATTTAATAAGAGCAGCTTTTACAATAGCAATAAGAAGAAAATTAACATTTGAAATCAAAAGAATTGTTTAAGGTGGAAAAAATCTGTTGCTAACATTTCAGTCTGAGAAAAAAATGTGAACTCAGTTCCAAGAAGCTGGTTAAAATCTTCTGGCTAACTCTCAGTAGTACTAGATGTTACACTATCTTAATTCACAGAAAAACAAAATGTACTGGACTGACTAAGAAAATACCATTTATTATTGAAGCCTGTTTTATATGTCATAATAAAATGTAATAGACCACAATTTCATTTAACAAAAATGAAATTTTTTTCAAGTCAAAACGTCATTAATTTTAAGATTCACCAAACTGCTCTCATCCTGTTTGAATACTTTTGTAAATGGCATCAAATGTCTTCTAATATGGCAATAATGTAGATACTTACTAAGTTGAAAACAGACTTAATTTTTTTCTTTTATTTAATTAATGAAGCTACTTATCATATGTTGATGGTTAATTATTAGATTTTCTATTTACTAAATGATAAAAAATGAAAAATGCGTTTAATGATTAAAAAGATACACTTAAAACTAAAATCAGATAATCTGTTTTAAAATAGTGGTAATTTTTGTTTGTTTCTTAATGTTTTAATTTTTTTTGTAATGATTGCCATTTTAAGCTTTATTTAATGGATGTATTGTATTCAGAAAGTTTTATCAGACAATTGCCAAACTAAACTCATTTAACAAATTCATTCTCTTTTGTAATAGGCTTATTCTGAGGATCTGTATCCAAACATAGTTGAATGAAGATATTAATTATTATTCTAGTGATCCAAAATAGAAAAACAATTATAATTACAACAAAAATTAAATGAAAAAAATATGACAGTTATATTCAGCTGGGCATGGTGAACTGGAAGAGTATTTACAAGTCAGAGTTGTAGAAATGATCACATCTGTGTTTTCATTTCATTCCTACTTCAGTTATTATCAAATAGTGATACGTACTTAGAGAATTATGTGCCATAGCAATTTGCTTAGTACAAAATAGTTCTTACATTGGATGTATTATAAGTAAAAACATAATACTGCAATAAAATTTGAATAAATTTGTGTAGAAAGAATTATAAATGATAATTATAATTATTTTTTATTATTAAAACAATAGGTAAAAATAAATTATGAGTTTTAAGTTTTCTGCTTGTTAACTTAACATTTTCAAACGCGTAATAGTGCCACTGCTGAAGCAAAATTGGGAGAGTAACTGGTATTTTCTCATTTGAATACAATTGAATTCAATACTTTGAACTCTTATTACATGATTCAAATCATTTTAATAGTTGAAGATGCAAGTCTGATAGGAGCCAAGACAGTGGCTGATCGAGTACCTGGGCACTCCAATCCAAAAAAGAAGGAAAGTTGAATATGCACAAATCTGACTGTCACTCGGGTATAGACATGTAATTGAAGTCTATTTAGCATATTCTTGATTTCTAGTATTTTAGAATTTTTTATAATTCAGTTAGGTTTTCATGTACTATAGATTTTATTAAAATTAACAAGTAACAGAAAGTTACAGCCTCACAGGTAAAATGTGTTTCTGCAAAGTTGTTTTCTGGGTTTTAGGCTACTGCCCAAAAAGGAGTGTAAGATATTATGGTGTTGGAATTCTTACCTTATCGGGAGTGTCATAAGCGCTATATATATATATATATATGTAGTAGTGGAGATTTGCTGGTTGTGCACAAACTTTAATGAACTGTAATCATTGGGTTTGAACTGAATGATTCAAAAGAATAATGTTACAAAAATAGTAGAATTAAATTTATGTTAAATAAAATAAATTTAAAAATAATGGGCTCCCCGCTAGTGAGACTAGAGTGGTGAGGTTATTCAAGGCTAGACGATAAACACCGTCAACTGGTGGCAAAAAAGGTGCTGTTTTGAGAGGTGCAATGGAGCGCCCTTATAATATCTATGCAAACAATCGTCTGTCCGATTTTCAAAATTGAAACGGGGTATTTGTTAGTAGGTTAAAGGCTAACTTTTGCACGCATAGGTACAATCGATTTATCGTGTCACGGTTATTCGGAAATGTTATATCTTCGCAATAGATCTTACGATGTTCAAAATTCATACAGAGTATTTGATAGTATAATAAAAAAATCACGATGAAACCAAACCAGAACAGAAATTAAGTGTTACAATCAGAAAACTCGAGTGGCCTGAGCTCGGCGAGCTCCCACAAATATCGTGGTGTTTGATGACAGTACGATTAGAGGTAATGCTATCGGATTGAGTCCACTACTGTCGAATTTGATGCTTTAGGGGGACAGGGTAAAGTGGAACGGCGTTTGCTGTGACTAATATTGTGCTGAGTTGCGATTGTAAATAAACTACAACGGACTACCATAGGAAGAGCTGTCGTAGATCTGAGCACTCGCATCTTTCCTAAGGGCTGGGCCTACGTAGCACTGAGCCGCGTGAGGCAATTTGAGAGTTTAGACATTATTTTGGATCCCACAAAATTGCTGTATGATCGCACGATAAAAGTTCTCTCCATGAAATCAACTGCTTCGGAAATCTGTAAGTTTAGATTGGTAAATGACAGTTAAATAAATAGATTGAAATGTTTCCGTTTCCTCATTTGACTCAGTACATTAAATACGTAATATCGATAAGTTTTCTTGTGATCGTAAAATCTCGTAAGTTTTTTAGAATCGCTATTTTTATCGATCGCTAAAAAGTGTTAATTAAAAAACACTACTGCCAAAAAAATGAATTAAAGAAACGACAGTAAATCAAATTTAAGAAAACAAGGTATGAAAATGAAAGACTAAACATCGTGTTATGAGTATTTAATTAAATAAAATAATGGGTAACCATTCAACTTTCAGAAAGTCTTAATTTGTTTAAATATATTTTTTATGTAGAAATAGTAGGCATTTAAGGTTCTCTAATGATTAAGTTCTCACCAGGTCTTATACTGATTTGTTCTATACTAAATTTTGTTCTTCAACCCTTGTTTTTTATTCGGGTAAACCCAATAGTTTATTAAAATGATACTTTATTTTTTTTAATTTCTATATGATTTAATTATGCCAAGCAACTGTGATTTTAACATTGCTTTATTAAAAGGAATATTCTTTCCTAACCAACTAATCGGCCAGTTTTCCTATCGTTTGAATTCGGTGACTTCTTAATGAAGTGAATTGCGGTGTGGCGCAATATCGGTAACAACCACTGACTGGGTAAAAAAACAGGAATTAATTTTTCAGATGCCGACTTCATAAAATTGTTGACGTCGTAATAGTCAACCGTTTTTTTAACTCGTTGCCCAGGTTAACATAGAGTTCAGAATGACCCTCCATTTCTCCTCCAGTGTGAATTATAATTAACCGATCACCTTTATTAATCGGCACTTTTACTCCTGCGCCACGGTCATCCGACCACGATTATGTCGTCGATTGGGACGTTAAAATATACGATTCGCCCAGATAAACAATTGAGGAATTCTCTTTTCTGCAATCGGTCATTTTCCTTAAATATTCTATCCTCTTACATTGGATGTCTTCTTTTTTAATCAAGAGTTTCCTATTATTATTAAACGTTTTCCTTCACAAAACCTAAATTTTTCAGGATAGCTGCTAATGTAGTTTAGAACCTTTAAATTGAACACTTTTTTGAAGTTCGTGCAATTTATTTAATGTAGACAGTTCAGTTTATGTTTTACGTGAAACTCGTTAACTCTTCGTCGTACAGTGCCTTTATCAAATCTGTCTTATCCATTAACTGGTTTTGAACGTTGTTTATACTTTTTTTGGTGTCCTGAATGAGCATGACTGTGATTTAGATTTAAGAAGAGCCTGCTTTTCTTATCGTAGTTTTTGAACTTTTTTCCTGTTTAGCCTCCGGGAATCACTGTCAGGTACTACTTTGAGGATGATGTGTACGAGTGTAAGTGAAATGTAATCTTGTACAGTCTCAGGTATTCAAATCCGTATAAAAGTAACTGCCTTGACTAGGATTTGAACGTCGGAACTCTCGACTTCGAAATCAGCTGATGCGAAGACGCGTTCACTACTAAACCAACCCGGTGAGTTTGAGTTTTTGAACTTGTGATTTTGAATTCCCAAAAGCTGTAGCTAAGGCGGTTCTTTCTTCACATTTTTGAATGCGTATGAAATGTTTGTCGTCTTCTAATGTTCCTAACTTTATAGCTTCTTTCTTCACAAATTCGTGTACATTATTAACTATTTCACTTGCTTGACTGAGGAGCGTTTTATTCTCATCATAAAAAACGCATACGATAAATATCATCTTAAATTTGTTCAGGAATCCTCCTATTAACCACCCACTATCCGCCATCATCCACCCACCTAAATAAAAAAATTGTAATAAATCAAATACATAAATATGCAATACCTAAATGTAATAAAATTATTTAAATTCCGCCACTGCCAAGAAAGATTCAAAACACAAAAAACTTATGAATCCATTACTACACATAAAATATTAACTAACACCCCACACATTACAGAAGGTAACAATTACACCATCCACACTGGGACACGCCAAGAATTGAACTAAATCAGTTACGTTTATAAACATCAACAATATTATTACCCATTAAAGCAAGTACATTTAAATATAACTCAAGTGAAATATTTTGATACCTTTATTCATATAAACTGGTCATTCATTTTATAACTCACTTGATGGAGGGAGTATAATAACAATATATTAATACAAGTATAAATTATTTGTTTTTCTACTATATACAGTAAGAATTATCAATAAGTATGATAAACATTTTTAAAGAAATGATTGTTTGAAATTAAAATGAAAATAAGTTATAATTGTGAAGAGAATCAATGCTATTTATGAAAATAGTTGCAGAATACTCGGTCTCTGAATGAACCTAATGTTACAAGAAAAGAGTGATATAATGCCCTGCACAGTGACTGTCAGCCTTGTTCAAGCAAACTTTTAGTATCATCATACACACTACATGACTGAAATATAGAATCAAATCTTTTTTAAAAGCTAAAGTGCATTCGGAAAGTCGTTATGCATTCTTCATTCTTTCAGCATTATGTTGGTTGTATTGTAGGTTTGTTGAGTGTTAACCCACCGTGTTGGTCTAGTGATAAACGCATCTTCCCAAATCAGCTGATTTAAAAGTCGAGAGTTCCAGTGTTTAAATCCTAGTAAAGGCAGTTACTTTTATACAGATTTGAATACTAGTTTGTGGATACCGGTGTTCTTTGGTGGTTGGGTTTCATTTAACCACACATCTCTGGAGTGTGGTCAAACTGAGACTGTACAAGACTGCACTTTATTTACACTCATACATTTTTTTTGTCTTCATTCATTTGACTGGTTTGATGCAGCTTTCCAAGATTCCCTATCTAGTGACAATCATTTCATTTCGGTATACTCCCTACAACCCTAAAAATTTTTTTTACATATTCCAAACTTTGCTTGCCTGCACAATTTTTCCCTTCTACCTGACCCTCCAGTATTAAAGCGACTATTCCAGGATGCCTTAATATGTGGCCTAAAAGTGTGTCTCTTCTTTTAACTATATTTTTCCATATGCTTCTTTCTTCATGGATTTGCCGCAACACCTCTTCATTTGTCATTTTATCCATCCATCAGATTTTTAACATTCTCTTATAGCACCACATTTCAAAAGCTTCTAATCTTTTCTTCCTAGGTACTCCAATCATATAAATTTCTCTTCCATATAAAGCTACACTCCAAACATATGCTTTCAAACATTTTTCCTGACTTTTAAATTAATTATTGATGAAAACAAATTTTATTTCTGACTGAAGGCTTGTTTTGCCTGTGCTATTCAGCATTGTACATCGCTCCAGCTTCGTCCATCTTTAGTAATTCTACTTTTCATAACAAAATTCTTCTATCTCTGTCATCATTTCTTTTCCTATTTTTACATTCAGTGGTCCATCTACATTTCATTACTTTCGTTTTATTCTTTTTTATTTTCATTCAGTAGTTCATTTGTAGGACTTCATCCATGCCATTCACTGTTTTTTCTAAATTTTTTTACTCTCAGCAAGAATTACTACATCATCAGCAAATCGTAACATCCTTATCTTTTCACCTTGCACTGTTACTCCAGATCTAAATTGTTCTTTAACATCATTAACTACTAGTTCTATGTAAAGACTAAAAAATAACGGGATAGGGAACATCCTGGTCTGACTCCCTTTTTTATTGCTGCTTCTTTCTTATGTTCTTAGATTATTACTGTTGCAGTTTGGTTCCTATAAATGTTAGCAATTGTTCTTCTACCTCTATACTTGAACCTTAATTTTTTTAAAATGCTGAACATTTTATTCCAGTCTATGTTATCAAATGCCTTTTCTAAGTTTATAAATGCCAAGTATTATGGTTTGTTTTTCTTTAATCTTCTTTCTATTATTAATCTGAGTGCAAAAATTGCTTCCCTTGTGTCTATACTTTTCCTGAAACCAAATTGGTCTTCTCCTAACACTTCTTCCACTCTCCTCTCAATTCATCCATACAGAATTCTAGTTAAGACTTTTGATGCATGAGTAGTTAAGCTAATTGTTCTGCATTCTTCACATTCATCTGCTCATGCTTTCTTTGGTATCATGACAATAAAACTCTTTTTGAAGTCTGATGGAACTTCCCCCTTTTCATAAATATTACATAACAGTTTGTATAATCTATCAATCGCTTCCTCACCTGCACTGCACAGTAATTCTACAGGTATTCCGTCTATTCCAGGAGCCTTTACTAAATTATACTACCCTTTAGTATTTCTTAATTTTCAATAGTTCCTTTTACCTTCTTCATCACTAGCATTCTTATATTTTCTACATTCATCCATCAGCTGCAATATATCCTCTGACATCCAAGGTTTTCTACCAGTTCTCTTTGTTCTGCCTATGTTTGCTTTTGCTGATTTAAGAATTTCCTTTTTAACATTCTCCCATTCTTCTTCTATATTTTCTACCTTACCTTTTTAACTCAGACCTCTTGTGATGTCCTCAAAAATCTTCTATACCTCTTCTTCCTCAAGCTTCTCCAATTTCCACCGATTCATCTGACACCTTTTCTTCCGGTTTTTAAACCACATTCTACATTTCATTATCATTAAATTATGGTTGCTATCAATGTCTGCCCCAGGGTAAGCTTTGCAGTCAACAAGTTGATTTCTAAATCTTTGCTTAACCATGATATAATCTATCTGATACCTGGCTTTTTCCATGTGTATATTGTTCTTTTACTATTTTTAAATTGGGTGTTGGCAATTACTAAATTATACTTTGTGCAAAACTCTATAAGTCAATCCCCTCTTTCATACCTTTTGCCGAGCCCATATTCATCCACAATATTTCCTTCCTTCCCTTTTCCAGTGCTGGCGTTCCAATCTCCAACTATTATTAAATTTTCACCCCCTTTTATTTGTTTAATTACATTGTCAATTTCTTAGTATACACACTCTACCATCATCATCATGGGCACTTGTAGGCATATAGATGTTAACAATCATTGTTGACTTAGGTTTTGATTTTATCCTTATTACAATGATTCTGTTACTATGCATTTTAAAGTACTCTACTCTTTTCCCCACCTTCTTGTTCATTATGAAACCTACTCCTGCTTGCCCTTTATTTGAAGCTGTGTTAATTATTCTAAAATCACCTACCAAAAGTCATTTTCCTCTTCCCACTGAATCTCACTAATTCCTACTTCATCTACATTTAATCTACCCATTTCCCTATTTAAATTTTCTAACCTACCAACCTTTTTTAAACTTCTATCATTCCATGCTCTGACTCATAGTATGTTAATTTTTAATTTTATGGTGTCCCCTTCCTTAGTAGTCCTCACCCGGATATCCGAATGGGGAACTAGTTTACCTCCAGAATATTTTAAAGGAGGCACCTCCATCTTTGTTATGAAAATGCAGAGACTTACATTTTCTTGGAAAAAAGCAGCTTTTCCATTGCTTTCAGCTGCACAGTACTCAGAAGATTGAGTGATGTTGATATGGCTGTTTAAGCCCTGAACAACTACTGAAAGAGCTGCTACCCTCTTTCAGGAATCATTCGTTAGTCTGGCTCTCAACAGATATTTCTGATATGGTTGCACCTTCGGTCCAGTTACTCTGTATCACTGAGCACTCAAGCCCCCTCACCATCGGCAAGGTTTCATGATTCATAGATGGAGACACTCATACATATCATCCTCTGAAGTAATACCTGAACGGTAATTCCCAGATGCTAAACGAAAAGGATTGTTGAGCGTTGCTCAGTAATAAACCAAGATGTCAGTTGTTGAGTAGTGATTGAATATCCTTCGTTTCGTGTTGTTTCATATATCGGAATCAATAATTGCGAGAAACCGAATGATTCTTTCAGTAGAGGAACGGATTTTTATCGTTGAACACGTCTTTCATGAAGGTGACTGATTTAGTGAAGTACAGAATGATTCAAAGAAACGGGAAATTTTAAAAATTAAATAACGTTAATGAAAAATTATTTTTAGAAAATGAATTTTATTTCATGTAATTGTACAAATGTTGCCATTTTAGGATACATACATTTTAGTTTACTTTTTAAAGATGACATCTTCCAGGTGATCTCCCCTTCTACGTAAACACTCACGAAGTCTCTTCGTTAAATTGTTCATGGTTTGATGTAACATCTCAACTGGAATTTCCGCAATTGCGTCTCGGATCTTTGCCTTCAGTTCTTCCGTTGTAGCAGGTCTACTGTGGAACACTTTGCTTTTAAGGTGACCCCACAAAAAGTAATCGCAAGCTGAGAGATCAGGCGATCTGGGAGGCCATCTAATGTCACCATTTCGTGAAATGACACGTTGTCCAAACAATCGGCGTACAGCTGCCATCGGTATTCGTGCAGTATGTGACGTTGCTCCGTTTGGTTGAAACCAGGCTGTGTTAAGAATCGGTGGAAATCTCTTTTGTTGTTCCTCAACAAAGGTTTCAAACATGGCTACGTCACTGTAATCGCAAGACCGGTCATCCTCAAAAAAATAAGGGCCTATAACACCGTAAGATGATAGAGCACACCACACGGTCACTTTCTGGCTGTGCAACGGACGCTGGTGTAGCTGCGTAGGATTTTCTTGCGCCCAGTATCTGAAATTTTGCTTGTTAACAAATCCACTGAGGTGGAAATGCGCTTCGTCTGACATCCACAGTTCGTGAACAAACTCTTCGTTATCATTTATCTTCTGAAGTATTACATTACAGAATTGTGCTCGCACAACTTCATCGTTCGGTTTCAGTTCCTGGACGATCTGCAACTTGTATGGATGGTATTGCAAGTCCTTCACTAACATTCTTCGAACACTTACTAACATACTTCACCTTCACTAACATACTTCGAACTATGCAATTGTAAAGATGCTGAGAGACGACGGATTGATCGATGTGAACTTCGTGTGACAGCATCTTGTAAAGCTTGAACATTCTGTAGTGTACGGACGGTTCGCTCACGGTCTGGAGGTTTCTTTTTCATTGCCGAACCGATTTCCTCAAAATTAGATATCCATGTTTTAATTACATGTGCTGAGGGAACACGGTCGTGCCGTTCCAGATTAAAATGACGGCGAAATTCTCTACGCGCTCCCTCCACAGTGTCATTCTTTTTGTAAAACGCTTTGATAGCAAATGCACGTTGCGCACCACTCCAAGGATTCATAACAACTAATTGGCAGGTTAGGTTAGAGAGGCTGGCGCCACTTATCAAGTGGTACCAATCGCCCACGGCTACCAACACAACTTTCAAAATTTCCCGTTTCTTTGAATCATCCTGTACAAGTTTTTTTTAAATTTCCAAGTACTCTTGTTCCTCACCGCAATGCAGTTTGAACTCTTATCGAAAGCTTTGGGAACAGAATCTGTTGAAGACGCTAATCGAAGTGAAATACCACTAAACTAACAGAAGCCGGTTGATATTTGGAATGATATAGCTGAAAGTCCATCTAAATCAAAGCGTAAATTAGCACAGCAGCAAGATTTCGGATTTGCTACCGCACATAAAGTTGTAAGAAAAGAACAAACTTTTCCCCTAAAATATAATGTATGTTCACGAACTGAAACCTACAGATCATGCCAAAAGACTAAATTATTGTCAATGGTTTAAACGTTTTATTGACAAAATTCCGTAGGTATACTAGGCATTACGTTTTTTACATATGAAGCGTGATTTCATATGAAAGGGTATATTAATTCACAAAACACACGACTGTGGTCGACAACTAACCACCATGAATTACATGTACAATCTTTACACTAAGCGAAAATTGGAGTCTGGATCCAATCTTTTTTGAAAATACAGTTAAGTGATCATTATTGTGCTGTTTTAATAAACTTCATTAGTCAGTTAAAAGAAATGATCCAGTCACGGTTGGTTCCAACAAAATGGCACACAGCTAACTGGTCAATGACGTTATTACAAAATGTCTTTGATGGACGAATCATTTCGACGGGTTTATGGTCTGCAAGATCGCCCAATCTGACTACTCCAGATTACTTTCAATGGGCGGCAGCGAAATAAGCAGTGTATCCCAACAGACCAAGCTCGATTGACGAACTAAAAACCGCAATTACGGCATACGTACGAGACATTCCAGTATATCAGCTGGTTAAAGTGTTTGAAAACAAATTGAAACATTGCAGTGTTGGAAGAGGTTTTAACACCTTCTATAAACTATTCCAGTTATTGTAATATCCGTTTCGTTAAAATAATAAAATAAAAATACAAAGTAATAATTAAAAATGTTTCGTCATTATTACACTTCCATAATTCCAGTGCACAGCAACTTATCGAACGTCTGTATAAAAGAACTGGGCTGAGAAATTTTAAATTATTTTTGACAATCATAACTTATTGTAGCATTTTGTTTAATCACTGTGGCTTTGCAGTTAATTATATTTTATAACTTGTTTACAGAAAGTATAACTTTTCATATAGAATTTATTTTAAATAAAAATAATAATTTTTAATGTTTTTTTCTTTTTTTTTACTCGACTACCCAAAGAGGAGTGTAATGTTTTTAGGGTTTATGTATATGTATGTTTATGTTTGTTCCATGGCAGCAGCTCAACGGTCGTACCGATTTAGATGTACGACCCCCCTTTGAAAGTTACTTTACGGGGAGTGTCATAGGCTATATACATATTGGTATATAGCCTTGTATATATATATATTGGTTAGTTGTGACTAAAAGGCCACAAAAAATCTTACATACGATTCTAAATGGATAATCGATAGTATTTTCAGTATCGATTTATTTGTGTCGAAAATAGTTGTTTTAAGCTCTGCTACGATATTGAATGAATGAATTACGGTAGTAAAATTTATTAATTTATTTTATAATTATTATTATTACTGTTGTTATAAACATTTAAGAAAAATTTTATGATTTTTTGACGGGCAGTATATTCGATCATGTAAACATGTTCTTTATTGCAAAATACTAACTTCCTTTCTTTTATTAATAAATAAGTAAATAAAAATAATTACGCTTAGGAATTAAATTAATCTGTAAATTAATTGACAATGTTATATATATATATATATATATATAAACATATACTTCTATAAAAATATATGTAGTAGTGGAGATTTGCCGGATGAAGCACAAAGTTTAATGATGTGAATTAATGAACTGTGTACTGTGAACTGCAATCACCATATTAGTTGTGTTTAAGTGAATTATTCAAATGAATAAAATTACAAAAATAATAGTATTAAATTTATGTTAAACAAATTTACAAAATGTCTGTTTAATAATAATGGGGTTCCCGTGGGGACTGCGTGTGAGGCTAGAGTGGTGAGGTGATGCGAGCACTTTGTGCAAGGCTAGATGATAATCACCATCAACTGGTAACAAATGGGGTGCCTCTGAGGTGCTGTTTTGGGTGGCTGAAGGGGGTGCTGTTATAATAACTTTGCAAACAATAGTACGATTTTCAAAATTGAAACGGACTATTTGCTAGTATAATACTAAATCACGATGGAACCCCATACCAGAACAAGAATTAACTGGTATACTCACTAACAGACCTTACTTAACGTTGCATAGATACGAATGTACTATTTACAAAGTTACGTCTGTTACTAGAATTTAATCTGAAAGCATGTTCTATATCTATAGATTTAGTGACGTCAAAAAAGACGTAACTCAGCAAATTTTAATAATAATTATATTTATACCGATTTAAATGATGTTCTTCTATCGTGTCGCACGATAGTTCGTGTTATAGAAATTCTTACAAATATAAAACCCATAATCAAAATATTAATCTCTGAATTATTATTAATAATTATTACACGGTTAGCCAAAAAGGAATGTAATGAATTTAGGGTGTATGTATGTTTATTCCACCGTAGCATCTCAATGGCTGAACTGATTTAGATGTATAATCCCGCGTTGGAATCCTTACGTACTGGGATTGTCTTAGTATATGTTTAAAAAAATAGAAAAAATATACTATTTACAAATACTATATAAAAAATCTTCACCTGCACACTCTTTAATTACCCTATTTTAAACAGTAATGTTTTATTGACAGTCGTGTATTTAATATTTATCTCTTGTTTTAATTACTCCATAACTTTACTGATGCTTCACTTCTGGTGCGGTTTAGTTTATCCCCAAAGGGAAAATTAAATTTATCAGAAATATTTTAGTTCAGAAAACCCAGGTTTTCAATACCATTTGTATTTTCAAAGTATTATGCTGTAATTTGTTTTTTTAGTTATAATGACTTAATAGCAAGATAATTACACTACTCTAGAAGTAGTAGTTTGTCAATGATAAACTGTTTTATCATTCTGATTTAGAATTGGAAATGAAGCAGTCAGTCACCATCATTTTATAATATAGGTTTTGCTTTCATGTGTGACTAAAATAAAGCAAGAATCATATTTCACCAAATACAAGTCAAACAAAATATAAGAGTTGACTCCAATTTTCTATCCATCACTACATATTTTTATTCAACAATCTGATGTTTATATTACATGAAATTGTACTATAATTCTTGCTTTGTGAATCAGGTTTAGTATTCAAGTATGGCTTTATTGTTACTTAAGCTGACAATACTCGATTCAAGTTTCTTTAGTTTGTTTCACTGTATGTTGCAAACATTTGTTAAATTACATCATTTGCAATAAGACCTTTACAAAGTATTTAACAATGATGACCCTTAATCTATCGACAAATCCTTTTTCCTCCATAAATTTATTTACTCAATAAAATTATTTGTCCTCATATCAAGAAAGGTGAAAAGATAAGGGCACTATGTCCATTTTTATTGATTTTCATGTTAATGACCTAGCCTTACTAAACCTTTTGCGCTCTTCTCAGTGGTATACCCTCCGTTTATACATAACAGATTTAGTGACTGGTAAAAGGTACCAATAGCCACAGTTTTTTGTAGAAGAATAAAGCACTATCTGAACATGTAGCAGTTTACTTCTATGGTAATTTAATCTTAATAACACCATATGCAGATAGTGCTTTATTCTTCTACATAGTTACGAAAATTTGTTAACCACTCCTCACAGATATTTCATGACATGTCTATAGAATGAAGCCTATTTTTCAATAAAAAAAAAAGAAAAGATGAAGGGGTAATTCAGCCGGATTTAAGAAGGAAGCAAACACCTCAAAATAAAACTGCACAAGACATTATTGATGTGGTTTACAACCGCACTGGAATTTCCAGAGTACAAAAGTCATTACTGGAGAAAAAGAACAGCAAAAACGTTTCTGGAAACAGGACTTAAAATTGAAGAAATGTATAACTAATACTTAAAATTCTCCATTGACAGTAACGTGAATTTGACAAAAGATGCTAAAAAGTAGTTGAAAGTGGATGTAATTAACAAAACGTTTAATGTCTCTTTTAAAACTTGATCAGCTGACACATGTGATGATTGTGATGCGTTTAATGATCAGTTTGAGAAATAAAAACATTTCAGAAGAGGAAAAAGACAACACTGAAAAAGATTATGAAATACAAATCTCAGAATCAAAACGGCATTATGCATTAAACACTACAGACATCACATCTGCAAAAACTAATGCCATTCATAAAATACTGACTGGTGACCTTCAGAAGTGTCTCCTGACACGTTCTTTGACAAACACTCAAACTTTTTATAAACGAAAGTTGTGGACATTTAACACTATTCACTATTCTTTTGATAACTAAGCGATGTGTCTGATATGGGAGGAAAAACTAAAGACTGGCGAGGGGGAAATGAAATCGCCTGTGGAATTTTAAATTGGGCTGATGAAGTAAATCCAGATTCTGAAATAGAGGACATTACATTCTAGACTGACAATTGCTATGGGCAGTACAATAATGAGCTTTTGTTGGGGTCCTTAAAAATGCAATCAAATTATGGTTATAAATCAAAAATTCCTACTCAAAGGGCACACACCCATGGTAGCAGACTCAGTGCATGGTTTCATCGAAACAAAAATGTAGACAAAAAGCAAAGATATTAACAATTTTAACGCCATAGGATTGACAAGTTATTATGACACAGATTTGTCATAAACCAAAATTTACTGTTCATAACAGTAACTTCAAGGTTATTAAGTGCCATGTGCTGTCGAAGCCATTCAGCGACATAAAGTATAATTTTCATTAATGATAATTATTATTGCATAATGCAAAGAATGGATAAATTAATAACGATACATCAAACTTCCTTTAATGTTTTATTTGGTTTTGATAGTCGTTATTTCTAATTTTGCTTTTATGATAAATTTATTGTTTTTATTATTACATAACTTTGGATATTCATAGAAGGTTATGTTAAGTAACATGGAGTTTTTGATAATAACTTTATTTTTATAAGCTGTTTTTTACCAGTTTCAAGTTTATTTAAAATTTTGTTTTGCATTCATAAATTTTTATTATTTTTTTTATATAAATATTTCGTATTTAGTTAATAATTAATCAAAATTCTTTCTTTTTCAATTATTTCTTTTTCTTTTTCTTTAGGAATTATAAATAAAAAATACATAAAATTAATGGATGAAATATTTATTATTTTGTATTATTATTCTACCTTATTCTTCTTCTAAGAAAGTACATAGTGCTTTATTCCACAAACATGTATAATTATTTTAATATTTTATTATTGAGGTAAAAAGCACTCTGTCCCATATTTTAAAAATGAACAGAAATCTCAAAAAACTGAAAATGTAATGTTACATGTGATTACGTGGTTTTGACTACACTAAAAATCAAACAGCTTTTCTAAAAAAAGAACCAGCTGGACAAATGTATAAAAAACCTTTCATTTAGCTCTCCTGTAAAATTTGCATTTTCTGACATATACCCTTTACCTTCTATATACAAATATGTACTTTCAAAAATAATGAAAATGTTTATTTTATCAAATGATATTTTATTTGACAAATAATATATTATTAAATCTATCATATGATTTATCACCGATTCTAAAATCTTGTTCAACGAAAATCTTAGTACATTTTATGTGATTATTTGCAGTTTCATTAAAAAAGGTATGATCCCTATCTATTTCCTAGATTGTCTGACAATAAGAATGACTGTTTTTAACATATCTATTTTGACTATCCAATAAAACTTTCATTGTAGTATCTTTTACGATTTAGGAATTGTTTAGAATTTTTGAAAGTAAACTTGATACTTTTAATATGCATTTTATTTTTGCCTTTATCGCACTAAGTGTGATGACATGTACAATAGTGAAATAGATTAAATCCAACAAGTAGGAGAAACTTATTTAATCTTTTTACCATAGGAAGAAACTTTGGCTTAGCTGGATTGTTAATGGAGCAGCCTCAGGTTTTCAAGATGATCACCTAACTGAGACTGTAACATAGTTTTGAAACAATTAAAAAAAAACTGCTGTTATAAAAATGAACTGCTTAAAAACAAGCCCAAATATTTAAGCTGGCAGGGTTTAATATTTATTAAAGAAAACAGAATTTAGCAAAAGTTATACATTGAAAAACCATTTTCAAAGTTACCCAGGGTTAATTAATATAGTGTTAGGAAGAAGTATACAAGGCAAAACTGTAAGGGAAGACAAAATTTAGAATATATGAAACTAATGATTAAGAATGTGATAAATGCTTTGAAATTAAAATTAGCACACAAAAACCTATTCCGGTTAGGTAGTACTAAGAAGTACTCTGATTCCACAACCTGACATACATGAACACAACTTTTTCAAATATAAATGAATTGTACAGAAAAGGTTTTAAGTAATAAGTTATTAGAGGAGTATCAAACGCTCCTTTACCCTAAAAACAAGTCACTGGGGGACGTGCTGCAAGAATCTATTCTTAGCTCTCTCCTTTGGAACCTTACCTTTGATGGAATTCGCTGAAGAAGTTAAATTAATCTCCTACGCCGACGACCTGCCAATGTTGGTGTCAGGACGATGGAAGGATGAAGTGGAGAGCATATCCAAGTGAAATGCATAAATCAGCATTGTATCCATAACCAAATATTTAGAAGAACTTCATGGAATGAGTGCAATGCTCTTTCTCTATTTGGATTTAAAGTCAATATAGTTGGGTTACACGCATGCAGGTGCTGCTTATTATTATATATATATATATATATGTGTGTGTATGTGTGTCAGTTTTCTTTTATCAAACAGTTTATTTTTCTTTAATGCAGCAGCTCCTTTTTTTATTTGAGTTCATAAAAATCCTACGAATAATGTTTTAAGCATCCATAATGCACAGGACTCAACCACTCATAATTGCAATAACATACTAACATAAAACAATAACATCTTTTATTCTCCATAACTTATTAAAAAAAAAGTTTTACCTGTAAACTTAAAAAGTTAAAAAAAACTTAAAAAGTTTACCTGTAAACCAAGCTGTGCTTTTAAAAATAAAGTAAAACAGTTTATTATACAAAAATTTATTAACACAAACGATACAAAATATTAAAAAGCAAAGTTATATGAGACACAAGAAAGAACTTTTTTAAATCTTAAAACAATGAACATCAATTTTAAATATAAACTTAAACAAAATATATTACAAATACACTAAAATTTAGGAAAAAAAGTAAAGAATATTTTGTACTTTATGTAGCACAAAATTTTTAATCGGTGGCATAAACAAAACTTATAAAAATGTACTAATAAAAACTATACTATTCAATCCCTAGCTTCTCTACATTCTCCAATAACCAGTTTTTGTAAAGATTTAGTTTGTGATCATCAGGTGTAACATGTCTCCATTCATTAACACAAAATATACGATAAGAATCATTCCCATACTTTCCAATACCATGTAGTTCTTCTGGGTATGTCCACTTTTTTGCTAGAAACTCTTCTGAAATAAAAGTAATACACAGAATTCATAATATTTTCATTATAGATGCACTAGGACTCAAAAGAAAATTCAGCCTGTTGTTCAAATAAGTTGAAAAAATGAGAAAATACCTCTGTTCGATTACCATATATTTTAATCTATATCAATTAACGGTGTATCAATTAAATCTACAATTAAAGAAATTTTTTAAATTTTGAATTTATACAATCTTCTAATGTAATTTACAATTTTTACTCACTTTACCACATATCCAAAAATCAAAATGCATAATTCCAAATCGATTATAAGAAATGCATGTGAGATTGGTCATAGCAACTTCTAGTTAATAAATTATCCAATACTAAGGTGTTATATCTTCAATGAAATGGGAAATATTTACTGCATTTACCTCGGTAAACTGAAGTTATTACTTCCTGATATCTAACATTAAAAGCTAACTATTTATAAGCACTGGCTAAACAACTGATCCAATTTGGTTAAATTATTTATTTTAATTGCATTTTCATTATATTTTCCGATAATGAAAATTCATTGAATTAACATTCTAAATAATGTGCGATTGAATTATTTTTCTAAAACTTCTTTTTTGGTTTTTTAATAAAGTTGAGTATCTGAGTATCCTCAATTATGTTTTTGTATAGCATATAAGTTTCTTTATTTAGTGTAAAATACATCGGTTATTAACTTAAAAAGAGCTGTAAAGAACTTTATTGATACTACTTAACAGTGGCGATCACTATTACATAGCATTTCAGTTATGGGAACTAGTATATTAAATGTGCCTTTCTTTGATTAACAGTTTTTATCATCATTTACATCCTTTTACTTACAAGATGATACTCCATGAAATGTTCCAGATTAATCTGAATATCTGGTATGAAGGGATGCAATTTAATGTCTTACTTGGGACCCGAAACATTCAGTTACAGAAAATAATCAGTTCTTCAGCAGACATATCATACTTGTTAATTTTTAAATTAAATTTTGTTTATAAATTAGTTTCTTTATAGAAACAAGAACATTCAATTAAACGATGTAAGTATCATATTTAATCCAATATAAAATAAATAGCGATTTTAATTATTATAAAGAAAATACTGCTAAAATTGTACCTGTGAACTTCCTAATTAATGAACTTCTAACATGTTGAATTCCCAATGGTTTCAAATATTCAATGATTTCTTCTTGTCTTGCTGACAGAAGAGCTTGTGGAGTAGGCCATCTTTCTAGAAATTGTAGTATTTGTGGTATGGCTTTCTTTGCTGCAGATTTTAAATAAACCAAATTCAATTCAAAATTACATCTTTTATCAGTAAAAAAAAAATTGTTCTGCAAAGTTAATTTCTCAATAAGCTTCAGATAAAGAAACTAAATTATTTTAAGAATAAATTTAAAAAGTTACTTACTTTCTAAAGTTCAATCATATTCATCATACTATCTACAAGTTTAAGAAGAAAGGTGGCCTGACATAGTTAATTTTAAAGAATTGTTTTTAAAAAGTCTTACATTTTACCATGCTGATCATCAGTTGTTACATGAAAACTGTTATTAGATGTTAATAACTTGACACATGTTATTAAATAGAATTTAAAAGCAAAATTTAGTACAATGAGACAAATACACATACATATGATCAATGATAAAACAATGTGGTATCATGATTTACTAAGAAAATAAAATTTATAAATATTTTTTCTTCTTTCGATTAGACCTTTTCAGATCTCGTATTTTCTTTCTTTAACCATTGTTTCCAGTACTTTTTCATTCTTTCCAAGAGTGCTTGTTTTTGATCTATAAATTTTCTCTAGCTGTTCTTTGGTTTTTCCTTTTCATCTAGTTTGAAGTCCTCAATTGTTTTTTAAAACTCTATTCTATCTATCATTTTTTCCAGTTTTTCTTTAGTTTTTCTAGGTCTTTGTTTACTTCTCGGTGTCACCCTAGTTCTGTTTTTTTATCTTCGTAAAAGTTAAATAACTGTTTTGTAAGTCTATTTTCATTCATTCTATAAAAGTGACACTCATTCTAAGACATGTGACTGTGATCTAGGCAAGTGTTTTCATCATTCGTTTTTTTTATCTTAATACCAACATTCTTCATACATTGGCTTAACACAATTTCTTTTCTACATCCAATACTAGAAATTGTGAAAAAATAGTGTCCCTGAATGAAAATTATGACTTCTTATATAGAAATAATTACAAATGCATTATGTTCCAATACTGATATAGTAAGCAAATTATAAAGACCTGTTCCATGTGACTTGTCAGACCATGTTACTGGTTTTTAAACTACTATGTTCCCTGATGCTACAAGTTTGTACTTGGTATGACATGTTTGTAAAATTCAAAATTATAACACAAATGAGGGTAAGGAATGAAAGTTTTAAGCTAAATAATTGGCAAAAACTTTACATGAATCATAAATACAAAATTAAGCTCTAACCTAACTTACTAGAGTAGTATACATTTAAAACCTTTAGAAGGATTTAAGCCAGTTGTTTACATTCAAACTGCATATTTTGCTTTTATTCAGTCTATCATAAGGTTCAGCCTAATTCGATCACGTAATAGTGGCAACAATCATACTTTTTTATTAATAAAAAAGCAATAAGAATCAGGGCCTATAGCAAATATCAAAATTTTAATAGTTATAAACTGGAACATGATAGCATGTCTGGTCCATATGTCTTCTGTACAAGAATGGGATACATTACCATAATACGTGTCATCAAACATTGTTAGACATCTAACATATTAGTAAACACTTATTCTCTAACAGGAAAGAAGCTTTTAAATAAATTAAATAGCAATACCAAGTCCATCACTCACATTTTTTGATAAATTGGTCAATGGTTCACAGTTTTAATTAAATTAGGTAATATTATTAACTTAGACCAATAATTTTTTTTTAAATATTTACCTTGTTTATGGTTACTAATTAATGCTCTCTTACTTACTTCTACTGCTGTTTATATTTCTACAAACTTATGTTCTCATTTGAACTCGTGTTCTTAAAATATAACCTGATGATTTTTTTATTGTATTTGTTTGCCATATTATTTATCTCTTTAATTTATTGTTATGGCCTCAGTCATGACAAACAATTACAAAAATTATGTGTAACTCTAAACTTCTGAAATGATAAACAAATCAAAACCAAATTTACTACATTTTAGAAAACTTATGTTAAATATTTTCAATTACTTTTGTAGTAATCTTCAATGGCAGGTGCTGCTGTCATTACAATGGCATCAGCTGATGTTATTACACTGGCATCAGCTGATGTTGTTTTCATCAGCTAACAATTTTCTCTGAGTTAGGCAGACACATACTTAGAATTACAATCAAGTGTGGTGGATTTGAATCATATCATTTGATTGAATATTTTTGTGTTTGTATACTTAATCTTCTTCTTCTCATAATCTTCTTTGTGTTCAAAATTTTGTTGAGAACTGGTATGTATAGAATAACGACATACTGTTACTAATATTGGTGATTCTGTCATTTGCATCTATGCGATCATTGGCCAATGTTGGCTCTATGTTGCTATAAAAAGATTTTAAGAATTCATTGCACCTTATATTTTAAGCTGTATCCTTCCCCATCTGACTAATTTACAACATATAGCAATTCAGTTTGTATACTTCAGAGACAATATTTTTGTTTTGTAACGGTCTGTTTTTATTACTGTTCTGAAGGCAACATATCCAGATTTTTTTTTAATTTGTGACTATTTTTCCAAGTCTATTTATTTAAGTTACTGAGATTCATTTTTTATATTATTTATTTTGTGTAGGTGTGTGATGATATATCCATTTGTATAAGTTATATTTCATAACCGAGTTCTATATGTTCTTTGGATAAAATGACTGAAATGAGTATCTGTGGATCACACACATAAAGCAAGTAGTTAAAGAGAGGTCGTATGATTTAATGTGTTTCAAATGAGAGTATCTGTCATTGTAGGTTTAATGTATGTTGTGAAAGGGTGTATTGTTTTTTGAGAGGTAAGAAAATTAAATATCACCAGCCTTCCATAAAGAAGTAGGTATACCAAAATGATAGGTAAGCAATGTAAACACATTGTTTACATCGTTTACCCAGAATTTTGGACAGAAGGAAAACATATAAGTTGCAATTTAAGCTACATCATAGCTCTATGTAATTGTCATACAAGAATAAAGACCACAACTTACCTTGTGTTTTTGTTAAAAATATAGTTCCGATCAACAACTGCCAGGGGCTGTGGTATAAATCTTCTTGAATAAGACAGTATGGAGATCTTGGTGGCAACCAATTTCCTTCTGCTATACTCATACTGATTTTAAAATAATCCGACTTTTTCCCCTTCGATTTTTCTGCAATCCTCTGTTTGTAAAGTTTACCGAGGCGCCTTTTAAAAATCTTTGGAGTGGAGACATTACACGATTTTAACGGGATGCTTACGATTTCTCTTATACCACAATGAGGGTTGTCAACTAATTGGGAATCCTCAGAAAAATGTTCTTCCTTACTGTTTTTTACATCTCCCTCATAATCCAAACCACAATTATTCGTCACGTAGTTGTGGCTTGAAGAAGCAGAACACGGCTTGAAGCTTGAATTTATATAAAGTTCGTTTTCATGTTTTCTCACTGAAATAACACTAGGATTTATATCATCATTTTCAATTCTACTTAGTCGAGCACGTATATCTGACTCGTTTCTAAAATACTTGCTACATTTACGGTTTGCCATGACAAAAAAAAAATCATAACGAAGATTTATAATTTCCAAATAGGCACTATAAACCAAATTTCACTACTTCTATTGAATACAACATAACGTTAACCTTATCCATTCAAAACATAAACATTAAAACACCGAACCATCAACTACGCAACAATAAGATTAGGTTAATTCACGTTTACGAGAGCACTTTGTACACAATTTAAATTTCTTGTAAAGATGGAGGAAACTGACGTTTCTAGTGGCCTTTTTACAAATAAACATATTTTTTTATTATAACAGATGTCTGGCAGACAACTTAAAGTGATATACACTCGGTTTTAATTTAAAAAAATTATTAAAATCTGCTTCAAGAATATAAACTACTGTAATAGAAGAAAAGTCCTTTCTTACCTTTTGCTCCACTAAATTAAATGAACTTTACTTTATATTTCTCTTTCACTTTTAATAACTTCCTGTGTATTGTTTGATTTAGATGTTAAATAATAATAATTATTATTATTATATAATTAATAATAGACCAATACATAAATTACAATGAAAATAACTAGAATAAAAACATTATTGTAAACCTTGTAATATAAACATCTTTCCCGATATGTTAAGTAATTTTTGGATAATGCTACTCCAGAATAAAGTTAAATATGCTCTCCTCTATACAACATAGTAAATTATGAATACAATAGATAATATCGTTAAAATTTCAATTCCATTTTATTACACAAAATATCGTGTACCTCAAACAAACAACTGATCAAGTTAACGTCGATTTAAGTGTGGTTTATTGGTGCATTTGAATCGCTGTTTCTTCTGTTTATTTGTTTGCAATTTCTATTGACATTTTCATCATAATATGAAGTTTTGTACTATATTTTTAGTTATTTTTCAAAACATTAACATTTTAATTACGTAGCTTAAGTATTTTCTGAATTTTATTTGGCACCCGGTTTTTTTAGGTTAGAATATCCGGTAGTAAAAATCTACTTGCAGGTAATAAAATTAGTTTATTTATTAAAAAAAAATTATTTACACTTAGTACTATTAAGAAGACGCTTGTTTATGCTAGTCGAACGGCTACTTGAATGTGAATGAATATAAGTTCTGTGGTATCATCTTAAATTTATGAAAACGACATCGTTCGGCTTTTATATGTTTATAAACTATTTTGTATATAACCGTAGGCTATTAGAATAATGCGTTTGTAATTTATTGGAATAAAGCGAGTGTAATTTTTGCGAGTCAAGTCATCATTTACCGAGTCCCTTTGCAATGAAAGGATACTTTCGATATTATCTGTGTGTTTAATATTTTACGTATTTATGTTTTAGCGTTTACTTAATCGAAAAAAATATTTAAATACTTCGTTAAGTGTTCCGGAGTTTTACTTTTATTAACTATCTTGGTTACATTTTTCTTTTGTTTTGCAGGCCAAAGAAAACACATAGAATCTTGTAATTATATCAACAACAAAACGCACACATTTCATATTTAAATTGTAATATTTGGGTTGGTATGAGAAATTTACCTACACACGTTATGTAGAAGGCCTGTTTTACCTAATAAGCATGACAGACTCAATTTATAGCCACCAGTTAGATACAGAGATAAGTCTACAGGTATAGCCAACCCCACCAAACCACATGAGTTTTGAGTGGAGTATTCCTAGAAGTCCCCATAAAATATAATTTTGTCAGTAAATAAAATAAGTTTTTTTTTTGTCTTCAGTCATTTGACTGGTTTGATGCAGCTCTCCAAGATTCCCTATCTAGTGCTAGTCGTTTCATTTCAGTATACCCTCTACATCCTACATCCCCAACAATTTGTTTTACATCCTCCAAACGTGGCCTGCCTACACAATTTTTCCCTTCTACCTGTCCTTCCAATATTAAAGCGACTATTCCAGGATGCCTTAGTATGTGGCCTATAAGTCTGTCACTTCTTTTAACTATATTTTTCCAAATGCTTCTTTCTTCATCTATTTGCCGCAATACCTCTTCATTTGTCACTTTATCCACCCATCTGATTTTTAACATTCTCCTATAGCACCGCATTTCAAAAGCTTCTAATCTTTTCTTCTCAGATACTCCGATCGTCCAAGTTTCACTTCCATATAAAGCGACACTCCAAACATACACTTTCAAAAATCTTTTCCTGACATTTAAATTAATTTTTGATGTAAACAAATTATATTTCTTACTGAAGGCTCGTTTAGCTTGTGCTATTCGGCATTTTATATCGCTCCTGCTTCGTCCATCTTTAGTAATTCTACTTCCCAAATAACAAAATTCTTCTACCTCCATAATCTTTTCTCCTCCTATTTTCACATTCAGTGGTCCATCTTTGTTATTTCTACTACATTTCATTACTTTTGTTTTGTTCTTGTTTATTTTCATGCGATAGTTCTTGCGTAGGACTTCATCTATGCCGTTCATTGTTTCTTCTAAATCCTTTTTACTGTCGGCTAGAATTACTATATCATCAGCAAATCGTAGCATCTTTATCTTTTCACCTTGTACTGTTACTCGGAACTAAATTGTTCTTTAACATCATTAACTGCTAGTTCCATGTAAAGATTAAAAAGTAACGGAGATAGGGAACATCCTTGTCGGACTCCCTTTCTTATTACGGCTTCTTTCTTATGTTCTTCAATTGTTACTGTTGCTGTTTGGTTCCTGTACATGTTAGCAATTGTTCTTCTATCTCTGTATTTGAACCCTAATTTTTTTAAAATGCTGAACATTTTATTCCAGTCTACGTTATCGAATGCCTTTTCTAGGTCTCTAAACGCCAAGTATGTTGGTTTGTTTTTCTTTAATCTTCCTTCTACTATTAATCTGAGGCCTAAAGTTGCTTCCCTTGTCCCTATACTTTTCCTGAAACCAAATTGGTCTTCTCCTAACACTTCTTCCACTCTCCTCTCAATTCTTCTGTATAGAATTCTAGTTAAGATTTTTGGTGCATGACTAGTTAAACTAATTGTTCTGTATTCTTCACATTTATCTTCCCCTGCTTTCTTTGGTATCATGACTATAACACTTTTTTTGAAGTCTGACGGAAATTCCCCTTTTTCATAAATATTACACACCAGTTTGTATAATCTATCAATCGCTTCCTCACCTGCACTACACAGTAATTCTACAGGTATTCCGTCTATTCCAGGAGCCTTTCTGCCATTTAAATCTTTTAATGCTCTCTTAAATTCAGATCTCAGTATTGTTTCTCCCATTTCATCCTCCTCAACTTCCTCTTCTTCCTCTATAACACCATTTTCTAATTCATTTCCTCCGTATAACTCTTCAATATATTCCACCCATCTATCGACTTTACCTTTCGTATTATATATCGGTGTACCATCTTTGTTTAACACATTATTAGATTTTAATTTATGTACCCCAAAATTTTCCTTAACTTTCCTGTATGCTCCGTCTATTTTACCAATGTTCATTTCTCTTTCCACTTCTGAACACTTTTCTTTAATCCACTCTTCTTTCACCAGTTTGCACTTCCTGTTTATAGCATTTCTTATTGACGATATCTCTTTTTACTTTCTTCATCACTAGCATTCTTATATTTTCTACGTTCATCCATCAGCTGCAATATATCATCTGAAACCGAAGGTTTTCTACCAGTTCTCTTTATTCCGCCTAAGTTTGCTTCTGCTGATTTAAGAATTTCCTTTTTAACATTCTCCCATTCTGCTTCTATATTTTCTACCTTATCTTTTTTACTCAGATCTCTTGCAATGTCCTCCTCAAAAATCTTCTTTACCTCCTCTTCCTCAAGCTTCTCTAAATTCCACCGATTCATCTGACACCTTTTCTTCAGGTTTTTAAACCCCAATCTACATTTCATTATCACCAAATTATGGTCGCTGTCAATGTCTGCTCCAGGGTAAGTTTTGCAGTCAACGAGTTGATTTCTAAATCTTTGCTTAACCATGATATAATCTATCTGATACCTTGCAGTATCGCCTGGCTTTTTCCAAGTGTATATTCTTCTATTATGATTTTTAAATTGGGTGTTGGTAATTACTAAATTATACTACGTGCAAAACTCTATAAGTCGGTCCCCTCTTTCATTCCTTTTGCCCAGCCTGTATTCACCCTCTATATTTCCTTCCTTGCCTTTTCCAATGCTTGCATTCCAATCTCCAACTATTATTAAATTTTCATCTCCTTTTACATGTTTAATTGCTTCATCAATCTCTTCGTATACACACTCTACCTCATCATCATCATGGGCTCTTGTAGGCATATAGACGTTAACAATCGTTGTCTGATTAGGTTTTGATTTTATCCTTATTACAATGATTATATCGCTATGTGTTTTGAAATACTCTACTCTCTTCCCTATCTTCGTGTTCATTAAATAAAAAAAGTTTAAATTTAAGTAATCTTATATTTAATATTTAGTGAAGACCTGTTTTTTATATTTATGTTGTTATTGAAAAGTGAAATTTCAAGTATTGTTTATGATTACTGTTGTATGACTTTAAACTGAACTGTAAGCAGTTCCCCTGATATCATAGTAACTAAGATTTTTTACCCGTAAGTAATGCAGAATTAAATTAAGTGGTTTATTGACATTGCAAAAAAATTGATAAAAAAACTTTTTATTCCATATGCTGCTTAAAGTGACTTCTTAAAATTAGTAAATGGCTGAGTGATTAGACAGTTTTTTCCTAAAACCATGCTGAAGATTTTCAGTTACTTTAGAAAATACAAATAATAATGAAATAGCCCTATAATATATTGTAAATTCCCTGTCATGTGGAGGAGAATTACAATGAAAGTTTTAAAGCGATTAGGAAATTCTTCTCAGTGAAAGATTCATTATTAATTTCTAAAAGGGTCTATAATAGGTTGTATGATTTCTTTTAAAATAGTGGCAGGAGTTTCAGTGATACATGCTGGATGTATCACTGAAACTTTAGGAAAGTTGTCAGTGTTTAAAATTACAAATTTTAACTTCCATGTGTCGACTGGAAATAAACATCAATTCATCAACAAAATGTGAATTGTATTTTTGAAATCAGTTAATATTATTATTGTTTATCAAACCAGAAAAAAATATTAAAATCTGCTTCAAGATATTCAAGCTATCAAGAATATTAAACTACTGTAAGAGAAGCACTTTCTTACCTTTTGGTCCACTAAATTAAATGAATTTTACTTTATATTTCTCTTTCACTTTTAATAACTTCCTATGTATTATTTGATTTAGATGTTATATAATAATAATTATTATTATTATTATTATATAATTAATAATAATTATTGTTTCATTATCCTTTCACAAAATCCAACTGTAAATTTTAACATCCACAGAGATTTCTCAGCATACAGTTGGTTTTTATAGTTCCTTTAGTAATTCTTGATTTGTCTTTTTACTTTTTTCTGAAAATATTTCCTTGTAGATTGTTTACTCTTTAGTCAAGGACAAGCTAAAGAGAAGACTTTCTGAAAAACATTATGAAAATTGTTAATTTTTTATCAAAGATAATATTTTCATTATTAATCTCCTAATTTGTCAATAACAACTGCAAAATGACACAAACAACACCACCTGAAGAAGTGACCAATGCTCTAAGGTCTTCTCTTGGTAGTAGGACTACAGTTCCTTAGAAGATCTGGGTATCATTATCCATGGTGGGAGTAGTATTACTAATCTGTGATTTTATATCGATCGGTTCAATTACGTGCTGGTATAAATTTTTGTCCCTACAGATACTAAAGAGACACCTTTGAATCAGCTTAGGGTTTCTTAAGAAAAAGCCTTTCCTGACCTCAGAATTGTTTGACATTATTATAAACAAACTATAAATTGTTCAGCAAAATCCCCACTGGAGGATTCCTCTTGAACTAAATCAAACAAGTCACAGTTGAATAATCAAATGAAGAAGTAAGCACCTCTTTATTTTCATTAATTGTTTGTGGATTTTTTCTAATCAGTGTTGAAAATGCTATTTTATAATTTATTATAAAAATTATCATAATTTACGCACCCTTTGATGTCTAATGAAAATCTTTTAATAGAAATTTTGCTGTATTATGTTTTATTCACCTAAAAAGTCTTTTCTTTCTAGTTCTTGAATTTGCATTAAATTTTGTTATTTATTTATAGTTATTCATTAAAATTATTAATTTATTTTCAGTGAGTTATGTACCATGACATTGAAGACTATGATATTTTGGACGATATTATTCCAGATGCATTGGAAGATGACGAATCTTCAATGTCATTTATGCATCTTTTTGAATACTGTATCTTGCCTTCTTTACAGGATGCATCATCACATGTTAGCCGATTATTCTTTTGTTGCATTATCTTTAGGATTGTCGCTCAGCACTGTAAGTATTTACTTTATGTAAAATAGAATCGTACAATTCTTTTCTTATACCTGATTATTTAATGTATTATTATCAGTAATGTAACAGAGTATTATGAGAAATGGGTTCCATTAGCAAAATGCCTTTAATGACCTTTTAAATGCATTTTCTTTTTTATTGCTTCTTTCAAAATTTGGAAGTGATGTTTCTATTTGTTGTGTATTTGCAACAGTCATGGGATCAATGAAATTATATTTATGATTTACCTTCATAACATGAAAATCAGCTGCTTGAAGTTCTTGTTGTAACCTTTCCAGCAGTCCAACATTACCCAGAAAACCTTTTCTTTAGTAATGTTGTTTAACTATTCATTAACCTATCTGGAACTTGTTGCAGAAAGATCTTTTTTGTTTCACAACAAATTCCACCAAACAACCATACTTGCGGCAGAACCTGCCCATTATTCTTTTTCCATTTGGTGAGCATGCTCTCATCCATTTATATAATTTTATCCAGCCCTCCAACCTTTCTTACTGACAGATTTTCAAATGATAAAACACAGACTTCTTTCATGTAATTATTCCAATCTATAGTGGCACCTTTATACGTGTTTAACTCACGAACTCACCACAAAATGCTAGTTAATTCTTTTATCCAGCAATATATGAAGCGTACTACTGTCAACAAAGGAAGCCGGCTTCCTTTGTTGGAGAAACCTTCTGTTTGGAAAGTTTCTGAACCAGGTATATGCAAAGGAAGTATTCCTCATGTAGTTTTCTCTTTGTTTGAATTAGGTATTAAATCATTCAATTACATTTAAAGGTAATCATTTAATTAAAGGTCATCAGTTATCTTTTAGCAGTACAAATAACTTTTACATAAATTATATTGTAATTGTCAAATGATTTAATAGTTAAGAAATGAATTAAATTATTATACTTCATACAGATTCTTTAGTATAGAGCTAGATTTTTACAATTCCTTAGCTAAACCATGCTTTCTTATCTTCATGTTTAAACTGTTCTTTTTTACTAAAGGGAAAGCTGAAAAGAAGGCATTATGCATAAATTAAGTAACAACTACATTTCTTTTGTTAGAAATTTAATTTTAATTGTAAAATTTTTACCTGATTTTTTTTTTATTGATCACCTTCTAAAAGAACATAAGTAATCTTTATCTCATTGCATGTTTTTATTAATAAATGATACTATTTGACTATTTTGATCTCAAAGTCTGTAACTTTCATAAAATCTGTAAAAATATTTTCAGATATTTACAAATAAATTTGTAAAAAATATTGTTAATGTAGATGGTACTTGTAATATTACTTGGCTAGAAGATAAGAATATTTATTCGCGCCAACTGAATTTACAGTTCATCACAAGACAAGAATTGTTTAAAATGTAACATTAAGATTGCTGCACACCACGACATTAAATTATACACTATAACCATTACTAAGAGTTTTTGACAGTGTGTAAAGGTTTCAAAAGAACCAGAAAGAGATTTGTAGATTTCCATCCAAATCAGCCTTATACTAGGGCATTGAATTTAATAATAAAAATAATTTCTTCCAAGAATAGACAGTAACTTTCAGCTTTATCAAAAGGAAGTTGTCTAACAAAAATTGAGCTCCCTCTACTTTTATCCTAGGTTGGTAATTTTACAAAAAAAGTAAATCATTCTTCATCAAATGAGAAGATGAAAATGTGTTAACTTCTACTATTGCAGTGTTATTCAAGAATTTGGAGAATTATATCCAGTAAGCATCTTCATAATTTGTACTATGTTTTTCATTAGGGTTTCAGTTATTGTTTGTATAGTGTATGTTGACTGACTCTTTATCAAATAGCCAATTGCTGTGCTAATCATTGTGATAACTAGACAACTTTCTTGAATTTGAAATGAGATCTTGGTCACAACCTCTTCCAGGTAGTCAAAAGGTTTCCATGGTTTTTTTGTAATTAATACTTTATTAAAAGCACTGCTAAATAGTTATTGTTGAAATAAATTCAAAAATAGAAAGCACAAAAAAAATGATTATAAGAAAACTATAACTATACTGGGGAATTATTTAAATTCTAAGAACGTTATATATATATATTTATTTATTTATTTTATTAGATCAACCAAAGTACAGAATAAGTAAAGTAGGATGACTTACCGTATTCTACTATATATGCAGGAGCGCTTTCGTGATTTATTCTTATCATCAGCTGCATTATATACTCATCTCAAATTACGTTAAAAAATTTTGTAAAATATAATAACATATCATGCATTTATTTATTTTATTTAAAATTTAGAACCTTAAAGCTTTTTATTTTTTTATTTTAAACTTTATTCAGTTTAACTAAAAATTAAAACAGTATTTAAAGATATGAAAAATTAATTAAAATTTAAAATCAAAAATTCAATTTAAAATCAAATAAAAATAATTTTTAGTAAAGCAATTATTTAATTTACTATGATCATCCTTTTTGTAATTATATCTTTATTGTTTTCAGGTGATATCTCATTGGTTTGTAAACATGTTTTATCAGCTGTTCTTGGAATTTATGTTATGTACTATTATTTTTATGAATGGGTGATACATATTATTCTCATGGTTTTAGGATTTTATACATTGCTATTGTTAATTCCAAAATCAAAAGGAATACTTATTCTCTTGTTGATATTCATATTTCTTGTAGGAAAGTAAGTATATTTATTTTCTGTCTGTTATTCAATAAATTAATTATACAACAAAAATTTACTGGTTAGATGATTAGAGCAGGAGTCAGCAACACGGTGCCCTCAGTTGCCATGGCACCCTCAATAAGATTTTTATATGCCCTCACTATATTACCTATTAAGCCCAATAACTATATCAGCATCGCACGTATATAAGACAGTATAATTGCACAAGCTCAGTGTCAGCAAATAGCAATCAAGGGCACGCACTAACACACTTGCTACATAGCATGTAGGAATATTCTCACTTCTGATAAATTTGGTAGTATGTTATCATATTCTGAGTGCTACGTATTTTGAGTGTTATTATTATTGACTATATTTTATTATTTACATATTATTAGTAACCATATCATGCAAGATAGTTGTGCTTTTCATTATCAAATATATCTTACTGGTTCAACGGATTTTATAAATAACCCATCATGAATAATTGTAAAAGAAAAAGAATTTATTGTTTTAATGTTAACTGGGAAGATCAGTTTTGTTTTATTGACTTTAAAGGCAGATGTATCTGCTTACTGTGTAATAATAGTATGATGTCCCTAATAACTTTTCATGTGCCCCCAATAACTTTTGAATCTATTTTGCGTCCTTTTACTAACAAAAAGGTTGCTGACTTGTGGGTTAGAGCATAAAATGCTGATCATTTTAAGTTTATAGCATTCTTCAGACTGTTGTTGGAGAAGTTTCTTGTATGCCTTTAAGTGAAAATATTTTTTTATTATTATAGAATGGATATACATTTTCTTTCATTAATTCCTTTAAACTTATAAACAGTCATTGAATAACTACAACATATAACCTACCAGCATTAGGCAAAGCTATTTCATCGTTTATCTGGTTTTGGAAACAAACATTCTAGCTAATTGCTAATACCTTCAATGTTTTAATTTATGTAGCTTGTTGTCTGTTATGTGGGTGATTACCTGTTAATCTGTGCTAGATGTTTTATTGTATTGAGTTCTTCAGTGTAGTTGTCGGCTGACAAGGAATATATTTTAGGAAACACCCATGCTTATAGACAACATGCTATATGTAAAACGCAGAACAAAATCCAGAACATATTAGTAATAGAAAATATACACAACACTAATGTAGATTTGTCAATAAAATCATAAAAAATTGCACTATTTTTAGGAAAGAGAATTACTGGTCCACTTTCAATGCAGACAAGATACATAGGATGGTATAAGTACTAACAAAACATGCTCAGGAAAACAATAATCCAAGAATGTACAAATTAAACTACAGTAAATAAACTAAATACTACATTGAAGAGATGCATTCACCTTCAGATACAAAGAACATAACAGGGTATTACACACAACATAATTTTTTTTTTCAAATTGCTTCATAAAAACAAGACAATATACGAAGTCATTAACCAGATAAAAATTTTTCGCATAGAATATTAAAGTCAAGATCTTAGCGTATTTGAACTGTATGAAATTTACAAATATAAAATCAACATATTGAGCAGATGAACATAACATAGATTGTGTGTGTGTGTGTGTGTACTGAGTGTTTCAACAAGCACTTCAAAACTTTAAAAGACAAGAAATTTATTTAGATATCTTAACACATTCGTTTGAGGTCTCATTTCATAGCAAAACACATCAACTTTTGACTCACATAATTCATTAGTATTGAATTCGTCCACCAGCACTGTCACCAGTTTTGCTAAAAATGGATACATTTACTGGTACAGAACATACTCCTTGTGTGTTTTTGTTTCACGATTTCCAGTCAGCAACTGCGATTCAACATAATGTTTGTAGAAAGTACGGTAGGGAGCCTCCTAGTAGGCATACGATTTAGCCTTGGCACCAAATCTTTGTTGAGATTTATAAAATCACCAGGATGCTCACACATCACTGAAGCTGCTGTGGAACGACTCGGAGAAAGCTTTGCACATAGTCGAAAGAAATCAACTTCATGAGCATCATGTGAGACTGGCATTCCACCAAACTACTGTTTGGCGCATGTTTTGTAAATGATTGCACGTGTATGATTGAAGTCATACAGCATAACCATGGTTCAACACATAACAGATAATAACAAAGTTGCTCAGCTGCAGTTTTGTGTGGAAATGATGGATAGAATTGCAGACAACAATATATTTTTAGAAATGTAATTTTTAGTGATGAGTCACTTTTCTCATCAGCAGCAAGTTGAACACCCATAATTCCCAAATATGGGGTAGCAAAAACCCTCATGAAATTTTACAGCACATGATAGCCCTAAGATTAATTTTTTTGTGCCCTAAGCAAACAAAAACTGTTCAGCCCGTTCTTCAGCAGGCAACCATAAATGGTATTGTTCCCAAATTGAAATTGAAATGCTTCAAAATTTTCTGATTTTTCAGTTAAACAATGATAACTGAGATGGACACCATTATTATCAGCAAGACGGGGCACCATCTCTACTGCCGGGAAGTCCAAGATTTTCTTGATACTCTATTCCCAGATTAGTGGATTGGATTGGTCATAAAGGTCCAATTGCATGACCACCTTGCTCCCCAGATTTGTTCCCACTAGATTTTTTCTTGTGGGGTTTCGTTAAAGATCGGGTTTATGTACCACCTTTACCTACTGATCTTGTTGAGCTAAGACATTGAATTAACGCCACAGCTGCCATTGTAACACCCGACTTGCTGGCTACAGTCTGGAATTAAATCGACTTCAGATGGGATGTATGTTGCGTTACAAATGGAAGCCATATTGAACAAAAGTGAATGTTGGGTGATAAAAGTGATGTGTTTTTTCTATGAAATGAGACCTCAACCGAATCTGTAAGTTATCTCAATAAACTTTTACATGCTTTTAAAGTTGTGAAGTTCTTTTTGAATCACTCGGTATTATTCAGTTATATATGTAAAGGTTTTCTCAACTTTCTAAAATAAGCACCATTAGCAGCAGCATAACTGGTAACTCATTTCATGTAACCGAAAAAACATTTTTAAATTATTTTTTAAGTTACTATTAGAATTTTTTGAGTGAAACTAAAATCATAAATTTTAAGTTACTTAGATTTATGAAAAATGAAATCATTGGAAATATTATTAGTTATACATTATTATTTCTATTTAAGTAAATTAAATTTTATGAAGAACAAGAGGCCTAACTTTACCCATTACTAGTATGCTTTTTGCCCAGCCCTTAAATAGCATACAGATTTCCACAAACAGAAAAAAGAGGTGTGCCACTCCACTAATAATGACAGCCCCATTAATGTGACTGTCTTGGTGATTTTTAAAAGTTACCAGCATGTCACTCCAGGCTGACAGATGATCCAGTATTCATCCAAAGAGGAAAAAATCATAAGGAAAGAGGAAAGAAGAGAGAGAGATAATTGATCCACAGAGACACTCTCATCAGGGTATTTTACTATCTTACCCAGCACCCTATTTGTAATACTGCCTATTGTGTATTATACTTACTAAGTTTTCATATGTAAAGGGCATACATTTTATTTAAAGAATAATGAATAAATAAAAAGCACACTAAAATTTCAGTTTCTGTTTGTTAACTTTAACAACAGTAAATATGATTTTCTTTTGTGTTACCCAGTTAATAGTTTTACTTTCTGACAGTATTCATCACAAAAGAAAAAATTATTTTTGAAGGAATATATTTACACAAATCTTACAATAGAAAAAACCTGAGTTTTATATACCTTATTCTTTTCTGTATATTTCTTTTGAGATTTGCAATTTATTTGAAGAAAACCTGAAGAAATTAAGGTAAACAAGCATAAAAAGTACTTGATTTTTTTTGCAGTAGTGCAATTTCAACATTGCATTACTTCATTTATAGACATAAATTCTTTTATATTTAAAAACAGAATTTTATCTGTCATTTAAGTTTATTTTTCTGATGACCATTTTAAAAAGAACTGCTGTTTTGGGTTTTGCAAAGTTAGGAAAAGTTTTTCTACTGAATCATGTGATATAATTACTTAGCTAGTCTTAGTCAGTAAGAAAATGGAAAAAGGTGAAAGAAAGAAGAATTTATAATAAAATTGATAGTAGTTTTGGCCATGTATTAGAACATACTAGTCATTTTACATAAGTGAAGAGCACAGTACAAAACTTGTACTTGTTTTTACAGCTGTTTCACCAGTAGAACACTATAAAGTGACCATTCCAGACATGAAAAATATTTAATACCTTATTTCTTTTTAAAAAATGAACAGATCGTAGCTCGACAGAGCATAGTACAAAAAAAGAATTTTTCCCAACATGATCTTATTTTTGTGTCTTTATTAGAAAAAGCAAAAATAACAGTTTTGTTATCCATAACATGTTTTTTTTTTTTTTTTCATTTTTCCAGAATATTTTAAATATTCTGTATGATCTACCCTATTTCAAAAATATTAAAGTTTTTCCTATATCGGATTTTTAAAGAGTTTATATTAAAAGGTAACTTACTGACATTCACTATATGGAGTCTGTGTATTGTACATATTTCAGTATCTAATTCTGTTTCTGTTGTTTCTCACCAAATCGTAATAAATCCTTCCTTCCATGCTAGCATTTAGCAAACTTTTAAACATCATAATTTCTTTATTTTTTTAATTTATAAGCTGCATTATTGATTTCTTATCACATTGAGATAAATGCAACACTTTCTCTTTTTTTAAATCATAGTAATAATACACATACACTCGAGGTGTGAGGTAATTTAGCTCTTGGAATGACCATGTAGTGACAATTATCTATAAATCAGTTGGAGCCATGCGAGTTGTATTTATACATTTTTTAACTAATGGATGCGTAAACCTCAAGCCAGTAGAGCCATTTATTGGTTGCTGTTGACAAAACAATGAAGATCTCCGCATATTTGGTATAAAAGTGAGTGATTGAACTTTGCAGCTGTGTGTTGACATTATATGTAAAAATCATTTTGTGTAAAGATTAGGAAAAATTGCTACTGAAATGTTGGAACTGTAGAAGATGACATATGGTGTGCAACCTCTGAAAGAGTAATGTGTTTGAGTGGCATAAGAGATTTTTCTATAAATCTCTTATGCAGGAAAGGACATGAACAGTGATCCTAAAAATAGCCGGTCTATAACAAAAGTGACGTACACAAATGTTACAAGGTAAGAAAACCAGTACAGTTTGATAGATGATTAAGTGTGCAATGAATGACTGATAAAAAGATTAATGGGCTTGAAAAGATTATTACAATATTCTTTTCAGAGAAAAAGACCTCATTTGTTATCCAGTAAATGGATCATCTATCAAACCATAGTCTACTCATTGTGAGAGATGTTCTGGCCAAAAAATTGATTACTGAATTAAGTTATCCTACACATTTTTACCCAGTTTAGTTAGACTTTGTGATGTCTCTCTGATCCCAAAATTGGAAAATATTTAGTTTCGAAAGGACAAAGAGTTTCTGACATCACTGTTATCTGGCATAGTGTGATAGAGACCGAAAAATATTATCGAAGAAGAGTTCCAACCCTGTTTCAAGAGGTGGGAGCATTGTCTAGATCAGTATACAGATGCACAAGGGGAGTAATTGAAAGGTAACTGTAGCCATTAATGTACAGTTCTGAGTGTATGGTTCTACAGTTATAGTCCAGAAATTAAATTGCCATGTCTTTCGATCAGTGTACATATATGATCAAGTATGGATATTGAAAAAAACATAATTGTCCTCAGCTGATCACAGTGGTTAAAACTAGTTAAAATGTGTTACAGTTAGTGCAAACAAGTTAAAGGGATCTGATGAAATATTTTTTATCATAAATGTTATTTATTTTTTGTTATATTTCCTAATATCCAAGTTATCAGGGATTCAGAATGATTCCAGGGTATATTACCGGGGATTATTGATGTTGCATTATGTATGTAGAGAAATTGAAATACCATAACGATTTGTATTTAATGTTTTTAAAGCTGATATGTACTGTCTTTTATTTTTCAGTGAACTGATAATTAAAAGTGAAAGTTGGAATAAAATAAGAGGTGCAGAAATGTTAGTGGGAATGAAACTAGTATCAGTCGCTTTTGATATAGAACCATCTACCCGTGTGAATACAAGACGTATGAGAAATAAAATGCCAAGTTTTATAGAATTTATGGGGTACATGTTTTGTGTAGGAACATGCATATTTGGTCCCTGGATATCATATGTTGAATACATCGGTTTATTCAATAAAAATGACACGGTGAGTAAAAAAAAAAAATTAACTTAAATATGGTTCGATATATAAATAATTAATTTCAATCATTTTGTATGATTTTTAATTCTGAATTTTAAGAACACAGTCAGCGTTAAGTTATAATAGCATTGCAGGTAACTTTAAATTTGCTGTTAGTTTTTTTATACAATTGTTAGAATATTTTCACTTTCACTATATGGAGTGGGTAAATCCAGCCAAGGATGGCTTTCTATCTCCTTATGATACCTGATAAATCCTTTTTCATAGATTGGTTTCACAAATGCTTCAATTTTCACTGGTAATTTTTGTTTTGCTCAATGAATTAATTCATCAGAAGCTTGAATGTGGGAATATTTTATTTGTACCCAGCAGTTTTTTCTTTTTATGTATCCAATTTTTTTTTAAATATTACACGTAATGTACATATTTTGTTACTGTGAAATTACAGTTACCATTATTAAGAATTATTTTTCATTTATTTAATATGTTAGCTTTTTACAAATTGTTTAAATGCTACTTTATAATTCTAACAGAAATTAATTGTAAATTTCATTACTATTATTATATATATTTATTTCAGCTACTAGCTTTACTAATAATATTAAACTAATATTGAATATTCTGCAAGCTAACAACTGGGGATGTTGCACATTCAATCGGAAGGAATATAATTATTGTAGGATTTTCATTAAGTTTGTTATTTAGAATTGCCCTTATGCAACTTGATGGGACCTTTCATAATATTTTTGCTTATAGTTAAGTATTTATAAACAATAAGTGACCCTTTTAAATAGCCTTGAACATTATACATCTTTTTGTTTTTGCTTAAATGACATGAGATATATTATAAACTAAGATTGCTCTTCTAGATTTCCATAGATTAAATTTTTAGATTTCCATAGATTAAATTTATTGCTGAAGTAGAAAAAACGAAAAGAAAAGATTATATCACGAATACCAAGAACAAATACAACTTCCAGTCTAGATCAATAGCGGCACCTACAGTTCCAAAAATAATAATTTTATTAATGTTTGTCATAAATTAATGTTTGCTGACTACATTCTTGACTCATACTGGATAAAAAAATTATTTATTTGTCATCATAATAGAAAAACATTAAAGATTATTAAAATTAAAAATGGCGAAGAGAAGCACCCAAGAATTCTTCATAAAAAATGAAATCTACTGTAGTTTCCATCACATTCAGTCATCCTGCATTCAATCCCTAAAATAGATAAACTTTAAGTTTGTTATTCAGACTATATAAACTGTCAATTTTGACGCCATCAATAGCTACTGAAAGGGCTGCAGCAGCCCTTTAAAAATAATTTCAATAAGGGGGCAGCCCCCTTATTGAAATTATTTTTTTGTTTAGCCTCTCCATTGATACTCTCCCATTACGCTGGTACATACAATACAGTTATCTATTTCTCCAAAGCATGCAAATTTCTGGTTGAAGGGTATATCAGCTTATATGCAAGCGGCTTATTCACAGTATCCTTAATATGGTGTAGTGACTTATGGTGTTTTTAAGTACTATCTGTTCTTAGTCACTACCCCACTGTACTTCAGATACTGCCACTGCCTGTCTGTACGTACTTACTCCAACTTCTGTTTATGCACACTAACCATCACATGATGATCTTTCGTGCATCTCAACTTGAGGACATACTCTTTGGCCCACAGCTAGGCTCGCAATCCATAGGAATGCTTTTATATTTTAATCTATTTTCAATTAATTGCTTTATATCTGTTGAACATGATTACTTAAAGTTACTTAGCCTAACTTTAAGTAATGAATTTTAATTTTTAGTTAAATTCTCTATTTCAGTAATAGTTTGGCATAAGTATGAGGTATTGTCAAGAACATTTATTAAATTAAATTTATTAGTTTTATAAACGATAGAAGTATTAAAACATAAAACATTATTATATTTCACATAAAACATTATTGAATTAAATATAAAATTAAGCTCTTAGGTGCAGGTGATGTTATGTATGTGTGTAGAATAATTATAAATTTTTGTTATTGCTTACATTTTTTTCAATTTATTTTCGATGTTTGAATAGTGTTGAAAATTATTCTAAAATTGTTTTTCCTAGTAATCTGAATCATTAATTTTGAAATAAATTAAGTTTTATTCCACTACCTTCATTCCATTAAAGTATGATATTTGCTCTGAATTTCAAATACCTCTCAGTTAAGGGTTCAGAAACATAAAAGAAGAGAAATAAGGAGCCACGTTTAATGAATTGGTTCCTTTAGATTGTTAAAGTTAAATAATGCTGGATGCATTCTGTTTATGTAGATATTTGTATCCATTGAAATGTAACCAGTTTACATTGTGAACTAGTATTTTTACTATATCTGGAACTTTCAGGTCTAGTAAAGCTAGTAATAAAATGAAAAGGAGTTGGAATTAAGGTAAAACACTGTTGGGAGAAATTATATGTGGTGTACAAGATATGGATGCAAGTTAAAAAAGACTTTGATTGTACCGTGCTAAATAAGATATTGCATGTTGTTTGTGTAATAGTCACTGCTGTTGTAAAAAATAAAGATAACAAAAATTCTTTAAGTGGAAATATTTTATCATCAACATGGCAAAATAAGATAAGTTCTCAAATTTTAGTCTAAGATGAGCAAGTCACTTTTTGATTTACTCAATCAATTGTTTGTTTAAATGTATAGTTGAAATTATCCAACGTAAATAGGATCATCTGAATGTTGTATAACTCAACAAACTAATGGAAATAACCAAGAAATTGTTGCTAAGTTACTTGTAAGCAAACTCAGCTGGATGGTGAAAATGCCCAAATAAGTAATTTAAATGAGATTCTGTTAAATTTATTGTTACCGATTTATATAATTCCAATAACGGATATATTTTTTGAGTAAATTTTATGAAAACATTGACAATACTTTGTGTGGTTGAAAGTACTTATAAAAAACAAAGAATTTGTAATGTAATTATGATTATGAAATGAAGTGTAATTTTATATATTACTTTATATTTAGATACCTAATGTTTTTAATACTGTGTGTGTATCAGTGAAGTTTCTTCACTGAATTATATTTGTTTTTTATGGCAGTGTCAGTAAAAGAACACACACCTATAGCAGTAGCCTCTTCCCGATAAAACATGAAAACCTACACTATCTCACAACTTACAAATATTTAGTTCTTCCCTGTGCCTAAATTTTACAAAACGTTTGTCATGGATTTTAATTTTATCATTACTTCATCAAACTTACTGGTGCCATCAGCAGAAATTCTTGTCATTAACTTAATATGTTAGTCACTCAGTTTAAGATGTTTATCAAAATACTATAAACATTAAACAAAACAAAGAACTGAAAGAGTTTTACACAGATGATCGTCACTTGCTGGTAGACCTGCTTTTCAGAAGAAGATTGTAGTTCATTTAGTTTTCACCTCTTGCAATAGTTTTGGAAGAAATGGAATGTCAGGTAATAACTACTGGTCAGGTTTAGAATATATTGTTATTGTCACAAAATATTTGTGGACCTCTTTAGCTCCACAATCCCCAAAAAGTAAAAAAATGTATAATGAAATTTCACCACCGTCCCAACCACAACCCAATGAAACCTAGTTAAAACTATTTAGTTGTGTTGATAGCAACAGGTATGAACATGCATATATGTAGTGTACAAACATGACCAATTTACAGGCTCCAATTTGATATGTACGTGCTCCTTGTAATTTGGTCTGCTTGCATAATATTCACTGTGAGAGCGTCATTTTTGAACATGCTTATAATATGTTTAAACATGTTGTGCTTTCAGCAGTATGAAAGAGGCGTAAGGGATTGCAGAACATCAATTTAAATTTGAATGCGTAGCATGAGTCTGGTGCCTGTATTTAAGTTTTTAAAACCATAGTTTCATTGAAAATAAAAATAATTGAGATTTTGGTTTTTTAGTGTGCAGTCAAACTGTAATTGTTTTTTTTTTTCAATTAGATTCTTATGCAGAATGGATAAATTTATGAAAAAATGAAATAAACCATTTACATCCAGTGAACTGATTGGTAAAGAGACATGTGTACAATGACAGTTATTTAAATTATCGTTTTATGTCATTAGATGGAAAGCCATAGTGCGTTGTTTGATTCCAAGTCCTTTCCAATGAAAGCATGAAGCCATCAAAATTAATTTAACACTTGGAAACTAAACATCCTAATCATAAAAGCAAACCCTTGGAATTTTCAAAAGAAAATGACATACTTTGAAAAATCAACAAGCTTCTATTTGTAAATCAAGGCGAACTGATAAAATTACACTTGAAGCATCTTATCTCAAAGCATTAAGAATAGCTAAGATGTCCAAACCCTGTATAATCACAGAATACCTCATATTGCCTGCTGCAATTGATATGGTCAGTGTTTTGATAGGAATGGAAGATGTAAAAAATATTGAAAAAAATTCTGCTTTCTGATAAAACAGTATCAAGATGAATTGATGACATAACTGCCGATATTTACACTCAGATAATTCAGCAAGTGAGTTCAATGAATTTGTCTAGTATTCAGTTTGAAGAATCAACAGATGCGTCAAACATTTCTCAGTTCTTTTATTTTGTGTGATATGAATATGATAGGGATAGATCAATCAAAGAAAATAAGTTGTTCTGCAAATCAGTACTGGCATGCAACAGGACAGTGCCTTTTTGATGTTTTTTTTTTTTTTTTTATATAAAGCTACTAAAAATTATAACAAAAATTGGGCAAAATATTTTGTAGAATGTAGTGGTGGTGCAAAGGCAATAACAGGAAAAAACAGTGAATTTCTGAAAAAATTAAAAAATCATCTTATACCAAGGGCGGAATAGACATACTGCTTCCTTCGCAGATATGCTCTTGCCACAAAAAATATGCCAGAAAATCTCAAACTTTGTAAGGCTGTAAAAATGGTTGATTTTATTAAAAATCAACCATTAACAGAATAAACTGTTTGCTAAACTATGTGATGAGATGGGCATAAAGAAAAATTTTTTATTTTCTATACAGAGGTCAAATAGTTATCACAGGGGAAATGTACCCGGTTATTGGAATTGCGAGATGAATTAATAATATTTTTGTAGGATATCAATGTTTTTATAGAATAATGAGTATATGTTGCTATTGGCTTAATTAGTTGATGTATTTTCACATTTAAATGACTTGAATGTGAATTTACAAGGACATGACAAAAACATTTTATTAATGACAGACAAAGTTCATTCTTTCATTAAGAATCTTTATATTTGAATTATTTCCCTTTGAAGCAAAAATTTTCATATTTCCACTCACTTCCGATTATATAGAGAAAAATTTGGATGAAAAAAGACACTATTATTCTCCACAGTTTGAAAATGCATTTGTGTGAGCTAAAAATTCAGTTGGAGGACTATTTTCCTGAAGATAAAAATAATTTCTCAAAGAGACGGGTACTGAATCCATTTAGTGAAAACGTTGTTGCAGCTGCTAAGTTACCGGTTGAGATTTACGATCAGCTCATCGAAATGTCTGCCGATAAAACATTACAACTACAATTCACATCTGCTGAAGACTTAGATACGTTTTGGCTTGCTTGTTGAAGTTATAATATGGAAATTTGTTTTTTCACATAAACAATGAAGATATTTATCCCTTTTGCTATGTCTTACCTCTGTGAAAAGGGTTTTTTGCCTATGGTTGCGCTAATAACTAAATATAAGAATCGTCTTTTATCACTTGAAAACAATTTACTTTTGTGTGTTTGTAACATAGATCCATGTATGGAGAAACTTTTAAATGAAAAACAAATGCAACCATCTCATTAATTTGTTTTCTTTACATGTGTACATATGAATGTAAGTAAAATATTTACAGTAAATAATTTTTTCTCATAAAATGATTTCATTATTGTGTACATGTAAAAGTTTTTGCCTAATTTCACAACCCTCTCTCATATCACGAAGACCCCCAGGTTGAGGAATGCTGCTCTAACTCATTGTTAGTTTGCATATCGGTGATAATTTTGTGTTGACTATGTGTTTGTGACTACTCTTGTGTAATCTGCCATTAGATTTGTGATAGTAAAAAATTGATGTATTTCCTTAGAACAGATGTGAAAACATCTACATCATAAATATATCTGCCAAATCTAAATTATGAGTAACTAAATTATGCTGATTACCAGTTTTCTTTAACTCTATGATTATTTATTAAAAGATGGTAAGTATTAAAGAGAAATGAACGTTTACCACTAATACATTAGTATTTTCTCTTTAAATTTTTTTTTTAATAAACATACATCAAAATTACTTTATATATATATATATATATAAAGAATATGTATGTGTATATATAGATATATATATATCATTACAACTATTTACAGTACTTTTACAACTGGTCAAAAATTTCTTTTTTTTTGTCATTTAGCTGTTGGAGTGTAAAAATTGTTATAAATGTTACCACTTTTCTTTCCAACTGTTTACTGCTATTGAATTTGTTTAAAATTATAAACTAACTAAAATGTAAGTAGTTAAACAATAAATAATTTTATGTTTGATATCTTATTTTATAAGTTTGATGTGATATTATTTCTATCGATTGTCAAGTTATCATACAACACTATTGGATGTAATTTCTTATTTGTATTTCTATAAAAGGTTCTTTTTAAACCATTGAAAGAGTTTGATGTAAAGTACCAGTATCTGAATAACCATTATTGAGAAATTTTAAAAGAACTTGTGTTTTTTTTGTAGCCTAGTTTTTTATTACTATCAGTAGGTTACATGAAGGTATGAATTGAACATCATATAATTTTGTAAAAACAGAAATAAGATTTCACTTAAAAAGATCAAATGGCTTGGACCAAATTTTAACTAAAGCATTTTTTATAATACTGTTTTTATAGACAAAAACATTCTTCATAGAGAAAATTCAAAAACTGACTTCAAATTAGCAAGTAAAAAAAGTTTTGTTTTTGTTTCAAAGTGTCATGTAGCTGACCTGACTTTCATCTTTCTGAGCAAACGGTTGTCACTTTGTGTCTAGTCAAGGCAGTTAGAGGAATGGTAAAAAATCTTTGTCCTACAGCTCAAGTGATGCCTTTGTGTAACCTGGATTGGGATCACTCCTCAGGTTGCATTTTCATCTATAGGAATGACATCTTCATACGCATCCTGCAATGGTTGTTTTTGAATTGTTCTGTGAACCGTCTTCAGCATTTGACAATAAACTTCTGATAGTACTGAAGGTTTTAGGTTCCATGAGTTCTTTCACCAAGATTTTTTGTAGTGTAAAAGCACTGTAACTTCTTAGTTCAGTAGTATTTTTTGGGCTTATAGTTAAAAAGGTGTACTCATTCGCTTTTCTATGATAATAACATTATTACCAAAACACTTCATGACGAGATGAATCTCATCAATGTTTCAAAAAATTAATTATGGTAACGCCACACAGTCTACAGGAGTGGGAATAATAGGTTTTATATTTCATCGAATTCTGCCTTTGATCTGCAGAACAAAATAGACAGGCATGTAATGAAATTATGAATGCCAGTAGCTATAGTGCATGCACTTTGTTCCTAAAGCAGCTGGTTTATTCTCAACTGGAAATTATATTTTACATACAGCCCTTATATTTTATGGTTTACAGCACAATAATTCAGCTAATATTTATATCGATGGTCAACAACTTGTTAAATTTTTTCTTCTCTATCAGAGCTCTTTTTTATTGTTAAAGTGGAATTCCCTTTATCTAACATAACTGTTGTGCTGATCCCTATATGAGATCCTAGATGATTCAGAAATAAAATAACTCTAATACCTAAGACAATACTACATATTACTTCTTAGGTAAAAGTATTATAAAATAGAATCAAAAGTATATATTAGACCTAACTATGTTTATTTTCGGAATTTATTAAAGACTAAATTAATCACTTAGAAAAAACAGATTAGTATCTATTTAAATTATTGAATTATGTTTATTACATTATTTCACTAAAATTTAAGAACATTTTTATGTGTTCATGTACTAGAAGAAAATTGAATTATTCTTTCTGAAACTTTTTTATTCTTCCTAATCTTTTATTTTATTCCTTAAAATTACATTTTCTATTAACAGGTGAATAAACTTTTTGTAAGCGCATGAATTTCGATTCAAAACAAATTGACATACCGATATATAAATTAAATGCATGAATTGGCTTGCATTTGTAGCAAGATATCTACATGGTATTTTCTTAGAGCTTTTTTTTTATAGAATTTATTTATTTTTCTGTTTTTAAGAACCAACTGAAATTACATATTTATACTGTACATCATAAAAAAGCCTGTACTTAACAGATAATTATTTTGTACTGGTGAACAGTAACAGAATCTTTTCAGCAGGTCTTTATCCACAAAACATTAAATTTTAGTCAAATATGTTTTTGTTTGAAAATTTTGTAGTACTTACAAAAAGTTGTACATGTCTCACATGTCGGTCTGCAGTCATAGTAATGAAAGAGCATTGCAGGGTGTAAAGCCCCTGCAATTTATTCACTTGACAAACCCATCTAATTAATAATAAACAGAATCATGATTTTCCTTTATTTTTTAAATACAGTGATACAAAATATTTAACTTCAACACTACAAATATTTATTTATTTTATTTATTATTCTCATTTCAGGTACATCAGTACAAAACAAACTGCATCGCTTAATTGATAGTAATTCACTTTTAACAAATTAATTGAGCATAATGATGAAAAATTAGAAAGATAAAAGATTGCAAATATGAGAACATACTCCTCAGCAGGGAAATTAGACTTGATTTCCATTGGCCAGGAGTGATCAATTTTATAGTACAGTTTTTAAAAATATTTAAAAAATAAATTAACTTCAGTAAAGTAAATATTCTTATTATATTAAACATCACAAATTCTCAAATATATTCCATGTTTTTGTACATCAATAAAATTTCATACATTTAATCAAAAAGTCGTGTTGATCACAGTTTAGAAGCACATATATTTTTGTTTTATTTATTGAGATACAGCCATTTAATGTAATAAAAAATAGTTCAATGATAATGTTTTGATTTGTACATAACTATTCTTGAAAAAAAAAAAATTATTTTATTAAATTTTTTTTATGGTGGATTATGTTACCAGTCATTAGCCACCAACAGCATGTAGGGAATGCACACTTAGCATCGTTTAAATTTAGTGATATGTGGAATCTATTAAATGTGGCTTTGATCAATGACATTTTTATCCTTATTTCACATTTTCTAATTTCCACAATGTTACTCAATGAAAAATTTCACCTGTTGTGTTGTGAGAAAATGATTATTATTAACATATTTCTTTAACATTTTATTAAATTTAAAAAATATCTGTATCTTTATATTGTAAGATAATTTTTTCCTTGTATTATTTGCATACATAGAGTTTATAGTCCATCATAAGTGTTTGTTTTGTTTTATTATTCATATCTTTTTCTTAAGTTTTTCATTATAATTTGTAGTAATTTTTATATCTACTTATAATTACTGTTTAACAAGGAATATAAATTAAAGGGGTAAACATACAAGTTTAGTGTAGGCTGGTACACCAAATGATTTTATTTGGGTTAATGACATGCTGAAGTGACCTAGGCGAGAAGGAGATTCAGTATACCCATTATATCTGTGGATGTGGATTGATTGTTTCAAATACATCTTTGAAGAAAGCATATTTTTACATGAAATCTTTGTTATAATTAGATTTTTCTCATTGAGGGCCAGAAGTCCCCTTTTTGATCGAGTTGGTTTAGGACATATTACTGCCTAAAGATTGTAGATTACAACATGAAGAAAGTTGTTTTTTTTTTTGAAAGTCAGTAATTTATGTTGTAGAAAAAATTAACGGGTTTAATATACATTTTTACATAAATTTTATTACACATTATGATATAAAACTAAATCTTATGAATTATTATGTTATATTTAGTTGTTTTTCAGCAAATAAAATTATTTTATGTATTATTTTGTTAAATTGCAATTGTGTCATATTTGATTAAAGATAAAACCAAAATGATGGTAGTAGCTTTATTTAACATAATTACAATAGTAAAACTAAAATTTATTGGAAATATTCAGTAGATTCAGTAATATACAAGGACTGATGTAGATGTTTATTTTATGTTTTATGTTTGTAGATGTTTTATGTTATGTAGATGTTTATTTCATGTCCTGGGTTATCCTGAACCATTTGCTACTTACCTTTTGTAACACAAAAAGTTGTTTAAACATTCATAAATATAAAATTGTTGAATATCAATCTACTCACTTTCAGGTTAATGTAATTTTTGCCTATTCTGTCTATTTCTGCCTATTTTTGTATTTTAGTCTTCTGAAACTAGTTATTGGCTTTTTCTTCAACAAAGTATCTGCTAACAAATATTAGTGAAGTTTTTCTGGATATTCTATTGAAGAAGGATTAGGTCCAAAAGGCCTTTGGGAGGAAAACTTTCATTAATAAATAAATAAATTAATTAATATTTAATAATTTTTAAATGTTGCATAATTAATATTATTCAACAAACATGAATAAATTCATACACTTATTTGTAATGATTAACCTGTTTGCCAGTTGAACAGTTTGAATAAATAAATTATTTTTTAACATAGTCTATATAAAATCATTTTTACAAAATCTAAAATAAACATAAGTATATTAAAAATTCTAATACTTCTGGTATTGCTGAAAAAAGTTGTGTTAAAATCAGTTACAAGAATAAACATTTAATGGACAATCATGATTAAAAGATAAAATTTCCTTGTGCCTGCTTCCTTAAAGTATGAAGACTTACTGAATAAAGTTTGAAGATTTATTAACGAGAAACAAAATTTAGTTCAAAATTATTCTAAAGAAAATGTCACTTAATAGGAGTCAATTAAAAGTTATCACTATTCATTGTAATTTATTTTTAGAAAAATATAATTTATATTTTTATACAATTGTCTTCAGTTTAATACAGTGTATCAGTTTGTATTAGAAGTCTGGCCCTTTTTAAAAGAATGGTGGGTGGTTATAATAAAGAATAACCTTTAATAATTTTTACTGCATTACAGTAAAATTACAGGAGCTTTGTGTTTGTACGCTTAATTAATTGAAACCTATAGAAATTAAATTCCATAACATGAAGCTAATATCTGACACATCAAACTGTATTTTAGTTTATTTCTGATGATTTCCTTAATCATTACATTAGAGAAGAGTGGAGAGAATACATTAAAGAAATGTTACTTAATGAGTATTGTCCATAATATTATATAAGGAGGTAACTAATCTGTTATCTAGGATAATCTCAGAAACTACTGAATATATTTGAGTAAGTCTTTTGCTGTTGATAAGTTATGCTGTTGACAAGTATATAGAAATGTAATACATTATTTACATAACAATATTGAATCTGTTTTTTTAATACAATGTTTATTTAAAAAATACAGACAACACATTACATAAAACAACAATAGTAAAAACACACCTAGTGAGAGAAATGTATTATTCTCACCTTTCTTAAGTCATTATTTTCACAAAATTAATATCTTTTTTCTGAAAATATTGTTACTATGTTACTTACAAAACTACAAAGTATTCATTGTAAACACAACTCAGGAGTGTACAATTAACTGTAAACTTCAGTGACTACACCAAATATTACTTTGAGCATACCGTAGATGCACATTTGACCACAGATTAAAAAAAAAATTGCAGTTACATATAACAAAACCAACCTTTATTTCACAGAATCTGGATACACTTAGAAAGAATTAACCACAACATGCAAATTTTATACATAGCACATAAAAACCACAAATTCAACATGCTCAAGTGATATGAAATTTATTAACTCGGAATTTGACAACTTATTAAACAAACACAATAAGATTAAGTATACTGTTTGATTATACTAAATTAGTTTCCTAACTTCTTCAAAGTGGATGTCGTTTATAGTACCATCAACAGGGAAGTTCATAGTACTATCAAAAAGATCTGGAAGTAAATTTCAGTATATTTCAAAATTTGTTTGCCTTTTAGGCTTTAGTTTCTGTTTTAATAATATAATAAATAATATCCCTATTAAATAAATAAATAATATTTTATGTATCCTTGTATAATAAATAAATAATATTTTATTTAGTGTCTACTAAACTAAAAAATCCCTTTTGGCATACCAGAAGGCAGTGGTAGATTTCACTGGTGCTAAGTTAGGGATAAAAAATATTTCCATCTTAAAGTTAAGAAAAACTTCAAATTTACTAAGTAAGTATGACAATGATATGAAAAAAAAAATGATGTGACATGTGAAAAAAGTTTCACATGTTTAGCATATGACAAGCCCCATCTTCTTACTATTCAGCAACATTGTGTCATCCCTTGCTGTCAAGGTTGGTGATATCAAAAATTGTTTCATACAAAGGTTTTTGGTAATGTTTAGAGGACTAACAACCACTTTAAACCGATTTGATACTCTGCCTATTAAGGGAGGTATGATTTTTTTTGGTCTTCAAAACCCTGTTTTTTCCACCCCCTGGGCGAATGGTTGGTGATATCAAAAAATTTATTTAGATAGGTTTTAGACCCTTATCCAAAGAATAGTAGGAACTTTAAATGAATTTTATATTTTACTTAATAAGAAAGTTATAGCAATATTTTGTTTTTTTCGAAAAAGCCCCCATTTCCATCCCCATGGTTAATGAACTCAATTGAGATTTTGGGACCAGTTATTTTTAAGGAATAATTTGAAAGTGATTGGCCCAAAATTACAGGTTATCATGTCCACAAAAAAGTGAAATATATATATAAACTTTTGAGCTGATGCTGGTTTTGGGGTCTGGGGGATGTGAAACACGAAGGTGTGTCAAGATTTTCCAGAAGTTGAATCATGGTACCCATTACAATAGGTAGCTTTCTTATGAAATCTACCTAAAAATAAATAATGAAAGTCTGTAAGATAACGATTTTACTCATGACAGTTTACCAAACTAAGATGCTATTTATCCAACTCAGGAAAGGATATTATCATTAGGTTTGGTGAGGTGGAAACTCCCTTAAACTTTCTTGGATTCCTCCGAGTTAATATGGTAGAAATAAAAACATTGTGATACTCAAATCATTTTTTTAAATGTTTTTTGCCTTCAGAAGCCAGTAAAAGAAATAAAGGGTTTTGGTCCTCCTTTAATTCCAATTTTCTTCAGTCAACAAAATTTTAATATTACTAATCATTGTTTAAGAAGTGTTCTGCTCCCAGTATCCATCAAAAAAATTGCCCCTCCTGTGACCCTCTTCAGTTAATGAAAGTTGACTAAAAATAGAATGCATTGAAATTTATACATATAAAATTGAACTGTTTTCTTTATATCACTCACCATATCTTTATGTTTTGTGCAAAACAATCCAGAAAGCCCTTTATTATCTGTATCTGTCAGTTTCTTTTATTCCTCATACATTAACAAGAGAACAGCTTTTAACAAAACTTGCAGGGAAATTTAATCTTATTTATGATTAAACACCTTTTTAATAATGTATAAATTATGTGCACTTATATGCTCATTTAATGTTAAATGTTTATAATTCTTATTATAAACCCTATAAATAACCCTTCTCATTATAGTTCAGTTTTTTTTTTAGTTAACTGCTTAGAATACATTTAAACAAAGCCATTAAAAGAACTAAATCAGAACACATTTAATTTGAAATAACTTTCATAGGAAACTTTTATTTTTTTTTAATTTCAGATAAACTTACTTCTTTAAAGTGGAAAAAGTTTTTTTTGTGATTTAACAATGAAGAAATTAAAAGATTGAATCATTTTTTGTGGAAATCACTTGTTTTCTTTAATTTTGACTCGCAGCTTGCTCCCTTCTGTGCATAATAAAATTTATTCAGAATTGTGTCTGATGTTATATAAATATTTTTGGTTGAATACTTTGATGCAGAGGTGCTGGTGGCCTGATATCACAGTGGTGACCATCATGTAGTTGTAGTGAGATACTAACATTAGTAAATTATAAGCTAAAGGAAAAAGCAGAAGTATATCTTATAGATACTCTTAAATTAGTAAAAAAATTGATTTCTTTGTTTTTCAAGGTGTCTACAAAACTTAGAAATGTCCTTGACTCATTATACACTCTACCTACTAAATTTCTCTAAATTCAGTGGATTATATGAACTTGTATTTTTTATGTTATTCTTCTAATTATTTTGTTTTTCAGAACATGAAAAGTTTATCGAAGATATTGCGATCATTTTTCTGGTCCGTTTTCTTTTTTGTCTCTTCTATGTGTTTGGTGGAATGGATTATACCAGATAATTCTTACAGGTCAGTAAATTTATGTTCATTATAAAACCTAACCGAGAAAACACCTTTATTTTCTGAAAACCACACAAAACATTGCTTTTATGAAAATTTTGTCATTTTTTTTTCCCAAGTTGGTGACCAACTTAAAAGGCCATTTTTCATGTTCAGTGACCATCTTCCAGCTATACGGACTTTCCAAATAATTTGATATTAATAATAGAATTTTAATGTCATAATCACTGTGAATTAAGTATCAAGTAACAACAGTTATGTGATATAATAATTATCAATTTATCAACATTATATTCTATTGCACTATTGCACTAATGAGTGTGAAATATGAGATCATGTGTTCTATCGTCTTGTTCATTGATATAAATATATCATTACTAAAAGCTCAAAAATGAAGGTAACATTTGCACCTGTGAGTGAAAACTTAAGTGAAGTTGCCTTGTGTTCACTCCAGTTCCTCAATTTATAATTTATAATCCCCCAATTCTTTTAAAAATTCAGTTGCCAGATAGTTTTTTCTTTAAAATTGCAGGTGGCTTCTTAATTTAAGTTTTATTGTATAATAAATAAAAGTTATTGAACTGTTAGTAGGTTGAATTTATTATGCATATGAAATTTTTTTTAATAAAAAAATGCACAATACTTTTATTCATTGTTTGACTTTTTTTTATTCATTTATTGAAGTGATGTGTTTTGAAATTTATCATAATGTAATAGTAATATTTGCGTCTACAAAATTTCTTGACATTTAAAGTTGAATTTAATTATTTCATTCCTGATGTGACTAAGATAACAGAAATCAGACTGATTAATAATATGTTATATCCTTTAGTTGTTTTTGAATATTTACTAATTGCTTATCATTATTAGCCAGATTGCTTATAGATAAATTTAAAATTACACTATTAGATGTAAATTATGTATACAAGTGGTTAGTTCTGAACGTAAGAAATTGTATTACAGTACTGATTCTATATGTTATTTTATTTCTGATGAGTTATGTAATAATTTTTTTATAAATTATTTTTAGCTGGTTCTTGGTCTATCGTGATGCACTCTTGTTTAGATGCGGGCATTATTTTGTCTCCTTTTTATCAGATACTTCTATCAGTTTAGCCGGTTACAGTTCCATGGACCCTGTCTGTCAGCCGTACCATATTGAATTCCCACGTTCTCTTAAACAAGTTGTTGTACATTGGAATGTATCAATGCATAAATGGTTAAAATACTGTAAGTATGGCTACTAATTATTTATAGTCATTAAATTTGATTTTAGTAATAATGTGTAAATTATAATCTATTTGAGTATTTGTTGAGTGAAGAACACGTTTAACTCTGTCTGGACTTTCCACTCGGTGCAGAAAGTAGTTTTAATAGAAAAGAAAATCAATTAAGTTTTATTATTGTTATTCTTAATCTGTATATAACCGAAGTATGATTTTCTCCAGTTACAAGAGGTAAATCGAATAAAAATTGGAGATTGTTTATTTTTGTTGTAGAAATGTTGTACAGTACAACCTGTTTATCCAGACCCCATTGAACTGGGCTTCCGGATTATCCGGACCGATATCAAGAAAGCCATTTTTAATTTTTGAAAATAAAATATGTATTGTTATAGTAGTAGGCCTACGGTATAATGTATCCATTGTATTGGAAGTTAGTGTCTATCACAGTTTTTACATACTGTAGAACTTATTAAAAGTACGTACATATTCGGTTTTAGATAACTCATGTACTGCTTACCATAAACATTTATTTTTTGTGAGAACAGAGTCTTGCAATATTTTTGTACAGTAGTTATAATGACTCATGCACCAAAAATATTTGTACAAACATCCTGTCGTTGCTTTATCGCTCATTCTAAGAATAGGGTGACGTAATGTTAATGACCGGATGTGTAGGCCTGTACACTCTGTTGTGCTCTATTTTAGTAAACTTTTATTCAGAAAAGCAGTACAGTATGAGTATTCACTGAATGTTGTAATCGTAAGATGTAGTTTGCTACAGTAGTGATCGTGATTGAAATTTTGTGTTCGCGTGGTGTAATTTAGTGGAATGGCAACTAAAATAAAGAAGGTAGTCATTTCTACGGAGGAAAAATGTAATGCACTATTTCGTATAGGTAAGGGGGAATTTAAAAAAAGATTTGTGTGATGGATTAGGTATAGGAAAGCAAACTATTTCGGACTGGAAAAAACACAGAAAAGAGATTGAAGATTTCTGTTCTAAAATGGTGGCTTAAGATAGTTTAGATACTAAAAGTTAGGGCGACTATCAGAATGGCAAAGAATAGTCAGCTAGACAAAGCTTTATTTATGTGGTTTACCCATTTTACAATGTAAGGCTTTAATTTTAAGTGACAAATTAGGTGGTGTCCGTCATTCATAGCAAGTTCAGGTTAGTTAGATGGAAGGCTCACCATAGAATACAACAGCTCAGTGTATCAGGGGATCATGCTGCTAGCGAAAATTATAAAATGACATTTTCAAAATTTATAAAAGAACAGAATTTATCACCATCTCAGATTTTAGTCCTGATGAGATGGGATTACTTTTTAAAATGCTACCAAAAAAAGCTCTCGCTCAAAATTGGACTCTGCTGCTAAGGGGCATAAAGTTTGTAAGCAGAAGGTAACAATTCTTTTATGCAGTAATGCATCAGGCAAGTTGAAGCTACCACTTCTTGTGACAGGAAAATCACCTTAACCTCGAGCACTGAAGAATATTAGTAATTTCCATGCATATTCAGGTCACAAAAATCAGCATGGATGCCTTGCGAAATATTTACAGAATAGTTTTCTTCATTCTTCATTCCTGAAGTGAGAAGATTTCATTAATACTGTGGTGATTTCATTAAGCTGTGTGCGTATATTATACATTTTGATTATCCAGACTTTTGCTCATCCGGACAACTTCCGGTTCCATCTAGTTCAGTTAAATGGGGTTGTACTGTATTAAATTTAATATGAGGGAATTATATATGTTTTATAGACATAGATTAACTCTAATTTAATGGCTGTGTCTGCATGTATTCATCATTTTGTTTTAGTATCAAATTAGAAGATATTACCATAAATTTGATTTGTTTTGGAATATCTGAGAAAAAGTGAAAAATATAAATAAATCTGCTCTAAAAGCCACACTCTGTATCTTATGCACTGATAACAGTATGCTGTAGCTGTTCTCTTGGTGTGTTACAAATACTTTCACTAGGTTTATTATGTTGAAATCGCTTAAAGTACATATACTAAACGATTGTTACAGATTGGTGCCAAACTTTCAACCTGTAGAGTAATTTTTCTTAAAAGAAAATGCACAAACTATGAGTAAAAAAAAAAATATAAACACTGACCAAACGATAAAAATATGGGGTTCTGAGTGAGGTGGTAAAACGCATACCTTATGTGATCTGATGGTTCCAAAATATTTGGAATATCTTGAGAAATAGCATCCTGGAAATTGAAGGATGTTAAGTAAGGACAAAATACAACAGATAAAAGCCACATTTAATAAACAATTTTCTGTAAATTACTGTTAAGAACAACCACTATGCAGTTCACCCCTATTGGCATTTTCTAACAGCCGATGACCATAGCAGTCAGTTCCACATAAAACAAAAAAAAAGATAAAAAATAGAAATTATATAAAATCAAAACAAAGATTATTTTTAGAAACATGATTATCAGTTTGTACTTTTGTTATACAATAATGCACTAGTGATGGCTCAACATAGAATAAATTATTAATAATTTTATTGAATTTAGGAGCCTATCCAAACTATGTACATTTAAAACAAAATCAAAGTAGACTGTTTAAAAACCATCACAAACCATTTAATTAGAAGTATTTGCTACTTCATTAAGTCCCTTATGATAAAAAATATTTCATATTGCTGAAACAACCCGAATAAAAGCTATGTTGTTTTATATTTCTCTACTTGTTGCAGTTATAAATAAAGTGATCAATTTATATCGCAGATGCTCATTTGGTTAAAAATACATCTAATTTCTTATAGATTTTTATATTTCCGTAAGTACATGAATAAAAAAAAATATGGGATTTGAATCAATGAACATTAGTGATTGAAATAAAAACAATTTCTTTTGCTATGTGAAATTTTTGAAGTTTAAAAATAAAGCAATAACAACCTATGGAACTTAACAAGCAGCTCAGTGTGAATAATAACCAAGATTGACATAACACGGATAAACGTAATTTTTGTTTCCTAACATGTGATACATGATTTTGATCTGTTTTTTGATGCTGAAAACTAATATGAACTCAGAGTCTTTTTATCATCCACCATTTCTGAAAAATTGTTAAATTTTAATTAAAGGATTTTTTTCATTTTTCAATGTATAGTTAGTATTTTAAGCACCTATATTGTATTTTGTTAGCTCATTTTTTATAGTTAACTTTATGTTTAACTTTTATTGTTTTTGTTTATGTTAACTTTGTTAACATAATTTTAAGCTATAAATAAACAATACTAGACAAAGAATTAAATCTTATCATAGTCACATATTATGACATCATATCTAATACTGAAGAGACAATCCTTCATGGATAAGATTAATTATGTCTGTGTAAGTCAAAACATGTAGCTGAAAACACAGCTGTGTTGTTTTTATTAAGCACTGGATTTAGGAATGAATTAATTTTGTTCAGTCTTATTGCTGTCTTAAGTTTGTTAACAGTGCAGAGTCATAATGCCTCGAAATTGTGTAAATGATGTGGATGCCTTTTGTTATCTATGTGGTGAGTTTACCGTAAAATCAAATAGAAAAAATATTACACCTTTAATTAAAAAAGCATATCACTTGTACTTTCAGTGTAAAATTGGTGATCAGGATAAGATGTGGGCTCCTCATATAGTATGCACTAATTATTCTATACATTTAAGAGGATGGCTGAAAGGTACATGGAAGGCTTTGCCATTGATGTACCTATGATTTGGCTTGAACCAAAGGATCATATAACCAATTGTTACTTTTGTTTAACAAGTGTCTGGAATTTCTAAAAACTCTAAACATATAATATCCTTCATCTAAACATACTGTAAAATAACCTTCATTGCAATCTGCAATCAGCACAGTGAAATTATTCCAGTTCCTGAGCCACCTGTGAATGAATGTTTTGAAAACAGCGGTGAAGAATCAGGCAGTACTGAAGAAGACAACAATAATTTTGATTATTTTCCAATAAGCCACACCTTATATCATAAGGTGAATTAAATGACTTGGTTAGGGATTTAAATTTATCAAAAAATCAAACTGAACTGTTAGGATCAAGACTGCAAGGTTGGAATTTACTTCAAAAAAATATAAAAATTTTGGGCTTTCGAAGCCGACTAAAAGAACTTTCTCAGTACTCTACTGATGAAAATAATTTGGTTTATTGCACAAATATTGATGAGCTTATGTTGCACTTAGGACAAGTTCATAAACCTGAGGACTGGTGCCTGCCTTTTCATAGATTTGTCCAAGTATAGTTTAAAAGTGGTTCTACTACACAATGGTAACAAATATCCTTCGATACCAATCGCTTTGGTATTAGTTTGAAAAGGACATACGATGCGATGAAAGACGTTCTTGAAAATATAAATTATAAAAAATATAGCTGGAACATGTGTGTTGATTTGAAAATTATAGCTATTTTGTTAGGCATGCAGTTAGGTTGTAAGTACATGTGTTTTCTTTGCGAATGGGACAGCCGAGCTAGGGATAAACATTATGTTACCAAAGAGTGGAAGAAACAAGACAACGTAACTCCAAATAGGAAAAACTTTATTCATGAGCCCTTAGTTGAACCCAAAAAATATTTTTACCCCCTCTCTATATCAAGCTAGGACTAATGAAAAATTTTTGTAAAAGCAATGAAGAAGGATAGTCCCAGATTTTTGTCATCAGGCAGGTATTTCCGAATGTAAATGAAGGAAAAATTAAAGGAATATTTGCTGGTCCTCAAATAAGAGAGTTGGTCGAAGATGATGTATTTAACTCTATGTTAAATAATGTAGAAAGTGCAGCTTGGGCTTCATTTAAAGACATTTGCAAAAATTTTCTCAGCAAACAAAACTCCAACGATTACCATGATATTGTTTATCAACTTCTTACTTCATACAGAGCTATGGGATGTAATATGTCTTTGAGTGGAGGAAATACATTTCCTCCACTCGAATCTGAATTTTTTCTTGGACAACCTCGGAGACATATGTGATGAACGTTTCCATCAAGAAATTTTGGTGATGGAAAGCTGTTATAAAGGGAAACAGACTACTAACATGCTAGCTGATTATTGTTGGACATTATTTTGGGATGTGCCTCAGGCTGTTTATAAAAGAAAAGCATCAGCGAATTCATTTTAACACAGGTATGGCCACACAAAATTATAAATTTTACAGATTTTAACTATATTTTCCCTTAATTTTTTTTTGAAGCATAATTTATTTAAAACGAAGGGTGATAGAAAAATTGTATTTACAGATCTGTAATGTATGCAAAAACAGCAATTCAAGAAATGGTATCACACTTAGAGAAAAAAAAACTCTTTTGTGTATCTGTGTAATCATAGTAAGGGAAGGGTGTGTTTTGACCATCAGTTTTTTCAAAAGTAACTTCACAATAGTTGCAATGAATAATAATTTCACTTTATTTTTATGTTTAGAAGGATTTAAAATGCTGTAATAAAATGAAAAATAATAAATCTTTTAAGTTAACATTCATAATATAATGATAATCTTACATCACATGCATTTGCAATTTAAAATACAGCTCACTTCATGAAATCGTGCTTATTTAGCAGCCTATTAATAAAATTTTATTTGACATTTGAAAGTTCTTATTGTATACAGATTTTATATTTTTGTTTAAAAAAATAAAAAATTTTTTTTGTTCCCAATTATTCTAGAACATTCTATTTTAAAATTACTCTTACAAAAATAAGTTAAAAATTCCAAACAAAGATAGTGAGGAGGTGAGCATAGAATTTACAAGAAAGGAAAATGTTTAGTCAATTCATTTATTCTCTGAAACACCTCTGCAGCAAAACAAAACCGTAATATTTAAATATGTTATAAAAATAGAAGCAATTAAAGAAAATATTTCAGCTTACAATGCAAATCAAAATAAATAATTGCTTTTATAAATAGCTAAACTAATATGATTAAGAAACAAATAAGTACTGCCACTATTGGTTAGCTATAAAGTTTATATCAAACTTATTCTGATTCATGATATGTATGTTTTCTAATTCTATAAGCAACATTTATACAAGTTATTATTTTACCAGATATGAATCCAGAATTTCATGAAGAAGATTATCTTGTATATTATTTATTCAGGAATTTGTCTAGTATCATTAAATAATGAAAGGCGTAATTTCATTTATTCATCTCCAATAGAATGAAGACCAATAAATCATAATTTTGTATACATAAGTATTCAGAGTATTTTTGTTTATATCAGCTGTATGAGAAGTTGATGTAGTCTTTTGCGCTAGAGAGTAAGAACAAATTAGGGCTTCTGAGAAAGAAAGCATAGAAAACAAAGTTTTCTGTGTAAATATGAAACACCATATATTTCTAATGATCTACTTACAGAGTTTATCACGAAGTTCTCTTGGCACTTTCATAACCTGTCCTATTCGTGAAAATATTGGAAAAAGTTCACATAAACATATGTCCTAAAATGCTTCGTTTGTAAGTTAGGCTAGTGAAAGACTTTGCTTGGATTTTAGTTACCCCAATGAAATGTGGTCATACAGAAATTTTTAGGACTTTAATTAGGGGAGAAGAATTAGTGATTTTTTTTATGGTTTTTTACCTGTAAAATCGAATAAAATAGGTCCCAGGCCATATCTGCAGTAGTTTTTGAGAAATCTGGGATGAAAACCAATAAATTGAAGTAAAATCCTTGTTTTTTATGTTTGACAAACTATAACTTCGTTAAATGGATAATAAACACATAAAATTTTTAAATAAAACTTGTAGTGAATGTAATTCTCGACAAAGTGGTATAAGATAAACTAACTTAACTTTCTTTGTTTTATTTAACAAAGAAAGTTAGAAAAATTTGAATTTTATTTAGAGTACAACACTTCATTTGTTAGAAAAGTACTTATTTAATTTAAACAAAAGCCAAATTTTTGGTGATGTGAAAAATTTATAAAAACAAAATTTACTGTTAAAAAGTTAAAGAAAAAATGGAAATTACACAATTGTGTGATAAAAATAAATCTACTTAGATAATAATTTTTTTTTATTATGACAAAAACAATAAATTATATGAAAAATTATTATTTCAAAGTTGGCAATAAAATGACAACAGCTGATTAACAATGCATAATATTGTATTAGTGTTAAAATTATTCTGTAAGGTGCATTAAATATATCAGGTACTGTGAACTGTGCTGCTGTTAGTGAAGGTTTTCTGTGAATTTTAGTTTGACTGTGATCGGTTTGCTGTTGAAGTAATGCTGTACTTATTTACAACAGAGGAATACACTGATATGGTATTCATTGTGGGTGTGTGTAAGGGTAATGCTACAGCTGTTGCAGTAGGATATGAAATATGTTTTCCAAATCTCAGGATTCCAGATCCCAAAACAATTAGTGTGATTTTTTGCAATTTTCAGGAAACGGGTTCAGTACCTAGTATTCATACTAGCTACAAACAGTCTGTCCAACACAAACTTCTTATGGATAAAATTATTATTGATGCAGTTCAGCACAGTCCAACCATCAGTACACAACATCTTTCTAGGTGGATCAGAGTTTCACATTCCATGGTTTGGAGGATACTTAAACAAAGCAAGTTTTATCCTTATTGTAAATAGCCAGTTCAACATCTATACCCAGGAGGCGGTCCACTTCACTTGTAGTTCTACAACTGGTGGAATACAAATCAACAACTCGATTTACAAGTATGTATTATTTACCGACGAGGCAAATTTCACTTGAGATGGCATCAACAACTTTAGATTTTTCATCTGGGGATGGATGAAAAATATTGTATACAAAATAAACATACATTTTCATGAGGAATAATTGTCTGTATTATGGATGTGGCTGAGCAACTTAACGAGAACCCTAAAGAACTATAAAGAGCAATAAAAGTAGTACAGAAGTGTGCCAAGAAATATGTTGAAAATGGTGAGCTCATTTTTGAACATTTATTATAAATGTGTACATACAGGTGATTCAAAGAAACGGGAAATTTTGAAAGTTGTGTTGGTAGTCGTGGGCGATTGGTACCACTTGATAAGTGGCACCAGCATCTCTAACCTAACCTGCCATTTAGTTGTCATGGATCCTTGGAGTGGTGCGCAACGTGCATTTGCTATCAAGGTGTTTTACAAAAACAATGACAGTGTGGAGGGAGCACGTAGAGAATTTCACCGTCATTTTAATCTGGAACGGCAGGACCGTGTTCCATCAGCACATGTAATTAAAACATGGATATCTAGTTTTGAGGAAACTGGTTAGGCAATGAAAAAGAAACCGCCAGGCCGTGAGCGAACCTTCCATACACCACAGAATGTTCAAGCTTTACAAGATGCTGTCACACGAAGTCCACATCGATCAATCCGTCATCTCAGCATCTTTACAATTGCATACTTCAAGTGTTCGAAGAATGTTAGTGAAGGACTTGCAATACCATCCGTACAAGTTGCAGATCGTCCAGGAACTGAAACCGAACGATGAAGTTGTGCGAGCACAATTCTGTAATGTAATACTTCAGAAGAAAAATGATAACGAAGAGTTTGTTCACGAACTGTGGATGTCAGACGAAGCGCATTTCCACCTCAGTGGATTTGTTAACAAGCAAAATTTCAGATACTGGGCGCAAGAAAATCCTACGCAGCTACACCAGCGTCCGTTGCACAGCCAGAAAGTGACCGTGTGGTGTGCTCTATCATCTTACGGTGTTATAGGCCCTTATTTTTTTGAGGATAACAACGGTCTTGTGATTACAGTGACGTCGGTTCGTTACGTAGCCATGCTTGAAACCTTTGTTGTGGAACAACAAAAGAGATTTCCACTGATTCTTAACACAGCCTGGTTTCAACAAGACGGAGCAACGTCACATACTGCACGAATATTGATGGCAGCTGTACGCCAATTGTTTGGACAACGCGTCATTTCACGAAATGGTGACATTAGATGGCCTCCCAGATCGCCTGATCTCTCAGCTTGCGATTACTTTTTGTGGGGTCACCTTAAAAGCAAAGTGTTCCACAGTAGACCTGCTACAACGGAAGAACTGAAGGCAAAGATCCGAGAAGCAATTGTGGAACTTCCAGTTGAGATGTTACGTCAAACCATGAACAATTTAACGAAGAGACTTCGTGAGTGTTTTTATGTAGAAGAGGAGGTCACCTGCAAGAAGTCATCTTTAAAAAATAAACTAAAACGTATGTATCCTAAAATGGCAACATTTGTACAATTACATGAAATAAAATTCTTCTTTTTTTTTTAAATTTTTCATTAATGTTATTTAATTTTTTAAATTTCCCGTTTCTTTGAATCATCCTGTATAATGCACTTTAGTTAGTGTACTGTTTCTAAATAAAATTCATTTTTTTTCTAACTTTTTTTGGTTTTATTCAACTTATCTTACACCATTTCATTCAAAATTAAATTCTCTACAAGTTTTGTTTAAAAGTTTTATGTGTTTATTACCCATTTAATAAAGTTATTGTTCATCAAACATAAAAACCGTTTTTTACCCCAATGTATTGGTTTTCACCCCAGATTTCTCAAAAACTACTGCAGACACAGTTCTGGGACTATTTTTCAGGTCAAAAACCATTAGAAATCACTAATCCTGCCCCTTAACTAAAGTCCTTAAAATTTCGGTACAACCTCATTTAACTGGGGTAGCTGAAATCTGAGCAAAATTTTTCACTTGTAACTCTCAAAAAAAGCATTTTAGGACATATTTATGTTTTTATTATTTTCACAAGTAGGATAGGTTATGAAAGTATCAGGAGAACCTCATTTACACCCTCCATATGTAAAGATTAAATGTGTGGATTGTAAAAGTGTTTATAACTGCACTGTAGCAACAACAACTGTGCTTAAATTGTGGATGATGCCATCTGGAAAGTAAAGAAAATTTGTAGTAAACTTAAAACATGTAATAATCAGAAAATATTTATTTGGTACGTACAAAAAAATGTTATTTTTTCTTAATAGTAATCGATTAAATTACACTTGCCATATCATCACCAGATTTTAATTTTATCCTTAAAAAAATCAGCTGCTAGTTTTGTTAGTCATTTGGTAACAGCACTTTTTTACCTTATCATCTCTAACTAATCACTGCCTAAATATTTTTAAAGTTAAGGAAACGAATGAAAATTATTGAGAGCCAGATTAAAACTATACAATAAGGACACATACTTCCCAGACAAATTTTTGAAGTGATATTAGGATTTTGCTGCCAAATGCAAGCAAGTATTTTCATGAAACAAGACAGTGCTACTTCACAACAGGTTGCATGATTTTTTTTGTATTGTGCGAGAAAGTATATCATAGTAAGCAAATGAATTTATTATTCTTCTACTTGACATAAATGAATGAATAAGAGACCTTAGGTCTCAGAAAATGTTTGCCATTAATCTTTGTGAGCTCAGAATTTGCTTGAGTTTTCAGCATTTACTTTCAGTAATTTTTTGACAGATCCAGCTTTTATCTCTAGTAAGAATATATTTAAGAAGTTCTTTGCCCTCACTTGTATCTTTCAAGAAATATCAAGTTACTTCTGTTAGCTTTATCTTGTCTTTTTAGACAATAATTGGAAAACTACCGTGGTCAAATCTTTTACGTAGATGTTCATCAGCAATTTTTTTGTGGGAGGATTTTGAAATTTGAGAAAATGAGCTATTTGATCCATCAGTAACAAATCATTTATCCATGCGGATAATTTCGTTGTTGAAAGTTAAATAATTGCAAGAGGTCAAAAATAATCTTGTGAACATTTGGTCTTTCATCATGATGCACAATTTTGTTCCAAGTGATTTGTTTGTATACTTCCCATCATTATCATCATCACCAAAAACTTCCTTTATTTACCTATAAATTTCAACTGGTTAGTCAGTTTTTCTTGCATTTAAAAACCAAATCACATTTTGTTAGTTTTGTAAAGATTCACATTTGGTAGAATTTTTTGTTCTTATATATTTTAAATGCTCAGAAAAACAGTAATAATGTATGTAGAGTCATGAAACGTATTTCAGACTGAAATTATACAATAGGAAACTAAGTGAATTTGTATCACTGACAGGAGTTCATTTGAATGGGTATTATGTATCAGTGTTTGTTACTATTCAGATGGCAATCTTTCCTTGTAGAAATTTAGAATTTTTGATGAACTTTTCCCTTGCTATCTTGAGCTTGCAAAGTTTCACTGTAAGTTAATAAAAATATTAGATAATACCTCGTGAATCGTAGTTCATTTGAATAGTTTGATATTAACAGACCTTTGATTGCTCTGTTAAAATTAAAGTCTAAATAGAATCAATATATTAAGGTAATTGATGATATTGTTATGTTCGTTTAATGAATTTATGGAAAGATTACAGCTAGTTTTATATAAGATAGTGGCTGCAAGCCAAGAACAAATATCAAATGAAAGACTAAAAATGCCAAGTTCATGGTAACTATTATCAAACATCAGGTTGATCTAGGTAATCTTTTAATCATTCTGAGTTAGAAAATTATGACAAACTTGATAACATGAGAATTCTAGTAAGCAAGCAGCGGGTCAATTCTTTAGAAATAAAGTACAGAATCAAAAGTTAGAGACCAGCCTTTGGTAATACAGGACAAGTTTTCATGAATCACAGCCTTGACAAAAGTTAAACTTGTGAGCTGCTATGATTTATTTTTATGTTGTGTGGAGTATAGTCCTAGAGTTTCACTAATGTCTTAATGATGAAATTTGAATCTTTCAAATGTGGATATATAAGTGGACTTTTAAAATATCTTCAACAAATTATATTACAAATAGCGAAATTGTGAGAACAATGACTAAAAATAAGATATACAGTCAGTACAATGAAGAAAAGGAGCTGAAATATTTTGCCATATGATGAGAATAAATGTTGAATCTTATGGATTATTACATCTGATACTTCAAGGTCAAGAGGAGAGTGCCTGGACAAAGGATTTCAGCTCATTTTTTACTGAAATTAGCAAATTGAGTTCTACAATGAAATTAAATTAATAAAGTGAAAATTAAAATAAAGTTCAGAGCTGAATTGTTGATCACAGTGAGTCATGGAAGGTTTAACTGATACCAAAAATAACCTAACTGTATTACAATATCATAAACAAATTTTCCAGGGATATTTGAACATCATTGACTGTCGGAAGTATTTCAACTGTACCTCCAGATTTTTTCTTTTACTTTTAATACATTTACCACAAATTAACACAATAAGTATTTGATAGTGTACAAGAAATATAATAATGCTGTGCCATTTAGGGTAATGATCTCAAAGATAAACTTTAGTCTTAAAGATGGGATAAAATGTGAACTATAACATTAATTGCTTAGAAACAAACAGGAAGCAGTGGGTAACATCAGAAGTAGAGGGGAAATAGTGTCTTCAGTCTGCTAACAGTAGGGACTTAGTGATGAAAGTTTCCCCTCCATTACCACCTGTCTTAAGAAAGATATCACGATCCATTTTGAAGCAGAAGATTTTATGGAAAATCATTATTTATATATTGTTCCACCAATTGGCAAGAAATCGTACTGGAAAATGTTTAAAAATATCAAAAAACACATTGACCATAAGTATATCACAAATATGTTAACAAATGGATGAAATGCCAAAGATCAAATTAAAACAGGATGTCCTTTTTACTCAGTCAGTGACCACTACTCAGGAATTTTCAAAGTATAGTATGTGGATAACCAACATCTAATGAAAGATGCAGAAGAAAAAGGTTTTTGGTAGAATTCAAAATAAGTTAAAAAGTGACAGAAAGCTAATTTTCACATACTAGAGTATGGAGAAACAGATTGAGATTTTATAAATGGTTACAGACAGAAGTAAATTTTATTAAAAGTAATCAACCACTGATGTGTTAAATTATAAGATAATTTAAATAACTACAATCAGTGTAAAAACCACTTATAATTCTCCTTCGGTAGATCTTTCACACTATTTCAGTGCAGTTTCAGTCAGATGTCAAAAAATGTGGTAAATGCATCATTAAAATAATGTACGTCTCGACAGCTATTATTAGAGTGAAACTAAAAATTATATTGTCTAAGAGGAATTTTATTTTAATGCTATATTAACTGCAATTATTATTAAACTGATGTGTTTACTGCATGTTTTAATAGCCAACTGTAGGTCCCCCTCAAGTGGTGTGAATTAGCACCTGAAGGAAAGTTTTATGACTTTTATACCGTTCAGTGATTATTTAAACTACCTTAAAGTTACGAATTGTGCAGACTTTAACTTGTGTTCCTGTTACAGAATGTTACAATTTTTTTATAAAATCATTTTTTCTTGAAGAGGGATGGAGCACAAATCTGTAATTCCAAAAAAAAATTCAGACAAAAGTTGGTTTAAATTATATGGGCTTCAGGTTTCTATTCCAGAAAAACTTTTCATATAGTGCAAAATAATTAATAAAATGGCAGAAAACCATTTTTAACTAAGAGGAGGAAGCCCCTTAGGCTTATTTTTGTATCACCATACAGCCTATCATTCTTCTGGTTATTAAGTGCAGTGATAAAAGGTTCATTAAAACTAGATAACTGTTTTATTAATTAGATTTTTATAATTTTTTTGTAAGTGTTTTTAAGAATAACAAACAAAGAAATGGGTAGACATCTGAAAATGTCTGTATATACACAGACACTTCTATGTTATTAATATAGATGAGTATCTACTACGTATCAAAACTTAACTTTTTAATAGGCTGTTTGGAAAACAAAACTTGTTCATGAAAATTGAACATTACTGATACAAATAGCCTTTTGTAACTAACAGACTGATACAGAATTTATTTTGTATACCATGTCTTTTGTTTTTGTTCATTCATTTTTAATTTAGTCACTTATTATGTAATGTTTATCATTATTTTCAGAAACCCCATGTAGTAATTACATTACATAATATTTTATTTATTCTGTATTTTACTGTTGAATCTTTATTAACCTGTGTTTTTCAAATAAAATCAGTTTATTATATATTGACGCTATAAATTCTGTCATTATAATACATAGTTATAATACAATAGCAACAATGTGTATTGTTGCTATTATGAATTGAATATTTTTTTAATGTTTAAATGTTATTCATTGCAACAGCTTTGCTATTCCCTGATGTATAATAATTATTTAAGACTGACCTAATCATATACATCCAATTAAATAGTTGTGCTACTCTTTATAAGACACCAGCGTGTAAAGAGAACCAGTGCTATTCCTTCATCCAGTTTAACTCTTCATTTTGTCACAATATATATCCCATCAGAAATATGGTACTAAACTGTGACTTCTGTAAGAAAAGATTAGCCTGAGTTTGCCTGAAAAAATAGCCTTAGAGACCTTTGTTTCATGTGATTCAGATTTGAATTGGTGCATCAATATTTGTGAAATTAAATATTGTAATGTTCAGTAAATGAAAATAAAGTATTTATTGTTTTTAACAGTAACTAGGTATATTTATAAAGCAGAAAAATAGAGGTATATATTTTTAATTGGAAGTTTGATGTGCATATGCTGAAGCTTATCTGTATTTTATAATCAGTGATTATAGATTATATTAATTGTAAACTCAATAGTTCAGAATGTGTTTCATTCCCACCATTCCAGTCAGGATTTACATTTGACTCAGGATCGCAGTTTAGAAGGTTTTTTCTCGAAGATAGATTTCACAAGCTTGACTAATTCTATCTCATCACCACTCCTGTTAGCCCGCTGACTGACTCTCCTCGCAGCCCAGGTGTTATCTTGGAGTACCTGCATCTCCGGTCCCCACCAACATGCATGACAAGTCATCCCTTCAATTTTTTTGAAGACACCTGCCTAATCGCATTCTTCTAAGACAATCTATATCAGTTGTGCAGGAGTCTGAATACCACACATGATGCTCCCAATTCTTCAAGAAAAGCGTTGGATCCCAGCTTTAGATATGATGGTGTAAGCCGGCGGGGAAACTCCCACTCTAGTCGTCATCTCAAACAAAATGAACCTGCAATCTGAGAGGCTCTTATAGTCAAGAACCTCCCATCCCACAACACCACCGCCAAGGAGTCTGTGACGAAGGTGAGATCGATACAAGTGCCAATCCCGCCCCTCTTGAAATTTGAATTCTGGTTATTGACACAAGTAAGCCCCAATGAGTGTATCACCTCGGTCAAGTGGTGACCTCTCACATCTCCCCTTGCACCAGCAAACTCGGTCAATTTTGAAGTGAAGTCGCCCACAAGAATGACGGTCTTAGGTGGCGTACAACCTCTTCCTGTAGTTAGTCTAGAAAGTCCTGAGACTCCTGGACCGTTGTGTTGGGAGAGTGGTAGCATGAGAATACCGTCACTCCCCCAGACTAAACCCATAGAGGCTCCAATACTTACAATGAGCACCCCCTGTTGGAAAGTCAATTGCTGCTGTCCTTCTATGGTCTGTAAGCCAGTGTGCTCCAGTCATGGCAGCAACATTCAGCTCTGACAGAATTATTATATCAACTTCTCTGTCTAGCGACAACTCCCACACTAAGTCTACTAAGGGGTGACTCCGGTTTGCATTGATTTGGAAGATCTTCATTTTTTATTCCGGCATTCATTCGACTTATGACCCTCTGTACCACATGCAAAGCACACTGCATTATTGTGACACTCTGCCTTTCTGTGGTCAGTCCTGCCACAGTTAAAACATAAGCCCATGATGTCACGTCCCTCACAGTTTTGGGGGGTTATGTCCCATTCCGCAATACCTACAACAGCAGGCCCCAGGCTCTCAGATGTAGACCCGCTTTACGACCATCTTCTTAGCCAACCCAAGACTCATCACTAATGTGACATTTTGCATAAGCCCATACACCGGCCTTAATGCAAACACCTTGAACTCCACCCTAATCCATATAGCCTGGGCCACTGTCTCTCTGACGTCCTTGATGGTGGCGACTGCATCAAGTCCTTCTTGTGGACTACCATTCACTTTGAATCTCTTGTATGAAGATCCACATTAAAATCATAACTTTATCCTCGAGAGTGACCCTAAACTGTTCCACCTGGCAGACCCATTTTCACCTTATTTAAGTCTTCATTTAAACCTTTCCTGAGCGAAAGGATGTCCACTGTCTCCTCGTTAGGCACACTGTCTTTAAAGGTCCTCAAAAGGTCAGCGTAAGACCTCCCTTTGCCCCTGACTTGTCCCCAAGTAATAATAATAAAGTATTTTTATATGTAATAAAAGTATTTTATAATAATAATAATTTAATAATTCTCCAAAGAAATATATAATATTATATTAATATATTCTTGATGAAATCATTATATTATATAATGATTTCCCAAGGAATAAGTTGTCCTTACATATTAACAAACTTAGAGAAAAGGTGTTGATAACTGGTGATTGGTAATGTGAACTGCTATTTTGTTTAATTAGAAAAAATATTTAATCACACATCAAAAATATTGATATTTAAGAATGGCTAAGTAATAAAAGTATACAACATGATCAGAAAAATACAGTAGCTGAACTTCTCACCACAATCAAAGTTTCTAGAGATAGTTTATTACAGTATGAACTCACGAGTTATTGCAGAAATTGGTCATGAAACAATGTGACTACCACTTTACTGCTGTCATTATAACATATTTGAGCCAAAGTAAAGAGAAGAAGCACCAATAAGGATCAAAACTTTTAAAATCAGCAATGCAAAAGATTTGGTAGAGAACACACTGAAAATGTGACGGAGAGAAAAACTATTCACCAAAAAATTATTAGGCATGATAATACATAGCCTTGCATTGTAAATGTTGATGGCAGTAACAGCTAAACCAATTCTAATAGTGGCATCAATGAAGTACAAGTAATTGCTATAACTAGGATTTTATAATTGAGTTTTTCATTCACTGGTAAATGTTTACAGTGTAAAAATATTAATTGAAATGATTGATTAGAGAGTCAATTTGTGTAAAATATATTTTAACTTTTATACTATGGTGAGATATTTTTTTGGATAGTTTTATTAAATATAAAAATCTTTCCATTTGTTATGTCTACATTTTTAGGTTTAACACACTTGCTTCAATAATTTTATAATTTATTTAATTCGCCAGTCTGTTTAATTTTTTTTATGATCTGAAAAATCAATTTTTTTTTAAATGGAACAAATGTTTAAAATATTTCACCCAAAAAGGATTACATATATCCATATTATTCCTTCCTCAAAAAAACTCAGTGCTGTGCTCTCCCTACACATGTGGATCATGTAGAGCTGCATGCTAAATTAGTTTTTTTTTTACTTTCCACTTAAAAAATTTCATTTTATGGTTGTTTTTACTCAAATGATATTTGTTTGTGTATGTTTATGTATGTAGATAATGGTTTATATCCATTAGCTTCTTTATTGTAAGTACCAGTTAATGACAATTAATCATTAAAAGAAGGCAATCATATTTAACAACTATTTTTTTTATGGGATTTTGTTATCTTTTATGGGGATAAAATTTAAATTAAGAAAATAACATTTAAAATATTTGAAATGTGTTATTTTACTAATCCTAAACAAATATACAAGGCATTTCATAAAGTAACGGCCATTTGGTCATTAAAAAAGATTAACACGTGAGAAAAGGTTTTTACTTTGTTTTAGTTTACCAAATATCTACTTCACTTTTCCACATAATTGCCATTCAGTTCTAAGCACTTTTCATAACGCTGCACCAATTTCTTTAACCCCTTTGCATAGAAGTTCACCACCTGGGAATCGAACTAGTTGACAATGGCAGTGTTGAGTTCCTTGTCGTTTTCAAACCGACCAAGCCACCTTGGCTTGGTGGAGCATTGTCCACTAGGTCGCTTTTTCAAATTCAAGAAGAAGAAGTAGTCACTAGGTGCAAGGTCGGTATATGGAGGATGGTCAAAAAGTTCTCAACAAAAAACTTGAATCTTCTTCTTGGTTAAGGCATCAGTGTGAGGACACGTGTTGTGAAGTAGGGGTTGCGCTGGATGATAGTTTCCCATGTTGTCGATTTTGAATTGCTTGTCTCAGTTTGTTGAGCATTTTTCAGTACACATCAGCTGTAATTGTTGATCCACATTCCATGAAATCAACCAAAGTGATGCCCGTTTCATCCCAAAAGATGGTAGCCAACATTTTTTGACTCGAGTATGGAGATTGCTTAAACTTTTTCAGTTTTGGGGAACTTGAATGGCATCACTGCGTTAACTGTTGTTTCGATTCTGTGATGTTGTAGGATATTCACATATCGGCGCCTGTAGCAATGTCAGAAAACAAATCATCTCCATCTTGTCAATAGCCGTCCAAAAACACCCGTCCACACACATTCTTTGTTCTTTTTGTTGGTCAGTAAGCATTTTTGGTATCCACCTTACACACAATTTGTGATATCTGAGCTTTTCTGTGGCAATTGTGTAGATAGAGGTGCATCCAACATGCAGAAATTGATCAGTCAGAGCACTAATCGTCAATCGCCAATCACATCACAGTTTTCCGTTCACTTGTTCAACGATTTTGTCATTCTGAATACTGGGCCTGCCACTTCACTTTTCATTATGCACATTTGTGCAGTCATTTTTAAAGCCTTGACACCATTGTCTAACTATTCCTTCACTCATTAATGTAGGTCCATACACTAGGCACAATTCCCAATGAATTTCAGCAGCTGAAGATCCTTTTACACACAAAAATCAAATCACAGCACACGCTTCACAACTGGCGAGAGAAACAATTGTCATGGACATTACAATCTGCAGGCATTACACATTACACCGGCAGGCAAACAAATATTGAATAAAAACAACAATGCACTGGCTTTGTAAATAGCCAGTAGGTGGCCCTGCATGTGTGAAACTGTGTTCAGACTCGCTAACATTTAAATATAAGCTGATGGCCCTTACTTTATGAATATGCCTCGTACTAATTTCTTGTTCATTAAAAAAAAAAAGAAAAAACTTAAAATTAAAACGAAATCTTTAACTAATAAAATACGTTTTACTAAATTTTTTTAATTTAAATATTATATAAAAGTACATTAAAATTCTTAGAGTCCTAGGCTAATTAAAACCTTATTTTACATAAATAAAATTATCTTACATACTGTAGTAATAAAGCCAAAATTCATTTCTCATTGACTCATTTAAATTTATAAATATTTAGCTAATCCTACCATTGGCTTAGAAGAAAAAAATTCCTCCAAACATTACTATTATTTAATAGCAAATTATATAAATATTACATTATTATTTTCAAAAAAATAGATGGTACTCTAAAAATTAAAAAAACCTGTTTTACGTTTTTTAAATATTACTCTTAAGTTGCCCAATCCTAACCCTCTAAATCATGGTTCTGAACACAGGACAATAAGAGCTGGTATAAATTGTATCCTTTTGGGTATTATTTTATTTGCACTGCTTTCATTTTGTCAGACCTTTCTCTCCCTTTGAAAGGAATTGTAGTTGATGAATACCCTTTGGCTGTTTAGCTAGTGACAAGTTTGGGTTAGGCAGAAAACTGTAAATAAATTTCATACTGATAATCAGATAAACTAAATGTTCTGTTAGTAAATTTTATATATAACAGTGGCTGTGTATCTTGAGTTTCAAAATATTTTGTCTTACGCTGCGATCTAGGTATGCTTGGGCAAGGTTCAAAAGAAGTCAGAGCTGAAAAGTCAATAGAGAATTATTATTATTAGAAAGAAGTATCCTTAAAGATGTAACAGTATATTTTATATAAAATAGTTTTAAATTTGTAGGAATGTCCTGTAAGAACACCCATGTGCTATGCTCCTCATGCAACTTAATAAGTTTTGTAGTATAGACTAGTATAACTAAATTATACAATTGTATATTTAAATATATAAAACTGTAGGAATGGTCTATAAATAACTTTTTTTTAATTAGAAATATTCTATAAAATAATAAATTTCTATAAATACTTACTAACCCAAAGTTTTGTATATAATAGTAACAAAAAACATTTTTTAAATAAAATAATCTACTTGAAATCATAAAAAAATTATATGGAAATTTAGTTTAGAAATTCTTTATGACAATTTTAAGTGAAAATATTTATTCAACAAATAATAAAATTGAAGAACATTACAGAAAACATTAAAAATGTTGTTTTATAACAATTTTTTTTTCTTAGAACATACTTTTCACAAAACTATGATCCTAATTTTTAAATAAAATAGAACACCAAATGGTAGAGATAGAAATATAGTCAAAGACAAAATTTTACACTGAAATACAAAGCAATCAAAAGTCAAAAACTGCAAAAATGATTGATTTAAAGAAGCAAATCTTTAAAAATGTTGATAGAATATTAGTAATTATTGTTATTATCCTAAGTACATTATATTTAATCAATTAAGAAATAACTTTAAAAAATAGAGATAAAAAGTATCTAAAGAAAGAAAAACCAAGTAACATAAAGAATGTGTTTTTATCAGAGAAGAATGTATTTTAATAAGTTTTGTTAGAAATTAGTGCAGAAATTTAAAAAATAAATCGTATTTTATTAATATAAATTTTTAAATGTTAAAAATAAATAAAATATGTCTACTTTTACCTGACTAATTCCATTGAATTTTTAGTAACTGGCTTACTAAAAACTAACCTTGTATGATGTACAGTATAGTACATTGAAACAGCTCATAAACCTAGAGCAATAAACGGAAACATAACCCTAAAATTATATAGCCAACCCCACTACCCCACAATTTGAACCAGAAGTGGTTCCTGACAATACTTATATCAGCACAGTTTGTCTCGGAGATTAGTTTAGTGATCACATCTACATGATGTGTTAAAGTAAGCCTTAAAATTATTTATTAAAATACATTAAATGTCCCTTCATATTTGAAGTTTTTAAATAAAAATAGATTTAAAAATTAAATTCATATCTTTTACTTGTCTCATCACAGTATTGCATATTAAAAAATGACACCAGACTAACGTTTAAAAATTTTAGAATAGATAATGAATACATATAAGAAGTAATAAGAATCCAAAGTAGTTTTTTATCATCCTGTAACTTAGTACTATGCTGAAGCAGTTTAGAGTGGTGTGGACAATGCAAGTGGAGGCAATATGTTTACCTGAATGCTAAATTTATATCGACCATAGTAAACAAAGTAGTGTTTGGTTGCTATAATGAGTAGAATAAGATTACATGAAACAGAAGCAAAAAAACTCATTATTATATAGTAATGTATTTAGAGTAAGATTGCATGAAACAGAAGCAAAAAACTCTCATTATTATACAGTAATGTATTTATTATAATGCATTCTCATAATTGGTACACTATAATTAAATCATTATTAGCAATATCATTGTAAATCATCTTTAGTGTGCATACCAGTAAATAATTTTTTTTTTTATTCATCATTGGTGCATGAAGAGATATGACTCGTATCTATTATTAACCTTAACTTGACATGCTTGATATTAATTACAAGTACTACCAAAAAGATTATCACAAAACTGTTGTTCCATTTGGAAATATTGTGGAATTTATTTCTTTTGAATGTTACTTTGAACCGGGTTAATTACCTGAGCTCTACATCTGTTTTGTACTTTCTTAGTTCATGCAAGATTTGATGCTCCTAATGTTTTAGCATATTTGCACCCGTACTCAAAATTTTTATAGTATTTCTTATACTGTTTTTAATCCATTGAATCCAGTATAATATTAAAGGTGATGTCTGAATATTTTGTAATATTTACTTTTTCCTAGTGGATCACAATTCTGATCATTAATTTGGAGTGGCCTTGAGAAGACCATTGCCAACTCCTGTAAGCAGATTGTTCACTGAAAAGGAATTCCTGCCTTACATTGGAAATTGCCCAAACCTCTTATTACCTTTTCTTCCTGATCATATAAGACCATATAGTGAAGTTTTCCTGAGGAGAATAGTGGACTTTGTCTAGTACTTACCATCGATATTCTATTTGAATTTAAAAAAGTAACACCTCGATATGTAGTTCTCTTATATGTAACTAGAAGAAATTATATGTCCCAGCAGGTTTTAAAGTAGGATTTGTTGTTTCAGTATATTTACTGTATGAATATTAAGATTTGATTTTATGAGGGATAGGAGGCCTGGCTTAAGTAGGCACCTCAACTGATAGTTGTGCTTTTCACACTATATACAGATAGGAAAACAGATCCTTCAATAGTTTCACGGATACAGAGGGTAATACCTATCCCAGGGAGCCCAATAAAGTGACTGCTCTGTCAGCTACAGACACCTAAATGTGTCCCTGTGTACCTTTTAGATCTTGTATCCTCCACACATGGAATCAGGACAGTGGCTGATTCAGTTCCTTTGATGTTCATCTAAACAAGACTAAATCAACAAAATTAAGAAAAGAGAATGGGAGAAAAAGGAACTGATCAACTCTCAGGATCTGCCTCAGATTTGGTAGTTTATCATCTGACCTGACACCCAACTGTATGAACATACTGATATATTGATTGTATATATGTTATTTATGTTTTTGAAATTTAGAACACTGACAGAAAACAAATTATAGTATATTTATATTTCAATTTAATTAAAAAGAGAACTCATTATGGCTTAGAAATTATCATTACCCAGCCTTCATTTTCATCCTTTTTCAATTATGAGTGTTGAACCAACTTCCTATAATGGTCTTGCTTCTGTTATTCTGTTTGCATTTAAGCAAATAAAGTCAACACAAATATAGTAAAAACTGAACAAAAATATTAAATGGATTGTTTTTTGTTTTTTTTTTTTTTTACTTTAACAGTCAAATAATATATGAACTAGCAGTTTTAACTGATACAAGTGTACTGGTGATTAAGATGTACTTACATTACATCAATCTAAATAATGAGCTGTTTCAAGTGGTGTTATATAATGAATTTAATTCTTTTATGACATTACTTAATATTGTGTTTTAATTTACTTGTAAATAAGTAAATCAAAAGCATAATATTTTCTTTTTAGTTAAATTATTAATATGAGAAATATGTTTTCCTTTTTATTATTTAATTGACTGAACACAACACATGCCATAGAACCTATCAGAATTCAGTATGACATGTTCGTTACAGTTACATCATTTTGTGTAAAACAACCATTAAATTTAATTGAAAAACATATTGACTAAAAAAAATTTTAAAACATTAAAATTAATTCTCAGAAAAGTTAAATTTGTACTAGATGATAAATTTATATCGATAAACAAAAGCAAAAATAAATCGGTAATTAAAACTGATGACCAAAAGTCAGTTGATAAAGTGATGAGTACAGTTCTAAAAACAAGATTCTCATGGAGGAAAAAATATAAATCTCATGATTGTATAACATGGAGTTATTTTAACTTTCTGTGGTAATTCGTTTTTTTAACAAAATATTTAAAAAAATTATAATCAAACTTTGTAGAATTACAAAATTAAGATAAATACAAACAGTATTTACTTAATTATATTCCAAATGTTAACATAGATACATTCAGATGCGTCCTCTTTTATATACTTCCTCATATTTATATAAATGTATATCAAATATAATTGATACATAAATTTTATAGATTATCAAATTGATATCAATTTTAATATTGGTTATTTGTTTTTTCCAATATTCAATTACATCTCCAAAATGGTAAGTTCAGTTTTAAAAATTCATTCGCTATATTTGATATCAAGTGGAGCTCTAACATGTACATACATAAGATATACGCTACATCATTAAGTTATCTGAATATTCAGTTATACAGTTTTTTTTCTGAAATTCAGTTATATCTTCCTAATAGTAAGTCCAATATTAAAAATTTCAAAGAATTATAAGAAGTCCAAATACTGAATATCATACCACTGTATATCACAAGATAGCATTTACAATGTTGACAAACATTTAGTTTATTAACCGGACAAAACTTGTGTGTCATGTATTACCCTTACATAAAATTGTGCTCTATAGTTATTTTTTGTTCAAATTGCAGAGAAAACATAAATTGTATTACAAAGCTGAAAGTTAAGTTAAAACAATGATGTAAATGTCTACTGAGGCATTTGCATTGGTGGCATCCTGACAGAGGCCAAACTGATGACTATAATATGTAATCAGAAATCAGAGTTAGGGGGTCAATAAGACGACCTCCTGTAAAGCCCATCAGGACTAGGAACGGAGGCACTGGTGTGGCGACTGGAATTTTCACAAGGTGGTCTTCCCCCACAGGGGTCAAGATGAAGATTTATAATAAACTGGGTTGTATATGAACTAGTCACTAGTGTTATGTTTTCTGTTATTTGGCCAATCAAAGGCAATTAAAATGATCATTTATATAATCAGATTCCTTAGTAGTTAATCCCACTTTATAAATGAAAATAAACTTATTCAAAATGGAGAAAAACTGTAGATACACTGAAACAATTTTTTATAATGTGCAACTTATAAGAAATTTATGGGTTTTGATAAAGTCTCTTAAAATTCTCTTTTGAAAATTTTTTTAAATTTGTGACCGATACTTCTAATTTCACAGTAAGGTCCTATGTGCTTTCTTTCTTTCTTTTTCCTGTTTAGCCTCCGGTAACTACCGTTTAGATAATACTTCAGAGGATGATACGTATGAGTGTGAATGAAGTGTAGTCTTGTACATTCTCAGTTCGATCATACCCGAGATGTGTGGTTAATAAGGTCCTCCTATGTGCTGGCCTCTCGGCCTTTCATCCGGAGGTCTCGGGTTCGAATCCCGGTCAGGCATGGCATTTTCACACACACTACAAAATCATTCATCTCATCCTCTGAAGGAATACCTAAAGGTGGTCCCAGAGGTTAAAAAAAATTAAGGTCCTATGTAATGATATGATTTTGTAACATTTTTATTGCTGTGTATAGGAGTAACTTCTTGTTGATATTTTCTTTATAATTGAAGTGCAAAATGTTCAATGAATATCCTTGATTTAGAAATAATTTTGCCTGTGTTTTGTTTTTGTCAGATGTATTTCGAACAACTATAGAATTTGGAGGATTTGCTGCTGTTTTTATCACATATATTGTCAGTGCTCTCATGCATGGACTTAATTACCGATTGGCTGGAGTATTGATTTCACTTGGCTTTTACACTTATGTTGAATATTCAGTTCGTATGAAGCTAGCCAATAAGCTGGATGCATGTATAACTGCACGATCATGTCCAACACCCTGCCACATTCACAAGCACACAGAACATATGATGTTTGTTACGGTATTCAACTTCCTGTGCAGCTTGATTGCTGTGTTTCATTTAGCATATCTAGGAGTTATCATTGATACTTCAAACAGTGAACCAGTATCATTTTTTGTAGCATTTGATAAGTGGCAACAGCTCAATTTCATAAGCCATTGGTTTGCTTTATTAACGTTTGTTTTTTATTTAGTTATTAATTAAGTTTTTTTAGTACTCATTTAAGTATATTTATAAAAATTAATTTTCCTATAATTTTAACTGTAAATTAGTTATGTAATATTTAATGTATTTAAAACAATTTACATTTTTATTAGAATTATATATATATATAATTTTTTTATGAAACTGTTTATCTTTATAATTATGCCCTGTTGTTAATTTATTACTATGTATTTATGTTAATTTATTAGATGTAGTCCTTGGTATGTTAATCTCATCAAATTAGTCAATATTCTCAAAAATGCAATAACTGTATCACATGATTATTAATTTCATTCTGAATATAATAAGTACATTGATCTGCAGAGAAGTATGTTTAATATATCTAATTAGTTTGCAACCAATTTGAAACACCCCAATTCATTTTACTATTTAAGTAAATAGTACCTTCTTTACTACTTTTGTAAGTAGTAAAACCTTTTGACTGAAGACAAAATTCCTTAGAAAGATTTTTTTTGTATTGCGTTTTATTAATTTAACAAATAGAAATGCAATTTCAGTAGAAGTCAGATAGTTCATTTGAGACTTTAGGACTGACATGTTATTAAAAATGTTGTTCAAATTCTTTAGCAGATTATTTAAACATCTGACATTCTGTGAAACATATTCAATGGAATTTGAAAAATAATTTATTCTGAATATTGTACTGTATGTTTATTTATTTATTTTGTATAATTTATATATTTCTCACTAACCCATTTGTACAAATCATTTCCAGATGATTAAGTTTTGATATTTTCTGTTTTCATTTATCTATACATTTAGATGTAAGTAAAGAATTTCTGTAACTGTTCCTTTGGCTTTGTGAAATCTTAGATTACTCGTACATAGATCATTTAGTAACTAACTTTAGGTTGTAAAAGGATGTATTAAGTCCCTTCATCACTTTTTAATTTTCCCTGTGTGCAAACCTGCACATGCACATATTTTATGAACCACAAGTATGTTTTTATTTTCATCCAGTGATATTTTTACGCCGCACATATTGTTTACTATTGACATGACAGATTATTCAATAGAATCATACCTATTAAAATCATGGGACAATTATTTTGTGTCGTATTAATTGGCACACTCAGATCTTTCAACAGGTTCTAATCAAAATATTTGTTTCATGGGACTGAAATGTTTTTTGTCTCTTTTGTTTTAAGTCCATATTTCTGCTCCGTACAACACTGTACTTTGTACAGATGTCTTATCCAAAGTGTGCTATAAGTTCTTACTAATTCTAAATAAAATGTTATGCTCACAGATTTTTTTAGATTTTAACAGAATAATTATGGACCTTTAAAGCTTACAATTTATTAGCCCCCCTTGAGATCAGGGGATAACTCTACTTAAAATGAGAACTATATTCAAGTTATACTTATTTTAGTTTTCTTAAAGAGAGAACAATATTGATATAAAAAAATTAATGTTCTGATGACTCACCTTTAAAAAATTATTCAATTTTTATGAAGCTATACAGCTTTTTTCTTTTTATAGAAGCCATTATCATGTAATATTAATCTATACATAATAAAAAATTAATAGATTAGAAAGAAAAATAAACCTATTATTTTTTGCAAGTGAAAAATTAGAAGTTTGGACCGATTTACTATTAATTTAGTTTTCAGTCTTTTAATGCAAATAGCTGATTAATAATAATTTAAAATAATGAAATTCATTTACAAAATGTAGAGTTTGTTCAAAATAAATTTCCTAATTTTGAAAAAATACTTCCAG